>NC_140580.1:127973741-128573741 GCF_964204655.1 Triturus cristatus
AGTGTTCTGAAAGTCAGGTCAGTGACACTATGCGCTCAGCCCAACTGTGGCCTACATGAGTGCCGCCCACACTCCACTTTCTAATGCAGCCCTGCTTCCAGCTCATGTGGTCGGCAGCAATCGAGTGACTCTGCAAGCCACTCACCTGACTATAATAAATTATGAACACGTCCACCCGGCCAGCTTGCCTAGCCACGCCTCCCAGAGCTTTTTTCTTTAAGGGTTCTCTCACACTTTCTTGCACTAAGTTTACCATCTCAGTCTCACTCATTCTACTATGGTCCACTCTGTCTCACTCCGTCCCACTCCTTTTGAATTACTCAGTCTTACTGTGACCCAGTCTCTCACACACAGTAATACTCAGTTACACTCACTGTCATTATCCCTCGCTCACATTCATTCTCACACATACTGGTCCTTACTGTCATTCATTCTCCCTCACTCCGACTCATTCCTGCACTGACTCTCTCTCACTTTAACCCACACACAGTCATGCTCACAGTGCTTGAATGGCGCAGGCACTGTCATGCAACTGTGTCCGCAATCAAAAAACTTTCACTAACTGCCTCAGTTTATTGCTGGACCCGAAACAGGTCTGCATTTTATTATGCCAAGAATGAATAATTATTCACTCTTGGTACAAAAAAAATGGACCACAAAACAAGGAGGGTGTTGTTTAGCTGTAAGAGCCCATAAACAAGAGCCGCCACTGGCCCAGGGACACCTATCCATCAAACCAATCCATCCACTCAATCATCCATCCTTTTACTTATCCATCCCCTTTCATCCATCCATTAAATCAATTGTTTCGCTCATCCATCCACCCTTTCACTTCATCTAGCCATCCTTTTTTGCTCTATCCATGCACCCATCATCCTCCCTTTGGCTCATCCATCTAGCCAACCTTTCCCTCAGCCATCCATCCTTACACCAGTCTAGCCATCCTTCGCTCCATCCATCCATTTATACATCCTTCCATTTACCCTTTCACTCACCCATCCATTCTTTCACTCTCATCCATCTATTCATCAGTCAATTCACCCTTTCACTCATCCATCCAGACATCCATCTACCCTGCCTTTCACTCATCCATCGTTTTAAACATACATCTTTCACTCATCCAACATTCGCTCATACATCCAAACTTTCACTCCATCCATCCACTCATCCTACCATTTACCCTTCCACTCATCCATCCACTCATTCAACCATCCATCAACCCATCTTTTCACTCCATCTATTCATCCTTTCTTTCAATCAAACCCATCCTCCCTGCCTTTCACTCTTCCATTCATCCTTTCACTTATTCGTCCATGCGTCTATCCATCCATCCACTCATCCTTACTTTCACTCACTAACCCTCCCAAGTTAATTAAGAGTCATTGTCTGCTGAGCTGCAGACAGAATTGGCCCATCAAGAACCCCACCCCACTCCACTGTAGCTGCTAAAGAGGGGGGAGGGGTTGATGATACCCCTGATGCAGGCAGAAGCTTAACTGCACACTTACCTTTTAGTCAACAAGTGCAATTGTTGTCTGCAGCTCGTTTCTTCACTCTCTTGGGCCTCTATGGTTGAGATAAGGAGCACTCTGTTGTGCTCAGCTCCATAAGTTTTTTTTCCAAAGTGAAACCAAATGCAGTACTAACCACGTGTTACTGCCAGGAGAGCAGCCCCCTGCACCCCTCCTAAAGCGTGCCCCTCTGTGATGACCAACAAATTGTTGCCACCCACTTCCTCATGGTCTCATCGGCCTGCCCCATTCCCAGCCATTGAAGTGGATGGGGTTTTGTAACTCCTCTCAGGGCCACTGTTTATGCACCCCCAAAAGCAACCTGATCACTTGCTTTCTAATTCAATACTCCCTCTCCTGAGATGTCACTGCTGTAGCCTGAGTCTGCAGGTTGAAGAAAACTTTGCCGTCTATAAGCAGAGATTTATTTTCAGCTGCTCTGTGGTTATTTCCCTATTCTTGCCTCTCCCCAGAAAGTGGCAGGGCAATGCCCCTTTTTCCCATGAACATCTGTCGCCCATGGTTTTAGGAGGGGACATGTTCTCTTGCACATTGCAAAGAATTCTAAAGAGAAAAAGATTGCCAACCGATGACAAAGAGCTTGCTCTGGATCCACGTACGAAGGCGGAGAAAGAAAGGAACTGACGTTAGAGTGATTGAGAGACACATATATGTGGCTCCAGCAGTCACTTCCAGGGCAGAGGGGAGTCCAGGTAAGCCACACAAAGACACCTAGTAGTGTGCACAGAGACTATGCTGAAAGTTTCTGGATCCAGTCTGGCACCTAGGCATTTTCCAAAAGTGGTGAATTTGCAGTAGCATCCATAAGAAAGTGCCTGCAGGTCACTTATGCACCAATCTGACGTAAAAGCAAAGAGGATGACAGTTTTCAGAGTCAAGAGATGCAGCAAGCAACTTTGCATAAGGTTGAAGGTCATACCTTAACTGACCAAATTGAGTTTCCACTGGGGCATCACAAACGGTTTGCGAGGGAACATGTGCCTCAAACTTTTAATGAACTGCATCACAACTGGCGATGTAAACACGGATGGCTAGTCTGGCAAATGAAGAAAAGATGCTGACAAATAACCAGTGCCGACTGCTAGGCCTAACTGGGCTTAAGAAAGAACTAAATGAACGTCTGACAGCTTAACTTCTAAGAGGTCACTATTTTGGGCACCACCGAAGACGACAAATTTGTCCCAGGGCCCACGATAACTGGATTTTATTGAAAGGTATCTGATAGCAATGACAACATATAACACTTAGGTAGGCAACTCAGCTGCAGTCAATTGCCACAGTTCAATCTCTAGGCATGGAGCTTTAAGTGCCCAGTATGGGGCAATTAGGAACACTTGACTTTAGATCATCTTTAGATCCCTGTGCAGGAGAGGAAGTGGCAGCAAGATGTACAGAAGTCCCTCATTCCATACAGCCAGAGTCCTCTAACAAGTGCTCTTGCGGAAACACCAATGCACAACATCATGGACATTGCTTGTGCTAGACAATGGTGTGAGAAAGTGCCCTCTTTCTTGCATGGTATGCCCCCACTTTTTGCTGAACTGCTGATCTTCTTTGACTGAGTGCGCCCTGGGCTCCTGCTAATAAGTTACCCAGGGCCTATGTTCCTCCCCTAAAACTGCATTGAAGCCTAAAACCCATTCGGCATCTCTGGCCACATGTCAGCCCCTGGTAAATGGTACCACAGGTACCCAGGGCACTGTGACCAGAGAAGGCCTCTAAGGGCTGCAGCACTTAGGGTACAGGACCTCTAAGGGTGGCACAATGACACTCACACACTGCCTTTGCAGGCTGCGTGTCTTGTGCAGAATAAAGTGAAGAGTCGACATGGCACACATCCCTGTGTGCCATGCCCACAAACCACTGCCCTGGCATACATCAGTCACCCCTCTAGCTGGGTGCCCTATGCCAGTGGTGAGGGTACCCCTACAGTGCCCAAGTCCATTCCTGGGCACTGTAAGTGCACTGCTGCCATCAAGAGTATATTGTGCTGGGAGTTTATAATTACGAACTCCATAGAACCAAAATGGCTACACTGAAGACTGGGAAGTTTGGTATCAAACTGCTCAGCACATTAAACCCACACTGATGCCAGTGAGGGATTTAATGTAAAATGCACAACAGAGGGCATCTTAGAAATTCCCCTGAAACTCAACCAACTTCTAGTGACCTGACTGAGTGGCTGCTTAGACTGCCACCAACAAACATGTTTCTGGACCCCTGGGTCGAGAGCTGCCAAGCCTCCTCCCCACGATGGGCAGGGTTCACGAAGATGAAGCTTCAAAGGCATGCCGCCTTTGTGAGCCTCTCCAGACCAATTGCTGCTTTCAGCAACTGGTCCTCACTGGTTCTACCCCCCACTGTGGGCGGGAGAACTGGCGGGAATAACAAGTGAGGGAAACTGGTGTGCCCACCTCTGCCAACTGCACCCCTTAGGTGGGGGAGGCGAGGTGAAGCACAACCTCGAGTCCCCGTCATCTTGAGGATGGGGGGATCCAGCCAACAAGGGACAGGTTCCTGCCCCCCTCCAACTGGGGAGTGGCAGAATAGGGGGGTGTACCCACCCCAGGGAAGGGACCCATTGGTCCCTGCCCTTTACCTACCTGTAACACCCCTAAATTTAGTATTTAGGGGGCACCCTGAACCTTGCTTTCTCAGATCCAGACAAGAAAGAAGATGAGAAGAATGACTGAAGAGCCGTGCAGAGCTATCAAGAGGACAACGCCCACTGACTTGGCTCCAGCCCTACCGGCCTGTCTCCCCCTCGAACCAGCTCCTGGGAAATCCCAGTGTGTCCTGCAGCCAGCAACCTCAAGAAACCCGGAGGACCTGCCTGCCTTCACTTCTAAAGACTGCATCCCCCGTGAACACCGGATTTGTTCAAACTGCAGCTTCTGGCACCAGCCAGAGACCGCGAATCCAACCCACTCTGCACCTGCAGAACCCGGCCAGAGCTTGAGTGGAAAACACCAATAGGAGGTCACCCCAGCGACCCCTGACCTGCCTCAAGCCTCCAGCCAACGCCTGCAGCCTAAATCCAGAAGGCCCCCCTAACCGCGACCAGGAGCTGGTAAGAAGATCCGACCCCAAAAGGCACCCCTGCACCCGACGCCCCAAGGACTTGTGTGCCCAAACCGAGGGTGCCTAACAAACCGCTAACTTCCCAACTTACCTCCCCATGTGGTGGTCGCACCCAGAAGATCTTTGTCTCCCTGCCTGCAGTGCTTTTGCAAACTAGAGGTTCTCCATTGAAAACAGGGCACCTGACCTCAAAACAGCACCCTGCACCCGGCCGCCCTAGTGCCGCTGAGGGTGCACCTTTGGTGCTAATTTGGTTTCCTATTTGCCCTGACCTAAATCCTAAGAGCTTTGCTCCCACAGCCATGTGGCCTGCTTGCCAGCAGCCACCAACCGGAGGCCCCCTATCCTCCATAGGATTACATTGGGCCTCAACACTCTGCACCCGGCCGCCCTAGTGCCGCTGGGGGGTGAAACAAAAGTGCATCACTGACCCTCGGGGATCCCGGAGTCTAACCCCAGAACCTTAACTCCCACAGATGATTATTTACCTGTGAACCGATAACCTGTTTTCCCTCCATAGGATAACATTGACAATTTTCTTCCAAAAAGTTTCTGTGTGGAGTTTTGGAATCTAAAAGTATTCTTTAAAAATCAAGCGCATAACCAAAACGTAATTACTTTCCTGTTTCCAGAAAATGTCCCAGTGCTGAATCTAGGTATCCAGCATCGAGTTAGAAAAGTAACGTAAAAAGTATTTTACCTGTAATTTACTGAAAAAGCCTATTCATTTCAATGTACTGTATTTGCTAAGTGTTGCAACCTACTGCATCCCCTGTAAATCGAACAAAGTTATTGTTGTTATTTGGATTTATAACGCGCTCGGCTACTCATGAGTGTCCCGGCGCGATGTCTTTTATGGAATCAGAAAACGAGCAGACAAAAAGATTTGTTTTAAGATTTTTCTTGAATGCTGACAGGTCTTCAATATTGCGTAAAGCCAGAGGGAGTGCATTCCACACTACCGCAGCCCTCCGAGTCAGAGACCTGCCTCCCAACCTCTGGAACTGAAATCGGGGAACCAGTGCGAGTCGGCGGAATGCCGATCGCAACAGACTTGAGGGCACGTAGAAGGTAAAACGCTTTTGCAGATAGGATGGACCAATGCCATGTGGGCTAGAACCAACGATTTGAACTTTACCCGTTCCGCTACGGGAAGCCAGTGAAGGGAGCGCAGGTGGTGCCGCATGCTGTGTCTGGTGGAAATGCCCAGCAGAAGTCTAGCTGCCGAGTACTGGACTACCTGATGCTTTTTAATCAGGTAGCCAGGGATGCCAATGTAAAGTGCATTGGCATAATCCAGCCAAGACAGGATAAGGACACATGTGACCGTTTCTCTAGCTGCTTGAGGCAGGAGAGGAAAGAATTTTCTTAAGGTCTTGAAAAGGCCAAAGCAGGTACCCGCCAACTTCGTGATGTGAAAGGAGAAAGAGAGACTCATCAAACCATACCCCCAGGTTCTTCGCCGGCTTCCCTTCAGAGGAGGGTAGGGGAAAATCAGGAGGCCACAGATCTTCCCGGAACCTGGGAGGGAATTTTTCAAACAGGAGAATCTCTTACTTCTCCTCGTTGCATTTTAGTTGAGCAGCCACAAGCCACCTGAAAATGGAGGTGAGACAGTTCTGAGCTGAGGCGACAGAACTGTTATCACTGTCCCAGGTAAAAAGCAGCGGTGTGTCCACAAGCACAGATTCCGTGCTGTGAGCTGCTCGGAAACCTGACTAGGCGGGATGCAGCAGACCCTCTCTTTCGACAAACTCAGTGACTTGTTTGGTGACAACCTTCTCACACACCTTGGCCAGACCAGGTAATAGAGAGATAGGCCTGTAGTTCCCTGGACTATGAGTGTCCAATTATATTTTTTTTTTTATGAGTGGTAAGATCTTGGCCTGTTTCGAAGACGCAGGGACGCTAGCTGTATGGAGGCACAAATTGACAATAGTATTCACCTCGGGATTGATCGTCTCGGCTGCTGCTAGCAACCTGGCCGGACAAGGATCAGAAGGAGAGCCAGACTTTAGGCTCTTCAGGATTTTAAGCGAATCAGCCGGGTTCACCGGTATAAAAGCATCCAGACAGTGTATAGTGCCCACTGGAGGAGGCGAGGTCATTGCCTAAATCTCATTACCACCCACTAAAAAAGTCGCCTGGATCGTGCGGATTTTGTCCCCAAAAAATGTAGAAAGAGTCTCGCACCAGGCGACTGAAGATGGGGATGCACTAGCCTGGGCTAGAGGCGACGTAAAGCTCTGTACTATTGAAAAGATTTCCTTAGCATTGTTTTTAGCAGAGTCGATATGTGTAGTGAAAAATTCCCTTTTAGTCTGAGCTATGGCTTCATAATAGATCTTGTGCTTGGCTCTGAGCTTCAGCTTGGCCACAGGGCAGTAGTCACTGCGGCGCCATGCTCGCTCAAGAATCTTGCATTCGTGTTTTAATTCTTTGAGTTCTGGGCTGTACCAGGGTTTAGAGGGAGATCCCCTAGACGGCCTAATTGAGCTCCGCGGGGCAAGAGAATTAACAGCCTTTGAAACCCAGCTGGTAAAATCATCTAGTCGACTCTCCAGGTCACCCGAGAGAGTGGGTCTAGAGGTTTCCAGAGTATGAATGAGAGCACCGGGGGCAATTTTACTGAAGGCCAGTTTGCGAAAGGGACACACTAGGGGCTTAGCGTTGCGCACCTCCCAAGAAAAATATGTCAGGAAATGATCAGACCAGGTGACCGGAGACGGGTCCCTCATTGAGATGGGGAAATTGGTGCAGATTGGGTCCAAGATATGACCTGCCTGATGAGTAGGGGGTCCGACCCGCTGGACTAATTGGGCCAGGTGCAAGGTATCCAGAAAGTTTGACGTGTCTGTATCCTGAACCTGATCAAAATGGATATCAAGGTCCCCAAGGACAACAAAGTTGGAAAATCTCAGTGCCCTAGTTACAATAGCATCCCCACAGACCTGTAGGAACGGACCCGCATGCCCCGGGGGCCTGTAGATAAGCAAGCCCCCCAGCATGAAATGGTCCGAAAAACGAATGCTAAAGTCAAGGACTTCACAGGCCCCCCCATGAAGTGACGTCTCCCCTCCGCAGCTCCCACTTATCGTTGTAAAAGATGGCTACCCCCCCTCCCCTTCCCTTCTGGGCGGTCAGCTCTAATAATCTTGTATCCAACTGGAGTAGCAAGAGTAACAATGGGGTCAGATGAAGCATCAAGCCAAGAGTCCGTGATAAACAAGAGATCAGGAGAACTGGCGTCGAGGAGATCAAAAACCTTGACGTGATCTTTCCTGAGGGATCTAACATTAATCTTGGCTGCAGTGATGGAGGGGACCTTCAAGGACTCTGGGGAGGCTGTGCTGATATGAGCGGGGTAGCGAGACCTGGAGTCAGCCTAAAACCACAGGTCGAACATACCTGGTTACTGCTAGCCAAAACCTCCCAGTTACCTTTACAGGGACAGAGATGGAAATCAATATCTCGTAGGGCATTGTCCGTATAACACAATCTGCCCTGACGACCTAGCGCCCGGCCGACAGCGTGGCTGGCAGGGGCCTCTACCGGGATGCGGACGGGTGCAGAACTGGCTTCTCTTAGGCACGCCAGCGGTGCGCATGCACAGTGTGCATTTTTAACAACTGAGCAGCCACAGAGACTAGAGCGCGCCCTTCCCCAAGATGGAGGCTCTAGGTGGCGTGCTGGAGAAACCGGAAATAGCTGCCACCCGCCCCCGTCAGAATCTCACAGTAGTTCGGGAGTAAGAGTTCGAGCTCAACAGAGCAGACCAGTGCTAGGCAGGTAGTTTTAAAAATATAAAACGATGTAACAGAATAAAACAGTGGTTGGATTCAAATCAGTATACAATTAAAAATTACATTAAAAAAGGGCAATTCAGCCAACATGTGCAAAGTACAATTGCTATTGCATTTTCATACTGTTCTATATTGAGTAACTTGTGCCAGGCTTGCTTGGTTCTAAAAATAAAACAACAGTAAATATGTTTATACAAACACAATTGGCCTAGAGTTCAGTTATTGAGTGTGTGAATTCATTTGCTGACTGAGTGTATACATCAAATGCTTAACACTGTCCTCTGATACTGCCTTACTTCCTGACCACTCTACCACAATTAGAGAGTAAGGTTCTATCTAAATGTAACCTCTGCCTACCTCTGGGGTCACTTGGACTCTATACACACTATACCTAATTTTGTTGTAGTATATATAGAGCCAGTTTCTTACAAATGGCAAAAAGATCCAAAGATCTTGCCAGGGCTCTCCCCATTGATCAAATCAGCCCTATGCCACCTTGGAATGCAGATGCTTCCAGGAAAATGGCTACTAGAAAGATTTTCTGCTGCTCCAACTTTCTATAGAGATATAAAGCTTCTTGGCACAGGGCCCAAGACCAGACTCTGCCCTGTTTGTTGCAGTATCACATGGTGGGCTTGTTGCCTGTGAGGACCTGCACCAGCCTCCCTCAAACAAATGACAGGAAAAGCCAAAGCGCCAAATGGGTAGCCTGAAGCTCCAATAGGTTAATGTTTTGCTGGCTTTACGCTGGATGCCTAAGGCCTTAGATCTCTACCTACCCTAAATGGCCCCGCCAAAATCTAGTGTGCCACAAGCAAAATCGAGATCACTCAGCCACAAGTGCAGCTTTTGAGCCTTCTCCTTCAAAACGTAGATTAAGTCAGAGAGGCAGCCTTAATGCTGGCTCAACTGGGATTGCAGGGCTCGCAAATACCACCTGATGTTTCTCACAACGAGGACACAAGGCCAAAATATCAAGAAGCATCAGAGCCATAATCTGAGATCAAGGACCAAACCGTTAATATTGGGATTGTAGCTTGAATGTCCTGGAATTGCTGTAGAGGATAAAAAACCTTGAACCTCACTGTATCTAGGGTAACTGCAATGAACGTAAGACAATGTGTGGGACTCAGATGGGACTTTGGCTCGTTTATGGTAAAATCCAACAATGTAAAGTTTTCCCCCAACGTCCAGCGATGGTCTACGACTGACTGCAGTAATAGAGATACAAAAATACAGTGACTACCGCACTCTAAATATGGGCTGGAAGCACAACCACCACTTTTGTGAGTGCCCAAGGGGTCGAGGCGAGGCTAAAGCAAAACATGGCAAATAGAAAGTGTTACTAGCCCACCTTGACCCAAAGGTAATGCCTGTGGGACTGCAGGTCGAGTATAGGATAATATGCATACTGCAACTCCAGGGACACTATTAAGTCTCTTGTATAAAGGACAAATAGAACATGAGCCGAAGTGAGCATTTTTAATTTGTCCTTTTGCAAGCAGGCATTTTGAGTCTGTAGGACTGGGACCACCCTCGCACCCTTCTTTTCGGAACAAGAAAGTAGCATAAATAACAGCACTCTCCTCTCTCAATATTAGCTCGGCCAGAAGTGACAACTTTTGGAAGTAAGAGATGTACCTCCTGCAGTAGGGTGGGCGGATGCTCCTCTAAAATATATCCTGGTGCGGGAGGAAAATGGTGTGGGAAGGAAATGAAAGGCAGAGCATAACATATGAACAATCTTTAAGATCTATTTATTGGACTTGATTGATAGCCAACCTGGCAGGAAATAAATGAATCGCGCCTCCTACTGTTTACACACAAGTCAGTGTTGCCAAACTAAAGTGGCTCGGTAGCCATTGTAGCACTGGGCAAGAAGTTGGAAAACTGGGGCCCCTGTTGTCTTATGCAATATCTGGTGCTACAATATCTGGTGCTACAATGTCCGTAGTCCTGAAAGGCCAGAGAGACCAGCTGCGTCACTGGCTGAGAAGGATGCCGTTGTCTGTAGGCTATCCAACTGGAATATCCCCTAAATTTAGATGGGGGAAATTGTTTCACAGAAGTCAGTAGTCCAAAGGAGGGTGCCGTGGCCCTTCCATCTTAAAATCTTTCTAGTGTGGAGTCCACCATCTCTCCAAAGAGCCTATACCAGTCAAATGCATGTTCATCAGCGAAGCTTGCACACCACTCAAAAATGCGGTCAACCTCATCGAGGCATGCCTTTGAAGAATGACACTGGTACCACCTGCTCTGAAATGCAGTCTTTGGTGTATAGGCCTGCATGGATAAATCATTTTGCTACACTATTTTGTTCTGGGACAGATGGCAAGACCTCACTGGCTATTTTCCTTAATGCATGAGTTTATAAGCTGAACCACCAAACTGTCTCTATGGACTGCAGCACCATGCTGGAAGAAGACAACATGCATTTGCTAAAAGCTCCAAATTTGTTCGGATACTCAATCAGGCAGATTGGTCAGAAATAATTTAGGATTAACCATACTGATCAACTTCTGCACACTACAATTTTCTGAGGCCGGGTGTCTGGTAAGGACATTCTGACCACACTGGGCGCAGGCCTGTGTTGCCTGGCTACTTGTAAGTTAAGAGGCAGACAAGAATATGGTTTCGATCATGTAGCCATTAAGGAATCCATGAGGGAATCATTGAATGTTAGTAGGGGCTCCGATGTCACTGACCCAGGCTGGAGAATCTCCATCACAACATCGGTAAGTTTCAAAGGAGGGCAATTTAAGGAACTCAGTTACCAACCGAACTACAATGGGAAAAGAAGCACTTTCCTCCATTGGCAGCCCATGGACAGAGGCAAGCTCTGTTTCAGTTGAAGTGCTAAGCCCACTGGCATTTTGTCAAGGTATAATGCAGCATCAATACAATGATGGGGAAAGCATGCCACCCTGCCTCCCATCATCATTATCCTAGAGTGCTCTCAGTTTAGGTTAAAGGATCAGTCAGAGCCAAAGAGAATGGAATTTATGCCGCTTGATTCTAACCCAACACCTCTACCTCAGTGCAACCATCAGCAGAACCACTGGTAGTCCTTTAGTTATTTCACAGCAGAAAAACGTCTGAGTTTGAGCAGACGCTGACACCGAGTCAGTTAGTACCAGTGGAGCCAGTATCTATGTTGGTGCAGCAGAAACAGGCATGGATGTAGGGCCCAGCATGGAAGTCTGTTCAAGCCCAGTATAGGGGTCCAATAGGTTAGACTGTGCCAGAGGACCACCCACTAGCAGTAAACAAACTGAAGGCCCCAGTGGGTCTTTGGGACCCAAAGGCACTGATATGTGCAGCATGGCCTCCTTGACAGCTTTGATCTGCTGCAGTGTCAACAATGGTCCAGGAAACTAGGGCGTGCCAGGGCCAGTTCAATCAATCAATCAATCAGTGACACTTATAGAGCGCGCTACATACCCGTAGGGTCTCAAGGCGCTGGGGGGGGGGGGTGCCGCTACTGCTCGAACAGCCAGGTCTTCAGCTTCTTCCTGAAGGAGAGGTGGTCTTGGGTCAGGCGCAGGTCGGTCGGGAGGGAGTTCCAGGTCTTGGCGGCCAGGTAGGAGAAGGACCTTCCTCCTGTAGTCGCTCTTCGGATGCGGGGGACGGCGGCGAGGGCGTGGTTGGCTGATCGGAGGTGGCGTTTGGGAGCGTAGAAGTTGATCCGGCTGTTGAGGTAGCTCGGGCCTTGGTCGTGTAGGGCTTTGTGTGCGTGGGTGAGGAGGCGGAAGGTGATTCTTTTGTTGACGGGGAGCCAGTGAAGGTCTCTCAGGTGTCCGGTGATGTGGCTGGTTCGTGGGATGTCGAGGATGAGTCTGGCCGAGGCGTTCTGGATCCGCTGGAGTCTCTTCTGGAGCTTGGCGGTGGTACCGGCGTAGAGGGCGTTGCCGTAGTCCAGTCGGCTGGTGACGAGGGCCTGGGTGACGGTCTTCCTGGTCTCGGTGGGGATCCACCGGAAGATCTTCCGTAGCATGCGTAGGATGTTGAAGCACGCCGAGGAGACGTTGTTGACTTGCCTGGTCATGGAGAGGGAGGAGTCCAGGATGAAGCCCAGGTTGCGTGCATGGTCTGTTGGTTTGGGTGCGGTGCCCAGGGCTGGAGGCCACCAGGAGTCGTCCCAGGCGGAGGGGGAAGAGCCCAGGATGAGGACCTCCGTCTTGTCAGAGTTCAGTTTCAGGCGGCTGGTCGTCATCCACTCGGCTACCTCTTTCATCCCTTCGTGCAGGTTGGCTCTGGCGGAGGCGGGGTCGTTGGTCAGGGAGAGGATCAGCTGGGTGTCGTCGGCGTAGGAGATAATGCTGAGGTTGTGTTTGCGTACGATGGCCGCGAGGGGGCTCATGTAGACGTTGAAGAGGGTGGGGCTCAGAGATGATCCTTGAGGGACGCCGCAGATGACTTCGGAGGCTTCTGATTTGTATGGTGGTAGGCGGACTCTCTGTGTCCTTCCGTCGAGGAAGGAGATGATCCATTCCAGCGCCTTGTCCTGGATTCCGATGTTACTGAGGCGCTGTACTAGGGTGCGGTGGCAGACCGTGTCGAATGCCGCGGAGAGGTCTAGGAGGATGAGGGCCGCTGTTTCTCCATTGTCCATCAGGGCTCGGATGTCATCGGTGGCGGCGATGAGGGCGGTCTCGGTGCTGTGATTGGCTCGGAAGCCGGACTGTGAGGGGTCGAGGGATCCGTTCGTCTCGAGGAAGGCGGCCATCTGCTTGTTGACGGTCTTCTCGATGACTTTGGCTGGAAACGGGAGGAGCGAGATGGGGCGGTAGTTCTTGAGTTCGGTGGGGTCCGCTGTTGGTTTCTTGAGTAAGGCGCTGAGTTCGGCGTGTTTCCAGCTCTCAGGGAAGGTGGCGGTGTTGAATGATGTGTTGATGATGTCTCGCAGGTGGGGTGCGATGACAGCGTCGGCCTTGTTGAAAACGTGGTGAGGGCAGGGGTCGGTCGGTGATCCGGAGTGGATGGAGTTCATCGTGCGGATGGTGTCTTCGGTGCTGATCGGGGTCCAGGCGTGGAGGGTGGTGGTGGGGGGTGATTGTTCGGTCATGGTGTGCGTTGGTTGGTTGTTGAAGCTGTTGTGTATGTCCGTGATCTTGTTGTGGAAGTATGAAGCGAGGGAGTTGCAGAGGTCTTGTGATGGGGTGATGTCGTTGTTTCCTGCGCTGGGGTTGGAGAGCTCTTTCACGATGTTGAAGAGTTCCTTGCAGTTGTGTGCGTTGTTGTCCAACCGTTCCTTGAATGCTGTTTTCTTGGCGGCGCGGATAAGCTGGTGGTGCTTCCGGGTGGCAAGCTTGAAGGAGGTCCTGTTGTCCGGTGTAGTTGAGATATTGGTTTGGTAGCCACAGATGTCAAAGGCTAGGCTTAGATACCGATGCCCCTGCACCTTCTCTTTGGAACCAGAGTGGTGGGATAGAGTGGAGTCTGGTGCTTAGACTTTGAGTTACTTGAAGACTTTGAATGGGAAATGGAGGGGGGGGGTCGCAGGATGGACTTGACTAGGAGCAGGCCTGTGAATTCAATCAGGACCTATTCAAACTGTGTTTGTACTACTGACGCTTGGCAATTAAACACTTTGTCTCCCAATCTCAGATTGACTTTGATTGCATTTGGGCACATTAGTCACACAACTTTGAGTCTTGAGCGGAGACCAGCCATTTAAGAGAAACCTCGTAGAGGTCTGTGATCGAAATTTGCTTAAGGCAGTCTTGGGTATGACAAACCTGGTCATTTTTGATGGGGACATCATTCCCTAGCACATTGGCTTTTGAGAATTTTGAAACTGTTGGAAGATTGTCAAATGTGGGGGCAGGGCACCAGCTCCACGTTGAAAGGTGTGAAAACAAAGAACTGTCCCACACCGAGGTGGTACCTACATGACTCCTCCGCATCATATCCAGGTGAAACGGAGCCATATGACACTAGCGTCCTCCTCAGCCCGGTAGCATGCACATGACCATACCACATTTGGAGCTCTTTATTCTTCAGAAGACAACCATTAACTGTACGCATTGTGTCATGAACTTTATTAACCACACCCAAACCAATACATCGTTCTTCTAAGGAGTCCATCATGGGCCAGAAGGTTCCTGCTATGGATTATGTTACTTACCCTGTAAGCATCTGTTCTTGGCATGTAGTGCTGTAGATTCACATGCTTTGCACACACCTGCCATCTAGTGTTGGGTCCGGATGTTTGCAAGTTGTTTTTCTTCGAAGAAGTCTTTCCAGTCACGTGGTAAGGTGACTCCTCCTTTCGGTGATAGTGCACATGGGCATCGACTCCATTGTTAAGATTGTTTTCCCGTAAGAAGGGGAGAATGAAGTGAGTGAGTGTAGTAAAGAGATGTCCATGAGTATATAATGTGAAAAAACTGCAACAGCCACAGGTATCCGGGAAGGAGGACCCCGACCGACCCGCCTGACATACACCGCCGCCACCCTCATCGCACTCAACACCGGCAGGACCCAGGGATGCTATCGAGCTACCCCGAAGCACACCCACGGGCCCTTCAGCTGCCTCGCCTGTAAGTTCACCTGTATCCGGACCTGCCCGGCACCAGCACCTGCCAAGCCGAACACCAGCAGCAACCACCTCAAGTGTATCCTGCTCAACACCCGCTCCATCCACAGACACGCCATCGAACTCTGGAACCTCCTAGACGCCACAGCCCCTGACGTTGCCTTCATCACGGAGACCTGGATGAACGCCTCCTCAGCACCCGACATCGCCATCGCCATCCCAGAAGGCTACAAGATCACCCGGAGGGACCGCAACGCCAACCAGGTGGGAGGAGGCATCGCCATCATCCACAAGAACACCATCCGCATCACGACCAGCACTGACAACACCCCACCCTCCGCCGAACACCTGCATTTCCAGATTCACACCGACCCGAAGACCACCCTCAGAGGCACCTTGATCTACCGACCTCCGGGACCACGCACTCAATTCAGCGAGGACATCGCCGACTTCGTCAGCCCGCACGCCCTCCCCTCCGCTGACTACATCCTCCTAGGGGACTTCAACTTCCACCTGGAGAACAACAACGACTGCAATACCAGCACCCTGCTCGACAACCTCGCCAACCTTGGACTCAAGCAGCTGGTATCCACACCCACCCACCTCGCCGGACACACACTCGACGCCATCTTCTCATCCAGCAAAGACATCGCCTTCAGCCACGCCACAGAACTCCACTGGACGGACCACAGATCATCCACTTCACCTTCAGTAGAACGACGATCCACCACCACCAGCAACAGGTTGCCCGAAGAAGCTGGAACAAGATCACAGCCGACCAGCTCGCCGCTTCCCTGAGCCAGCACCCTCCGGCCAGCTCAGCGAACCCCAGCCAGTCCGCCGACAACCTCTCGAAGTGGATCAGCAAATGCGCAGACGAACTCGCCCCTCTGAGGATCCCGCCCAGCAGACCCGGCAATAAGAGAGCCCCATGGTTCACCGACGAACTCAAGAGCTCCAAGAAGAACTGCCGAGCCCTCGAGAAAGCCTGGAGAAAGGAACCCACGCCGGACAACAGGACCACCCTCAAGCTCGCCACCCGGAAACACCACCAATTGATCCGCACCGCCAAGAAAACTGCATTCAAGGACCGGCTGGACAACAACGCACACAACTGCAAGGAACTCTTCAACATCGTGAAAGAGCTCTCCAACCCCAACGCCGGAAACAACGACATCACCCCATCGCAAGACCTCTGCAACTCCCTCGCCTCCTACTTCCACAACAAAATCGCAGACATACACAACAGCTTCAGCACTCAACCGACGCACGCCACGACCACAGCAACGCCACCCACCACCACCCTCCGCGCCTGGACCCCAGTCAACACCGAAGACACCGTCCACATGATGAACTCCATCCACTCCGGATCTCCGACCGACCCCTGCCCTCACCACGTCTTCAACAAAGCCGACGCTGTCATCGCACCCCACCTGCGGGACATCATCAACACCTCATTCGACACCGCCACCTTCCCCGAGAGCTGGAAGCACGCCGAACTCAGCGCTCTACTCAAGAAACCCACAGCAGACCCCACCGAACTCAAGAATTACCGCCCCATCTCTCTACTCCCGTTTCCAGCCAAAGTCATCGAAAAGACCGTCAACAAACAGCTGGCCGCCTTCCTCGAGACGAACAGATCCCTCGACCCATCGCAGTCGGGATTCCGTGCCAACCACAGCACCGAGACCGCCCTCATCGCCGCCACTGACGACATCCGAGCCCTGATGGACAACGGAGAAACAGCGGCCCTCATCCTCCTAGACCTCTCCGCGGCCTTCGACACGGTCTGCCACCGCACCCTAGTGCAGCGCCTCAGCAACGTCGGAATCCAGGAGAAGGCACTGGGATGGATCGTCTCCTTCCTCGACGGAAGAACACAAAGAGTCCGCCTACCACCGTACAAGTCAGAGGCCACCGAAGTCATCTGCGGCGTCCCTCAAGGATCCTCGCTGAGCCCTACTCTCTTCAACGTCTACATGAGCCCCCTCGCGGCCATCGCACGCCAACACAACCTCAACATAATCTCCTACGCCGACGACACCCAGCTGATCCTCTCCCTGACTAACGACCCCGCCGCCGCCAGAGCCAACCTGCTCGAAGGGATGAGAGAGGTAGCCGAGTGGATGACGACGAGCCGCCTGAAACTGAACTCAGATAAGACGGAGGTCCTCATCCTGGGCTCCTCGCCCTCCGCCTGGGACGACTCCTGGTGGCCCCCCGCCCTAGGCCCCGCACCCAAACCGACGGACCACGCACGCAACCTGGGTTTCATCCTGGACTCCTCCCTCTCCATGACCAGGCAAGTCAACGCCGTCTCCTCGTCGTGCTTCAACATCCTGCGCATGCTTCGGAAGATCTTCTGGTGGATCCCCGCAGAGACCAGGAAGACCGTCACCCAGGCCCTCGTCACCAGCCGACTGGACTACGGCAGCGCACTCTACGCCGGAACCACCGCCAAGATCCAGAAGAGACTCCAGCGCATCCAGAACGCCTCAGCCAGACTCATCCTCGACATCCCACGACACAGCCACATCTCCGGACACCTAAGAGACCTGCACTGGCTCCCGGTCAACAAGAGAATCACCTTCCGCCTCCTTACCCACGCACACAAAGCTCTCCACGATCAAGGCCCGAGCTACCTCAACAACCGCATCAACTTCTACGCTCCCAAACGCCACCTCCGTTCTGCCAGCCACGCCCTCGCCGCCGTCCCACGCATCCGCAGAGCCACTACAGGAGGAAGGTCCTTCTCCTACCTGGCCGCCAAGACCTGGAACTCCCTCCCGGCCGACCTGCGCCTGACCCAAGACCACCCCTCCTTCAGGAAGAAGCTTAAGACCTGGCTGTTCGAGCAGTAGCGGCACCCCCCCCCCCCCAGCGCCTTGAGACCCTACGGGTAGGTAGTGCGCTCTATAAATGTCTTGATTGATTGATTGATTGATATAAAACACTGACAGGCTCCGCGTCGCGGGATCGCGCGCGGGACGTGCCGGGCAAAGGGTGGGCTGTCTGTGGCTGTCCGAGGCTGGAGGAGGCTGGGCTGGGCCACCTCCTTAAACAGTGTCCGGGGGGTAGTTGGACTTTGCACTATTCGCTTATGTGTTAAATATGTGTTTTACTGTCTCTGATATATTTAGTCAAATCCTTTTTCTTGACGTAGTTGTTTAAGTTTAAGTATTTGTTTTAGTGGTAAATAGTTGTAATACTCACAAGGGAGATTTTGTGTTTATGCTCCTTGCGAATAAAACATGGGGAAACATTGTAAGTCCACCACCGCTCGCCCCAATGACTAGGCAATTAGTGTCTTCAAACCCGCCGCTCCCGAGCCTCACAGCCATTGACAAAATGCTCCAGAAAACTATTGGGGTGGTGGGATCAGCAATTGAAAACACTGAAAGGCGGTTGTCAATCACCCCTGCTATTCCCCCTGCACCGTCCTTAGACGACTGTTCTGTAGACATAGTAAATCAGGATGATGCGGAAGCTATGTCGTTTATGTTGCCTTCCTTTACACATTTACCATGTGCTCAGATTCCACTCGGTGAGAATGCGCCAGTAGAGGCTGCTTTGCTCACATCCTCCATGGTATCTTCAGTGGCACTTAAACCCCGAGCACGGCCAAAGAAAAAGAAGCTTGCTAAAAAAACGGTTAAAACTACAACGCCATCTTTATCTATTCCTGGTCATCTGGATACTGTTCCCCATTCAGTAACCTCGGGTCCGCCAGTGTGGGCTACCCACTTAATAATTGATTTACAGGCACACATAGAACAGATCTTAAATGCTCACTTTAAAACTCTGTCGACTAGGATCGACAGATTAGTAACACTGATTAATAATAAAGGTGTAGGGAAAACCCAGCCAAATTCTGCTCTGCGAGATCCTGGCAGCTTGGGGTTTTGGGAACATCTGATATGACCAGTAAAGTCACCCCACGGGTTTCTTGTACTTCTCAACAACTTATAATACAAGACCCAGTCCAGCTGCCTGTTATCTATTGGCTAAGCAACCATAGACCTCTGAATGGAGTAGGTCTGGGGGAGATTCTGTTTGTGCTGAGAGTTTGCTGGTTGGGGACCAGACCTAAAGATATTTGTGGGGACTGTGTTATAATTAACTTCAGGGATCCGAGAGCAGTTGGTCATATACTGGATTATGGAGGGGCGACCAAAGTCGGTTCTATTAACACCTGTCACTTGGAGTACTTTTATATGCACTCTCGTATTCTAAGGCCCTCGGAACCATCCTATTTCCATCAAGATAGTCAGGAATACGATTATAATATTCCGGTCGCCAATCCATTCAATGTACTTAGTTCTGTGGATTGACCACCACCAGTGAGGAACGTTGAAGGAAGGGCCATGAATATGAAAGGGGATCAGGTATTGGATGGCTGTAGTACGGAGGCGGGCCTTCATAATTTGGTACATGGAACAAGGTTAGGAGCAACAGTTATCCCCCTATCCCCCCAAAGTAACAGCCCAGCACGAGGGATAATAGAGACAGGTACTCTAGATCCAGTAGCATCTCCCTTTTCTGTTGCCTGTGAATTTTCTGAGGACTGTCCTTCTCAAGCAGTGACACGTAGATCCCTAGTAGGGTCTTGGAATGTGGCTGGACTGGGGTCTAAACTCCCCAATCCAGAGTGGGGAGAGCTTATGGACAGTTACGATATAAGTTTGTTTCAGAAAACTTGGCTACGGTCCATCCCAGTGAGGGTAGGTTATGCGTCCTTCCATGCACCAGCGGTTCAAGGAGCTAGGGGAAGACCCTCGGGGGGGGGTTAGCTATCTGGGTTGCCTTTCATCTTGGTTGTTCAGTTAAGACCATAGATACTCAGTGCCCAGATATTTTATGTTTAGTGCTTAACTTCTCTGCTGGCTATTCGTTGTTAGTACTTATTGTCTACTTACGTCCCTATCCCCTTCAGTTGGGTTTATCAATTTTGGGTGCCTTAGACGCTCTTTTACACTCTCTTCCCCTCACGTCCCACAAAATTATAGGTGCTGACCTTAATTGTCATTTTGAACCCCTTCTTGGGATCCCCTCAGTGACCTCGGACGAGGATGAAAATTGTAAAATCCCAGACTGCATTATGTACCCGGAAAAACGCTTACTGCCTTTGGCCCTTGAGATTAACAAGTTAGTTATTTTACATTCTCTTAGGGCCTGTAATGGCAGACTTCTTCCTGACGTCCCCGGTTCACATACTTTTAAAAGTCTAAGGAATTGTTCAACAATTGATTATATTTTGGTGAATGTGGAATTCTGGGGCTATCTGGGAGCCTTCTCTGTCATCCCTAGGGTTGACAGTGATCATAATTTACTGACACTAGAATTAGTAAATAATATTGGGGGTTGTAGTGTTTCTAGGGGTTCAGTCACAACAAGTAGTGCGAATTTGGTTGTAGCGGCAGGTGGCAGACGCATTAGGTGGGCAAAAATTGTGACAGAAGAGGCTAAGCTGGCGGAATTATACCGCCATGTTGCCTGTTCTCTAGCAGAGGTTTACTACCTCTTGAGGCTTAATGGAGATTTTTCCCAGCATTATCTCCTGGGCCTGCAGTCTATTCACAATAATCTCCTTAGTTCCACGGACGGTTATTTTTATAGTACTACCACACGGAGGCCAAAGACAACTAAGAACAATCATTGGTATAATAAAAGTTGTAGGTTGGCTAAGAGTGCTTTGATTAGGGAAGTAAAGTTGGGCACCCAGTCAAGCATTAGATCTGCAAGGTATAATTATAAAAATTTGATGAAGGAGGCAAAATCTGAGTGGGAGGACTCGAGGTGGTCAAGCATCAAGCTAGCCCTAGAAGCCCGAGACTTCAGGGTTTTCTCGAATCTTGTTCGAGTTGGTTCGACAGAAAGTCCATCTGCAATTATTCCCAATCTTAGCGAAGAGGTGTGGCTAGAGCACTTTAAGCCCCTCTATTCGCTTAGTAATTCCGATTGTGGAACAGACCTAGTAACCCAAACAAACGCTATTGTTATGGCTTATCCGGAACATGTGGATTCTGAGAGCAGAACCTGCACCCTTTTGGAAATCGAGCTGGCTCTCAGCAGTTTATCATTGGGGAAAGCCCCGGGCCTCGATAGGATCCCAGGTGACTTATATCGAAGTGAACAAAAAATCTGGGCTCCGTATATTTGGGTCTATTTTAATGCCATTTTGCAGGGCCTCGAGATTCCCCAGACTTGGTTAGGAGCTGAAATTATACCCATCCACAAAAAATCTTCCCCTTTGGACCCGGCTAACTATCGCCCCATAAGCCTGATAGACGTTCTACAGAAACTGTTTGCCTGCATGCTTTTAACAAGACTACAGAGTTGGATGGAGGAATACCATATCCTAACTTCTCTTCAAACGGGCTTTCGAGCAAAAGTTTCCACTATTGACCAACTGTTTCGATTACAGTTGGTCTATTGGAAGACGGTTTCTATTGGAGCTGGCAATCTATACTTGATTTTCGTGGACCTTCGGTCCGCGTTTGACATGGTCCAAAGGGAGCAGCTCTGGGCGCTACTATTGGAGATGGGCGCTCCCCCTTATTTGTGCCATCTATTTAAGCGAATGCATGATGGAACATATGCAAGGGTGAGATACGGGAGAAGCGGGGAAATCTCGGGTCCATTCCCGGTCGAAAAGGGTGTGAGGCAGGGGTATGTTTTGGCTCCAACATTATTTTCTCTTTTTATTAATGGGCTGATTGATCACTTACTGTGTGCTAGTAATCTGGATTCCCCAAGGTTAGCGGGGCGTAAGATACCTGCCCTAATGTTCGCGGATGACACGCTTTTATTGTCAAAATCTTTTATGGGCATCCAGCGTACATTAGAGGCATTCTGCCCCTTCTGTGAATTAAGGAATCTGGAACTGAACCTACCCAAAACTAAATTTATGGTCTTCAGCTCTAGCCCAGCTAACTGTCCTCATCCCCAGATGGAAGGTATAGTGTTAGAGCGAGTATCTACATTTGATTATTTGGGGTAACTCTTAATGACAAAATGAAATGGGGGTCTCATTTGGCGAAGGCCAACTTGAAGTTGACACAATCGGTGGGGGGTATCTTGAAGGTTTTTAATAACACTCCATCTAAATCTATGGGCCCCCCCATGGAAATGTATAAATCTCAAGCAAGAGGGGGTGCGCTATATGGTGCAGAGCTTTGGGGCCATTGTAGCATTGCCCCTTTAATCCTAACCAAGAACAGTTTTATTAGACGGCTTTTGAAACTACCCATGAGTACCCCCTTAACCCCCCTGAGATGGGATCTAGGTCTGGTTCCCATTGAAGAGATTGCCCCAAATCGTCCACTCCTGTATTGGAGACGTCTCTGGTCAATACCTGAGCTTGTGAGCTATAGGCAGGATCTTGGTTATCTTTTGTCTAGGGGGAGTATGGGGAAAATCCCATGGCTAATGCACATTAAGAACCTTTGCTTTGCCTTAGGTAAGGGGGACCTGTGGACGTCACCAGAGGAGTCCTGTGCTTTACAGACCAAGAAGTCATTTAGCGCGGCTCTTCAGCATTATCAAATGGAAATATTACTAAATTCTTCCCTGGGTAGGCTTACTAACACCTTTTTGGATATTAAGATCAGTACCCACTTTGAAAACTTTCTGGATGTTATCCAGCCTCCACTGGCTAAGAAATTATATATCCAGTTCAGACATGGTTCTCTCCCTCTGAGGGCTCTAACCCATAGGTGGTCCAGCGCGCTCTGTCCAACGAGTTTTTGTCCAGAGTGTGCTGATATCTGCGAGACAGAGTTGCATGTTGTGCTCTTTTGCCCTCTTTACCTCAAGGCAAGAGCAAAGTGGATTATTCAACTCTGCAAGTCTAGGGTTCTCAGGGACTATCAGGAGGTATTTAGAATTCTCAAATATGATACTACCCCCATGATAGTGTTTGCGATGGCTAGATTTCTCCTTTCCATGTGGTATTCAAGGTGTACAAAATTAAAAATTGACAGACCATAATCTGTTCTTACTGAGGTGAATTTAGCGTTGTAGCGAAAGCGCTTTTGGTATGAGATTGTCTAGGGATGGGATGCTGTTCTATTTGATTACATCCTCATTGATATTACCTTGTCCTTTTTAATAATGTATTTATTGTCTCCTAAATGCTCATTTAACTTTTAAAATATGTTTTAATTTTTGATGGATTAAATTACATGTATATGGTCATCTTTTATTAATTTTATTCTAGATATGTATTTATGTCTTTTTATGGTATCATACCGAAATAAAAGTTTTTTGACTGACTGACATATGCCAGCTATGGGAATGTTACCTTAAAAGGCCATAGATGCTCCTACTTTGCGAGCAGAGTGTGCTCTAGGAGGTACTGTTAAAGTTCTTTTAAAGCTTTAACATAGAAAGTATTAATATATTTGACAATCCATCTCAAAATGCTGGATTTTTAGATGGGTTTCCTTTTATGAGGTGGAGCAAAAGCAACAAAAATTGTTTTGTTTTGCATAACTTTTTTGTCCTATCAATGTAGTACAATAATGCTCTTTTGACATCAAGTGTGCGTAGAGCCTTTTCTGCTACAAAATCACGTTGAGGAAACAATACAGGTAACTCAACTGAATGATTAATGTGAAAAGCAGAGACAACTTTTGGAAGAAATTTTGGGTTTGTACGAAGAACAATCCTATATTTATGCAGTTGAAAGAAGGGATCTTCTAAGGTTAATGCTTGTAACTCACTAACTCGTCTTAGTGAATAGCTAATAAGAAGGCAGCTTTCCATGAAAGAAATTGTAAGGAACAATTGAATAACGGTTCAAACGGTCGGCTCATAAGTCTTGTAAGAACAATGTTAAGGTTCCAGACCGGTGCAGGTGGTACTCTGGATGGTATTATTCTTTTAAGATCTTCCATAAATGCCTTAATCACAGGCACTTTAAATAAAAATAAATGTTGCCTGTTCTGTAGATATGCAGCCACTGCTGCAAGGTGTAGTCGAATAAATGTGTAAGCTAAACCTGCCAGTTGGTGATGCAAACAATAACAAATAATGTTTTGTGTACATGCATCTAGTGGGTCAATTGAATTATTATTACAATATGACAAATCTTTTCCACTTTGCTGCATAACATGCTCTAGTGGTAGACATTCTTGCTTCTTTAATAATTGTCATACACTTTGGTGACCGGTTTAGATAACCAAACTCTATGATTTCAGAAGCGAAATCGCAAGGTTGAGATCTTTGGCGATTTGGATGTCCGATTGCTCCATGGTTCTGTGAGAGAAAATGTAACGTTATGTGAAGCTTCTGATGTGGAACCACTGACAGTTCCAACAGTGTGGTGAACCAAAGCTGACGAGCCCATGTGGGAGCTACGAGAATCATTGTGAGAGATGGCTGCCTGAGTTTCCAAACTAGAAATGGAAGGAGAGGGAGAGGTGTAAAAGCATAAGCAAATATCCCTGACCAGTTCATCTATAGGGCATAGCCTTTGGATAGCGGGTGTGGGAACCTAGAGGTGAAGTCTGGGCATTTTGAGTTCTGTGCTGTGGCAAAGAGGTCTATTAGTGGAAATCCCCATTTCTGAAAGTACGGAAGGAGAACTTGTGGGTGAAGTTCCCATTTGTGTATTTGTTGTGTCTTTCTGCTGAGGAGATCCGCAAAAATGTTGTCTGTGCCTGGAAGCTGCTCTGCTAGTAGATCGATTTTGTGATGAATTGGCAACGTCAAATGGTCTGAGAGAGGGGTGACAGTTGTAGAGAGCATTCCCCCCCCCTGTTTTTGTATATAGTGCATCGTTGTCATATTGTCCGTCCGGATGAAGACAACTTTCTTTAGCAGGTGAGGTAGAAATGCTTTTAACGCTAGTTGAACTGCTTGCAGCTCTAGGAAGTTGATGTGATCGTTCTGCTGCTTAGAATTCCAAAGAAGGTGAACTGTCAACGGTTGCAAGTGTGCTCCCTGCCCTGTGAGATGCGTTTATTGTGAACACAACTTATGGAATAGGGTCGACGAACGGCGCCCTTTTGACAAATTGTGGGTATTTCACCAGTGCAGAGAGAGAGGAGTGTGGCTGTCTACCAACACTATATCTGTCAGCTGACCCTGTGATTGATTCCACTGACGTGCTAAGAATTCGTGTAGAGGGCGCATGTTTAATCTTGCATGAGGCACTATCGCAATGCATTATGCCATCATCCCTAATAACTGCATGAATGTTCTGGCCGAGAGATACTGGTTGACTTGAAACTGTTGTAACAGTGTCTATAAATTCTGAATCCTGGCTGTAGTGGGATATGCTAGAGCCATGTGAGTGTTTAGAATGGCTCTTAGATATGGTTGTGTCTGATTGGGTTGAAGATGGGATTTTTGTATATTGACTGTGAACCCCACCTGATGTAGAACGTTTAAGGTAATTTGAGTGTGATGCACACACTTGAGATGCGAGTTGGCTATTATGAGCCAATTGTCTAAGTATGGGAAGACATGTATTTGTTGTCGTCTCAGATGTGCTGCTACTACTGCTAGGCACTTGAACACCCTGGGTGCAGTTGTTACTCTAAACGGAAGCACTTTGACCTCATACAGATTTTTCCCTATCATAAATCGGAGGTATTTGCGATGTGCTTGATGAATGGGTATATGAAAGTGTGCATCCTTTAGGTCTAGCGTTGACATAAGGTCGCCTTGTTGCAGAAGTGGAAGTACTTGTTGCAGAGTGAACATGTGGAAGTGTTGGACAAGTTACTTACCTTCGGTAACATATCTGTTAGAGACATAGATTAGTTATAGATTCCATACCTTAGAATAGAAACCTTAGAAGTACCCCGGCGTCAGACTGGATCCGGTAAGTTTTTCGTCAGCAGTACCCCTGCGCGTCAAAAGGTGGCATTCGTCGTTGGCGTTGTGGCCACCGCGGTGATGTCGCGGTAGCTAGACGTCGCGGTAGCTACTTAGACGCCACCCTCGCGCAATGACGTCAGTTCTGTACACGACTTTCCACACCAGAAGCACAGTCCCATGCAAGACACTGACCACTGGTGCACAAAACTAGGGCCCTGAAAGGAAGTCCTTAACCCCAGAAATCAGTTCGCAGAACGGGGAGGATGGATGGGGCGGTAAGGAATCTATAACTAATCTATGTTTCTTACAGAAATATTGTTACCAAATGTAAGTAACTTGTTCATCTGAAAGAGACAATTCGTTCTAGATTCCTTACCTTAGAATAGATACCCCAGCAATACCAACCCCAGAGGTGGGTCTGCAAACCAAGTTCACAGAAGAAAGTCCTGGAGAACAGAATGGCCAAAGATGCAGGCTCTCCGGACTTGGCTGCAAGGCAGTAGTGTTCTGTAAACGTGTGCAGCGATGCCCACGTAGCTGCCTGACAGTTGTCATTGAGGGGGAATCCTCGTCCCAAAGCAGTGGTAGTTGCCGTCACCCTGGTGGAATGGGCGCGTAGCCATACAGGAGGCTCCTTCTTTGCCAAGGAATAGCAAGCTTTGATGCACAAAACGACCCATCTAGAGATGGTCCATTTGTGCACGGCCCGACCTTTTTTAGCACCCACGTAGCCAACAAAGAGCTGGTCATCCTCCCGGAATTGCTATGTGCGATCCAAATAAAATTAAAGCGCACGTTTCGGATCCAGACGGTGGAACCTCTCTTCTTAGGAAAGATGCGGAGGCGGAAAGAAGGTGAGCAAAGTGATGGTCTGTCCAATGTGGAAAGAAGTAACCATTTTGGGAAGGAAGGATGGACGAGTACAAAGGACAACCTTGTCCGGATGAACAGCCAGAAAAGGAGGCTTAGAAGAAAGTGCTTGGAGCACACTCACCCTGCGCGCAGAGGTGATGGCCACCTGAAAGGCAGTTTTTAAGGTCAGAAGCCTGAGAGGACAGTTATGTAGCGGCTCAAAGGGAGTGCACATAATACATGTAAGAACCAAGTTCAAGTGCCACTGGGGCATTACGAAGGGAACAGGAGGAAAAAGATGAGTAATGCCCTTAAGGAAGCTATTTACAACTGGGGACTTGAAAAGAGAAGGCTGATCAGGAAGCCTAAGAAAGGCTGAAATCGCCAAGAGGTAGCCATTTAGAGTGCCCAGAGCAGAGCCCTGCTGGGCGAAAGAAGGAGGAACAAGAGAACCTCAGAAAGAGGGGCGGAAAGGATCCACAGCCTTTGCTGTGCACCATGCCAAAAATGTGTTCCATCTGCAGTCGTATACCGTCTTAGTGGAGGGACGCCTGGCTGCCAAGATGACAACACAGAATTTGGGAGGAAGGTTGAAAACTGTCACCGCTCAACCTCCTCGCAAGGAGGTGGAGGATGGACAGGTTCGGGTGGAGGACCGTCCCCTGCTGCTGTCAGAGAAGATCCTCCCGAAGAGGCAGTGGGATCGGAGGATCGATGGCCATGTGTAAAGCTCGGGATACCAGACTCTACGTGCCCGATCCGGAGCCACAAGAATGACTTGGGCCCGGTTGCGCCTGATCTTCTTCAGTACTCTGGGCAGAAGAGGTATAGGTATAGATGTTAAGGCGTATAGTAGGCCGCAACTCCACTCGCAACAAAAAGTGTCGCAGAGTGAGTGCCGCCTTGGAAATTCCAACATGCAGAATTGCTGACATTGAGAGTTCTCTTGGGTGGCGAACAGATCTAACCAAGCCTCTCCCACTGTTGAAAGAGACCTTGCACAACTCCAAGTGAAGGTGCCATTCATGATCCATCATGCACCTGCGGCTGGGTTTGTCCGCCCTGGCTTTCAGCGAACCTGCCAGGTGTTGAACCACCAGGGATATGCCCTGACGTTACAGCCATGTCCAGAGGCGGAGGGCCTCTTGAGATAAGGGTCCACGACCCCACCCCGCATTGTTTGTTGCAGTACCACATGGCAGTGGTGTTGACAGTGAACACCTGCACTACTTTTCCCCGGACAGAGGGAAGGAATGCTTTGAGTGCAAGACGAATATCCCGAAGCTCCAGAAGGTTGATGTGGAGCCCGGAATCCGCTGGAGACCAGAGGCCTCTGATCTCCACCTCCCCCATGCGGCCGCCCCATCCCAGAAGTAATGCATCTGTCACCACTGTGAACTCTGTTTGGGGAAGGGAGAGGGATCTGCCATCATCCCAATCCTTGTTTGTTAGCCACCACTGCAACTGGTGTACAGTGCCCTCCGAGATCT
Organism: Triturus cristatus; assembly: GCF_964204655.1. Classification (NCBI taxonomy): domain Eukaryota; kingdom Metazoa; phylum Chordata; class Amphibia; order Caudata; family Salamandridae; genus Triturus; species Triturus cristatus. The sequence goes on from NC_140580.1 coordinate 128,001,865, forward strand.
GGACGCAATCGGACAGGTTCCCCTGATGTTATGCCCACTTGAACTTCAGGTCCCACTGCAGAGCCCGCATATGCCATCTGGCATGGTCCACCAGCAGGATGCAGGAGGCCATCAGGCCCAGTAGCCGAAGTGTCATCCTGACCGAAACCCAGGATAGAGGCTGAAAGATCAGAATCATAGCCCGAATATCCCAGACTCGCTGTTCAGGAGGATAGACCCCAAACTGCGTCGTGTCCAGACAGCTCCGATGAAGAGGAGCTTCTGAGAGGGAGTCAGGTGCGACTTCGGCACGTGGATGGAGAACCCCAGCGAATGCAGGAGGTCGGCCATAGTCTGGAGGTGGGAGACGACTGCCTGGGGCGAGCCTGCCTTCAACAGCCAGTCGTCGAGATACTGGAAGACTGGAACCCCTGATCTGTGCAGATGAGCTGCGACCACTGCCATCACTTTCGTGAACACCCGAGGGGCGCTGGTAAGGCCAAAGGGGAGCAATGGTAAACTGAAAGTGCTTGTGGCCTACCATGAACCGCAGGTAACGCCTATGTGCCGGGAGGACGGGGATGTGAAAATAAGCGTCCTGCAAGTCCAACACTACCATCCAGTTTCCAGGGTCGAGAGCAGACAGGACCTGAGCTAGCATCAACATTTTGAACTTCTCCTTCCGGAGGAAGCAGTTGACGTTCCTTTTAAAAAACAAAAATTATTAAGTAGCTTGTAGCAAGAGTGCATAGAGCCCCGGAATCGGGGACACACACTATCACTGTAGCAAATGATAATACAAGCAATGTTTTTTGCATGTTGTAACTCAAAAAAAAAATAACAGAACATAGAACAAACCCACAACAAAAGAATCCCCCCCCGCCCCAACCTGGCACTGTAGGTATGCATGTTTGAACCTGCAGCCTCCCATAACAACATGTGTGGCGTTCCTAGTAAGAATCCCAGTTCTGGCTTCCCCGGACTATACACATGATGTTACAACAGAATCATTGCAAGTCAGGATGACTTAGTAGATACATAGTGAGTGGGGCCCAAAAGTCCTTAGGCCGCGAGGCCTCGGGAAGCTCCTCCGCATAGGTCTCCAGCTGTTCCCTACAATAGATCAAATTGTAAACCCAACTCTTGATAGGGGGGTTAGTCTTGGCTCCCCAGCATTTCGCAACCGCCCGTTTAGCTAACAAGGTTGAGACGGCAACTTAACGCCGATTGCACGGCTTAAGTTTCTTCACCCATCCCAGCAGGGAGACCTCAGGCACACACACCACTTTTTCCAAATCCACTTCTGAAAGCACACGTACCACTTGATTCCAAAGTGCAAATATTCTTGCACAATCCCAGTCCAGGTGCAGAAAATCTGCATCGTCCTGCCCACACCTCACACAACAGGCATGCTCCCGCAAACCGAACCTCCGTGCTGCATTGGTGTATAATATAATTGATGCAGGTACTTAAAATGGATTATGTGGAGATTACAGTTCACCGTCAAGTGTCCCATCAGCTTACACCAAAACTTCCATTGCTTAAGCGATATTGTGGACCCCAGCGCTGGGTTCCATTTGAGGAATAAGGGCTGCTCCACTGGCTCTCTCTCCCGCGGTGACACATTATACAACTTAGTGATCAGGCCACTACGTTTTTCCCCCGCCAGCACCGCCTGCAGTGCTAGCAATGTTCTAGGTTCATCTGGATAATCAGGATAAATGGCTCCAATTGCCTGCCGCTCTCTCACATACGTGAAACCCAACATCATGCCACAGTCCGAACCCCTCTGCACATCTAGTAGTGAGCGAAATTGACCCGTCATACAGGACCCCCCATCCGTGTGATACCCACCGACTTCAGCCCGAGTCGAGCGGCCTGCTCCTGAGCTGCAGAGATCTCCGGATGCGCAGCCAGCGGCAGCGACGGAGCATAGAGGTAGACCAGCTGTGCATGTTTGGCAATTGCCTTACAGGCCCACGCGGTGCACTGCAAGAGATTGATTTCAGTCCTCGGGCCTCCCCCTCCAACCGACAACGCCGCCGCTACCAAAGACATTGGCAGTACGGCATCTGCCTCGATTGCGGTATGCGGCACGAACCTCTGCGGGAAGAACCAATAATGCGCAAACTGCGCATGCACGCACACACAGGACAACCGCATGTCGGGTGCTTCGAAGCCCCCACGGGCAAGTGGCTGGACGAGGACATCCCAGCTACATCTGGGTTTCTTACCACCCCAAACAAACAATAGCAAGGCAGACTGAAGCGTATTAAACAGCGAGGGGTTCAACCAAATAGGAATATTAATAAACGAGTAGAGAAGTTTGGACAATATAGACATTTTTGTCATCGCGATCCGGTCTGCAAGAGAGAGGCAGCCGGGCCCAAAGCGTCGCCTGGTCAGTGAGCTGTATTATAACTCGACCATAATTTACAGAGAGAATCTGATTGGGATCCCTATGCAACCATATCCCCAAGTATCGCGCTGGGTCCTGCGTCCACGTCAGCGTAAAGTCCAACTCCACCTCATGCGTGCCAGCCATCAGCGGGATCACCATCGACTTTGCCCAGTTGATCTAGAGGCCGGAGAATCTTTTAAATTTAACATTCACGGAGCAATTCCGTCAGATAGATGGCAGGCTCACGGACATACAGCAACATATCATCGCATACAGTGAGACCACAAGTGGTTTCTGCCGAAACCGCAACGCAGCCAATGCATGCCGCTGGCGCGGTTTACAAGTCAGAGGCTCCAACGCTAATGAGAAGAGCATCGGCGACAAGGGGCACCCCTGCCGCGTACCCCTTCTAATAGGGAACTTCGGGGACACCCAGCCATTAACCCGAACCCGGGCCACGGGCTCTGTATACAGTACCTTAATCCAGCGAAGAAAAAACGGGGGCAAGCCCATTCTCGATAACACTGTAAACATGTATTCCCATTGCAGGGAGTTGAACGCTTTTCAAGCAGCACTGCCACTGCACAAAGCCTGACTGATCAGGGAGAACCAGCAGAGGGACAAGCGGCTGAAGCCTAGCGGCAATCATTTTCGCAAGAATTTTGGCATTAATGTTAATAATCGAAAGAGGCCTATAGGAGTCGCACCGATTAGCAGCCTTGTCAGGCTTCAGTAGCATCACCAGGTGGGCCTCCTTGAGAGTGGGAGGAAGGTGCCCCATCTCATATGCCTCCGCATATACAGCTAGAGGTCTAGGGGTCAACACATCCGCAAAAGCTTTATAAAATTCACTCGGGAGCCCCTCGAGGCCTTGCAAGTGGGAAGTGACATCATAGCAAGCTTAACATCTTCAACTTCGAAGGGCTGAGTGAGATATATCCTCTGTGCCAAAGACAGCCACCCAGGTGCAATATCGTCGAGATAGGAATGCATATCCGCTGGCTGCACCGTAGACCTATCCGCATACAATCCCGTATAAAAGTGTTGGACCACCTCACTCATCTCGGGCGTGGTATAATGCGTCATTCCCTCCTTGTCCAGCATCTCCATAATATACTCCTGACACCTGGGCGCTGTTAACTTTTGTGCTAACGAACAACTAGGCCTACCCCCCTCACCATAGTACCGGGCAGTACTACATCCGGACCGATGCACCATCTCCTGATCCACTGTGGCATTATGTTCGGACACAAGCTCCCGCATTGCAGAACGTGTCTCAGGAGATGGGTTCCTCTCATACTCCCACTCCAGAGTTGATTTCTCCGTGGCCAATTTACGGATCCTATGCCGCAAGTCTGGCAGGACGCCGGCCTGGCACCTAGGCAGACACCTCTAATCGTTACCTTAAAGGCCTCCCACAAGACCACTGCGCTCTCCACCGTGCCCTCATTTTCCCTGAAGTAGTTGTGAATTGCCTCGCTGATAGTGTGCTTAAAAACCGGGTCAGTTAAGGATGCCGGTTGCAGGCGCCACATGAAAGGTGGCCGTTCACATGCAGGAACCTGGAGCTCGAGAACAACTGGGGAGTGGTCAGAGAGCGTTTTCACCAAGTGGCGAACATTGACTACCCACGTGCAGACGACCTCAGAGACGAGCCAATAATCTAAGCAGGACCATGTCCCATGTACAGAGGATATAAAGGTGCTTTCCTGTTCCCCAGGATGTTGCAGGCACCAGATGTCATGTGTGTTCCCTGCCTCAACTAGACCCAGGAGGACCTCCGTAGCCTGCCTGTCGTGCTGTCCCACTTCCCAGCCTATCCACAGCCACATCCAAGCAAGTATTAAAGTCCCCACCCCAGATGATTTCAACGGGGGGGAAACTGAGATGTGACGCCAAACATCCACAAAGAAGGACGGATCATCAATATTTGGTACGTATACATTAGCTAGTAACACATTCACTCTGCCCAGCTTACCCTGGACCAACCCGACCCGACCCTGCTCATCCGTTTCAGAGCGAATAACAGAGAATGGAAGCCCTTTCTTGACTAGGATCATCACCCCCGTGAGTAAGTGGAGTAAGAGGAAGCTACCCTGACACCTGCCCAGCGCGCACCCACATTCTTCTCAGAGGCATTGGTGAGATGAGTCTCCTGCAAAAAGGCAATTTGGACATCCAACCGGTCCAGGTATGCCATTACAGACCGGATTTTCTTGGTGGTGTTTAAACCACGCACATTCCAAGTCAGGAACCTCACTTTACAACTCATTCAGACCGTACAGCCATATACTACAACATGCAAGTGCGCCAACAGTAACATAATGCCGGAGGGAGACAGTCGTCATACACAGGAATAGTGCCACACATCCCAATCCCACCCCTCCCCGCCAATCCCCCACCCAGCGAGCCCAACATGCTAAAGCCATCCCTTCCCTGTCTAAAACAACCCCAACAAGTACAAAAAAATGAAATATGCATGGGGTACTCCCATCTGGGGAGCGCCAGAGAACTACTAGCCTCCTTACTGAAGGTGGCTGATCAGGTAAATCACTGCACCAAATCAGAAAAATACAAAAGCACTAGACATGTACTGCACAGCCAACACCCTAACCCAGGGCATCACCTTATATGGAGCAACCCTACAGGGCCATTCTGCACTTATGCAAAGGGACAATTGCAAAAAAGAAAGACACAATAATGTAGCCATTAGAGTCATGCCCACAGGGAGGTACCAGGCCCGGGATCAGACCAATCCATGCCGCCACCCTACTGCTTCTCATCGTCACGCTCCGCTGTGGATGCTCGTTTCCGACGCTTCAGCTGCTTAGCATGTTCCAAAGCCACTTCGGAGGTGGGCAGGGTACAACATACCATATGAAATACCCTCAGACTGCAGAAACTTCTTCACCGCCCCAAACTCCCGCCTCGCCGCCTGCACAGTGACCGTGAAGTCAGGAAAAATGCCAAGGGTTTGCCCTGATGCTCAATGGGGCCTTTATCTTTTGCCATCCTTAAGATGGCGTCCCGGTCCCTGTAGTTCAATGGTGAACATGGGGGGACAAGTGCTCCGCACCACAAATATCTCTAATCAGATTTTCAATAACGGTCTCCATCTTGCCCACATTGGTGGATTCAAGCAGCCCAGTAATTCTAATGTTATTACGCCGCGACCGGGCCTCTAGGTCCTCGTTCTTGGCCTGTATCAGCGCTAAGACCTTCTCCATATTTAGCGTTTTTCCAGAGACCTCACTGAGACCATCCTCGGCAGCAGAGACCTGTTGTTCCACCTCCCCCATCCTTGTGTTTTGGTTCTCCAGCTGCGATGACATATGGTCCAGGCGATGGTTCACAGCTGCCATGGTTCCCTCAATGGTTTGAAGACTGCGCTGCATTGCCAGCAATGTGGTCTTCAGCGTGGATGGACCAACTCCCTGCAGATCTGCCTCCGAGTCTAAAGCCGCCTTCTGGTGCGCTTCACGTGCCTCAAAAGTGAGGCGAGGCTGTGATTTGTCAATCTTCCCCATCATAAACCGTGAGTCCTGGGAGGCCACCCACGGTATTGGGGCTCGTAAGAAAGGCTGGGGCAGGAAGCAGCTTCGCTATCCCTCACCAAGGCAACCCAGAGACAAATCGCTGCACTCCAATATCATTGTCACAGACCGCCCGTCACACAGGTACCAGCATGGGGGGGCCAGATTCCACACAGTGTTATAATGTTCAGGGTTCACTAAGCACCACCAGATGCTTTCCACAGGCTATATGACCTGGAGCCTGCACTGTAAGGGGTAAGGTAAAGCCACAGCAGAATGTGGTTTTAAATGAGCAGTTCAACCAGCAGGACTTCCTTCAGGTGCAGGAGACCCAGCCAACGCTATTTTCCTTTCCCATGCAGGGCCGCAGACTGAGATAGGAAAGGAGCTGCAATGTCCAGTCTCCTCCTCGCTGCTCCCCACACGTGCTTGCTGTGCTTGACAATGGCGCAGGTACGCCGGGCCCGCAGTCTGCTTCTCGAATTGCCCGATGAGGCAAGCAGATCCCAGCTGCCTATTGTGAGGCGAGGCATCAGCACCAGGAACCGCCGGTATGCAGGGAGGGTCCCATCACTCCCAGGCCGCTGTCCCCCAGCGCGCGCGATCACCAGAGCTAAGGCTCGCAGGCTGCGGCCACCCGCCCAGGCCCATGCCTGCTGCCGCAGGCCAGAGCCAGGCCGTGCCCCCACTCACCGCAACTCAGACGCAGCACGATGTCTTCTTTCCGGTGGCAGCAATGAGGATGTTGTACGGGGCGCCTCTAGGCAGTCTCTGCACGCCGGCACCCCTCCACACTACGCCACATGAGGCCGTCGATAATGCGTGACGCAAAGTCTCCACCGCAGCCCTCCGCTGATGCCAGGGGTCCGATGCAGGCACAGGCAGCCTCTGGACTCCAGGGGAAGCGGCCCAGCGCCCAGTTGTCGTCACAGCCAGACCAGTCTCGCCCCCCAGGAGTATAGCAGGCAGCATAAGCCGCTACGTAATGGCGGCCGCCATGTTGCAAAGATGCAGAGGGAGCCTCGGCCGCGATGAATCGCCCACAGCGGTGGCTCCGGTGATAATCAGCACCGCCACTCCATTACTGAATGTGTCAGCAGGCAGGGCAGTTCCCCTGCGGACATGGATGCAGCGATTTGGCGGCTTAGGGATCAGCCGGGCAGAGCAGCACTACGGCACCGCCATCTTGCCATGCGCCCTCTAGCTACCCCCGGTTGACGTTCCTGAGATCCAAGAAAAAACGCAGGCCTTTGTCCTTCTTGGGCACCAGAAAGTAGTGGGAATAGCAACCACGACCAACTTCTCGCTCGATGGGTCCCTTGGCCAAGAGAGCCGTAACTTCCTGTTGAAGGGCCAGATGATCCTCCGACATGCAATGGTACAGAGGTGGCATGGATGGAGGGGTAGTCTCGAAGGGGAGGGAGTAGCCCCTTCGGACTATTTGCAAAACCCACCTGTCCGACGTGATGGTGTTCCAGTGGGGGAGGTGATGGCTAATCCTGCCACCCACTGGTGATTGGTGGCCCTGAAAGTTCAGACTGGGAGGGTTTGAAGGCTGCTGCAGAGGGTGCGGTGGTGGACTTGCCCGCTTGCTGGCCCCCAGACCCCCGGCAGTGGGTCCCACGTCCCCGGCCACGCAGGGGCTGAAGAGCTTGCACCGGCTTGTGGTTCTGGGAGGAACGTGGCGGGGCACCCCTTCCGTAGCACCGAAAGGGGCAAAAGGCAGAATGTGCAGGACGGGTGGTGGAGAGGCCCAAGGACTTGGCCGTAGCCAGAGTCCTTGAAACACTCTAGTGCACTGTGTGCCTTGTCGCCGAACAGGCGACGGCCATCAAAGGGCATGTCCATCAGGGTATTTTGGACATCCCCAGAGAAACCAGTCGACCTCAGCCAGGCGTAGCGTCAAAGGGCTACCAACGTTGAAATTGTTTTGCCTGGTGAGTCGGCAGTGTCCAGGACACAACGAATCGTAAATTGGCTGCATCTCTCCCTTTGGCGAGAGCACTGCCCGGGCCTCCTCCGGGCACTGAGGCAGCACCTGCGCCACCATATCCCACATGGAGTGGGTGTAACGGCTAAACAGACATGCGGTGTTTACAGAGCGCAGTCCCAAGCTGGAGAAAGAAAACATCTTCTTCCCAAGATGGTCCAGCTTTTTGGATTCCCTATCAGGTGGGGCAGTAGGGAAGGCGCTTCCTTTGGACGTGGAGGCTTGGACTACCAAGCTCTCAGGTGTGGGTGTTGGAAGAGGAAAATGTGGTTGCCTGGCGCCGAGCGGTGGCGTCGGGCAATCATCCTATCCACTGGGCCTGGACCAGGTGGCCAAAAGGACCTCAGTGAGGGCTTTGTTGAACAGCAGCAGGGGCTCCGAAGAGCTCGCTGCCGGCTGAAGCACCTTTGTCAGGACGTTAATCGTGACTGCCACCGTAGGTAGCTCAAGGTTGCTCAAGGTTGAGAGCCTCGGCCGCCCTATGTAACACCACTGGGTAAGACGCTCCCTCCTCCGTAGCTACGGTAGGAGGAGACAACATGCCAAGGTCTGGGGAAGTATCCAGACCACTGGCTTCCCCCAGTTTCTCTCTCCAGTCCGGGTCATACTCCAGCTGGTCAGTTAGAGTGTCTCCAGACCACTCCCAGTCCTCACCCTCCTCTGGCTCCCAATCTGTCCTGATTGGAGCACCAGGGTAGAACAAGGGCACAAAGTTACCCATCTGCACTGGATCCGGCGTCGGTTGATGCCGGTCCGGCTCCGTGTCCAGTACAGGGCAGAGGCTGGGGTCGGCGCCGGCTAGGGACACAACCGGCGTTGGCTGCAGACGTGGTGCCAGTGGAATCAGCACCAGGGGGTGTAATCAGATCGACCGGCGCAGATCCGGATTGAGGCCTGGATCCAAGGGGACTCTGCGGTGCCGGAGCCACCAGCGTCAAAGGCCCAGGGCCCCCAGCTGAGTCTGCGGGTCTGAAAGTGTGCCGGCAGAGTCGGGTTGCCCAAAGATGGCATGCATTGCTTCGTAAAATATGCAAAGCTGGGCAGGGGTCGCTCCGGGGAACTCTGAGTCGACCCTTCAGGGTCTGCACGCGGAGCCGCGGGAGGGGCACCACCCGCATCCCTCGTCGGCCGACCGACGGGGAGAAATAAAAGAGCGACGATGCTTCTTTGACTTCTTATTGTGCTTCGACTTACCTGCGGAGTGCGAAGACTTTGAAGAAGACTGGTGGTGGTGGCTCTGTGACCGGTCCCTCGACCTCCCACGCGAACAGGACCTCGAACCGCACGGAGCAGACTGCCGGGTCTCGAGAAGCTTTCGGGACCGCCCCCGCAAAGACTTCAGATTCATGGTCAGGCAGTTGGAGCATGACTCCAGGCAAAACAGGCACACGCAGTGCGGATCTGTCACCAACATCAGTCGGCTGCAGGAGCCGCAAGCCTTGAAACCGGGCATCCCTGACGTGCACCAGGAGTCGAAGACTCAAAAACGGTGTCGACAAATGTCACCAAAAAGTCAGTCCAAAAGTGACTGGAGGTACCCCTCTCTCTGGATCTGTGCTGGCTGGTGCGGTAAAAGAAAGAACTGACATCAGCGCGCGACAGAGGCGTCTAAGTAGCTACCGCAACATCATCCCAGCGACCACGACGCCAACGACGAACGCGGATCCGACCGACGCCACCTTTCGACACGCAGGGGTACTGCTGACGAAAAACTTTCTGGATCCTGTCTGACACCTGGGGGTAATTCTAAGGCATGGGTACTCACAAACTTTCTCTCGGGGCCAAATTTACAGTGTGGTTTGTGGCCGAGGGCCGCACCGGTGGGGGCGGGGTCAGAGGGGGAGGGGCAGGGCTAAAGCAAAAAATGATTGTGACCATGAGGTTGAACACAGGTCCCTGAAGTAGACGCCTTCGTCCACTGAGCCACCAGACCCGGCATACAAACATCTCTCTCTCTCTCTCTCTCTCTCTCTCTCTCTCCCCCTCTCCTTCTCCTTCTCCCCCTCCCTCCCTCTCTCCCCCTCCCTCTCCCTCTCTCCCCCTCCCTCTCTCTCTCCCTCTCCCTCCCTCCCTCCGTTCCTCCGTATCCCTCCCTCTGTCTCCCTCCCTGTCTCTCTCCCTCCCTCTGTCTCCCTCCCTCTGTCTCTCTCCCTCTGTCTCTCTCCCTCTGTCTCTCTCCCTCTGTCTCTCTCCCTCTGTCTCCCTCTCCCTCCCTCCGTCTCTCTCCCTCTCCCTCTGTCTCCCTCCCTCCGTCTCTCTCCCTCTCCCTCCCTCCCTCCCCCTCCCTCCTTCCGTCTCCCTCCCTCCCTCCCTCGGTCTCCCTCCCTCCCTCGGTCTCCCTCCCTCCCTCGGTCTCCCTCCCTCCCTCCCTCGGTCTCCCTCGGTCTCCTTCACTACCTCTCCCTCCGTCTCCCTCCCCTCAATCCGTCTCCCTGTCTCCCTCCCTCTATCTCTCTGTCTCTCTCCCTCTGTCTCTCTCCCTCTGTCTCTCTCCCTCTGTCTCCCTCCCTCTGTCTCCCTCCCTCTGTCTCCCTCCCTCTGTCTCCCTCCCTCTGTCTCTCTCCCTCTGTCTCCCTCCCTGTCTCTCTCTCACTCCCTGTGTCTCCCTACCTCCTTCTGTCACCCTCAGTCTCCCACTGTCTCCCTCCGTCTCCCTCCCTGTGTCTCCTTCCCTCCCTCACCTGTGTTTCCCGCCATCTCTCTCCCTCCCTCTGTGTCCGTCTCCCTCCCTCCATCTCCCTCCTTCTGTCTCCCTCCGTCTCCCTCCCTCCGTCTCCCTCCCTCAGTCTCCCTCCCTCAGTCTCCCTCCCTCCGTCTCACTCCCTCCGTCTCCCTCCCTCCGTCCGTCTCTCCGTCTCTCTGTCTCCCTCCCTCTATCTCTCTGTCTCCCTCTCTCTGTCTCTCCCAGACTGCACCTCTCTGTCTCCCTCTCTCTGTCATCTTCTGTCAACCTCTGTCTCCCTCTCCCTCCCTCACCCTCTGTCATCTCACCCTGTGTGTGTGTCAGCCCTCAGCCCGGGCTGAGACAGCTTCCCAGAGCGCACCCACAGTCTCACCCGAGTACTTCACAGGTATTTACAAGACCATTTACATGTTAATAAAGCTTTGTTGTAATTCACCTCTTAGGCCCCTGCATCTCCACTTTGACAATACACGAAATCCCCCGGCCCCCACAGAGCAGAGTCTCAGAGTCCGGGCTGCTGCACCCGGCAGTGTTTGCCAACACTATTTTTTTTTATTATTAAAAAACACAGGTAGGATGTCTGCAAGGTCCGCTGGCAGCCCGTACTATGAGTAACCGTGTTCTAAGGTATCTATTCTAAGGTAAGGAATCTAAACCTAATTGTCTCTTTCAGGTCTGACAATATGTCTAACTAAAGGTTTAGTGGTCCGAGATCCAATATTGGTCTCAACGAACCGTCTTTTTTGGGAATTAGAAAGTATATTGAATATACTCCTGATCCTTGTTGTAATGGGACGAGTTCTATAGCTCCTTTTGTTAGAAGTGCTTGTACTTCTTGTTGGAGTAGATATTTGTGTTCTAAAGACAGTATGTGAATACGAGGGGGGATGTTTGGAGGGTTGATTGTGAGTTCCAGGAAGTAACCATGTTGGATAATATCCAACACCCATTTGTCTATTGTTACTGACTGCCAAACCGGTAGAAACTGATGTAGTGATGAATGTTCGGGGAGAACTGATACAAAGTCACTGTTTGTTATTAGCGGGTGGTGTACAGGACGGTGGAGACCCTGCAGGTGTAATATGTAATGGCCCTGATGGTGGTATGACCAGTAATGTCGGAGAGGGTGGAGTGGTTGGAAAAGGAATAGGACTAGTAGTTATATCCTTCTTCTTCAGAGGTATTCTATACTCAGTATTCCTCTTGGGAGGTGGTATCACTGGATTTAGTGGTAATATATCCAGTTTGAGGGTTAACCTGGTTGCCTTCTGTGTGTGATCCAGCTTGTGTTGCTTTTTTCCCAGAATCGTCTCGAGTGGCTTCAAAGGAGCAACTTTGAGCTGGATTTGTCCTTTTTGTCTTTCGATGCCATATGTTTCGGCATCGAGGGGGTATCATCTCAGTTTGAGCCCAAACCGGAAGGCTTGACTTTGTTTAGATGCCGAGCCAGAGGCGTGGCGTTGGAATCTGTCTCGGTGCCTACCATGGCCTGACGGCAAGCCTTTGGCTTGGTTGGAGTGGGTTTCGTGGGCAAAGGGGCTTTGTTACTCACAACACCCTGTCCAGATGGAACATCGTGTGACCAGAGGTCATCTCTAACTCTGAATAAGAGTCCTGAATGGAAAAGGCCTCTTCCTCATTCGCCGCGGACGCCTCCATCTCTTCCTGCTCAGCCTCCTTTCCGAAGATATCAGGAGTTACTTTGATAGACTGTTGCTGCATGTCTTTGTGTCAAGCACGACGGTCTCAGAGTTTTTTCAAACCGAACGACCGACACGCGTCGCAGTCGTCTTTTTTATGCTCCAGGAAGAGACAAAGGTTACAGACCTTATGAAGATCGGTGTGCGGGTATTTAGAATGGCACCTAGGACAGAATAGGAATGGCGTCCGTTCCATCATCGGAAGACTTAATCCAGGATCTTCAAGTGGAAATCGGAGAAGATCTAGGCCCGTAGGCCACGGTTAGAGTTTTTATGGATAATGAAAGGTTTCCGAAGTTCTGCGACATTCAGAAGATAGTAACACGATCAAAACAATACCGACTAGGGTAGAGTGAATTGCGAACCGAAGGGATCCCGATTGACAGTTTAGAATCGGAGCGCAGCAATACACGTCTGAACCCGATGGCGGAAAAAGCTATTTAACAATGGAGTTGATGCCCATGCGCACTATCACCAAAAGGAGGAGTCACCTTACCTCGTGAATGGGAAAGACTTCTTGGAGGAAAAACAACTTGCAAACATTCAGACGCAACACTAGATGGCAGGAGTATGCAAAACGTGCATCTACAGCACACATGCCTCAAACTCATATTTACAAGACACTACATCTCCGCCTCTGTTAAAAAAAGTACAAATATTACACATATACATCACAGCTCCTCAATTAGTCGTTGAGGTGCTTGAACCAGTCTTCCATACCTAGTCATGGGAGGTTGATTAAGCGGAGGAGCGGGGTTTGCCTGAGGCACCAGGGATGCAATGGTAAGCGTAGAAGGTAAGCTCTCTGGACTTTCAGGTGGGCAGGTCTCACTTCTGTCATCTGGAGACTACTAACATCGAAGTAGATGCTTGAAGTGTGCCGAATCTCTTGTGATAGGAGGGTGAGTGGTCACCATATGTCCTTTGCTTGTCATGACCCTCAGGGGTTCAGCATCAGACTTGCATTTGTTTTTGCTAGACCAGGACCTTGTTTCCCTCTATGAAAACCGTGTCCCGAGCATACCTGTGCTTATCAGCATAGGTCTTTGTTCGGGGCTTGGGGAAGGAATCCGTCGTATAGAACTCATCCGCATCTGTCGACCTAGGAGTGGTCCATTGCAGCAATTCGGTTCCCATGGCTCTCTCAAACATCAAGGTGGCAGGGCTTTCACCTGTAGAAGAATTGGAGTTGATCTGTAGGCATTAAGGGCTGAACATAAGATCACTTCCTTCTAGCGCAGCGCAGCACACTATTCTCTTTAGTGTTCCCATGAAGTGTTCGACAATACCTGTGGCCAGAGAGAGGGTACTTTTCTGATGTTTGACATTCATGTTAGTCAGAAACTGTTTAAACTCTCAGCTGTTGAATGGTGGACCATTGTCGGACTTAAGAATACAGGGGACACCCCATGTTGCAAAAATGTCATTTAATGTTTCAATGACTATCATGTGTGGATGACTACAGGTCTTCCACCTAGGGAAATCATGAGTGCTCAGCAACTACCATTAGTTGATGTTGATTGTTAAGGGATCCAAACAAACTAAACGGCAATCCTCTCCCACACCTGCTTCGAGAGAACAGACATAACAAATGGATGTTGCGTTGTTTTGGGAGACAAGCAGTTGCACACATGACATTCTTTTAACTCCCTTACAACACTTGGTGGCAATGACCCTCAAGGGCTAGATCAATGACTTGTTGCAGACATTCTGAATGACAATTCTAGAACCTTGTCATTTAATGCTTTCTTGTGTAACAGAGTTCCTTGCTCACATTTTAGAACCTTTGTTATTCAAAGGCATTTGTGAGAGTTAGAGTTTGGTTCTTCCAGGATTGCTGGACAGTAATGTCTTTGCAAACACACAGATCTCGATATGTAGTTGTAGCAGCAAGAATTTGCTCCACTGAAAGAGCTGCAGGTATGCTCGACTTGACTAGAAAAGTTAACAGGCCTTGGCCGCTTTATGAAACCATTCTGTTTATTGAAAAGATCCATGTCTTGTAAACAGCTGATTGCCTACAACCCTTAGGCCGGCAGCGTCCTCAGAGAATATAAATATACACAGCTGTACACCTATAACCCTGGTACCGGCAGCGTTTAAAGGATCACTTGAAAGGGATCAACAGAACTCAGAGTAACATTGGAAGTAAACACCCTCCCCTCCCCTCCCTACAGGGGTTGATCCTCAGATCTCAACCAGGGGGAAAGCCCAGTGCTCTCCCTCTCAAGGAGGGAGTCACCGCAGTGTTCGTAGGTATTGAAGCCATGTGATCTCTCGTAATTCAGTCGATAATATCTGGATGAACAGGGACCATAAGTCAGCATAGGTCTCCTCCTTGTGTTCTGCAACCATTGACATGCACTCCATTGCCAGTGTTAATTATAGCTTATGAAGCCATGCTACGTGGTCAGGGACATTCGGTGAGCCCAACTGGGGGGCTGGTGGATGATGAGACAGATACAGGATCTGATAACTCCAAATCCAGCAGAGAGAAGCGGCCCAATACCATAGAGGGGGAGGCCAACATCAACGACCATTCAACCCGAGACGGAGAGGATGGGGTAATTACCAAGGACCACTGTCTTTCCCACCATATCCTTACGGGCCACCACAGATGGGGGACCATACCAACACTGGATACCTCCACCGCAGGAATACGATTACAACTACTATGGCCCACCGCCTTTTTTAGGGGCATGCCAAGGACCACGGAGAGGCAGGAACCGGAGGGGCAACAATGTCCACTGGTCCACCCCAGAGGACGAAACACCATGCGTCTCAACAAGGAGCATGTCCAGCGCAACGAACACCCAACCATCAACCAGCAGGAGAGGAATTTAGTGGTGAACTTGACAGATTGCCATCTGACACAGGCACAAGAGCGTGTCCTGGAAAGAGGACTTGGATTTGTACCGACCAACAGGATAGTCAAATTTAAACTATGTGCAGAGATGAAGTAGTTCATCCGCAAACTAAAGTTAAGTTCTTTTCTCCACTGCATGGGAGTATCAGACCCCATGCAACGTGGTGATGGAATGTGCGTCATTAGCACTCATTAAGAATTTCTTCATGTATGAGGACACTATGTACAGAAGCACGGGACCAGCATGGGGAGCACCTTTGCTCCCAGCTTAGCTGGTCTCTACTTGCACCATCTAGAAACAAGAAAAATCTTGCACCCCAGCAACCCTTTCTTCAACACAAAGATTTGGAAACGGTACATCGATGACGTCCTGATGGTATGGGAATGGAACATTACATCTACAGAATCCTTTATGATCTCGCTCAACCAACAGAACAACTTTCTCAAATTCACAAACAACTTCACGGGACAACCTGGTCTTTCTGGATCTCAACATGTACCCAGACGAAGGGACCCTGAAAACGACAACACATTTCAAAGTAACGGGTAAGAACTGTTTACTTCTGTACAACAGTTTTCACCCTCGCCACCTCCGGGAGAATCTCCCCTATGAACAATTCCTCAGCCTTCGGGGGAATTGAACAGAGTTGAAGGATTTCAAGACTCAGGCATCCGACCTACAAACCAAGCTTATGAAACACAATTACCCCACGAGAATCATCAATAAAGCAATGAAGAGAGTAAGAAACAACAACAGAGATGCCCTATTGGAGGGCAAGGTACCTGTGGCATGTGAAGAAAGACCCATCTGTGTGACCACGTTTAACACCCATTCAAACCAGGTATCGAAAATAGTAAAAAAAACACTGGAGACTCCTGAATTGCTGTAAACTCAATCTCCCGGAACCAATGTTCGCACATAAAAGAGGAAGAAATTTGAAGGACATGCTTGTCCACACCAGACCGCGAACAGGACTACCAATAGGACCGGAGGGTCTACTACTACCACCACGAGTGCAGGGTCACCACCCCTCTGGTAATTGTAGTACATGCCACTTAACCTGCAGGAGTAGGCGCATTAAATTCAGAAATGGTACAGAGTGGGAACAAAGGAGCTTTACAAATTGCAACAGCAAGAATGTTGTGTATATGGTCACCTGACCATGCGGCCTGGAGTACATAGGCATGACGACCAGATCTATCAAGGTTCACATTGGGGAACACAGAAGCAACATTTGCTGCAGAAAAAGCACAACCCAAATGTCAACACACTACCTAACCCCTCAATACAGTGTGGAGGATTTGAAATGGACAGCAATTGAACAACTGAATGGCGAGAATGGCCTATTTGAAAAGGAACAGCGGTGGGATTTCCGTATGGGGGGGGGGGGGGAGGGGGAAGAACCACACTGACGGCCTTAATGACGACATACCCTGGAGTCAGTTTTCCTAAAAACTTCCACGAATAACCAGCAGGTCGACGGGTACCGTCATATTATCTGGACAACAACCTGATGATCACTGAAAAGGGTGATCCAGGGTCCCACTTACACTTCACCTATTTACCTTTCCTAAGGAAGACCCACTGTAATCATGACCTACACAATCTGGGCCCAAGGTCCAAAAATGTCTTTGCCTGAAGTGCCTTTATGGGAAAAAGGGACCTATTTCCGCCCCACCGTGTTATGTTTCGATGATAGTGTTGCACACTATATTTTTTTACAGGGCATAGGAACCCAACAGGGATCCCAATCTCACTATTAATCATACATTTTGTTGTACTAAAGTCTGCTCAGAACCCTTAAAAATGATAGGCCAACAGAGCACTCTGATCGCTTTCCATCGTGTATGAGGAGTATCGGTTCAAAAAGCACATTCAACATACTCATTCTCACACAATACGTATTCCTCCTTTAATACTTACGTCCTCTAAACAACTTGTGAACCTTTCAAATTATGGCCACCTGGAGGAACTCCAGATCGTTTTTATCCCACTTGTGAAATAACATGTTCATCACCACGAATGATACCCATTTACTTATTTACTTGTGAAATAACAAATACTGATAATGTAATAACACTTCTCCCCAGGATTGAGGGAGCTTTGTTCCCGGTAGGAACTAGTATGACCGGAACTGTGAATGGCCGCCGCTCTCGATGTTACGCTAAGGTTGGCAGTCCAGTTTTGAGAGACATCGCTTAAACCTAACGCCAGGAAACACTACCTTGAAACTACTGCCGGGTGAATCTTAACGGGTAGACGTGCTGGGATACTAATGTGACGAAGGCACTGTGAGCAAGGGAAGTCTTTTATTTCGTAACACGAGTGAGGTTGACGCACCAGCCCCTACACTCTGCCACAGACAGGGGGCTTCTCAATCCACTTCCGGAGCGATGAAAAAGATTGAACCCTTAATTGACGGCGGCAACATCAATTAGTATGACTACTTAAGGGCACACCCCACGCATTTCCATTGTTCAACGGAGCCGCAGGGAGGCTGGATTCGGCGGGGCAGTGTCCTTGGAGTAGTAAGTACGGCATAGCCGACAAGCACCAGCAGGTTACATAAGGACTAGAACTCTGATCGACAGGATTACGCAAAGTAAACTGTTTCTTCATGTTTTTGTATTTCCAGAGTGTGACTATAGGCACCCCTCCCACCTGTATAAGGCTCATGGGGCATTATCTCCTTAGGAATCAAGTAGGTTGACAACCCTGATACCACGCATATCTCTCTCATAGCACTTTATTTAATTGGATATGTGGCAATACCTTGTGTTTCTAAGGATGCACGTACCGTTTTTAGGACTCACTAGAACTAGTCCCTTGATATAGTGTGTGTGCTTTTTGTTCAATGTGTGTTTGTGTCTGTAAATGGTATTTTCTTTCTAACAGCAGGACACATCATTTTGTCACACTGATTACGGATAAGGAATACATTATCACGTACCACTTTCTTTGCAGGTCACCACCTATCACGATGGATGATGATAATGTCTTGCCTCTTAATGCTATGTCATTTTTCTTCCAGATCACAAAGTAGTATAGTATACCTATTTAGGTATTGTATACTGTGCATGGTTATTTGGCATGCCCTTCACATAGTTACTACATGTACATACACTAATCTTAGATACCTTATAAATATCGCTCCTTATTAGAAAGTGAGTGTAGAAGGGATCCTTTTGGTCCTGAAGAAGAAGCCAGGGGAGGGCTTCGAAACATGTTGACAGATATATGAGGCACTGCTCATTGAGGCAACACACCTCCTTCCCCACTTTTAAGAATACCAGCTCAAAGGAATATTAAAGTCTTTTAGTCAAACGAGCAAGGTATTTTTGTAATTTTAATTTCATTCACTCCTGACCCTTTCACTCACACACAACACGTAGTCTTTCTACAATAACAGTGCCTCCACGTAGTCGTCGGTTGCAGCACGCCCCGTCCCGCAGCAGGGCGGGAAGACCCCTATGATGAAGCATGACACCAAGGGCCCTTTTGGTGTGTGAGGGGTATTTAAATAAACTGTGTTTCTCCACCATTGTAGGAAACACAAGTAGTCTGGGAGGACACGGCTTTTACATCTATCTGAGGGTGGATCTTTATGTTTTGTATCTACTGACTTGAGGAGGACGTATCCACCTCCATTGCTCGTGTGAGCAGAACCTCTTCACTCCCCCTTTTTGTTTTTTTGTGCTGCCAACAGCGTCAGAGCCATCGGACGACCCCTTAGAGAGCGCAGGGGAAATGTTGAGGGGTTCGTCAGCCCCAGGAGAGTGTACGCTGGAATTAAATGCTCTATGTCATCCAGGACAGTGTCCCAGAGGCACGTCAATTTGGGGCAATGCCATAGCAAGTGGACCAGTGAGCCTGTCTGCCTGCATCCTCTCCAGCATCTTTCGGATCGATTCTTGTCCCAGCAATGGATACGCAAGGGGGTGAAGTACCAATATGATAGGACTTTATAGGCCGATTCTGTCCCTGCGGTGCTTATTGCTGTGTGGTGAGCCCTAAAGTATATATCCTCCCACTCTGTCAGAGAGAGCGCACCGTAGTTCCTCCTCCCACCTCCACAGTCCCTTGAAACATTCCCCCTCCGTATCTTTCATCAGCATCGCATACAGCTCTGATATGAGGTGCTTGTCATCCTGTATATGGACCAACCATTTCTCAAACGCCGTCAGTCTCCTCGAGGCCGCCGCCTGGTATGCTGGCGATGTAACCCAGTGGCGTATTTGGAGGTATTGAAAGGTGTTGTTTGTGGGAGCTCATTTCAAAGGTTCCAAAGTGCGGGCAACTCAAAGTCCACTCATGATAATTACATGTTGCGTGAATTAATCTATGTAAGGTACAAGTTACTTACCTTCGGTAACGATGTATCTGGTAGAGGCGATTCTAGCCGCAGATTCCTTAACGTAGAATTATCCCCAGGCATGAGACTGGATCCGGACATTTTTTTGCCACAGCATCTCTGCGTGCCGGGGGGGGGGGGGGGCGGCACCACATGACTCCACCCTGACGTTGTCCACGGATGTGACGTCAGCGAGGTCACATAAGTCCCACCCCGGCGCGCTGACGTCAGTTTTCTTCGGAGAACTTTTATGCGCCACAACGCGGAGCCATCACAAACAAAACTGTGAGAGTATGGGAACAGTGTGCGAAAAAATCAGTGAAACAGAAAGAGAAGCGAATGGTGAGGAACAGCACCATTAGAGACAGTGGCAAGCACTGTGTTACTGAAAGCCATGGAAAGGAAAGAGCAGAGCACCCCTCTGAGAATCAACCCTGCAAAGCGAAGGCGATATCCTCCTTGGAGGCAGAAAACATGTGAAAAAGGTCGTGGCAGATAACAAAATCTGCCACCACAATCTAGAACAGTGAAGGGCAACAAGTCTGAAACAGATGAGTAATGACAAATCACCCCAAGACAACACCATCAAGGACTGTCGTATCCACTGTAAAGAGCTAAGGGCTGAGGCACAGCCAAGAGACCCCAACCCAGAGGACTGCAGAGGAGTCAGTAACCTCAAGCAATGAAAAAAAGATTATGAGTAAGCCCCACACTGGAATAACCATGGTGCAGGTATGCAGAAGTACACATGAACCTACCGTCCAATTACCAGAAAAGAAGGAGTCGAACAAATAAACAGAACAAAGCATCCTGCCAGGGAGGAAGTGAAAGAGGGCACCCGCAGAAGACAAAGCCACCAGGAGGGAGGCTAGTGCAGAAGACCAAGCAGAAGGGTCCTCGCAGAATGGGGAGGAAGGGCGGGCCATGAAGGAATCTGCGGCTAGAATCGTCTCTACCAGATAGATCGTTACCGAAGGTAAGTAACTTGTAAATCTGATAGAGACTACTAGCCGCAGATTCCTTAATGTAGAATGGATACCCTAGCCATACCCAGAGGGAAGGAGGGTATGCGAGAGAACCTCACCAGCTTAGAAGAACACAGGGCCCCAACAGGGGATGTGTCATGGGGACAGGAAGGACGGCCCAGCCCCCATCAAGCAGAAGTAAGAAAGAACAAGGAGAAGGGAAGGCCAGGATACTAGAAGCCTACCCGAGGGGCAAAGGGCGTCCGCCAGAAAACCCAGAGGGGCAGACGGCACGAAGCGAGTACCAAAGGAAGAGAAGAACCACCTGCAAATCCAAGGAGAAGAGGTGGAATGGAGGCAGAGCCCGCCTCAGGAGAACACACACAGCGAAGGGGACAGCTGAACGGGTGTCAGCCCCGAGGCAGGGAACAAGGCAGGAACAGCCCCACAGACGATAAGCGCATACGTGAGAAGGAAGACACAGTCGTGGAAAGCTCCAGCAAAGCAAGGGACAGGAGCACACAGGTACACGCCGAGGCCCACGGAGGTGGACCATAACTACCAGGTGTGTGCAGTAGGCAGCTGGTAAATACTATGATGCAGCGTGCCCAGAACAAGCCGAGCGCAAGACGAAGACAGAGGCAAGGGAACCCCAGAACAAGCCCCAGAGAAGGACCGTCCCAGAGGCACAACCCGACCCACGAAGAGAAGTGGCACCGGCAAGAAGATAAAGAGAAGAACCCCCCCCCAAGAAGCAGCGGGGGAGGATGGGGGGGAACGAAGCGACCCCCGGGAAGTGAGAAATATGTAGGACAGACCTAAAGCCGTCAACCAGAACACAGGAGAACACCAGGAATAACCTAGCCCCCCCGTAACACAAGGCAGACGAACAGGCCGAAACGTTGAATAATAAGGTGGAAACACCTAGACGCGACGCCGTAGACAGCATGACAAAAGTGGGAAGGCAAAACTCACAGAAGCAGATATCCCGCAGGTACAAAGGGCAAAATGTACGACAGGCAAGCCCTGTTGAAGAATGATAGAAACACCAACGGATACTGAGCGGGACAGAACCTGGAGCAGCGCAAGGAACCCGAGAAGGTATCGACACCAGCCCAGCTTAGGACAGAGCTATACAATAGCCTACAAGTACCCCACCTAGGGTTTGACACGCCCCAAAACAAAACAGGGGAACACCTCTTAGAGAAACCCGCAGCAGAGGTCAAGAACAGAAAAAACCCTAGGGTTTCACCACAGGCGGCTTACCAATCAGTCAAAAAAGAATACACAGATCGACCAATCTGAGGACCTATACGGGTTCACTAACCGCCAAAAATCACACACCACAAAAGTTGAAGGGCTGTACCAGCAGCCAAAAGTTCAGAGGGGGCAACGTAAGGACCCTAAAGGCATTCCAAGCCACACACAGCACACAGACGGGCCAACCTAAACACTAGGCCCAAAGAGAGAGTTGGGATAAACACCTCCCATAAGACACCTGAGGACCGACAAGCCGAAGCTTACGGAGGGGGAGGAGGACGGAGCCCCGCAAGGAGTCGTTGAATAGTTGAGTCCGCGTGGGTGTTAAATAAAAGAATCCCATCAAAAGGCAGGTCAACAAGACGCTCCTGAATATTCTCCGGAAAGACGCTATCCCGCAACCAAGCATGGCGGCGGAGGGCCACAGAACTCGCCATAGCGCGGGCGAGAGAATCAGAGACATCCAAGGCCGAACGGAGAATAAATGCAGCTAATTCCCGACCATCCAGCACATGGTGTCACAGATCAGCACGGGCACCTTTGTGGGCGGTGCGAGACAGAAGGGACTCCGCGGAGTCCCATAGGTCGGAGGTAGCCCTGGCCAACACACAAAGTGTGTTGAGCGAGCGCAGAGCAGCACTAGTGGAAGTGCAAATGTTATGCCCCCATGAGTCCAACCACTGAGCCTCCCGTGAAGGAGGGAGCAACACTGAAGGTAAGGAAGGAAAAGCAGTCTGCAGGACAGGGCCCTGGGCAGATGGGTGGGAAAAAGGCAGCCCAACGCTGTTCAACGTCTACATGGCACCGCTCGCTCACGTCGCACGACGGCACGACCTCAACATCATCTCTTACGCCGACGACATCCAGCTAATCCTCTCCCTCACCAAAGACCCCCACACCGCTAAAACCAACCTCCACGAAGGAATGAAGGACGTCGCCGACTGTATGAGAAACAGCGACTGAAGCTGAACTCAGACAAGACGGAGGTCCTCATCCTCGGATCTACCCCCTCGGCCTGGGACGACTCCTGGTGGCCGACTGCACTAGGAGCACCCCCTACACCTACCGACCACACATGCAACCTAGGGGTCATCCTCGACTCCACCCTCTCCATGACGAAGCAGGTCAATGCCATCTCCTCCTCCTACTTCAACACCTTCCACATGCTTCGCAGGATCTTCAAGTGGATCCCCACCGAAACTAGAAGGACGGTCACCCAGGCCCTCGTCAGCAGTAGACTGGACTACGGCAACACACTACACAGGAGCCCCGGCCAAACTCCTGAAATGGCTCCAACCCATCCAGAATGCCTCCGCACGCCTGATCCTCGACATCCCTCGCCGCAGCCACATCTCATCCCAACTGAGAGACCTGCACTGGCTCCCCATCAACAAGAGGATAACCTTCAAGCTCCTCACCCACGCACACAAGACACTCCACGACACCGGACCAGCATACCTCAACAGCCGACTTAGCCTCTACACCCCCACCCGCCAGCTCCGCTCTGCAGACTACGCCCTCTCCACCATCCCCCGCATCCGAAGAGTGACCACCGGCGGCAGATCATTCTCCCACCTCGCCGCCAAGACATGGAACACCCTCCCCATCCGCCTGCGGCACACCGAAGAGCTCCTAGCCTTCAGGAGACTCAAGACCTGGCTCTTCGAAACAGTAGCAGCATCCCCCCCGCCTAGCGCCTTGAGACCCTCACGGGTATGTAGCGTGCTTTATAAATGCTATGATTGATTGATTGACTGGATCGTGCGGGGCAGGATGGTGGCGGTGGAGGAGTGGCTGAGGCACCAGATCCCCCGTAGCAGGACGCCCCCAGACCCCCGGAAGAGAGTTGTGGAGCGAGGCTTCAAATGGAAGAAATGGCTCCCCTCCACCAGAGCCGTGGTGGAGAACCTCCAACAAGTGGTCCATGGGGAGTGGATCGACCGAGTTGCCCATTTGCAAAATGCCGGTGGCCGTGGAGATGGCCCGGACAAAGGCTACACTCGCCTCCGTAGGGCGTCGTGGGGGAGAGAGCAACTCTTCCGTGGGCGAAGGCTGCAAACTAAGCCGCCCGTCCCCGTGCCCTGCTGGAGAAAGAAACGGCCAGCCCCTGTAGGACGGAAGACCCGTGGAGGAGTGAGGGGCCTGAGGGGTCTCCGGAGAAGGCGGGGAAGCCAGCGGGGCAACCAACTGCAAGGTGCGGAGAGCGGGTCCGGGGGCCGTGGACGCGGAGACGGAGTAGAACCCTCTCTGGAAGCCGCCAGGGAAAAGGCAACGATGTGGCTTCCAGTCTCCGGTGAAGAGGAGACGACAAACCTCCGGAGAGGAAGGGACATCCGGAGAAGAGTCGACGATCCGACGATCCGACGTCGGGACGGGGCCGGGGAGTCCGCTATGGGCACCAGTGTGTCCTTGATCGGTGCCGAAGTGTCCACCAGGGGTGCTGAGTCGACCTTCACCACCACCTGCCTCACAGGAGAAAGGGGCGGGGTCAGAGTCGAAGCAGTCAATTAACAGCCACGAAAAGGCACCGGCTCAACCTCCGACGAGGCAGCCGCCGGCGCAGAGGACCGAGAGGGACCCGGGGAGGCGCCCCGGGTCCCAGCCCCCACCCGCGGTGCCTTCCAGGGCCGGGGAGGAAAGCTGTCAGCGCTGGAAAGGCATCGGCTCGGCCTCCGGTAAGACAGCCGCCTGCCCAGAGGACCGAGGGGGACTCGGGGATGAGCCTCGAGTCCCGTCAACCTCCTGCGACACCACAGGGAACCCCACGGGTTTTGCGGCGAAGCAGGGACGCCATGGGTCGAAGAGGGGAACCCCGTAGGGCTGCACCTAAACGACACCACACCTCCAAAACCTGAAGCCGAACCCGTCGGCGCCAGGGGTGAAGCCGCTGGCGAGTCCGCAGAAGGCCCCGCGCATGACGAGGAACCCGTGCCCTCTGCAGAATGAGGATAGGGCCTCGGTGGCAAGCTGCAGGACTTACCGGTGGGCTAGCGCCGCCCATGGGGCCTCGGTGAAGGACGATGCCACAGCCAGAATCAGCGGCTTCTGGACCCTTCCAAGGTAGGGGACGGACGCTGTGACGAGACCGATCTGGACAAGCGGGCCGAAAGCAATTTCATCTGGCGCTCCACCATCTGCCGAGATACTGACAAGTGTCGCAGTCCGTAGAATCATGGTGCTCGCCCAAACACCACATACAAATAGGGTGAGGGTCCGTCGCCAACATCTGATGTGTACAAGATCCACACGTCTTGAAACCTGAAGGCATTGCACACTGTTCCCAACGCAAAGGTGAAAACAGGTCAAGGGGACTCACTCCGGATCAGCGTTGCACGCAGAAAAGAAGGAAACTGACGTCAGCGCGCCGGGGTGGGACTTATGTGACCTCGCTGACGTCAGGTCCGCGGACAACGTCAGGGCAGAGTCATGTGGTGTCGTCCCCCGGCACGCAGAGATGCTGTGGCAAAAAAAATTCCAGATCCAGTCTCAGGCCTGGGGATAATTCTACGTTAAGGAATCTGCAGCTAGTAGTCTCTATCAGAATGGTGAATTAATCGCCATCTGAAAAAAGTAACTCGCCCGGGCAGAAGAAGACACCTCGCTCGTCAGTTCAAGTTGCCTGCACTTTGGAACCTTTGAATATTGGTTATAGACCACAATGGAAGGGCGGACATCCCATACCCGGGGGATGTTATCAACTATTCATCAACGGGCACCTTTGAATAGGTTGTCTCCTTATTCCCCTGTCCTGAGGAAGACCTGCCAGCTGAGGACGTAGTTACCCTCTATACTTCTAAGTCGGGTCGTAGGGTCGACACTTGTCCCAAAGTGGGACTGTACCACGTATCACCATTATTTCGCCCAACCTACAGATCTCTCAGTCCATGGAAATCACCAAAAATGCTTATAAAAAATGACCAATGATGGACAGGCCATGCCCAACTGGTTTTGTTGTTATGTATAACCAGTTATCTTTTGAAATGATTGTAATAATTTTGTATTTTAAATTACCCTCACTCTGATTCCTTTTTTCTCTATCTATTGCACGCATGGGCACAACTTTTTTGCACGCCCCTCCCTTTGGAGCAACCTCAAAACTATTACTGAGTATGGTAGTGTATCTACCAGTTTGAAAATGTATCTGTGAATAAAAACAGAAATGTTCTTAGAAAGTCAATAGGTGCCAATGTCGTTTATTATACCTGGCGCACAGTTAAGGACTTTGTCTGTATTTGATACTCTTTGCTGACTACATGCATGCATAAATTTGAGCTCAAATCGCGATTACTCCTAGACTTTTATAAATAAGTTCAGGACCAACTGTTTTCTGTACTACTGGATATCCAGGTCCGCGGACATTAAGTGGGTTACCCCATTATTTTATAATGGCTCTCACATAGATCACCTTGTGCCGTCTAGATCCCAGGGGGGCAGCAGCGGGCTGAGTTCTCTGGCCGGGAATAGCCCCGGAGACGCCCTCCTCCCTAGCAGATCCGTGCTATCATCTGCACTCACCGGGCTTGGCCCGGGGCACCGCAGTGCAGTCTTCTCCTCAAGGACCTCGCTACGTAGATGGTGTCACGGAGCAGTACGGAGGGCCGGGCCACCTCACCGGCCAGCTGGGGTCTTGGTCTGCGGCGCACAGCCCCTGGTCCCCCTGGGGACGATCTTCCTCCCCAGGGACCTCTCCTACCTTACCGCACCTTGGCCAGGCACCCACTGGGCTCCGCAGGACCTCGAGTGCCAGCTGGGGACTGCTCTCCGCAGCTGTAGCAGCTCCGCCCATACCGTTTCCAGCCAAGTCCACTGCACTGTCACAGGCGGGTTTGCTGGCGCTCCTCCGGAGGTCTGCCTACCCAGGTGGGGAGGGCTCTCTCAGATTTCTATTGTAGGAAGCTGGCTCTGTATATACTATACGAAAGTGAAGTATAGTGTGCACAGAGTCCAGTGGAATCCCAAAGGTAGGCAGAGTTAAAGTTAGATAGAACCTTACTCTCTATTTGTGGTAGTGTGGGCGAGCAGTAAGGCAGTCTCAGAGGCCAGTGTTAAGCATTTGTTGTACACACAGTCAGCAAATGAATTCACACACTCAAATACTGAACTTCACACCAATTGTTTTTGTAATAAAAATATTCTTTTAGTTATTTTATTTTCTAGAACCAAGCAAGCCTGGCCCAGGTAAGCAATAAGTACTTTACAGTAGTAATACAATTTAAATACAGTTTGGATGATAATTGTATATGCACTTTGGTTTGATTTACAGTATGGATGCAGAGAAATGCAATACTTCGTGAATGCAGTACATAGACTTGGATAGGGTTTTTTGTGAAATAGCAGGTAAGTAACTTTTGAGATTACTAGGCTTAACAGAGTAGTATAACTAGATACTGCTCTGGAACATTTCCTGAAAACAAGAAAACGTTTTTGTCAGATTATGCAAGTTTTAAAGAATTTCATTAGTTTCTCAGACTTCACACTTAGAAACTTTACACAGAAAAACAGTCAATGTTATTCTATGGAGGAAAGGGAAATGCTACTTACCAGTATGCATCTGTTCTTGGCATGTAGAGCTTCAGATCCACACTCTAGCATAGTAGATCGCCATCTGGTGTTGGGCTCGGATGCTTGCACCTTGTTGTTGTCTTGGAAGAAGTCTTTGTAGTCACGGGATAGGCGACTCCTCCCTTGGACGATAGTGCGCATGGACATCGACTCCATCCTTAGATTGTTTTTCGCCAGGATGGGAAATGATGGAGTTAGTAGAAGAAAAGAGATTTCCATGTGTGTATATCTAAGTAAGATAGAACTGGAACAGATACAGGTTCCGGGGAGGTGGGTGGGCGTGTGTGGATCTGCAGCTCTACATGCCAAGAACAGATGCATACTGGTAAGTAGCATTTCCCGTTCGAGGCATACGAGCTGCAGATCACACACTAGCATAGACTATACAGCAGTATCTCCCCTAGCGGTGGTCACCTGTATCGGTTGAAGCAGTTTGAAATAAAGTTTTAAGGACAGCTTGGCCCACAAAATCTTGTTGCTTCGCGTGCACGTCAACACAATAGTGTTTAGTGAAGGTGTGTGTTGTAGACCATGTGGCTGCCTTACAGATGTCTTCTAAGGAAATGTTCCCTAAGAATGCCATGGAAGCCCCTAGTTTGCATGTGGAATGCACTCTAGGGGGAACTGTTAATGGGCGTTTAGCTTTTTGGTAGCATATTTGGATCCATTTAACTATCCACCTTGCAATCCCAGATTCGGAGATGGGGTTACCCTTATGTGGTGGAGAGAAAGCTACAAACAATTGTTTTGTTTTGCGAAAAGATTTAGTTCCATCAATGTAATAAAGAAGGGCTCTTTTAACATCTAAGGTGTGAAGAGCCCTCTCTGCTACGGAGTCTGGGTTTGGAAAAAACACTGGTAACTCCACTGACTGGTTAAGATGAAAAGGAGATATGACTTTTGGAAGGAATTTCGGATTTGTCCTGAGAACCACTGTGTTACGATGTAATTGTAAGAATGGTTCTTGTATGGTTAAAGCCTGGATTTCACTTACTCTTCTGAGAGATGTGATTGCAATAAGGAAAGCTATTGTCCATGTAAGGAACTGCAGTTCACATTTATGTAGAGGTTCAAATGGGGTTCCAATGAGCCTAGTAAGAACAATGTTTAGATTCCACACTGAAGAGGGTGGTAATCTGGGAGGAATAATTATTTTAAGTCCTTCCATGAAGGCTTGCAGGTACTCTAAAAAGTGACAAGTGTTGTCGGTTTTATAAGTAAGCTGCAAGTGCTGCTAGATGCAGACGTATGGATGAGTATGCTAAGTTACATCTTTGCAAATGCAATAAGTAGCAAATGATATCCTGGATGGAGGCATCCAGTGGATGTATATGATTGTTAGTGCAGTAAATGGCAAATCTTTTCCATTTTGCAGCATAGCAAGCTCTAGTAGGTCTTCTGGCTTCTTTGATGATGATCATGCAGTCCGGTGGAAGGTTAAGGTAACCGAACTCTAGGACTTCAGGAGCCAGATCGCAGCTTCAGTTGACCTGGATCTGGATGTCTGATCTCTCCATGGTTCTGGGTTATTAAGGAGGGGAGAGACGTAGTTTTTGGTGTGGAACTAGTGAGAGTTCCAATAGTGTTGTGTACCACGGTTGGCGTGCCCATGTGGGAGCTACGAGGATCAGTTTGAGAGATTGCTGCCTGAGCTTGCGTACCACTAGTGGAATCAGTGGGAGTGGCGGAAAAGCGTACGCAAATCTGCCTGACCAGTTCATCCATATCGCATTGCCTTTCGACTGCGGATGTGGAAACCTGGCGGCGAAGTTTGGGCATTTTGCGTTTTCGTGTGTGGTGAACAGATCTATGTCTGGTTGGCCCCACATTTGGAAAAAGGGTAATAGAACTTGGGGATGTAGTTCCCACTCGAGAATCTGTTGCGTCTGTCGACTTAACAGATCCGCAATCTGATTGTGAACTCCTGGAAGGTGTTCTGCAAGTAGGTATATGTTCTGAGGAATGGCCCATCTCCAAATGTTCTGTGCGAACTGGGACAGCTGCAGAGAATGTGTGCCTCCTTGTTTTTGTATGTAATACATGGCTGTCATGTTGTCCGCCCGGATGAGGACAGCCTTATTCTGTACATGTAGTTGGAAGGATTTTACTGCTAGAAATACTGCCAGCAGTTCGGGGTGATTGAGATGGAGCACTTTTTGTTGAGTGGTCCATTTGCCCTAAGTTGTGTGTCCGAGGAGATGGGCTCCCCATCCTGTGCGTGATGCGTCTGTCGTCAGCACTATCTGTGGAAGAGGTTCGAGGAATGGCCGCCCTTTGGAGAAGTTTGTTATGTTCCACCACTGTAGAGAGCGATGTGTGCGGCTGGCCGCCAACACCAGATCTGTAAGTTGTCCTTGAGCCTGGTTCCACTGACGTGCTAGACATTCCTGTAAGGGACGCATTTGGAGTCTCGCATATGGCACAATGAAGGCGCAAGATGCCATCATGCCTATGAGTTGCATGAACACTCTGGCTCTGTTGGTCTTGAAATTTTGTGATAAGAGTTCGTATACTGGCTATCCTAGCTGGATTGGGATATGCTAGCGCTGTGGAGGTGTTTATTGTGGCTCCTAGATATTGGTGTATATGAGAGGGCTGGAGATGCGACTTGGTGTAGTTGATCGTGAACCCCAAGTTGTGTAACATTTGGGTGGTTTGGTAAGTGTATAGAACACATTGTTGGAATGACTAGGCTTTTATTAGCCAGTCATCTAGATATGGGAAGACATGAATTTGTTGTCTTCTGAGATGTGCTGCTACTACCGCAAGACATTTCATGAATAATCTGGGTGCAGTGGTCACTCCGAATGGAAGGACTCTGAACTGGTAGTGTTGTCCGTCCACTACAAACCTTAGGTACTTCCTGTGAGCAGGATGTATGGGAAAGTGGAAGTAGGCGTCCTTGAGAACTAGTATGGCAAGGAAATCGCCTTGTTGCCGCAGCGGGAGCACTTGTTTAAGAGTGATCATATGGAAATGATCTGAGTGTATATACAGATTTAGGGGTCTGAGGTCGAGTATTGGTCTCAGAGTCCCGTCCTTTTTGGGTATTAGGAAGTACAGTGAGTAGATCCCTGTTCCTTGATGCTCTAAAGGAACTGGTTCTATTGCGTGCTTTTGAAGCAGTGAGAGAACCTCTTATTTGAGGAGCGCAAGATGGTCTGCGGACATTGGACGCTGTTTGGGTGGTATGAGTGGTGGGGTAGTTGTAAGTTCCAGGCAGTAACCATACTGGATAATTTGTCTTACCCAACTGTCTGTTGTGATGGAATTCCAGACAGGTAGGAACTGTGTTAATCTGCACCCGACCGGAGTGGAATGGTCTGGGGGGAGCAGAGGAAAGTCACTGTTTTGTGGTAGGGGAGGTGTGAATGTTGTTATTACCTCGACCTCTTCCTTTATTGTTGTTTCCTCTGTATCCGCCTCTAAAGTATCCTCTACTGGGGAATGTATGTGCAGTGGCTTCAAATGAAGATGAGGTGTCTGCGCCCATGTTTTTGGAGGCTCCTCTATAGAAGGAGTGACGAAAGGAGCCACGTGTTTGTGGAGACTGTAACGCTCTCATGGACTTAGCAGTCTCGGTGTGCTTTTTCATTTTTTCAAGTGCAGTGTTCACACCCGGGCCAAAAAGATGTTCTTGGTTGAACGGCTGACTGAGTATGGTAGTTTGGACCTCCTGCTTAAAGCCTGAAATGTGTAGCCAGGCATGTTGTCTAAGGAGCACACTGGTGTTGATTTATCTAGAGGCAGTGTCTGCTGCGTCAAGTGCACATTTAATTGACGCATTTGAAATTAGCTTGCCCTCTTGGATAAGGTCATTTGCCTGGATTTTATACTGGTCAGGCAGATGCTGCAATAGGTTTTCCAGCTGGTCATAATGTGCCCTGTCATATCGTGCCAGCAGTGCTTGTGTGTTGGCAATACGCCAGTGATTGGCTACCTGTGCTGCTACCCTTTTGCCAGAAGCTTCTAGCAATTTGGATTCCTTATCAGGGGGTGGCACATTCCCCGAGGTCTGGGAGTTGGCGAGCTTTCTAGCATTAGAAACGACTAGAGAATCCAAATGCAACTGTCCTTTGATGTAAATAGGATCTTCAGGGGCAGGCCTATATTTTTTATCTATTCTAGGGTTAAGAATCCTGGCACATACAGGATCTCTAAATACTTCTGGGGCATGCTTAATGACTCCTTTGATCATTGGTAAGATTTGCACTGACTTTTGGGATTGTTCAAATGTATCTAAGAGGAAGTCTTCCTCTGGTGCATCTGAGTGCATTGTGACGCCATGATAAAGTGCAGCCCTATTTAATAACTGTCCAAACCCAAGGTGATCATCTGGGGGAGATGGTTTTGAGGGATATGACTGTGGGTCTGGGAGGTCTGGTAGATCTGTTGGGATAGGATATGCCCAATCATCTAGTGGTGAGGTATCTGGATCCGTGAACGGGTCATTCGGATCACCCCCCCCCCCTCCCCCAGGACATCATCATCATCTGGAGGTGGTGTATGTGGTGGAGAAGTTAGAGGTAAGGGTGGTTTAGGCAGAGGAGGTGGGTGAGAAGGCAGTATAGGAGAAGAAGGAGGCATAGGTGATGTGGTAGAGTCATTCTTCTGTGCAGGAACTGGAGCAGGTGGTGTGTCCAGTTTCCTCTTTTTACATGGCACAGCTGTGACATGTCCTGTTTTTGGGTTTATATAAATCTTTTTCTGCCTTGGATCGATAGGATCTGGGTGAAAAAGTTCTTGTTCCTGGGGAACCGCTTTCGGTGCTGATTTTTTCGGTTCCGGGCAAGGCTGCGGTTGATCCTTATGGTCTTTGGCCTTAGGAGGCGTATTAGAGTCCTTAGGCTTCTGTTTCGGTGCCGAGGATGTTGTTTCGGAGCCAAAGCCGGATCTTTAGGCTTGGAAACATTCGAAGCCGGCTTATCGACGGGCCTCGGGGTTTTCGGGGGCCATTGTGGAGGTGGAAGGCGTCAGAGCTGATTTCGGAGCCGAGTGTTCCTTTGGTTTCGGTGCCGAAGGCGCCGGTGGGACAATTACATGAGGTTTCCTCGGTCCCGAGCTACTGGAAGGCTTGTCCCTTTTCTTCGGAGCCGAGCCCGGAGGCGGGGCTTCTGAAGGATGTTTTCAGTCTCGACTGGGCCCAACAGGCGAAGTCTTGACCACTGCCTTTGGATTTGGAGGGTTTGGGGTAGGGGCAGTAGTACTCACTCGTTGCCCAGGAGTGATGGGGTCGTCCGAGTCTTCTGCCTCTGACACGATTTTGAGATCTTCGGAATCTTCTTCCGGGACATCGGGGCCTTCATCAAAGATGTCCTCTGGTTCCGGAGCTGGTCTCTGCGCCATGATGTGTCGTCGAGCCCTTCGATCTCGAATAGTCTTATTTGATCGAAAGGAAGCGCAGGCTGGACAGCTGGACTCGTCGTGTTCAGGTGATAGGCACAGATTGCGGACCTTGTGATGGTCACTGTGCGGAAACTTTGCTCCACACTGGGGGCATTTTTTGAATGGCGTCCTTTCCATGACCCGTAGGCCTTACGGCGTGGATAGGCCAAGCGGCCCGCGTCGACGACCGGAATCGAGCCGATGAAGTCGGGTCGAAGATGAAAGTGAATCCGATTATGTTTTGGAAGTTTTGCGCTTCGAAAAAGTTTGAAATTGAGATTTCGAACCGGAGCGGAAAAGTTGCATCCGAACCCAATGGCGGGAAAAAAAATCTAAGGATGCCCATGCACACTATCGTCCAAGGGATGAGTCACCTATCTCGTGACTACAAAGACTTCTTGCAAGATAACAACAAGGTGCAAGCATCCGAACCGAACACCAGATGGCGATCTACTATGCTAGTGTGTGATCTGCAGCTCATATGCCCCGAACAGTGTTATCGTTTTTTTTTTTTTAAACTTTGTTTATTGGTTTTTCTTTACAGCCACAAATGCAAACATGGACAACATGTTCAGGATATACCACTATTCAGCTGGGTAGCCCCAGATGTACGGTACAATTCAGTAGAACATTCTTATGCAGCACGTCTATTCATTTCCAGTTCAACTGTGGGCGACACACAGGGCTCTCCTCTGTATTTATTCCATCGTGACCATTTCTTATCCCATTTTTTGGGGCATCCCCTCAGTGTTATCGGTTTTGAGGTAAGTATTTGGTAGTGGGAGTTGAGGTTCTGGGGGTAGACTCAGGGGTCCCCCAGGGTGAAGGATGCACTCTTGTTACACCATCAGCGGCACTAGGGCAGCCGGGTGCAGAGTGCTGAGGCCCAATTTTATCCAATGGGGGATAAGGGGGCCTCCAGTTGGTGGCAAGCAGGCCACTGGGTTGTGGGAGCAAAGCTCCTGGACTTTAGCTCAGGGCAAAGGGGGAAACAAAGTAGCACCAAAGGTGCACCCTCAGCGGCACTAGGGCGGCCGGGTGCAGGGTGCTGTTTTGATATGGAGTGCCCTGTTTTCAAATGGAGAACCTCCGATTTGCAAAAGCACTGCAAGCTGGAGGATAAAGGTCTTCTGGGTGTGACCACCCTTTCGAGAGGTAAGTTGGGAAGTTAGGGGTTGGTTAGGCACAGTCGGTTTGGGCACACAAGGCTGTGGGGCGTTGGGTGCAGGTGTGCCTTTTGGTGTCGGATCTTTCTACCAGCTCCTGGTTGCGGTTAGGGGGGCCTTCTGGATTTAGACTGCAGGCGTCGGCTGGAGGCAGGTCAGGTGTCACCGGATCTTGGGTCAGGATCGCCAGGGTGACCTCCTCGTGGTGTTTGCCCACTCGAGCTCGGGCCGTGGACGGCCGGTGCAGAGTGGTGCGGATTTGCGGTTTCCGGCCAAGGCCAGAGGTTGTATATGAACAAATCCGGTGTTCACGGGAGACAGTCTTGGTAGTTGAAGGCAGGCAGGTCCCCCGGGGTTTGAGGTTGCTAGCTGCAGGACACATCGGGATTTCACAGGAGCAGGCCTCACTTGTTTTTCCTGCCGGTTCTCCCGCCCAAAGTGGGGGTCAGAACCAGTGGGGACCAGCTGCTGAGAGCAGCAAGTGGCCTGGGGAAGCTCACAAAGGTGGCAAGCCTTTGAAGCTTCCCCTTCGTGAACCCTGCCTATCCTGGGGGAAGAGGCTTGGCACCGCGTCCCAGGATGTTTCAGGCCCCAGAGAGCAGCAGGCTCTCGACCCAGGGGTCCAGAAACATGTCTGGTGGTGGTAGCTGAAAGCAGCCACTCAGCCTGGACACTAGTGGCAGGTTAGTCTTTCAGGGGTAATCTCTAAGATGCCCTCTGCGTGCATTTTTCATTAAATCCCAAACTGGCATCAGAGTGGGTTTAATGTGCTGAGAAGCTTGATACCAAACTTCTCAGTTTTCAGTGTACCCATTATGGTGCTGTGGAGTTCGTAATGACAAACTCACAGCACCATATACTCTTAATGGCAGCACTGCACTTACAATGTCTAAGAATGGACTTAGACACTGTAGGGGCACAGGGCTCATACACCTGTACCCTCACCACTGGTATAGTGCACCCAGCTAGAGGGATGACTGACCTATGCCAGGGCAGTGGGTTGTAGGCATGGCACACAGAGATGTGTGCCATGTCGACTCTTCACTTTGTTCTGCACCAAAACACGAAGCCTGCAAAGGCAGTGTGTGTGTGTGTAAAGGTACAGGGCCTCTAAGGGTGGCACAATAAGTGCTGCAGCCCTTAGAGGTCTTCCCTGGTCACAGTGCCCCGGGTACCTGTGGTACCATTTACCAGGGGCTGACCTGTGGCTAGAGATGCCAATTGGGTTAGTTTTGGGGAAAGAACACAGGCCCTGGCAATCTGATTGGCAGGGACCCAGTGCACATCAAATCAAAATGCATCAGTAGTCTGGCAAAAGTGTGTGTGTGGGGGGGGGGGGGTTACTGCAACAGCACCCACTTTCCTACATCTATCTGCCGGTCGGCCGCCATACAATTCCACGAGCTCAAGCACCACGCTGTTTGGCCTGAAACCAGACATACCGGTTATTGCTCAGATAAATAAAACTAGTCTACAAAAAAAACCAAAAAAAAGGGTAAAGGTGTGGTGTGGGAAGAAACAAAAAGGGTAACAGGTTTGTTTTTGAGGATGCTGTAAGGAGAGCAGCAATTCCAGGGAGGAATTAATAGAATTTGTGGACCTACTTTGTTCTTCCCTTTCCAGCACCAGAGACTTGAGAGGAGTGGCTTGGTGAATCCCATGCTGAGGTATGAGTGGTAACTCTGTACATTAAAAGGTGCATGTATCAAAGACTCCAAATCACTGAAAACCCTGGCTGGAGAAACAGCATAACAGACCCCGCCCTTACTGCCAACACCACCACAAACTGCTCGTAAGAAAAATATACAACATTGTCCAAAAAAGTCTGTATTTTGTAAAGAGTTCTGAAAAATGTTCCCGAGAGGGTAGAAATAGCACCAATTGCAGTCTTGCAGTAGAACCTAGTCCTGTGGCTGTTGCAAAGGGATAGAAGGAGGGGTGGGAGGTCAGGAGTGAGCAGGTAAGAGGGAAGGAAACAATTACTAAAGTCCTGAATGTTTTGCAAAATAAGTTCTATTTTCGATTCATAACATTGTTGGCTGTGCACCGAATGCAGACATAATCTTCCTTTTCTGCCATTTCCGAGGTAACTCCAACACAGACCTGATGAAACCATTGGTTGCAACTGCCGTCATACTGGACCCAATCTACCTAAAGTTAAAGAGAAAAACAAATAACCTGAGAATTATTGCAGAAATATTATTTTGACTGCTCTATTGGAAATTAGCAGCCATATCTGTCAACACGTTGTTTAATTTGAAGTACACAAAAGAATAAGTTACTTACCTTTGTTAACGGTCTATCTTATTGATACTCTAACCACATATTCCTTACCTTGTACATCTTCGCAGATGCTAGACAATCTTATAACTTTTGCAATAGCTCCTGCACGTTAACAGGTTGGGTCACAGACCTCTGCTGCGACTTCGCCCTGTCTCCAAACTGGACGACATGCAGCTGTATAAAGGAGCCACCGAAGCACACTGATGCCTGGTGAACCCAATAAACGGTGCCGAACCGGAGGGCAGCAATTCGCATCTGAACCCAAAGGCGGAAAAAAAAAATCTAACAATGGAGTCGATGCCCATGAGCACTATCACCCAAAGGAGTCACCACCTACCTTGTGACTAGAAAAGACTTCTTCGAACAAAAACAAAGTGCAAACATCCAGACCCAACTCTAGATGGCAGGCTATGTAAAGCATGTGATCTACAGCTCACATGCCTCGAACATTATCTTTCATTGGCAGTGCAAGCCAGCTAACTTGGGACCTGATTAGAACATAAAAGACCACCACATAACAGGAAAAAGTGGGTGGTTGGTGAGGAACCTGTGGTCAGTATTCACTGAAAAGAGTGTAATTGAAGGGTAGTACCCTTCTGATGGATACGTCTAACTACAGATGCCTCACATTCGGAGCCAATACAAAAGCAAAGCTCCCTGCGTGGAGAATTGTTCGGGGAGCAGACATTACACAAGGAAGTCTTGCAGGAGCAAGCTGGCAAAATGATCCTCTGCTTAGTTGTGCATTAATGTAGTTGTGCCTGGTGAAAGTATGGAAAGATACCC
This sequence comes from Triturus cristatus, assembly GCF_964204655.1. Classification (NCBI taxonomy): domain Eukaryota; kingdom Metazoa; phylum Chordata; class Amphibia; order Caudata; family Salamandridae; genus Triturus; species Triturus cristatus. The sequence goes on from NC_140580.1 coordinate 128,038,776, forward strand.
ATGTGGCTGCCTGGCAAATATTTAAGACTAGAGGTCCCAAGCTTAAGCAGTTGAAGCTTCCTGATGTTGTTAGACCCCTCAGCTACCTTTGACACAGTCGACCAGTCCACCACCTTCCAAGGGATTCACTGGCAATCTCCTTCAATGGTTTTCCTCCGCTCTTTCTGCCCAGCATCAGTATGGTCACCAGGCCACCTCCAGGTCCCAAAATATGCCCATCACTTCCAGAGTCCCTCTGGGTTCCATATGGTCTCCAGTGATCTTCAACCTATATCTAGAGCACCCTGGGGTTCCACTTGCAGATGACAGCATCAAGGGTCACCAATATGCTGATGATACATAACTCCACATAAATGGTGCAATGTAAAAATGATGCCCCCCGTAAAATGTGAATGCAAAAGGATGGGCCCCAGAGTATCCCAAACCTCACAAATATCCATTGGCCTTGGGCAGAATGGGGCACCGTTGAAATGGTTGCGGGCCCCTGAATGATTGGAGGTCCCCACTGCAGTGCTTAGGCTGCAGGGGGCTGTGTCACGCCCCACTCTACTTGAAAGTCGCCTCTGCTTCAGACATCAAACACCTACAACACTGCCTCCACTTCATCCAGATCAGGATATCCAACACCTACCTAAAGCTCAACTAAGGGAGAATTTCAGTTATTTGCCAAAAACGACGAGTAATGAATAGTATAAATTTGGCTCACTAACCTGAACCTTGACAGTTTCGAACCCCAATTTTAATCGCATGCCAAGTCACTTGGATTCACCCTCGACATTGACATCACCCTCAAGAAACACACTGCAAAAACACACATGGCCGGGTAGCAGCTCACTTGTGTATGAAAATGAAACTATTTCTTCCAGACTTCAGAACTGCTGTTCAAACCTCATACCTTTGAATCTGGATGGTGGTTAACACCTACAGGAGCACCCCGTAATTGCATTTTACGCGCCCTGTCCTGCTAGAGCTTCACTGACTCCCCTGGTGGCACATGGTGTACCTGTGGCCAGAACACCATCAGACTGAAAACCAAGAAGTGCAAAAAACTAAAAAAAGACAGCAGGCTTTTTACATCTATATATCGAAGATCGGGACCAGCATCCCTGTATCCATCCTGACTACCTGAACACTGCATTAATTTAGGAACGAGCAGAAGATGCACCTCTTTAAACAACACTACATCACAATGAATAGACAATCGACAAACCAGCAACCTCTATCACTTGTTGACTTTATGTTCATATTGGACACTGTACAATGTTCAGCTGACTTTTGGCTAGGTTTGTGCTACAAAGAGTGCATGCATACATATATATATATTTGTTTAAGAGGTCAGCCTTCATCTCAGTGGGGAGCGGCAATTTAAGGACTTGTGCAGCACTCTGAAACACAACTGCAAAGTAGACACCATAAAGACTAATCCAGGGCAGAGTTCAGAGCGGTGTCTAAGCTACTGACATTCTGCAAATCAAGATATAGGCATCAATTTAACAAGATGGAAGCAAATGATCTCCCTTTTCATCATGCAGAACATGTTGGAGGCCTTGAATGATGGTTGATTTTGACCCCAAAATGTCCTCCATCCACTTCAACTACCATTATTGAGGCTATTAAACTACAATATATAGTTCATCACCTTTAGCAATAGTTTTGGTAATTGAATACCTCTACATCCGACAGGCTCAGATAGGCGCACAAGCACTTGGCACAGCTGTTAGCGGAGTAGGATGACTTCGACTGTAGTCAGTCAGCACCATAGGAGAGAGAGTGACCTGGAGGCCTCATTGGGTTAATGGCACACCAGAGGGAGGCGGAACGAACATTAACTGCAGCTTGGTGTGCTTGAAACAACGTGCTGCTGCAGAGTAGATTATGGCGCAGGAAGCATCTTCTACTAAGATGTTATAGGATGAGAGGTGGACAGAGGTTAGAGTTAGGTGTCACGACCACCAAATGCGCAATCTACTGCTGGAGTGGAAGCCTCTGGATGTCGAGGAGCTATGGTTGTGCTTCCTGTTTTTTGCCCCCTACTTGTCCTCATCTTTCGACTTTGCCCGAGACGTACCCAATAGCAGCTATTTTGACAGAGACCGACCCTGCTTCTTGTTGTGTCTTGCAAAACAGAGCTGTGCCTCACTGTCTCCGAGGGCCTTCGAGTGAGCAAAGGACATTTGCTGCATGAGTCATGTTTGGTGCCAACGCATCATAAGCGAATGTCTTGTATGTGTGCCACTATCATAGTTCCAACATGCGACATAGCTTGAAATAGGTAGTGTTCTAGGCAGACAACCCTCGCACACTGCCAAAGTCTTGTTGATGTAAACTGACATTGGTAGTTATAACAGCTTCACTTTATCAAATCTGTGCCCCACTGTAGGAGATTATTCTTTGGATACTGGGACAATCAGCAGCTACTGAGCAGTTCACATTAGTATATTCAGTCCAATCATTTACCACAGTAGTTTCATGGCCACAAAGCTACTAAAGCACTGAATTGGCTAACCAAATTACTCTTTAGGAACCTAAACTACCGGGGAACGGGGTCAATTACTTAAGGCTCGAAGAGTTGGAACCCGGATAAAAACTTAAAATATAGAATAACAGATTAAATTGGAAACCACAAATGAAATGCCCAGTTAGAGCAACTACTACCAACAAGACATATAGAAAAAGTTACTTGCCTTCCACAGCAATCTGGTGGATGATCTAGCTACCTGCAGGTTTCTCACTTCTAGAATATCTACAGGCACCAGACTGGATCCATAAAGATTTAATTGCTTTCCTATGCCAGTAGGTGGCGCTGGCTCCATCTCTGCACTGTAGGGTGTGCAAGTGTGATGTCACTGAACCATATAGCACCAAACTGGCACACCGGTGTCACTTCCTTAGCCATTTATTGTATGCACTTAGAGGCAAAGACAAGTGCAGCGCAACAAAAAAAACTTCTACCAGCAGATTCCTCACCTCTTGAATAGATTAAAGAGCAGTGTGAGAAAGTGCCATCTTTCTTGCATGGTATGCCCCCACTTTTTGCTGAATGTACTTTGACTGAGTGTGCCCTGGACTCCTGCCAATCAGGTGCCCAGGGCCTATGTTCCTCCCCTAAACACACAAAACCCAAATTGGCAAACCCTGGCCACATGTCAGCCCCTGGTAAATGGTACGCTAGGTACCCAGGGCCTTGTAACCAGGGAAGGCCTCTAAGGGCTGCAGCACTCATTGTGCCACCCTTAGAGGCGCTGTACCCTTACACACACACACTGCCCTTGCAGGCTGGGTGTCTGGGTGCAAGACAAAACAAAGAGTCGACATGGCACACATCCCTGTGTGCCATGCCCATCACCTACACTGCCATGGCATATATCAGCCACCCCTCTAGCTGGGTGCCCTATGCCAATGGTGTGGGCACAGGAGCAGGAGCCCTGTGCCCCTACAGTACCCAGGTCCATTCCTGGGCACTGTAAGTGCAGTGCTGCCATTTAAGAGTACATGGTGCTGAGAGCTTGTCAAACACGAACTCCACAGCACCATAATGGCAACACTGAAGACTGAGAAGTTTGGTATCAAACTTCTCAGCACATTAAACCCACACTGATGCCAGTGTGGGATTTAATGTACCAAGCACCCCAGAGGGCATCTTAGAGATGCCCCCTAAAACCTAACCTACAATCCACGTCTGTTCTGAGGCTGCCACACAGCAGACATGTTGCTGGACCCCTGGGTGGGAGAGTCCCTGCTCTCCTGGGCCTGCAACAATGCACATCCTGGTCGAGGTGCTAAATCTCCTCCCCCAGGATGGGCAGGGGGAAGCTTCAAAGGCATGCTGCCTCTGTGAGCTTCCACAGGCCACTGCAACCCCCCACTCTGGCGGGAACCTTGGCCTAAAACCCCAAATAAGGACAGGGGATGTGCCAGCCTGCCAACCCCACCCATCAGGTGGGGGAGGCGAGGTGAAGCACATCTCCGGGCTCTCACCATCTTGAAGATGGGAAGCCCTACCCTATCAGGACTAGGCTACTGCCCCCCTCCCACAGGAGAGAGGCAGGATAGGGGGTGTACCCACCCCAGGACAGGGACCCATTGGCCCCTGCCCTTCACCTACCTGTAACGCCCCTAAATCCAGTATTTAGGGGCACCCTGAACCTTCCTTCCCTAGATTCCAGATTCAAAAATCCGAAGAAGAGCTAGAAGAAAGAAGACCTACCCAGCAGCTGCTAAGAAGAGGAAGACACAAACTGCTTTGGCCCCAGCCCCACCGGCCTGTCGACCCTCGAACCTGCTCCTGCTCCAAGCCGGCATCTCTTGTGGCCAGCAACCTCACAAACCCCGGAGTACCTGCCTACCTTTTGACTCTAAGTCCCTGGGACTCCCATGAGTAGAGGCTCTACTCAAAATCTACTTCCAATCCCTGGCAGCAGCCCGGAACAGCAAACCCATCACACTCTGCACCAGCCAAGCCTGGCCTGTGCCGGAGTGAACAAAGACCACGAGGACGACCCCACGGCGACTGTGACTGTGACTGCGAGTCCGGCACCCAAGGACCTCCCTCGACACTCCTGAAGAAGCCTGCAGCCTCAGAACAAAGTGCCCCCCCAACCGCGATCAACAGAGGGTAAGATTTCCCGACACCAAAAGGCACCCCTGCACGAGGCGTCCCGCGGCCAAATGTGCCCAATCCCAGGGTATCCAACCTAACCTCCAACTACCCAACTTACCTCTCGAAGTGGTGGTGGCACCTGAAGAATCCTCGTCCACGAGCTTGCAGTCTTTTTCTAAACCGGAGATTTCCCATTGAAATCAATTGAGCGCCCGAAGGCTCAAAAGCACCCTGCACCCAGCCGCCCGAGTGGCCCTGGCAGTGCAACCTCTACACTTATCTACTTCCCCACTTGCCCTGAGTAAGTGACCAGGAGCCCAGCTCCCACAGCCGCGTGGCCTGCTAGTCAGCAGCCACCAACCAAGGCCCCCCCATCCCTCATAGGATAACATTGGGCCTAACTCTCTCTGCACCCGGCCGCCCTAGTGCCGCTGGAAGTGAACGAACTGTACCTACCTGACCCTGGGGGACCCCGGAGTCTATGCCCAAAACCTCAACTCTGCCAGTCGAGTACTTACCTTTAAACCAATAACTCAATGTTCTTCATAGGGTAACATTGACTGGCTTTTTCCTGAAATTTCTTCTAAGTGTCGACTTTTCAAAACTAAAAATATTCACCAAAAATCAGCCGAGTAACGAAAACGAAAATACTTACCTGCTCTTAGGTGAGCTCCCAGTGCTGGATCTTGGTGCCCAGCACTGACTCTGAAAACTACTTACAACTGTACTTACCAGTAACCCAATTTTCTTCCATAGGAAATCATTGACTATTTTTCTGTGAAATTTCTTCTAAGAGTCAATTTCTGCAATATTTAAATATTCTTAAAAAATCGTATAATATCTGAAAACGTAATTACTTTTGGATAAAGGTCCCAGTACTGAGTCTAGGCACCCAGTACTGGATTACAAAAGTAACGAGAACATACTATACCTGTAACTTGAATTTTCTGCCATAGGGAATCATTGACTGTTTTCTATGAAATATTTTCTGTCAACTTTTAAAATAGCAAAATATTGTCTAAAAATCATCACAGGAATTAAGTCGACTTTTCTCACTTGGTTCCAAGTACTGACCCGGGACTGAATCTAAGATCCAGTCCTGGAATTCCAAAAGTAATCCTAAAACTAATCTGTAGCAAATAACATGAAATTTCCATTGAACTCAATGCATTATTGTGTTTAAAATAGTGTTGCCTATTGCAACCACTTGTAACTGTTTACACAAGTAAATTGCATATTGCAAAAGTATTTATATAAAGCATCTCATTCTGAGAAAGTATATTTTAAATCCAATTGTTGGTTCTAAAATAAAACAAGCATATATTTTTTATATATAAACCATTGGCCTAGAGTTCAGTTCTTGAGTGTGAAAGACCATTTGCTGACTGAGTGTGTACAACAAATGCTTTACACTATCCTCTGATACTGCCTTACTGCTCGACCAAGCTACCACTTTAGAAAGTAAGGTTATATCTAACTTTAGCCTCTGGGGACTGTGGACTCTGTACACCCTGTACCTATTTGGGAACAGTATATACAGAGCCACTTTCTCACAAGCAGTACCCCCTTACATGAGGTGGGTAGGACAGAGTGGTCAGGGAAGAGAATCCTGAAGCATAGCTAATGCCAAATGGCCATGCCTCCTTGCTTCAGAGTCCATGTGATAACAGTTGGCGAAAGTTGCGATGTAAATACTGCGTTGTAAAAGCATGCGTTGTAACGTCATATATTCTGGAGGGACGCCAATGTCATAACACGGCAAAATCAGCGACTGGGATTCCTCTGGCATGTGCAGAGGGGAAAGACTTCCCTCTGGTAGAATGAGCCCAGATTCCAATGGGTGGCTGTAGGAAGCTGGCTCTGTATATACTATACCAAAGTGAGGTATAGTTTGCGCACAGTCCAGTGGACCCCCAAAAGTAGGCAGAGGTAAAGTTAGATAGAACCTTACTCTCGATTTGTGGTAGTGTGGTCGAGCAGTAAGGCAGTATCAGAGGACAGTGTTAAGAATTTGTTGTACACAGTCAGCAAATAAATTCACACACTCAAATACTGAACTTCAGACCAATTTTCTTTGTATTGAATATGCTACTTACCAGTATGCATCTGTTCTTGGCATGTAGGGCTGCTGACATTCATATCTGTGCATAGATAGCCGCCTAGTGTTGGGTCCGGATGATTGCACATTGTTGTCCTGGAAGAGTCTTCGAAGTATCACGACATAGGTGGCTCCTCCCCTGGACTACAGTGCACATGGGCATCCTCTCCATCCTCAGATTGTTTTTCGCCATTGTGGCAGTGATGGAGTAGATACCGTAAGTGATGACCATGCTATACAGTAATTCTGAGTGCTGCAGCCGCTACAGGCGCCGAGGAGGAGGGTGGGCGATATGAATGTCAGCAGCCCTACATGCCAAGAACAGATGCATACTGGTAAGTAGCATATTCAGTTCGAGGCATGTGGGCTGCTGAATTCATATCTGTGCATAGATTATATAGCAGTCCCTCTATTAGCGGCGGCTGCCCGTGCCAGCTGCAGCAGTCTGAAAAAGGGTCTTGAGAATAGCCTGTCCTACAGCTGCCTGCTGTTTTGATTGTACATCTACACAGTAGTGTTTTGTAAATGTATGTATAGTGGACCATGTGGCTGCTCTACATATTTCCTCTAAAGGAATATTCCCTAGGAAAGCCATGGACGCCCCTAACTTTCGTGTTGAGTGGGCGCTGGGAGGAATCGTTAATGTGCGTTTAGCTTTTTCATAGCAAATTTGAATACATTTAACGATCCATCTGGCTATCCCTGCTTTGGAAATGGCATTGCCCTTGTGTTGTGGAGAAAAGGCAACGAACAGTTGTTTTGTTTTCCTAAAATCCTGTGTTCTGTCTATATAGTACATGAGGGCCCTCTTTACATCTAGTGTATGGAGCATTCTCTCCGCGACATTTTCTGGATTTGGAAAGAAAACAGGCAGTTCAATAGTTTGATTCATGTGGAACTGCGATATCACTTTAGGCATGAAAGTGGGGTTAGTACGTAGTACAACTCTGTTTGCGTGAACCTGTATGAATGGCTCTTGAATGGTTAGTGCCTGGAGTTCACTAACTCTTCTCAACGAAGTGATTGCCACTAAGAAGGCTACTTTCCAGGTGAGGAATTGAATCTCACATGAATGTAGAGGTTCAAAAGGTGGACCCATCAATCTGGTGAGGACTGCATTCAGGTTCCACACCGGTGCCGGTGGGTGAGTTGGAGGAATCACTCTTTTGAGTCCCTCTAAGAAGGCTTTGATGGCAGGCACCTTGAATAAAGAGAGGTGCTGCCTGTTCTGAAGGTAGGCCGCTATTGCAGTTAGATGTATACGGATGGAGTTGTATGCCAGATTGCATCGGTATAAGTGTAACAGGTAACAGATGATGTTCTGAATGGATGCACCCAGCGGATTAATGTCATTGTTTTTACAGTAAATGACAAACCTTTTCCATTTAGCCGCATAGCAAGCTCTGGTCGTGGGTCTCCTGGCCTCCTTGATGATATTCATACATTCTGGAGGCAGGTTCAGGTAGCCAAACTCTAAGACTTCAGGAGCCAGATCGCACGGTTCAGCTGTTGCGGATCTGGCTGCTGAATTTCGCCATGGTTCTGTGTTAAAAGTTTGGGTGTTAGCCGCAGTCTTTGAGGCGGCACCACGGACAGTTCTAGTAACGTGGTGTACCATGGCTGGCGTGCCCACATTGGAGCAACCAGGATAAGTGTCATTGAGTGTTGCCGTATTTTGCGTGCCACTAGCGGTATTAATGGCGCTGGGGGAAAAGCGTACGCAAATCTGCCTGACCAGTTCATCCATAAGGCATTGCCCTGCGACTGTGGATGCGGAAACCTGGCGGCAAAGCTTTGGCATTTTGCGTTTTCCCTTGTGGCGAATAGGTCTATCTCTGGATGACCCCACTGCTGGAAGTACGGTTGGAGTACTGATGGATGTAGCTCCCATTCGTGCATTTGGTGGCTGTGTCTGCTGAGCAGATCCGCCATCTGGTTGTCCTTGCCCGGGAGGTGTTCCGCCATGAGGAACATGTTCCTCTGAATGGCCCACTTCCACATGCTCTGAGCCAGATGAGACAACTGTGGAGAGTGTGTTCCTCCCTGCTTCTGTATGTAGTACATGGCAGTCATGTTGTCCGTCCGGATCAACACGACTTTGTTGCACAAGTGTACTTTGAATGCCTTCATTGCCAGGAAGATAGCCATCAGTTCCAGAAGGTTGATGTGCATCTTCTGTTGCTGTGTCGTCCATAGTCCCTGCACTGTGTAATTGAGTACATGAGCTCCCCATCCCTGGAGAGACGCGTCCGCCGTCAGTATTATTTGTGGAACAGGCTATTGGAATGGTCGGCCCTTGCAAAGGTTGTGTGGATTCCACCAATGCAGAGAGTTGTATGCCCGACCGCTCACCAACACTAGGTCTTTCAACTGTCCTTGAGTCTGATTCCATTGACGTGCCACGTGTGAGAAGTTGGCCTGATGTATGATGTCACTAGTTCTAGTGTACACCTTATATCAGTCCAAACAACCCTTATGGTGATTGGTTGTAAAGTCAACCTTATAGACCAGCTATCCTAGTGGTAGCATGGACAAGAGCAGTCTTAGGCTAAACTCTGAATGGCATGTGAAGCCAGCTGTGATACCATATATAATCCCTTGAATACCAAATGAAAGGACACCACAACAGATATATATATAAAATAAAGTGTATTTATTCTAGTCAAACCCCCAGCACTCTTTAAGAGATTAGAGGTAAGTACAACACAGTCTTATTTATGCATACATTAAGTCACACAGGTAAGTAATACAGTTAGGCCCTAGGGGCCACGCAAACCATATACTAAGAAAGTGGTATAAGGACCACTGTTTAGGAGATAGGATAGGCCTAGGCCTAGGGAATCGCTGGGGCTACCCTACACTAGCAACAGTTAGGAAGTGGGAGGCCCACGGGATTCAGGTGCAGAGTGGAAACACTCACGCGTAATGCGTAAAAGTCGATAGAATCACTAGCAGTTAGAAATAAGCAGTTTTAGGACACTTCTGGTATAGCTAGAAAGTCGAGACTCGGAAACTAGACCCTAGGATAGTCAATACCCTTGTGAGCACCGAAGTACCCAAGTTACCTAGCCCACGGGCTGCGGGTGCATAGGTGTGAACTTGCTTCGGGTTTCGTCGTGGACTTCTATGGATGCCTGAAGGAAAGTTGCTGACAGGCAGTCAGTGAAGAGTGTCCGGTGGATCCCAAGGCTGGGATCAAGAAGAGAGGAGACCTGCAAGCAGAAGGGACAGAGTCAAGGTCACTAGCCAGTGACCACGTGGAACCAGGAAGGAACCAGGCGATGTCGTGAAGATTGCAGGTGAAGGTGAAGCTTGTCGCTGCAGCCACGGGGACCAGGAGACGTCGAGGACGACCAGGACCAGGAGGCGAGCTGTCCCACGAAGGCTCTTGCTGTCGGCGGTGTCGAAGTTGAAATAGGACTCACCAAGCCTTGGCAAGCGGAACCCACGAAGAACGGAGGACTTGCTTCTGGTGCAGACCAGGAAGGTCTGGGGTGCTTCTCTTTTGCAAGGAAGCGAGAGCCAGTCTGGAGGAGCCAAACCAGCGGTGAAGATTTCAGGATGCGTCGTCACAAAGGCCACTAGCCAACGGGCAAGCAACCGGACAGACGCGGCAAGCAGGAAAATGCAGAAGGGCCCCACGCAGGACTCGTGGAGTGTGGGGGGCTGATCTTCGGTGCAGATGGTGCTTGGGGTTGGGGCTTCTCAATCCCCGGTGCACAACTTCGAGGATGCCTCAGAAGCTGCGCTGGAAGATACTAGCCACGTTTCCCAGGTAGCCGGTCCCACGTCTCTCGTCGCCTCCACGGATCTCAGCTCGGCTGTGGATGTGGATCAGGGTCGGAGAAGTCTGGAAGTCAAGGCTCTGGTCGGGCTCTGCAGTCGGTCCCTCGTAGAACTTCAGCAAAGCAAAGGGTAGTCTCTTGATGGTGCCTGTTTGCACAGGGTAGCCACTCCTTGGCCACAAGGGAGATTCTTCAGTCTTCTTCTTTCGTCGAATGTCGAAGGTCCAGAGTTTCTGTTCAAGTTGCAGGTTCAGGATAATCTAATCTCCTGGGGCCCAGCTACCACTCTTATACTAATCAGGGGGTCTGGGTTACCTGCTAGGTCACGCCTGATGGGTGGGACCTGGGAGGGGGGTGGTTACACCCCCTTCCCTTTGTCCAGTTTCGCGCCAGGACTGGGGCTGGAGTGCCCCAGCACCGGTTTGAACTGGACTATGCACGGGACACCTTGTGTGCCCCAGGCATGTCTCATTCTTTTCATCCCTCCCTGCCCCAATACACTAAGGCCTGTCTGGGGTGGTGCTCGCACCTCCCAAGGCAGGAAACCTATTGTCCAAGCCTCCCTTGCCGGGATCACTCCCAGCAGCAGGAGGTCAGACTCGTGTCTGTGGCAGCAGCATCCATTTTGTGATGCTGGGGCTCTGGTTAACTTTAACTGGGTAAGTAGGTTACAACATGTCTTCTCCCTCTAGAAGGGAGGGATAATATCCTCATCCCCAGAAATGGGATGGGGGTATTATTCCAAAGTGTTAGACACCTTACACGACATGTTTTGATAAAGCCAAACCATAGTTACCATAACCGTTTAAGATTATAAGGCACTTTAAGAGTATATGGTAGGCTATATCATAGAACAGCTATAAGGACATGGTTCCGAAAGCTGCAGACAGGCTCAGCTCATGCTAGAGCACCATCTCACATGTTACCAAGCACTCTGCCTCCAGGATTGTTAAGGCCTGCCATAGGAGTGGCTGATAGGTACACATGTGTCTATATGTATGTTAGGTATAGGATTACTACACCTAAGCAAGGAGTGATTACACAACCTTGCCCCAGCTGAGTGATCAGCCAGTTGTGTCAAAATGGAAGGCCAGGCCAGGGGTGGCATAATACATGCTGCAGCCCCTGGTAGGCCTAGGGTACACCTATGCCCTGGGTACCTAAGGTACACAGTACAGGGGCCAATAAGGTGATCCTATCCAAATGGGTTATGCACCTAAAGTACATAGTATCAATTTAGAGAGAGAACAGCAGGGCTGTGGGTCTGATCAGCAGGCCCACAGCCACATCTAAGTCGAAAACCAGTAAAGCAAAAGCAAAAAGTGGGGGTGAACATAGAAAGCAGACCCTACTCTCCTACACCAAGCACTCCTGAAGCGGGCGCATATGTAGTCTCGCGTGCGGGACTATGAAGATGCAGGAGGCCATTATGCCTATCAACTGCATGAACACTCGCGCTGGAAGGGAGTGTTGTGGTCTGAACTTTTGTATCAGCAGTTGCATGCTGTTGATTCTCGCTAAATTTGGCTGAGCTTTGGCAGCCAGAGTGTCTATAGTCGCGCCCAGGTACTGCCGTACGTGGGCGGGTTGGAGATGTGACTTTGGATAATTCAGTGAGAATCCCAGACGGTGAAGAAGGTGAATGGTGTGGGATATGTGGCTGGCACACTGCTGGGCTGACTTTGCCTGAACAAGCCAGTCGTCCAGGTAAGGGAAGACGTGAATGTGCTGTCTCCTTAAGTGTGCGGCCACTGTCGCTAGGCACTTGGTAAAGACTCTGGGTGCTGTTGTTACTCCGAAAGGGAGTACTTTGAACTGATAATGCTGATCCTGAAGAGTGAACCTGAGATATTTTTTGTGTGATGGGTGTATGGGTATGTGGAAATACGCATCCTTTAAATCTAGTGTTGCTAGGAAGTCTCCCTGCTGGAGGGTGAGCATATGAAAATGCTCTGACAGAATGTATTGGTTGAGGGGGCGGAGGTCTAGTATAGGTCGTAAAGACCCGTCCTTTTTTGGGATTAAGAAGTACAGAGTACACACCCCTGACCCCCGCTGTTCCATAGGCACGAGCTCTAAGGCTCCTTTTTGCAGCATACTTAGTACTTCTTGCTGCAATAATGTCAAGTGCTCTGAGGACATAGGACGGTGTCTTGGTGGTATGTTGGGGGGATTGGATGTTAATTCCAGACAATAACCGTACTGGACAATTTCTCTGACCCACCTGTCTGTGGTGATGGATCTCCAGACTGGCAGGAACTGTTGGAGTCTCCCCCCGACCGGTGTTATGTGGGCGGGGGGCAGCGACAAGACGTCACTGTTTGTTATTGGCGGAGGACCTGGTGTTGTTGTGTCCTCGTCCTCTGCCTTTGGTGCTGGATCCACGATATCCACCCCTATTGTTTTTATTATAGGTACTCTGGGTACCTCCTTTACTGTACTGCTGCTGGGACCCCTGACCTCTAGCTGCTCCTCTATTCCCGGGGCGACGAAAGGAGCCACTCCGAAACTGCTGCGACTGTAGAGCCCCCATAGATTTCGCAGTTTCAGTGTCCTTTTTAATCTTTTCCAGTGTAGTGTCAACCTCTGGGCCAAATAAAAAGTCTGGGTTGACTGGTTGATTCAAGATATTATTTTGAATCTCAGGTTTGAAGCCTGATATTCTCAGCCATGCGTGCTTCCTCAACATCACACTAGTGTTGATCGCCCTTGCTGCAGTGTCAGCTGCATCCAGTGCGCATTTGATGGACGCATTTGTAATGAGTTGTCCCTCTCTGATGAGGAGCTCCGCTCCATCTTTGTATTCATCTGGTAGGTGTTCTAGCAGTGTTTCTAGTGTATCGTAGTGTGACCTGTCGTATCGGGCCAGGAGTGCCTGAGTGTTGGCAATGCGCCAGATGTTTGCTGCTTGTGCTGCTACCCTTTTGCCTGATGTTTCTAGCACTTTGGACTCCTTGTCTGGAGGAGGAGCATCACCTGTAGTCTGCGAGTTAGCTCTCTTGCGAGCATTAGAAACTACCATGGAGTCCAACGGCAATTGACCCTTAATGTACATGGGGTCTCCGGGTGCAGGTTTGTATTTCTTCTCTATTCTGGGGTTCAATAACCGTGCCCTGGTGGTTTCCTTAAAGATGTCCTTAGCATGTTTAAGAACCCCTTTCAGCATTGGTAGAGTCTTGACCGTTCTTTCTGATGTGGAGAACGTGTCCACCAAGAAATCCTCCTCCACAGAGTCAGAATGGAGTTCCACTCCGTGATTGGCAGCTGCCCTTTCAATGAGGGCGTTAAAAGCAGCAGTATCTTCAGTGGGAGATGGTTTGATATTGTAAAGATGAGTGTCAGGAGCATCTTGTGGGTCACCTTGGTCAGTAGGGTCTCCCCATGCTTGATCTTGGTCTTGCTGTTGGTCATCAGGGTCATTATCCACAGGGTAAGTGGTATCATCCCCAATATAGCCCTCTCCTGCATTCTGTTCCGAGTGTGTAGGAGAAAAGGATGGTGGTTCCTGATGATAGGTGTGGAATGTTTCTACAAGCACTGGCGTCGAACCTGATGCCAGTTTCCTTTTTAGTGGAATCTTGTAGGAGTCCAAAGCCTTCTCTGGAACAATTCTCCGCTTGCGGAACAACAGCCTACCAGTGTCGGTGTCGATAAACTGGTCCCGCGAGTCCTCGACATGGGTTCTTTTCGTGGACACTGCTCGTGGTGGTTCGAGACTCCTCCTAAGTTCAAACATCTTCAGCGCCCCCGGTGGCGGCAATCCAAACTTGATCGGTGCCGGCGCCGAGTGAGCTTTGGCGACTTTGTGTGGTTCGGGACCCGTTCTTGGTTCGAGGGTTGCCCGTTCCCTGATGCGCTGTAGGGACACCTGTTGCAACGTGAATGCAGACGGTGCTTTGGAACCGATAGGCTCTTTGGAGACAGGCCTCGACGCGGTCTCCGGTTTCCTCCCAGCCTTCAGGTTTTCGATCCGAAGTTTGGGATCGATGCCTGGTTGATTCGATATTTTGGCAGTCGCCGCACTCTTCGGTGTCGACGTAGTCGGATCGACCACCGTGACCTTGGTGGTCGGTGCGCCAACCTTCGGTGCCATAGGCCGTTGCGTCTTCTCGGGACCGAGGGCCTTCTTCTGTGTCTCGGTGCCGAAGCCCTTTTTTGTCTTCTCGGTACCGAAGTCCTTCTTTCTTTGGTCGGCTCCGATGTCCCTTTTCTGTGTCGACGGATTGGAGGGCTTCGATGCCTTCGATCCGACTTGAACCAGTTGCACTTTCGGTTTCGATTTGACCGGTGCTGGTTTTGGTTTCGCTTTCACTGAATCGAATCCAGTCTTTTTTGATAGTGTTGGCTCTTTTGAAATGTTCGAAGCCGGGCCTTCAGGCGGGGCTGTAGAACGATCCGACTGATCTTGGGTAAGGCCCGCAGGCGATCCCTCGACCTGAGCCTTATCAAGACTGTGTCCTTCGGCCTCCGCATCGACGGATTGGCCTAGCTCCTCGCCCGAGCTATCTTCCTCGGCCCCAAGGGCCTCATCGTCGTCTCCTACCTTGTCGACGACGTCTTCGTCCTCGAAGATCACCTCATCAACGTCGTCAGATTGGGATTCATGCTCCGAAGCATGGCTCGAGTCTATCTCTTCGACACTCTCGACTTCCTCATCCTCGGTGCTGAATATGTTAACCGGGTTAGGCGCCGATTGTTTGGCCTCCAATCTAGCCGCCCGTCGATTCCGAAGTGTCTTCTTTGACCGGAACCGGGCGCAGGCCATACACCTGGACTCATCATGATCCGGAGATAAACATTTGTTACACACCGGATGGACATCGATGTGTGGATATTTCGCATGACATAAAGGACATCTCTTGAAGGGAGTCCTCGATTCCATCCTCGAACGTCGATCGATGTTTGGACCGAAACTAGGTCCAAGAAGTGTGAATAAATCCGAGAACAAGTCTAAATATTTGTCGATACCGAACACAAACAATACCGACGATACCTAAAGGCTTTTGGCCTTAAATAAAGTTTTCCTAACTTGAGCTAAGATAAGCACATCCGAACCCAATGGCGGAAAAAAACAATCTGAGGATGGAGAGGATGCCCATGCGCACTGTAGTCCAGTGGAGGAGCCACCTATCTCGTGATACTTCGAAGACTCTTCCAGGACAACAATTTGCAATCATCCGGACCCAACACTAGGCGGCGATCTATGCACAGATATGAATTCAGCAGCCCACATGCCTCGAACAAGAATATTCTTTTAGTTATTTTATTTTCTAGAACCAAACAAGCATGGCACAGGTACGCAATAAATACTTTACAATAGTAATGCAGTTTGTAAACAGTTTGCATTGCAATAGTAAATGTACTTTGATTTGACTTACAGTATTGTTTCAGAGAATTGCAATGATTTGTAAACACAGTACATAGACATGAATGGGATTTTCAGTAAAATACCAGGTAAGTTACTTTTTGGATTACATTTCTTACTCAGAGTAGTATGCCTGGATACTACTCTGGGACATTTCCTGCAAACAAGTAAGTAAAATCGTTTTTGTTAAAACAGTTTAATTTTAAGGAATTTCTTTAGGTTTTCAAACTCCACACTTGGAAACTTTTCCAAGAAAACAGTCAATGTTAGCCTATGGGTGAAAATAGTGTTATGGTTTTGAGGCAAGTATTTGGTAGTGGGAGTTGAGGTTCTGGAGGTAGACTCACGGGTCCCCCCGGGTCAGTGATGCACTCTCGTTACACCCTCAGCAGCACTAAGGCGGCAGAGTGTTGAGGCCCAATTTTATCCAATGGGGGATAGGGGGCCTCCGGTTGGTGGCTGCCGACGAGCAGGCCACTTGGCTGTGGGAGCAAAGCTCCTGGACTTTAGCTCAGGGCAAATGGGGAAAACAAGCCAGCACAAAAGGTGCACCCTCATCTGCGGTCAAGTGCCCTGTTGTTTTCAATGGGGATTTTTGTTTTTTAGCTGCATGGTCGGTCCAGGAAGACTTCTGAGAGGAACCAACAGCTGGGCAGGTAAGTTGGAGGGATCGGGGACATAGGTGTACCTCAGGTTCTTTTCTCCAGGGCGCAGGGCGGCTGGATGCAGGGGTGTCTTTTGAGGTCGGATTTCACCTTACAGGCCACTCGCGGTTGTGGGGGGTCTCCGTGTAGAGGCTGCAGGTGACGTCAGGAAGTCCTGGATTGGTCAACCCACGGTGGACTCGGACTCTGGAGTGCTGGAGGACCTCACTGGAACTAGTGGGCCACTCTAAATCGGGCCATAGGCAACGGGTGCAGTGGTAGTTCCAGGCGTCGGGTTTCTTTGTCCTCAGCAGACTCTGAGCCTGCTTTCAGAGTTTCTTTTGAACAGGGCTGCTGTTCACAGGAGATCCAGTCTTTGTTGAAGGCAGTCAGTCCTCCCAGGGGTTCTGGAGGTTGCTGGCTGCAGGTCAAGACAATTTTTGAGCGCAGGATTTCCGGAACCTGGCTGTTAGGGCTGGGGCCAAGTCAGTTGTTCTCTGCAGTCTCCTCTGCTGGGCGTCTTCTTTCGTCCTTTTTCTTCTTAGGTTGCGGAAATCTGCTTTCTTGGTTCAGGGCTGCCCCCTAAATATAGTATTTACGGGGCGTTTTAAGGGGTCTCTGGGTCAGTAGCCAATGGGCTACTGACCTTAGGGCGACTACACCCTTGGTGTGCTCACCCCACGTGGGGAGTGAGCACAATCCCTAATCCAGATTGGGGAGTGACTGCCGTCTGCAAGAGGGCAGGGGACTTCACCTCGCCACCCCCCACCTGAGGGGTGGAGTTGGCAGAGGTGGGCACACCTTCTGGGCTGGCTAGATTTTCCCGCCTGTCTTCCCGCCGAAAAGGAGGGGAGACAGGAAGGGGGCCTGCTCCTGATAGCAGGAGAGGCTGGGGGTCGCATTTCAAAGGCTGCCAGGCCTTTGAAACTCCCCTGCCGCAGATGGCTCTTCCTAGGGGAGGTGTGAACAACTCCGCCCAGGAAAGGCTTCGTTTCTGGGCTCAGGGAGCGAAGGCTCCCACCCTAGGGGTCCAGAAACATGTCTCGTGGTGGCAGGCTGGTGTGTACCAGTCAGGGAACCCACCAGAGGCTGGTCGTTTTTCAGAGGGCATCTCTAAGATGCCCTCGGTGTGCATTTTTCATTAAATCTCACACTCGCATCAGTGTGCCTTTAATGTGCTGAGAAGTTTGATACCAAACTTCCCAGTTTTCAATGTAGCGATTATGGTGCTGTGGAGTTCGTAATGACAAGCTCCCAGCACCATATACTCTTAATGGCAGCACTGCACTTAAAATGTCTAAGAATGGACTTAGACACTGTAGGGGTACAGGGCTCATGCACCTGTACCCTCACCACTGGCATAGGGCACCCAGCTAGAGGGGTGACTGATCTATGCCAGGGCAGTGGGTTGTAGGCATGGCACACAGGAATGTGTGCCATGTCGACTCTTCACTTTGTTCTGCACCAAAACATGCAGTCTGCAAAGGCAGTGTGTGTGTGTGAAGGTACAGGGCCTCTAAGGGTGGCACAATAAGTGCTGCAGCCCTTAGAGGTCTTCCCTGGTAACAGTGCCCTGGGTACCTGTGGTACCATTTACCAGGGGCTGACCTGTGGCCAGAGATGCCAATTGGGTTAGTTTTGAGGAAAGAACACAGGCCCTGGGAACCTGATTGTCAGGGACCCAGGGCACATCAAGTGAAAGTGCATCAGTAGTCTGTCAAAAAGTGGGGGGGTTACGGCAACAGAAGAACAAGTTACTTACCTTCGGTAACGATGTATCTGTAAGAAACATTAGTTAGTTAGATTCCTCACCTTAGAATATCCCCAGGCGTCAGGCTGGATCCGGAAAGATTTTTGTAGCAATACCCCTTGCGCGTCGCTAGGCGTCGTCTGCGGCTCCGCGTCCGTCGTTGGCGTCGTGCGCCGGAATGACGTCGGAGTACTTAGACGCCGCCCTCGCGCGCTGACGTCAGTTCTTGTACATAGTTTTCCGCGCCAGGGATGCTGAGCCATGCAAGAGACCGACACTGGTGCCAAAAAATCTAGGGCCCTGAAAGGGAGAACCTTAACCCTAGATGTCGGTTCGCAGAACGGGGAAGCTGGGTGGGTCGGTGAGGAATCTAACTAACTAATGTTTCTTACAGATACATCGTTACCGAAGCTAAGTAACTTGTTCATCTGAAAGAAACACGTTAGTTAGATTCCTCACCTTAGAATAGATACCCCAGCAATACCAACCCCGGTGGTGGGTCTGCGAACCAAGTTCACACCAGAAAGTCCTGGAGAACAGAACGGCCAAAGTGGCCATCCCTCCGGACTTGGCTGTCCAGTCAGTAATGTCTCGCAAACGTGTGCAGCGAAGCCCACGTCGCCGCCTGACAGATGTCTTGCAAGGGGACTCCCCGTCCCAGTGCAGTCGTGGCCGCTGTGGCCCGAGTAGAATGGGCCCATAGCCCAACAGGAGGAACCTTTTTCGCCAAAGAATAGCAGGTCTTAATACACAACACGACCCACAGAGCGATGGTCCGCTTGTGTACAGCTTTACCCTTCTTAGCCCTTACGTATCCAACAAAAAGTTGGTCGTCCACCCGGAACTGTCTTGTGCGGTCCAAATAAAAGGATAGCGCACGTTTTGGGTCCAGACGGTGGAGCCTCTCTTCATCTTTTGAAGGATGCGGAGGCGGAAAGAAGGTGGGCAGCGTGACAGATTGCCCGATGTGAAAGGGAGTCACGACTTTAGGCAGGAAAGAAGGACGTGAACGGAAAGGAAGGGAGGCTTGGATGACAAAGCCTGGAGCTCACCCACCCGCCTAGCGGAGGTGATTGCAACCAAGAAAGCAGTTTTCAAAGTCAAAAGACGGATGGGACAGTTATAAAGGGGCTCAAAGGGAGCGCACATCAGAAAAGTGAGAACAAGGTTCAAGTCCCACTGAGGCATTACGAAAGGAACAGGAGGGTACATATGAGAAATGCCCTTGAGAAAGCGTGAAACAACAGGGGACTTGAAAAGAGAAGGCTGATCAGGAAGCCGATGGAAGGCAGAGATAGCAGCAAGATAACCTTTCAAGGTGCCCAGAGCAGAGCCCTGCTGGGCCAAAGAAAGAAGAAAGAGGAGAACCTCAGAAAGAGGGGCAGAAAGGGGATCCACAGCCTTTGCTGTGCACCATGCCACAAATTTGTTCCACCGGCAGGCGTATACCGTCTTTGTGGAGGGACGCCTGGCTGCCAGAATGACATCACAGACTGCAGGAGGCAAGTCAAATGGCATCAACTGCCGCCGCTCAATCTCCACGCACGTAGGTGGAGGCTGGACAGGTTCGGGTGGAGGACCGTCCCCTGCTGCTGCGACAGAAGATCCTGCTGAAGAGGCAGTCGTATCGGGGGATCGATGGACATACTGAGTAGCTCGGGATACCAGTACCTTCGTGCCCAATCAGGAGCCACCAAGATGACTTGGGCCCGGTCGCGCCTGATCTTCTTCAGCACTCTGGGCAAAGTGGTAAAGGCGGAAAGGCGTACAACAGACCGCAACTCCACTCGCGACGAAAGGCGTCTCTGAGCGAGTGCCGCCTTGGAAACTCCAACGCGCAGAACTGCTGACATTGCGCGTTCTCTTCGGTGGTGAATAGATCTAACCAAGGCTCTCCCCACTGCAGAAAGAGACCTTGCGCCCCGTCTGAGTTCAGACGCCATTCGTGATCCATCATGCACCGGCGGTTGAGTTCGTCCGCTCTGGCGTTCAGAGAGCCCGCCAGATGTTGAACCACTAGGGTGATGCCCTGGTGTTCCAGCCATGTCCAGAGGCGCAGGGCCTCCTGACAAAGGGTCCACGACCCCACCCCACCCTGTTTGTTGCAATACCACATGGCGGTGGTGTTGTCTGTGAACACCTGCACAACACTTCCCCGGACAGAGGGAAGGAAGGCTTTCAGTGCAAGTCGGATCGCCCGCAGCTCCAAAAGATTGATATGGAGCCGAGTCTCCGCCGGAGACCAGAGTTCTCTGATCTCCGCCTCTCCCATATGGCCCCCCCATCCCAGGAGGGACGCATCCATCACTACCACGTGCTCCGGATGGGGAAGGGAGAGGGATCTGCCGCTGACCCAATCGTGATTCGTGAGCCACCACTGCAGCTGTTTCGCAGTGCCCTCCGAGATCAAGACGTGGTCGGACAGGTTGCCTCAATGCTGGGCTCACTGAAACTTCAGGTCCCACTGCAGAGCCCGCATCCGCCATCTGGTGTGAGGTACTAACAGGATGCAGGAGGCCATCAGCCCCAGAAGCCGCAGCACCAACCTGACCGAAATCCAGGACAGAGGCCGGAAGATGGGAATCAGGGCTCGAATGTCCAGGACCCGCTGTTCCGGCAGATAGACCCGGAACTGCGCCGAATCGAGAACCGCCCCTATGAAAAGGAGCTTTTGGGAGGGACTCAGGTGCGACTTCGGCACATTGATGGAGAACCCCAGCGAATGCAGGAGGTCTGCCGTAGTCTGGAGGTGGGAGACGACTTGCTGGGGCGAGCCCGCCTTCAACAGCCAGTCGTCGAGATAGGGGAAGACTGGGACCCCTGATCTGCGCAGATGAGCTGCGACCACCGCCATCACTTTCGTGAACACCCGAGGGGCACTGGTGAGGCCGAAGGGGAGCACGGTGAACTGAAAGTGCTCCTGACCCACCGTGAACCGCAGGTAACGCCGGTGGGCCGGTAGGACGGGGATGTGGAAATAAGCGTCCTGCAAGTCCAACGCTACCATCCAGTCTCCAGGGTCTAGGGCAGCAAGAACCTGAGCCAAAGTGAGCATCTTGAACAGTTCCTTCCGGAGGAAGGCATTCACGCTTCTGAGATCCAAGATCGGGCGTAAGCCCCCTTTGCCCTTCTTGGGAACCAGAAAGTAGTGGGAATAGCAACCACGACCTACTTCTAGAACAGGAACGCGCTCGACGGCCTCTTTGGCCAAGAGGGCCGAAACCTCCTCCCGGAGAAGATGCAAATTATCCCCCGACATACGGTGGTTCTGCGGTGGCATGGCTGGAGGGGTCGTCTCGAAGTGGAGGGAGTAGCCCCTTCGGACGATTTGCAGCACCCACCTGTCCGAAGTGATGGAGCGCCAGTGGAGCAGGTGATGGCGAACTCTGCCCCCCACTGGCGTTGAATGGGCCTGAAAGCTCGGACTAGGAGGGCTTTGAGGCGGATGCTGCCGGGGTGGATGTGGACTGACCGGCACGTTGTCCTCCAGAACCGCCTCGGCGGAAACCACGTCCGCGACCGCGTGCAGGCTGGTTCTGCGGCCGGTGGCTGGGCAGACGTGAGGAGGCGCCCCTTCCTTGGCCACGAACGGGGCGAAAGGCGGAAGTTTGCGGCCGCGGGCCGAAAGACCCAAGGACTTGGCCGTGGCCCGGGAGTCCTTGAACCGGGCCAGCGCACTGTCCGTCTTCTCGCCAAACAGGCGAGTGCCATCGAAGGGCATGTCCATGAGGGAGCTTTGGACATCCCCTGAAAACGACGTGGACCTCAGCCAGGCGTGGCACCAAAGCGCCACCGTGGTGGAAATTGCCCGACCCAGCGAGTCCGTGGTGTCTAGTCCACATCTAATGGCGTGCCGCGCTGCATCTCGCCCGTTAGCAAGTGCTTGGGTGAGTCGCTCCCGGGCCTCCTCCGGGCACAAGGGCAGCACGTCCTCCACCGCATCCCACAGCGAGTGGGAGTAACGGTCCAAAAGGCAAGCGGTATTTAAAGACCGCAGTCCCAAACTCAGGGACGAGAACAGTTTCTTGCCAAACTGCTCCAACCTCTTGGATTCCCTATCCGGAGGAGCGAATGGGAAGGAGGATTGGGAGGTAGAGGCCTGGATAACCAGGCTCTTTGGGGTGGGGTGTTGGGAGAGGAATGTGGGGTCGCCCGGAGCAGGGCGGTGGCGCCGGGCAATCGTTCCTGTCCACAGGAGGGACTGTGGAGGGCTTGGACCAAGTGCCCTGGAGAACGTCAATGAGGCCCTCATTAAACTGCAGCAGAGGCTCAGTGGAGCTTGCTGTCGGTTGAAGGACCTCGGTGAGGACGTTAGTCCTCACAGCCACAGCAGGCAACTCGAGCCCCAGGGCTTCGGCGCCTTGCGCAGCACCACAGAAAAGGCTGCACCTTCCTCCGAGGCCACAGTCGGAGGAGAGATGAATCCAGCGTCTGGAGAGGTATCCAAACCGCTGGCGTCCCCCAATTCCTCTGCCCAGTCCTGAGACAATTGGGCCTGTTCGGCCAGAGGGTCCTGAGACCCCTCCCAGTCGCCCTCATCATCCGATTCCTGGTAGACAGGAGGAATGATCGGAGCCGGACGGTGGATGAAGCGGTCACCCATCGGCGCCGGTAACGGCGTCGGACGGCGCTGTACCGGCGCCAGGTCCGGAATAGGGCTAAACTGAGGCCCGACGCCATGCGGGGGCGGAACCGGTGTCGGCGGAGGAGGCGTCGTGAGGTCGACCGGCGCCGGCAGAGATCCAGGCCTGGATCCCTCGGGGACCTGCGGCGCCGGAGCCGCCGGCACGCGAGGTCGCCCAGTCAACCCTGCGGGGCCCGAAGGCGCGCCGGCAGGCATCGACGGCGGAGCCAGATTCCTCATGGGCGAGAGGAAGGCACCGACCTCTGCCGGAGCCGCGTCAGTCCCAGGGACCGGAGGGTATGGGGACGAGCGCGGCTCCTGCGGCTCCGACGGAGCTGCGGGGGTGGAACCACCCGGACACTCGGCCGGGTCGCGCGACCGGCGAGGGGAGTCCAAAGAGTGAGGACACGGCTTTGCCTTCTTAGAATGTTTGGAGTGACGGGACTTACCCGAAGATCCCGACGAGCGATGTCGATGGCTGCGGCTCCGCGAACGGTCCTTGGACCTCCTCCTGGACCGGGACCGAGAGCGACGCGGAGCAGAGTGTCGAAGCTCGAGTAGCTTACGGGACCGCTCCCGCCTAGCCTTCGACATCAAGGTCTGACAGTCGGGGCACGACTCCGCGTCATGTTCGGCCCCCAGGCAGTACAGGCACCGGCGATGGTGATCCGTTACCGACATCAGTCGGTGACAGGCGTCACAATGCTTAAATCCAGGCATCCTACCGGCACCAGATGTCGAGTCGAGTAACCAAAAGAGGTCAAAAAGTTAGTCAAAAAGCGACGCGCAAGGGGTATTGCTACAAAAATCTTTCCGGATCCAGCCTGACGCCTGGGGATATTCTAAGGTGAGGAATCTAACTAATCTGTTTCTTTCAGATACCCACTTTCCTACTGTGGTTTATTTTGGCAACACATTTTGATACACAAAATGATCCAATGTAAGGTCTTTTCTGGACCACCTTGTCCTTTCTGGTGCGTGCTTAAGTCATGTTGGTCGTCAGATCATACCTCCCTTGTCTGGTCTGCATATTAAGTGACTGCGTAACAGGTGTCCAGACATTGTAATCGCTCCTCTTCCTCAGTAGGGAGGGGTGGCAGGAAAAGGGGCGGGCGGGTAGGTTAATAACTAGTTGACCCGGATGGAAAGGGGTCACCGCCTTGGGCGAGAAATCCACTTTTGTATTCTGGACCAATTTGTCTGGGCAGAAGCATATGAAAGATGGCACCTGCAGCTCGTTGACAAGTCTTGCCGAAGTATTCGCTACAAGAAAAATGGACTCAGTCTTAAACAACAGTAAATGGAACAGACAGCTGTAAAGGGAGCAAAACGGTCCCCTGTCAAAAACAACATTCAGTTCCCACTGGATGTAGAAAGGAACAGGAATCCCTTCCAAAAAATATAATCACAACTAGGGATTTGAACAGGGAAGGGTGGGCTGGCAGACAAATGCTCACAGGCCTGGAAAATAGTCCTGGACAGTGCCCACTGTACAATCTGGCCGGTGCTAGAGCAAAACATAGGACCTACAAAAGACATGTATTCACTGGATCAACCTTCTGCTCTGCACACAGTGACAAAACGTGTTTACCTCCCAGAGTAAAATGATTTCGTCAAGGGGCTGCCTCTCATGGCAGTTGGAAGTGTCACTGCTCACTCTCTATGCATGAAGGTGAGCCTCTGGAAGTTGGGTTTGGAATCTGACCATCCAATTGAGCGAGGTAGTCTGTCCTGGGGGTAGATGAAGTTATTCCATGAGCTCTGTATACCATAACCTCCTTGGCCTGTTCGGGACAATCAGAATATCTTGTGTCCGGCCCTCACAAATCAAAGACCAAAAGAAATATGGGATTCATAGGAATTGTGTAGTTATGTGGAAAACTCCACTTCAACCAATACAAGCCCCAAGGCTCTCTGCAATGGATACTGAAGAGAACAGAAGGATAAGTTACTTACCTGTAATCCTAGTTGTCTTCAGGGGCATCCTCATCAAAGTCATAAGCACTAAATATTCCCGCCCATGAGCGGGGACCCCCGAAATAATAATAAAATATATTTGAAAACATATATACAGCTCTATATGTATACATATATAATTTTTTCACACATCATTGCAGCCCCTATAAAAACGCTAGTCAATGTAATGATAAAAAAACTGCTTTTGTAACCACGTTCTATAGAATATAGACAACAGGAGGACAAGCATTACTTGAACTCTTTTTAATGAGTAGAATAAAAACCAATCTGCAAAACAGCAAGCATTGTTAGCCTGTAGGCTGCATTGAAAACCAATATCATCGGTAATGAAAGCAATTGCAAACACAAAAATTGGCACTGTGCCTTTAAGGCAGCCATGACCCCCAGCTTCCCATCATGCCCTAGGGGCGACAGGT
The DNA here is from genome assembly GCF_964204655.1 of Triturus cristatus. Lineage (NCBI taxonomy): Eukaryota > Metazoa > Chordata > Amphibia > Caudata > Salamandridae > Triturus > Triturus cristatus. The sequence goes on from NC_140580.1 coordinate 128,064,035, forward strand.
CAGTTGTTCTTTGCGGACACCCGAGAGTCAGGGCACAAAGATATAGCTTATAGAAGACTCATTTGTCTGGGGAGGCAGGTGGGTTGCTTATGACTTTGATGAGGATACCCCTGGAAGAGAACTAGTATTACAGGTAAGTAAATTATCCTCCTCTTCCAGGCGATCCTCATCAATAGTCATAAGCACTGAATCGAATAGCAAGCCCATCCTCCGCCTGCGGGCAAATGAGAAATGACCAAACAAACAATCTAAGCTTTTTCAGCATTGGAACAAATTTCTCAAGGAGGCCTGGCCTACTTGAGTGTCTGCTATGGTATCTGAGTCGAGACAATAGTGTCTCGTAAACGTATGTATCAATTTTCAAGTGGCTGTCTTGCAGATCTCAGCAATCGGTACATTGTTAGGAAAAGCCGTTGTAGCTGCCTTTCCTCTAGTGGAATGAGCCTTGGGCATAGATCAAAGAGGCTTCTGTGCTAACTGATAAGCCAGTTTGATACATGACACTATCCACCTGGGGATGGAACGCTTGGAGGCTGGAAAACCTGTTTTGATTGAGCCGTAATTAATAAACAGTTGATCAGATTTCCTTATCGCTTTAGACCTGTCCAAGTAGAATTTCAAAACCCTTTTCAGGCCTAAAGAATGAAGGGCCCTCTCAGCTGGTGTAAAGGGATTAGGAAAAAAGGTAGGCAGCGAGATGGATTGATTGACATGGAAGTCCGACACCACCTTCGGAAGGAAAGAGGGGCGAGTCCTCAGAACGAACCTATTGAGATGAAAAACCGTGTATGGTTCCTTAGAACAGAGAGCTTGAATCTCGCTCACCGTGCGAGCTGAGGTGATTGCTACCAAAAAGGGTACCTTCCACGTTAGGTGTTGGAGGGTTGCTTGTGGACAGGTTCAAACGGAGGACCCATCAGTTTAGACAGAACCAGATTCAGCTCCCAGGGAGGCGAAGGAGGTCGGATAGGAGGGTAAACCTTCTTTAACCCTTGTAAAAAGTCCTTCAATACCTGCAACTGAAAGAAAGAAGGTTGAGAAGGAGACCGCCTGCATGCCGTAATGGCAGCCAGGTGTACTTTTATGGAAGAGAATTTGAGACCTGCCTTAGCTAAGTGGAGGAGATAAGGTAAAAGCACTTACTCTTGCCCCTTGGTAGGATGGCAACCATTTTGCACACACCACAAATAGAAACGCTTCCATTTACGAGCATAAGAGTGTCTTGTGGAAGGTCTTATTGCTTCTTTCAAGATACTCATGCAGTACTGAGGGAGTCCTAAATGACCATATTGGAGGACCTCAGGAGCCATGCTGCCAAGTTCAGTGAGGAAAGGTTGGGGTGATGAATTTATTTATAAGGTTTTATATAGCGCGAACACGACCCACGAGGGTATCAGAGCGCTTTACAGTATGTATATAGTTAAATAGACATAAAAGATAAAGTAATATACACACATTAGATATTCGTCATTACTTACAGTAGAGGCAAAAGGTATAAGATAACATAGGTATAAGATGACATAGTAGATCAGTGGACGAGAACATGATCCCAGAGGGCAACGTCATATTGCAGACAATAAGGTTATTGGGCCTTAGGTCTGCATTGGGGTAAAAACAGACCAATAGTGTTCTCTTTCCATCCACACAGGGTATCCAGTAATATGCGGATCGTATCGGTGGCTCGAAGCCAGTATAGGGTCAGGACTTAGGACGTAAGTTTGTTCATTAGGAGGATTTTTACCTCTTTTTTGAAGGCTGTAAGGGAAGAGATTCCCCGAACCAATGGAGGTAGGGAATTCCATATCTTTGGGGTGATCCCTGAGAAGGCTCTGCAACCAATTCTCTTTTTATGAAAGGTTTGTGGTTTCAGAAGTAGAGAACTCGCGCTTCGTAATAGTCTGCATCCTCCGGATCGTTCTAGTTTTTGAGCTAGGTAGCTGGGTGTGTTGTTGTGTAGTGCTTTATGGGTCATGCAGGCAATTTTTAGATGAATTCTTGCCTCATATGGCAGCCAGTTCAGCGTTATCAGGGTCGGGGAAAATGTGGCTATTTCTTTTAGCTCCTGATACCAATCTTGCAGCAGCGCTAAGTGAAGCCCTCAACGGGGCCAGCTTGTATCTGGGGAGGCCACAGAGAGTGGTGCTTCCATAGTCTAGTCTTGATAACACTAAGGCTCGAACTGCCATTTTTAAGTCGCTCTGCGGGAGGAAGGGTTTAAGTTTCCTTAGTAAACTCATCTGGTGATTGGCTCCCTTGGTGGCCTTGCTGATGTGCGACTTCATATCCAGGTGTTTGTCTATGGTGACTCCCAGGGATTTTACGGAATCGATGATGAGGGGAGAACATTCAAAGACTGATAGGTGTTTCATCCACTGCTCTATCTTTGGGGTGTGATTAGGTGGGGAGATGAATGCTCACGTTCATCTTGGACAGCAGGTCCGGTCTGCATGGCAATCTCTTGTGTGGGCGTTCTGATAGGTGCAGAAGGTCCGGGTACCACCACTGCCATGGCCAGTCCGGAGAGATCAGAATCATCCTTGTCTCGGAGTGGGAGAGTTTGGTTATGACCTTAGGGAGGAGAGGAAGGGGAGGAAAAGCGTATACAAAGCCTCCTGACCATTGATCAAAAGGGCATTCCCTCTCGATCCTGGTCAGTAGAATCTTGAGGCAAAGTCGCGGCATTTTTTGTTTGTATCGTCCGCGAAGAGATCGATGCTTGGACGACCCCATTACCGGAAAGTTTCTTGAACGACTTCGTCGTTTAGAACCCAGTCCTGCTGGTCCTCGAGGTGACAACTGAGAGCGCCTGCTTGTGAATTCTGCTCCCCTGGTAGGTGTATTGCTGTAATAGTCAGATTGCTTGCAAGGAGCCAATGCCAGAGAGCTTGGGCCTCCAGGGACAGGGATGCAATTGAGTCCCTCCCTGCTTGTTCAGATAGTACATGGTGGTCATATTGGCCGTCTGGACTAAGATGGAACTGGTCTGAATAGATGGGAAGAAGGCCTTGAGGGCTAGATGCAAAGCACATAGCTCCAGCATGTTGATGTGATATAATCGCTCTTTTGACAACCATCGACCTTGAGTCTGGAGGGACCCCATGTGCGCACCCCAACCCTGGAGGGAAGCATCTGTGATTAATGATTGATGATTGAGAGCGAGGGGACTGATGGAACGGAACCCCTACCAGAAGATTTTCCTGTTGCATCCACCATGCAATCTATGCTCTGGCTGCTTTTGACAGATGTATCCTGTCGTCCCATCGAGCCGTTCATTGGTCCTACTTGCCATCCAGATCCTGCTGTAAAGGACGCATCCTCAGCCTGGCGTTGGGGACAAGGAAAATGCAGGAAGCCATCGACCCTAAAAGAGAGGCAACCTGACGGCCTGAAGGGAAATTGCTGCGCAGAATCTGCTTGCATTTCAGAGTGATGGATGACAGTCTCTCCTCCGAAGGAAACACTTTTCCTACTGCGGAGTCTATCATCTATCAGATAGTGGATTCTTTGCATGGGATGCTGAGTCGATTTCTCGAAGTTGACCTGAAGGCCCAGTTGTTGGTAAAGAGCTAGACATCGTTGATAGTGGGCCCTCACATTCTGGGGAGAAGGGTCCTTCAGAAGCCAGTCGTCGAGGTAAGGGTAAACAAACATTCCCTTGCGCCATATAACAGCTGCTACTACTGCCATGCATTTTGTAAATACTCTGGGAGCTGACTTCAACCCGAAGGGCAGGACTTTGAACTGATAATGGGTCGATCCCACCAGAAAACGCAGTAACTTTCGGTGATGTGGGCTGACTGGGATGTGGAAATATGCAGATCTAACAAACACATCCAGTCCCCTTGTTGGAGATGGGGATATATTTGATTGAGAGCCAACATGCAAAACTTCTCCTTCCGGATGGATTTGTTGACGGCGTGAAGATCCAGGATAGGTCTGAATTCTGACTTCCGACCTTTCTTCCTCACTATGAAGTACCTTGAGTATACTCCTCGACGCGATATAGGAACTTCCTCGATGGCTGATTTTCGTTGATTTCGCTTTACCTACCTGTAACACACCTAAATTTAGTATTTAGGGGCACCCTGAACCTTCCTTACTCAGATCCAGCAACCACAAGAAAAAGAAGAGAAGAAGGATGAGAAGCCGTGCAGAGCTAACAAGAGGACGACGCCCACTGACTTGGCCCCAGCCCTACTGGCCTGTCTACCCTCGAACCTGCTCCTGCAAAACCCCGGCGTGTTCAACGGACAGCAACCTCAAAAACCCCAGATGATCTGCCTGCCTTCACTTTCCAAGCTGTTTCTTCCGTGAACACTGGGCGTGTGAACTGCAGATTCTGGTGCCAGCCAGGAACCGCGAATCCTGCACACTCTGCACTTGCTGAATCCGGCCCGTGCTCGAGTGGACAAATACCACGAGGAGGTCCCCCGGCGATCCGGACCCGAGATCCGGTGACCCCTGACCTGCCTCAAGCCTCCTGACAATGCCTGCAGCCTCAATCCAGAGGACCCCCCCCTACCACGACCAGAGGTGGTAAGAAAATCCAACGTCCCAAGGCACCCCTGCACCCGACGCCCCACGTCCTTGAATGCCCAACCCAGAGGTGCCTAACCAACCCTCTACATCCCAACTTATCCCTCGAAGTGGTGGTCACTCCTCGAAGATTCTCGTCCCCGAGCCTGCAGTGTTTATTTGTCCCGGAGAATCTCCATTGAAATCAACAGGGCACCCGACCTCAAAACAGCACCCTGCACCCGGCCGCCCTAGTGCCGCTGAGGGTGCCCCTTTGGTGCTAACTTGGTCCCCAACTTGCCCTGAGCTTAACCCTAGGAGCTTTGCTCCCACAACCCCATGGCCTGCTTGCCAGCAGCCACCAACCAGAGTCCTCCTATCCTCCATAGAATAACATTGGGCCTCAACACACTGCACCTGGCTGCCCGAGTGCCACTGAGGGTGCAACAACAGTGCATCACTGACCCTGGGAGACCCCCGAGTCTTACCCCAGAACCCTAACTCAAAAGACCGATTACCTACCTGGAAACCGATAACCTCTTTTTCCTCATAGAATAACATGGACACTTTTTCTCCCAAAAAGTTTCTAAGTGTCAACTTTTGAAAATTACAAATATTCCTTAAAAATCAGCCGAATAACCAAAACGCATTTTCTCAACTGTTTTCAGGAAATGTCCCAGTGCTGAATCTAGGTATCCAGCACTGAGTAAGAAAAAGTATCTTTAACATAACTTACCTGCTAAGTGAATTTCCTCCCGTAGGATAACATTGGTGATTCTATGTGAAAAAGTTTCGAAGTGTCAACTTTTGAAATGCAATAATATTCTTTAAAAATCGTACTTCTAACTAAAACGCATTTACTCACCTGTTTTCAGGAAGTGTCTCAAGGCTGAATCTAGGATCCAGCCCTGTGTTACTAAAAGTAATCTGAAAAGTAATTAACTGCATTTTACTTAAAAAGCCCATTTATTCGAATGTACTATACCTGTAATGTGTTGCAAACTGCTTACTTAAACTGTAACCAAAATCAGTACCAGTTATACTGCAATCTTGAACTGTGTTCAATCAAGTAATTTACTACTGCAAAGTATTTATATGCTTACCTGTACAAGGCTTGCTTGGTTCTAGAAATAAAACAACAGTATATTTTTTATACAAAACAATTGGCCTAGAGTTCAGTTCTTGAGTGTGTGAATTCATTTGCTGACTGAGTGTGTACATCAAATGCTTAACACTGTCCTGTGATACTGCCTTACTGCTCGACCAAGCTACCACTTTGGTGAGCAAGGTTCTATCTAACTTTAACCTCTGCCAAACCTCTAGAGACCCTTTGACTCTATACACACTGTACCTCACTTTGGTGCAGTATATATAGAGCCAGTTTCTTACACGAAGTCTTATGTCTCGACGTCGAAAGTTGAGCCAACACCGACCGAGACCTACTCCTCGACATTGAGCGTAGCCGGGTTGACGCCAACGGAGGGTGTTGATCTGTTACCTGATGACTCGACGTCGAAACTGCCGTCTTCAATCTCTGCGTCGTGTGGTGCACCGCCACCGTCGACTGTGGAAGTCTAGACAACGACATCTCTTTCTTCGTCGCTGGAGGTATATTCAACGCCGATGGAGAACAAATCGGGATCTTACTTCTCAATGTCGATCTGGACCTCTTTTTCTTCTGTCTTACTGGAAACCTTCCTCTGGATGTAGATTTCTTCCTTTCAGAAAGTCCATAGAGACGTATCCTTTCTCTCTCTTTGAGAGTACGCCCAGACAGCTTTTTGCAATGCTGGCAAGACTCTGAGGAATGAGAGTCAGGAAGACAGAGAATACACAGAGAATGTATGTCAGATTTGGCCTTCTTCTTGCCACAGGAGGGGCAAGGATCAAAAAGAGATGGGATTGTGACAGATAAATAACCAATTTATGTCACAAAAAATAGTAGTACCTCACTCTAGGACTTAAGACGTTAAGTTTAAAGTAAAAAAACACAATTAAAGGTTGGATTATTTGACAAAAAAGTCAGAGCTGAGAATTCCAGGGTCCTGACTGAAGGAGCCGGAAAGAACAACTGACCTAACTCTCACCCCTGGGGCATGATGGGAAGCTGGGTGTCATGGCTGCCTTAAAGGCACAGTGCCAGTTTATGTGTTTGCAATTGCTTTAATTTTCTATGCTATTGGTTTTCAATGCATCTATAGGCTAACAATGCTTGCTCTTTTGCAGATTGGTTTTTATTCTACTCATTAAAAAGTGTTCAAGTAATGCTTGCCTTCCTGTTGTCTATCTTCTATAGTATGTGGTTGCAAACGCAGTTTATATTACATTGATTAGCCTTTTATAGGGGCGACATTGATGTGTGAAAAGATGATATATGTATATATATAGAGCTGTGTATATATGTTTCATATATATTTTTTTATTATTTCCGGGGTCCCTACGCATGGAAAATTCAGTGCTTATGACTATTGATGAGGATCCCCTGGAAGAGAAATGTAGCCAGTGCAAGTTCTTTCAAGTAGGTGGGTGCCTCACAGAGCAAAGATGGTCTGGACCACCTCCTCATGGAGAGGCTACTCAGTCAAGATGAGGACTGTCTGTCCTGGAGGCAGATGGCTGGTGACCAACCAGAGTGTGTTTGCACTCCCAAGCCAAGAGCTGTGGTGCTTACTGACAGAAGGTGAGACCCAACTCCTCCCTGCCTATTAGCATACCATATCATATTATCGGTCATGATCTGGACAGACTGGCCTCGAAGGGAGAAAAGCTTTAAGGGCCAGGAAAATAGCCTTCTTCTTGAGACAATTAATGATTATGATGAACCTACTCTTTTGGAGATAACAGGCCCCTGATCTCCAGTTGCTCCAGATGCAAACCCCACTAGGGGGGTGGCTGCATCTATCACTACTGTAGTCACTGCTGAAGGAGAATAAAATTATATTCCCCTTGTGATAGGAGCTCCTCAACCAACCACTAGATTTTTTCCCTTTCTTTTCAGGTTGTATATAGCGTGAACTTGACCCGAAGGTATCAGAGCACTTTACATGAGCACCAGTTGTGTTACACAAGGACACATTAATTTTATTAAGCATGGGAAGATTAAGTGATTTGCCCAGAATAACAGGATGTTGAGCGTCATTGCCAAGACTCGAACCCAGTTCCCCAGATTTGACATCGATCGCCCTAGCCGTTAGACTTCATACTCTCCCCAGCTTAAGTCTATCGCAGTGTCCCAAGATGTAGCGACTGAGTCTGACAAATCTTCCAGTGTCTTAACAACTACTGACGGAACTGCCACTAGACAGCACCCATATGCCAGTTTACATATGTGGCGAGAAGAATGCAGGAAGCCAGCAGACCTAGCAGGAGAAAAACCATGAGACCTGAAACTCAAGCCCCCTCCCGAACCACTGGAATCCTTTCCAGAATGTCATAGATCATCTGAGAAAGGAAGGCTCTCAAAAATGTTGCGTCCAGTACTGCCACTATGAACTGCAGGTGCTAAGAGGGCTTTTCATGAGACTTTGGCATGGTGATGAAATAGCCCAAGTTGAACAACAGGGATACTTTTGCCTGCAGCTGGTCAAATACCATCTGTGGTGAGTTGGCTTTGAGCAACCAATCGTCTAGGTTCTGGAATACGGAGATCCCCAACCTTATTAGATATGAGACATCCACTACCATCACCTTGGTGAAGAATCCAGGTGCAAATGTTATTCCAAATGGCTGGACCGTGAACTGGTAGGTAGTGTGTGGAACTGCATGATCAGTATTCGGAAATACAAATCCTGTAAGTCAAGGGACACGACCTTGTCTTGTGCTTCGACAACCAGAGGTTCTTGGACAGCACCCTTAAAGTTTCCTTACAGAGGTAAAGATTCAAGATCATGAGGTCTAGGATTGGACAAAGATTGGTGTCCTTCCTGGGAACCCAGAGAGTACAGAGCAGTACAGCCTCGGGTGGTGATGGCATCCCCGCAGCTCGATACACCTGGAAGGGAAAGGGTATGTGAGAGGCTGTTCTGTTGCATATTACCAAGCCAGCCTCAGGTGGTGATGGCACCCCGCAGTGTAAGAAAGCGCCCTCTTTTTGCATGGTTGCCCCCACTTTTTGCCAAACTGCTGATGTACTTTGAGTGTGCCTTCTGTTCCTGACAGCAAAAGACACACAATTGATGGATGGAGTGCAGTACAAATCAAAACATTCACCCCCAGTCAAGAGATCTGGGCTAAATCCATCATTTTTTGCTCACCATGCCACCCCAGTTTAGACCTGGCCATATGCAAATCAGTCTTGACCCTGTGCCTCATGGGAACAGTCCAGCCCGAACTGCCAAGCCAGGTCCTCCCTGGACCGGAAACAAGCATCCTAGGACCGTTTTCGGAGGCACAGGGTCAAGACTGATTTGCATATGGCCAGGTCTAAACTGGGGTGGCATGGTGGGCAAAAGAATGCTGGATTTAACCCAGATCTCTTGACTGAGGGTGAATGTTTTGATTTGTTCTGCATTCCGTCCATCAATTGTGTGTCTTTTGCTTGGGTTCCTGACAAACAGGTACCCAGGGCCTATGTTCTTTTCCTAAACTGCATTAAAAACAAAACCCAACTGACACTCTTTGGCCACAGGTCAGTCCCTTGTAAATGGTACCACAGGTACCAAGGGCGCTGTGGCCAGGAAGGGCCTCTAAGGGCCGCAGAACTTTTTGTGCCACCCTTAGAGGCCCTGTACCTTAACACACACACTGCCATTGCAGGCTGTGTATTTTGGTGCAGAACAAAGTGAAGAGTCGACATGGCACACATCCCTACAACCCACCACACTGGCATAGGATCCCTCTCTACGCCCCATCCATTGCCTTTGACCTAGGGTGGCCTGTCGGTGCGATCTAGCTCCGCTTACACACCGGACACTATTACCCTCCCTCCATCTACAACACCACGTACCATTGTGCTCAGCACTCATCTATCTGTAACCCGGTCCTGATGATGATCCTAATCCTAATGGATGGAAACGTCATCCCAGCACAACTTGTGGCGCCCTATACTCTGGTTCACCAAAATGCCTAATTTCATACAAGTTTATGTAAATACTTACCTGTGAACCATAAGTACTTCTGTATCATTGTGACATTCTCACCTTGCGCCGCCTATCGCTGTTCCACTTGTCACCTGCGTCGTTCACCTTGAATGTCACGACCACTTGTGTACACAAAGTTCTTCCGGTTATTTACGTATTTATTGCCTAGAGTGCTGTTACAACTGTTCCCAATTTGTCAGTTTTCACGAATGTAAGTTTTGCCTTGTATTTTCTCAATACAGGATGCCATTGGCACATTTAACAGAACAAAGAGTCTCCCTACTTTCTTTTCTTGCAATGTCTTGTACATGCCGATTTACCAGTCTTGTAAATAATACCGGTTGAGATATTGTTGTTCGTATACACTAGTTCACCCAGATCTCAACTAGGTGTATGGGTTTTCTCCTGTTGCTTATACGCAAGTCAAGTTTTAGACATTGTATGTGCAGTAAATGCCATTAAGAGTATATGGTTCTGGGAGTTTGTGAGTACGAACTGCACAGTACCATAATGGCTTTACTAAAAACTGGGAAGTTTGGTATCAAACTTCTCAGCACATTTAACCCACATTGATGCCAGTGTGAGATTTAATGAAAAATTACACTCAGAGGGCATCTTAGAGATGCCCCGTGAAAAACGACCTAACTCTAGTGTCATGGCTGAGTGGCTGCTTGCCAGCTGCCACCACCAAACATGTTTCTGGACCCCTGGATCGAGAGCCTGCTGCTCTCGGGGGTCTGAAACAATGTACATCTTGGGACAAGGTGCCAAGCCTCCTCCCCCAGGATGGGCAGGGTCCACGAAGGGAAGCTTCAAAGGCATGCCGCCTGTGTGAGGTACCCCAGCCATTTGCTGCTTTCAGCAGACTGGCCCCCACCGGTTCTGACGCCCACTTTAGGTGGGAGAATCGGCGGGAAAACCAAGTGAGGAAGGTAGATGGGCCCACCTTTGCCAACTCCACCCCTCAGGTGGGGGAGGCGAAGTGAAGCACAACTCGCAGTCCTCGCCATCTTGCAGATGGGGGACCCAGCCAACCAGAGAGGCATATGCTCCCCTCTCACTGGAGGGTGGCATATTAGGGGGTGTACCCACCCCAAGGAAAGGACCAATTGGACAAGACCTGTACCTACCTGTAACACCCCTAAATTTAGTATTTAGGGGCAACCCTGACCCTTGCCTCCTCAGACAAGAGCTGAGCAGAAGGAGGAGGACTTAAGAAGCCGCGCTGAACTAAGAAGAGAACAACGCCCACTGACTTGGCCCCAGCTCTACCGGCCTGTCTCCACCTCGAACCTGCTCCAGCACAATTCCGGAGTCCTGCAGCCAGCAGCCTCCAATAACCCGGAGGACCTGCCCTGCCTTCCCAAATCAAGACTTTGTCTCTGGAGCACCGGATTTGCTCAGACATTGGCCAATCTGCGAGTCTGCACCACTCTGCACCGACGCCCATGGCCCTAGTTCGAGTGGCCCAACACCACAAAGAGGTCTCCCCGGCGAACCTGAGATCTGGTGATCTCTGACCTGCCTTGAATCTCCAATCAACGCCTGCAGCCCCTTTCTGGAGGATCCTCCCGACTGCGACCGGAGCTGATAAGAAAAACCCGACGCCTTAAGACACTCCTGCACCAGATGTCCCACGGCCTTGGGTGGCCCAACCGACTGTGTCCCAGCATCCCCAGGCATTCCAACTTACCTCTCCAAACGATGGTCACCTCCAGAAGATCTTCGTCCCCGAGCCTGCAGTGTTTGTTGCAACCGTAGAATCCCCATTGAAATCAATAGGGCACCCGTTGCCAAAACAGCAACCTGCACCCAGCCGCCCGAGCCCCAGCGGCTGCACTTTGTGTGCAAAACTCGGTTCCCCCTTTGTACTGAGCTTGACACCAGGAGCTTTGCTCCCACAACGTTGTGGCCTGCTCGTGAGCTGCCACCAACTGGAGGACCCCTTTCCCCCATTGGATAAAATTGGGCCTCAGCACTCTGCATCAAGCCGCCCTAGTGCCGCTGAATGTGCTTTGAGTGCATACTGACCCTGGGGGAACCCTGGTTCTAACCCCAGAAATCCAACTTCCACACCAAGTACTTACCTGTAATCCGATAACTCCATTTCCTCCCATAGGATTGCATTGACTGCTTTTCTTTGAAAAAATGTGTAGTTGTTTTGAATGAAACTCTAAGAAACTACAAATATACAAAAACTGTTTTACTTACTTTTTCTCTAGGAAATGTCCCAGTGTGATAGCTAGGCATATCACACAGTAGAAAAAGTAATCTAAAAAGTACTCCAGAAAGTAATCAGAGTAATTTAACCGTAATTTAAACTGTATTCAAAGTATTTACAGACCTTTAAGAAAGTAATTTTCATTCAGCTTGCTTGTATTGTTCAACCTGGCTTCAAATAAACCATTTAAACTTACCTGTGCCAGGGTTGCTTAGTTCTAGAAAACAAATATAACTAAATAATATTTTTGATATAAACAAATTGGTCTGAGTTCAGTCTTTGAGTGTGTGACATCATTTCTTGCCTGAGTGTGTACAATAAATGCTTAGCACTACCCTCTGATAAAGCCTTACTGCTCGCCCACACTACCACAAATAAAGAGTAAGGTGCTATCTATTTTTACCTCTGCTTATCTTTGGGGTTCCACTGGACTTTGTTCACAGTACACCTCACTTTGGTATAGTATATACAGAGCCAGCTTCCTACATAGATATTTCAATTTCCAAGGTCTTCTCTCGGTGCTTAGTCTTTAGCTTGTTCTTAGAGGGCTCCTTATAGGAGTTTTTCCCCCGCATGTCTGCCCTTTTCTTTGGAGGAGATGATGTTCCCTCTCTTTCATACCCAGATGGGTTTTCCGTAGCCTTCTTTTTCTGCAAGTATAGAAGACATCTGGCTTCTCTATCCTTCAATGTTGTAGCCTAAGACATGGGACAATATATGCAGTCTTTAGGCTTATACAAGCTCTAGATGGGTGTGGGAAGTTGGCCTCGTATTTGATGTTCACTAGTTAAAGTGACCACCTTGTACCATGCCAAGCAACCCTTATGTTGTGGTTGTAAGTCAACCTTTTCGGACTAGCTGCCCTAGTGGTAGCGTAGGCTAAGCAGTCTTTGAGGCTAAACTCGTTAAAGCGTGTTAAGCAAGCTGTTTTACCACATGTAACCCCCTTTTATACCAATGAAAGGACACCACACACATATGTATTCAAAATATATATGTATTTATTACTCAAAGTATCCCTCAACTCTTTATGAGCACAGGAGCACAAATCGTTAAACAAGCCAGTGTTATAATATACAGAAGTTGCACTTTATATGGATGGGCCCTGGTGGCCACTCAAACCATATACTAAAATAGTGGTATAAGTACCACGAACAGAAAAGGGAAAAGGCCTAGGGCCTCTAGAATCGCTGGGCCTACAAGGAGCTAACTTCAGTAAGTGACCAGGAGGTCCACGGGTCGCGTGTGCAGTGAGGAAAGTTACACGCGGGCTCCCATAGGGTTTCAATGGGTGCGTAAAAGTTTAAAAGTTACTGCAGAAAGGGTCTTCTGGATGGACTACGAACTTAAGATTCAAAACACAGACACTAGAGATGTTTCTCTACACTTGGGCACCGGAGTGCCAGCGTTACCTCACCCACAGGAAGCGGGTGCATAGGTCTCGAAGTGCGTCGGGTTTCTTCTATCGATTCAATGGAGCCTGATGACAAAGATGCTGCAGGCGGTCGGTCCAGAAGAGCTGCGTTGGATCCAAGGGTGGATCGGAGTTGTAGAAGACCTGAAAGCAGAGGGGACAGTGTTCACAGTCACTAGCCAGTGACCGGCGTGGCACCAGGTAGGTACCAGGCGATGTCGGGTGCAAACAGGTGATGAGGGGTAGCTTGTCTCCGCAGCCACGTGGTCCCTGAAGGTCGACGACGTCCAGGAGTCGGTTCACGAACTGTCCCACGCAGGCTCTCGCTGTCGGCGGTGTCGGCGACTCGAAAGAAGCAAACAAGCCTTGGCAAAGGCAGGAGTCGTGGAAAAGAGAGGAAAGCTGATTGTTCTGACCAGCAAGGTCAGAGGGGCTGCTCCTTTGGAGAGCAGCTGGGGCCAGTCTGGAGCAACCAGACCAGCATCGTAGATTTCAATTGAGGTTGCCAAAATGGCCACTAGCCAACGGGCCAGAGACCGGGCAGGCGCGTCGAGAGGCAAAATGCAGAGGGGCCCTACGCAGATCGTGGCGATGCTGGAGGGCTCACCTTTAGTGCAGATGCTGCTCGGTGGTTGGGCTTCTCAGGACCCAAAGCACAACTTGGAGGGAGCCTCGGTTGTCGCGCTTGCAGCTTGTCGTCGGTCTTCCAAGATGGCTGGCTCCACGTGTCTCGGTGCCTCCACGGGTTCCTTCCTTTCAGGGACTGTGGATCGGGCTGTGAGAGGTCTGGAGGTCCAGGTCTTGTCGGGCTCTGGGCTCGGGCTCCGGCAGGAGGCGGCGGCAAAGCAGACGTCGAGTTGCTGGTTGGTGCTTGCGTTAGCAAGATGGTCACTCCCTGACCATAGGGGAGATTTCCTTCTGTCCTCTGTGCAGCAGAGCGTCGAAGTTCCCGTCTTCTTTTTGTAGTTAAGTTGATTCCAGGATGTCTGAAGTCTTAGGACACAGCTCCTACCTTTAAGCGGATTCTAGGGGCCGGACTACCTGCTAGGTCCCTCCCTAAGGGTGGGACCAGGAAGGGGGGTGGTTACACCCCCAATCCTTTGTCCAGCTCGCCCCAGGTCCGGGGCTGGTGTGCCCCAGGACCGGTTTGAACTGGCATATGCACCGAGGCTCCTTGTGAGCCTCAGGCATGTCTGATTCCGTTCAAGCCCTACCTGACCAATACACAAAATCCTGTCTGGGGTGGTGCTCGCACCTCCCCTGGCAGGAAACCCTTTGTCCACGTCTCCCAAGCTGGAAGGACTCCCAGCAGCAGGAGGGCAGACTTGTGTCTGTGGTGGCAGCATCCATTTTGTGGAGCTGAGGCTATGTCTGATTTTACCCGGGTTTCAGGTACTGTACATGTCGTGTCCCTCTAGAAGGGTGGAATGCTAACCCCGTCACCAGAATTGGCGAGGGGTTAGTATTCCAATTCGTATGACACCTTACTCGACATGTTTTGATAAAGCCAAACCAAAGATAGCATTTAACCGCGAGGTTCATAATGCACTTAAGAGTATATCGTATGACGATATCTGGAAACAGTAGAAGGAAGTTGTTCCGACCACTGCAGACAGGCTCAGCTCATGCCAGAGCACCATCTCACATGGAACCAAGCATTCTGCCTTCAGGATTGTCAAGGCCTGCCATAGGAGTGACTTATAGGTTACCAGGTGTCCCATTTAAGGTTAGGTATAGGTATACTACACCTAAGTAAGAGGTGGTTACACCAACTTACCCCAGCTGAGTGATCAGCCAGTTGTGTCAAATTTGTTAGGCCAGGCCAGGGGTGGCATAATACATGCTTCAGCCCCTGGTAGGCCTTAGATACACCAATGCCCTGGGTACCTAGTGTACACTGGTACAGGGGGCTCACAGGGTGATCTAGTTCCAATTGGTTATGCACCTAGAGTGCATAGTGTCAATTTAGTAGAGAGAACAGCAGGCTGGGGGTCTGATTAGCAGGCCCACAGCCTCAATATGTCAAAAACCAGTGAAGCAAAAAGCAAAAATTTGGGGTGACCATAGGATAGCAGACCCTACTCTCCTCATACAACCCCCCCCCGCAAACGCAGGGATGTTAAACTAGCCTTGACCAGTCTCGTCTTCATGTCCTAAGTGGAAGTACCTGGAGAGACCATCTGCATTCCCATGGTCTGTACCTGGCCGGTGCTCCACTGTAAAGTCCATCCCCTGTAGGGAAATGGACCACCTAAGCAGTTTGGGGTTTTCACCCTTCATCTGATTTAGCCACAAGAGGGGCTTATGGTCGGTCTGAATCTTGAAGTGAGTGCCAAACAAGTATGGCCTCAGCTTCTTCAGGGCCCACACCACAGCAAAGGCCTCCCTCTCAATAGCTGACCAATTCTTCTCTCTGGGGGTCAACCTTCTGCTAATAAAAGCAATGGGTTGGTCTTGACCATCTACATTAAGTTGTGACAGCACAGCTCCCACACCCAACTCAGAAGCATCTGTTTGGACAATAAACTCTTTGGAGTAGTCAGGACTTTTCAGGATAGGTGCAGAGCACATGGCCTTCTTCAGGTCATCAAATGCCTTTTGACAGCTTACTGTCCACTGAACCTTTTTGGGCATCTTCTTGGATGTCAGATCATTAAGAGGAGTCACAATGGACCCATAGTTCTTAAACTTCCTGTAGTACCCAGTCAAGCCCAAGAAAGCTCGAACTTGAGTCTGGGTGGTTGGAGGGGACCAGTCCTTGATGGATTGTATCTTACTCTCCAGTGGTTGAACTTGGCCTCCACCTACAAGGTGGCCCAAATACACAACCTTACTCTGCCCTATCTGGCACTTAGTAGCCTTGATAGTGAGGCCTGCCTTTTGCAGAGCCTCAAGTACCTTCTTCAGGTGGATCAGGTGATCCTCCCAGGTGGAGCTAAAGACAGCAATGTCATCAAGATATGCTGCACAAAAGTCATCCAACCCAGTAAGGACTTGATTCACCAACCTTTGGAAGGTGGCAGGTGCATTCTTCAGACCAAAGGGCATCACCAAAAATTGATAATGCCCACCTGGGGTTGAGAATGCTGTTTTGGCCTTGGACTCCTCAGCTAACCTGATTTGCCAATAGCCATCTGTCAAATCAAATGTGCTCAAAAACTTAGCAGAAGCCAGTTTATCTATGAGCTCATCTGCCCTTGGAATAGGATGTGCATCTGTCCTAGTGACAGCATTGAGTCCTCTGTAATCCACACAGAACCTCATCTCCCTCTTGCCATCTTTGGTGTGAGGTTTGGGGACCAGAACCACTGGGCTAGCCCAGGGGATCTCTGAGGGTTCAATGACACCCAGTTCCAGCATTTTGTGTACCTCAGCCTTTATACAGTCCCTGACATGGTCAGGTTGTCTGTAAAGTTTGTTCTTTACAGGGAGACTGTCACCAGTGTCTACCACATGGGTACACCAGTCAGTTTGACTAGGTATCAGTGAGAAAATATGTTGAAATGATTGTAGAACCTGTTTACATTCAGTCTGCTGATGCTCAGTGAGGTTGCCTCCAAGGGTCACTCCTTCAACTGAACCATCTTCAGGGTTCTGAGACAACAGGTCTGGGAGAGGGTCACTCTCTTCCTCCTGTCCCTCATCTGTAGCCATGAGCAAGCCCATGTCTGCCCTGTCAACATATGCTTTTAACCTGTTAACATGGAGTACCCTGTGGGGACTCCTGGGAGTTCCTAGGTCCACCAAGTAGGTAACCTCTCCCTTCTTTTCCAGGATTGTATGGGGTCCAGACCATTTGTCTTGGAGTGCTGCTGGGGCCACTGGCTCCAACACCCATACCTTCTGTCCTGGCTGATACTCAACCAAGACAGCCTTTTGGTCATGCCAAGCTTTCTGTAAGGCCTGGCTTGCCTCAAGGTTTTTGGATGCCTTCTCCATATACTCAGCCATCCTGGAGCGGAGACCAAGTATATAGTCCACTATGTCTTGTTTAGGCTTTTTGAGAGGTAACTCCCATCCTTCCTTCACTAAACACAGTGGGCCTCTCACAGGGTGCCCAAACAACAATTCAAAGGGGCTGTAGCCAACTCCTTTTTGTGGGACCTCTCTGTAAGCAAACAGAAGGCAGGGTAGAAGGATGTCCCATCTTCGCCTGAGCTTTTCAGGTAATCCTTTGATCATACCCTTTAGGGTCTTGTTGAATCTCTCAACAAGCCCATTGCATTGTGGGTGATAAGGAGTGGTGAACTTGTAGTTGACACCACATTCCTTCCACATAGCTGTCAAGTATCCTGACATGAAGTTGGTACCTCTATCAGAAACCACCTCCTTAGGAAACCCCACTCTGGAGAATACTCCCAGCAGGGCCCTGGCCACAACAGGAGCTGTAGTGGTCCTAAGGGGAATTGCCTCTGGATACCTGGTGGCATGATCTACTACCACCAGTATAAATCTGTGCCCAGATGCAGTGGGAGGATCCATGGGACCCACTATATCTATTCCCACTCTTTCAAAGGGAACCCCCACCACAGGTAGTGGTATTAGGGGGGCCTTTGTTGTGCCACCTGATTTGCCACTGGCTTGGCAGGTTACACAGGAGCGACAAAACTCCTTGGTATCTTCATTCATGTGAGGCCAGTGAAAGTGAGGGAGAAGCCTGTCCCAAGTCTTGTTCTGGCCTAAGTGTCCTGCTAGAGGAATGTCATGGGCCAAGGTAAGAAGGAAGCCCCTAAATTGCAGAGGTATAACCAACCTCCTGGTTGCACCAGGTTTTGGGTCTCTAGCCTCTGAATAAAGGAGCCCTTCATCCCAATACACTTTATGGGTACCTTGAGCATTCCCAGCAGCCTCAGCAGCAGCCAGCTGTCTGAGGGGTTCAAGAGATGGACAGGATAACTGAGCCTGCCCCAAGTCAGCCCTGGAAGGTCCCCCTGTCCCCAGAAACTCAACCTGATCATGTTCAAGCTCTTCAGGGACAGTTCCTTCAGGGTCCTCTAGATCATCTTCCTGGGAAGGCTGATCATCACTTGGAGGCAGGGGGGAAGGCACAGCCTTAAACCTCCTGTTCTTCTTCTTGGTAGGTGCTTGGTCCATTGTTCCAGGATCCAAGACCTGTGGTTCAGTAAGGCACTTTTTGGCCTGTGACCTGGTCACAGCAAGGACATGTGGTGATATACCTAACATCTCTGCATGTGTCCTGTACTCCACTTCTGACCATAGAGAACTCTCTAGGTCATTGCCCAACAAACATTCTACTGGGAGGTCTGCACTAACTACAACCCTTTTGAGGCCAGTTACCCCTCCCCATGAGAAGTTAACAACTGCCACACTATGTGAAGTAGTGGCATTGCTGGCATTGGTCACCAGGTAATTCTCACCTGGTATGTACTGTCCAGGGTCCACAAAGCCTGGTGTCACCATAGTGACACTGGCACATGTGTCCCTGTAGGCTTGAGCCACTTTTTCATTTATTAAAGGAGTCTGTCTGTACTTGCCCAGGTTACTGGGGCTCACAGTCAGGGACAAATCCATGTCCCCATCACAGATCAAGACTGCCTGTGTCAGGGTTCTGTCTAAGTCAGAATCTCCTTCAGTTCCCATAGTGATTCCCACTACACCCTCTGTCTGGGGACCAACACTGCTAACAGTAGTACTGGGAGCAGGTGCCTTAGGGGCAAGAGTGTTGGGGGCTCCACCCTTCTTACAATCACTAGTCCAGTGAGTTGTATTCTTGCAAGATTTGCAGCAGGGTTTCTTTGGACCTTCTTTCTTCTTCCCTTTAGGCTGGGACCCACCCTCGTTAGTACTAGTTTGGGGCCCTGTTGAAGACTTCTGGTCTTTAGATTTCTGATCTCCACCCTTTTGGTCTGTTTTCTTCTGATCACCCCCTTGGCCCTGGTTCTGGTTCTTTTGCTTAACCCTGGTTCTGACCCATTTGTCTGCCTTCTTTCCCAATTCTTGGGGAGAGGTCAGATCTGAGTCAACCAAGTGTTGATGCAGTTGCTGGTTCTGACAGTTATTTAAAATCTGTTCTCTCATCATCAAATTGTACAATCCGGTATAATCAGACACCTTACTTCCCAGCAACCAACCCTCCAAAGCCTTAGTGGCACATTCAATGTATTCAGACCAGTCCTGAGTCTTTGTCTTCTGGGTGTCTCTGAACATTAACCTGTACTGTTCAGTGGTTAAGCCTAACCCATCAACTAGGACACACTTCAGGGCTCTGTAGTTTCTGACATCCTCCTCCCTAACAGTGAGGAGTCTATCTCTGCCTCTTCCTTCAAAGGAGAGCCATAAGATTGCTGCCCACTGGTCTTCAGGAACCTGTGGCACTTTGCAGGCTCTCTCAAGAGCAGTCATCCATTTGTGGATGTCATCCCCACTTTTGTAGGGGGGCACAACCTTGGACAGGTTCCTATTGTCAAAGACCCTATCTTTGTCCTTAGG
The DNA here is from genome assembly GCF_964204655.1 of Triturus cristatus. Taxonomy (NCBI): domain Eukaryota; kingdom Metazoa; phylum Chordata; class Amphibia; order Caudata; family Salamandridae; genus Triturus; species Triturus cristatus. Next base: position 128,083,713 of record NC_140580.1, read on the forward strand.
GACAATGCTGCCACCAGTGGGTATAGACCCACTCTCTCTAGGTTGCCTAGCCTTGTTCAGTTTCTCTTCCATCAGGGCTACTTCTAGCTCCTGTCTCCTGATCCTCAGCTGAGCTTCCTGCATTCTGGCCTCATGTTCCCTCCTCTGAGGGGTGGTCATCCTTCTCCTGGAGTGACCTTGAGAGCCTCTAGAGGCATGAGAAGCATCAGAGTCACCTCTCAATAGTGTGTTCTGCCTGAACTGACACCGTCACGCTACAGGAGTAGCTTCAACCACCTATTCTGTGCCCTGGGAGCCGCTGGGACGCCGGAATCAGCTGTGCAACAGCAGAGGAGGGAGAGGCGCAGGCCCCGGGACTGCGAGGACCAGCATCCAACTGCTCCAGCTGGTCCTCTTCCCGCGTGAGCCGCGCCCCCTCACACCGCCACGCCCCCAGCCAAAATCCTTCAACAACTCGCGGCACCCGCTTCGCGGGTGCCACTCGCAATAGTGTGTTCTGCCTGAACTGACACCGTCACGCTACAGGAGTAGCTTCAACCACCTATTCTGTGCCCTGGGAGCCGCTGGGACGCCGGAATCAGCTGTGCAACAGCAGAGGAGGGAGAGGCGCAGGCCCCGGGACTGCGAGGACCAGCATCCAACTGCTCCAGCTGGTCCTCGTCCCGCGTGAGCCGCGCCCCCTCACACCGCCACGCCCCCAGCCAAAATCCTTCAACAACTCGCGGCACCCGCTTCGCGGGTGCCACTCGCAATAGTGTGTTCTGCCTGAACTGACACCGTCACGCTACAGGAGTAGCTTCAACCACCTATTCTGTGCCCTGGGAGCCGCTGGGACGCCGGAATCAGCTGTGCAACAGCAGAGGAGGGAGAGGCGCAGGCCCCGGGACTGCGAGGACCAGCATCCAACTGCTCCAGCTGGTCCTCTTCCCGCGTGAGCCGCGCCCCCTCACACCGCCACGCCCCCACAATTTACCATCCTTCAAAGAGCGCGCTCCGGACCGCGTAACGCGGGACGCGCGCGGGACGCAGCCCGGGGCGAAGATCGGGCAAAGAGCGGGCCGTTTGAGGCCGTTCGAGAACGTGAGAGCCCGGCCCGGCCCATCCTCCAAATCCTTGTTATCGAGAGCATCACACTGCAGGTACTTATTACTTCCGTGTCTTCCTTCTGCTAATTCTATAGCTGTCTCAGAAAACACCCCTTGTTCCTATCCCGGCAAAAATGAATACGAGATCCAGCAAGCATAAAAAATCAAAAAAAAACGGTATAGGAGAGAAATTGCTAGGCCCAATGGATGACTTTCTCGCAAAAGCCAATACATTCATAGACCAAAGTTTAAGTTTAATTGAGGGGAGGGTCTCAACAGAACTTGCAATGGCGCGCCGATCCTCAATGGGTCTATTGGCAAATGTGAGATCTCCGGTAATACAGCCTCGGATATCGCAAAGGGATACAGCTGCAAACAGACCTAGCCTCCCTAACACTGTAGACCTATCAGCTTCTCAACTCAGTATATCCCTTGCAGAAAGTGATCTAGAAAAAACCCCAAACATTTTTCTCGATCCAACCCCCGAAGAAGTAAGGCAAAAGAGAGGGAGGAGGGAGGGGGCTATAAAGAAAAGAACCGTTAGGAAAAACTTAAACCAAACTGAAAAAACCAAGCCAACCGATCATCCAACTTTGGTCGGAGATACAGATTCTCTCGAATTGCCCCATGATTCTGTCTCCTTAATTAAAAACGTGATAGAAATTCACCAGCCTCCACATGCCCTCCAAGATATTACTACGCCAGATTCCCTAACCCCACCTCATCAAGGCAAAGAAAGAGACTTATCGAAACTAACTAAAGAAATAGCTTCCCTCTTAAATTCCTATATTCGTCCATTAGAAAGCAGACTGACCAACATCGAGAGTCAATTAATAAAGATCTTTGGCTCTATCAAATCTATATCCTCTCAAGCCCTTCCAAAACCAGCTTTAAATCCCACGACTGCTCCTCCGACACTTAATCAACCTGCAACTCTATCCCTTCCACACCCCAAAAAACAACCTTCACTAATACCCCCAATAGTACCAAACAACCGTAATCCACAAAACCCAATTCCCAAACCCTTGAATATTCCCACACAAAATAATCCCCAGGTTTTGTCATCGCCAAAAACGCCAAGCATTAGTATATCTGCCCCCAAAAATCTAGCTACAACAAATACGCAGCCATTAAAAATCAAAGGACCCCTGAAAGGGACCACTGAACAAAGACCCAACCTAAACATGCCACCTGAGGCGTGTCCATATGTGGTAGTCATGACAGGGGTCCCGGAGATTACAGGTGAGGGGTCCGAACCAAACTGGTCATTGAAAAACAAGGTCCAGTATTGGTTGAATACAAATCGTCCGGTTCCCCCACCTTGGAAAGCAAGAATAGTTTCAGTCACTAGGACCTCGTGGGTGGGCCACAGAAAAAAAACTATTCGGGGAGACTGTGTCGTAATTACATTTGAGGACCCCACAATAGCTGAGTACATCTGCTCCTGGGAACATAGTAACACCACAGGGGTGATCACTATAAGATCGTTGTCTTACTTTTACCCAAAAAGACCTAGTAACAATAACATCTTACACGACACCGATAATATCTGGCGGAAACCCATTCCACAGCCCTGGGAATTAGAGTTCATCGGTCCAAATCTACCGCTACGACATTGTGACCCTCTCAACTCCTGGTGGCCTGTAAATCAGAATCTCCAGCAAAGAGAAGCCCCATGGCAGACTATGGGTCCACAAAATAGACCCAGAAATTGGGAGCAGTGGGAGAGACCGCCCCACCAATTACATGGACTTAACTACAGAGATACCATCAAGGGGCAAAACTGGTTAGGCATTCCGACCATGAATCGCTTCAGCGGTCTGGAAATGGTCGATTGACTAACGACTAATTCCTCGGAGTTCTCACAAATAACCCCGGCACCATCTATCCCTATTATAGCGGCTGCACAAACAGAAGCTATCATTCCAGATTGCACCTCTTCACAGCTTTCTGTGATCTTTTGGAATGTGGCGGGTCTCCGAAACAAAATAGAGGACGGCTCTGCAGCAGTTTTTTTGAAGGAGACACAAATCATCTGCTTACAAGAAACCTGGTCAACTACATCTATACATTTCGAGGGATACAAAACATTTACATCGCCTGCCCTCCCTAGTACTTCAGGTAGACCTAAAGGGGGATTGGCCATTTATCTAGCAAACACAATCCCTGATCTGAAGATTTCCAAGATAGACCTTCTTTCAAACTTTCAGCTCCTTACGCTCAAAATAGGGAAAAAGCTCTCCGTAATACTAATTAACATCTACAATAATCTAACGGATGACAACTTTTTGATTGTTCTTTCCCAAATACAAGGAAAAATAAATGAACATAGGCATCCCAACCAAATCAATGAATATGCTAACATAATTTGGGGTGGTGATTTTAACCTACATCCCTGCACCAAAAACGATATTTGTGGAATAGTGGATGAATTCGAGAACCCTTTACCCCACTTTATTCACTCAAGCGTGGGATCAGCCATGAATAAATTATTTTCCGAACTGGATTTGCAAATTATAAATCCCATGCATCAATCAAACAACAAAATGGAACCTACCTACAGAGGAAGGGGCTACAACACCACCGTTGACTACATAATAGCAACTGAATGCCTCAAAGAACAAATTAACAACTTTAAAATCCTGGAAAACACCTTGAGCGATCATTCCGCTTTGAAAATAAATTTTCAAACAAACCACCTAAGAACACATATGGCAAATATAGCAAAATCCTTAACACAGAACAGGATTGAATTGGGGAAAAAAAACGGATTTACCATAAAATGGGAAAAACTGGACCCCAATACCATTACAAAACAGTTAGTAGAATCCACTTACAACAACATCTTGATCTGCCTCGATCCACATGCAGGGATGCATGAAATCATCGAAAACTACAAGATAATAATAGAGCAAGTGAGAAAGCTACTAACCAAAACACCTAAACGAAACACCATAAGCTCTACAGGCTGGTTCAACCAAGATTGTACCAAGGCACATATCAAGCTGAAAAAAGCTCTCGGAAATCCACTCAGAGATATTACTAATATCCAATCTCTTCGACGGGAGTATAACATCGCCAGAAAAATCAGAAAAAAAGAATTGAAACAATCTTTGTGGAAGGCTTTGCACAAAAGTGCATTCCAGAAAAACAGCCAGGCATTCTGGAAAATAGTCAAATCCCCTCTGTTAATGGAAAACAATGGCCCAAAAATAGATGTGGCCATTGAAGAGGATGTGTGGGTAAATCATTTTTCAAAAATCTTCAAACTGACATCTACGAGCAAAGAACACCATTCCATTATCAACCCAGTTGTATATCCAATCTTAATGGAGGTAGAGCTCCAGGACATTGATACGGCCCTATCATTAAGTAAGAGTGGGAAAGCTCCAGGTCCTGATGGGGTCCCAGTAGATCTATTTAAACATCTTCCAGATCTCTGGGTACCAATTCTCACCAGAGTTTGCCTTGCAACAATGAAACTTGGGCTGTTAGAGTCATGGTCATCCTCTATCATGGTCCCAATCTTTAAGAAGGGGGACCGACAAGACCCTAAGTGTTACAGACCAATTTCGCTCCTTGACTCTGTGGGCAAACTGGTTGGCAGAGTCCTTCTCGAAAAGCTACAGCAATGGGTAGAAGACAAAAACATTCTATCAGACTTACAGTTCGGGTTCAGGGAGGGCTTTGGAACCGTCGAACAAGCCCTAAATCTGAGCCTGTTAATTTCAAAATATACCCATGCAAAACCTGGTTCCATCTATATGGTTTATGTGGACCTGTCCTCCGCATTCGACTGCGTCTCGCATGCAAGGCTCTGGTCACTGTTGAGAGAAATGGGGGTAGATCCCCCGCTTTTGGACTTTCTGAGAGAGCTATACAGTGAAGCCACGGCGAGAGTGAGGTATGGGACACAAGGAGAACTGACATCGCCCTTTAGGGTAGAGCGGGGTGTGAGACAAGGCTGCGTTCTTGCCCCCTTCCTCTTCTCTCTGTACACCAACGGCCTAGAAAAATCTATGCTGAGAGGAGGGAGAGACCTTCCAAGAGCAAAAGGTCGCCCGATCCCCGCTCTGCTCTACGCGGACGATGCAGTTATCCTAGCACGTACCCCCATTGAACTGCAGAAATCTCTATCAAAATATGCAGACTTCATGGGTGCCCTGGACCTCCATATAAATGTTAAAAAAACTTTTGTTATGGTAGTTGGCGGGTCAAGAAAAACAACAAAGCCCATCTTCTTAAAGGAACAAAGAATCGATAAGACCTCACAGTACCCTTACCTAGGCATTATGATCGACGACGCCCTGAATTGGAAAGCGGCAGTTGAGGCCAGGAGACATCTTTTTAAACGAGCAATTATGGCATTGATCAAATTCTCCAACAAACTGGGCAAAAGACCATCGGTAGAATTGTTACAGATCTATGTTGCAAAATGTCAAGCCACTGCTCTATATGGCGCAGGGCTCTGGGGACATGTACCCACCGGCCCCGTCCAAAAAGAGGAGAACATCTTCATGAGGTTCCTTTTATCAACTCCAAGAGGCACTTCCATCTATGCCTCACACATAGAACTTGGAATCCCATATATCGAAGACTTAATAAAAATCCAACCTATTTTGCTCTGGAGGCGAGTATGGGTATCAGAAAAAAATAGTCTGACTAAAACCATCTTACGCGACACTATGGATCTGGACCATGCTCACAAAATAGCCTGGCTCTCCTACGTAAGAGACTTTTTCTGCGATTTGGGCCTAGAAAAATACTATCAAATGCCGGAAAAAGTGAAGGAAATATCCAAAAGGGAATTGAAACTAGCTGCTTTGAGTCACCTGGAATCCCTTAGACTGACAACAGTGATTGCGAAAAAATCAGCCACTCATGCAATAATGACACAGCAGTCTCTGAAGATCCAGCTATATTTGACCATGGAGCTTACAACTTATGAAAAGATGCTCCTAACAAGGTTCAGAATGAATCTTTTTTTCAGACTAGTTACATTCCCGGAGAAAAACAACTGGAAAACCCAGATGGAACCATGTCCATGTGACGATCTTTCACAACAGTCTAATCTGCATACACTACTGTTTTGCAAATTTTTTCATTCCCATCGAAAAATTTGGTTATTTCCTTTATTAAAGAAATGGGGCTATAGACAATGTCGTCCTGCTATGCTGGCTCTTCAAACTTTGGACTCTGAATGTACAGTGTATCATGTATTGAATTTTTTAAAGTGTATTATGAGGCACAGAAAAAACTTGTAAAATAGTGAAATCATTTTTTATCTAACTTTTTACAAGTTCTTTTTTTAACTGTTTTTCCAAACATATTTTTCTTAACAAATTTTATTGCGAACACTTGTTTGTCATGATATCTTTTATGGTTTTATAATGTCAAAAACCGAATAAAGATTATTATTATTATTATTATCAGAGTCACCTGAGTGATTCCTCCTCCTCCTAAGCCCCTGGTTAAGTCCACTAGGGAGATCCAATGGGGTGACCCCATTGTCAGTCCCAAGTAGCCTTAAGTTAGCTGGGCCACGTATAACACTTGGCACTGGGCTAGTTCTCCCTTCATCCCCACTACCATCTGTATCAGTACCCTTATCACTTTCATCCTCTGTAGTATGATTCTCATCTAAGGGGTGACTTTTGGAAAGGGGTACCTCAGTAGCATCTTCAGAAGGGGGGCCTCCTGTTCCAGTTCCTAAGGGGCCTAACTGGGAGGCTTTGTTGAGAGCTCTCTGATCCTCATCAGCTTGTAAGAGCTCCCTGAGTTCAGCAGAGGTAGGGTTCCTGGGCTGTTTAAGGCCCCTGATATTTGCCAACTGCCTGAGCTCATTTTGATTTAGGGTAGCAAAGATGGTTGGTGCCCTCTGGGGGTCACTCTCGACAGAGATGGGTACATTGGACCCCTCTGCCCCAGCCATTGCTCTTAAGTGTGGGTGGGTGTGTTGCAACTACCTAAACTTGGGTTTACCTACTAAACCTATCTAGTAGTTGTAGTCAGGGTGTGCTACTCCCTTTGCTCTACAACAACTAAGTTCAGTAGAACTTAAGTATATCTAATCTTGTTTTATATGTACCTACAGGTACCTATGTGATCTTTCAATTGGTAACAAAGAGATTACAATGGTAAAACACAGCAAGCTCAAATCCAACCGCTGCTCACCAATGTGGGAAGTTGGCCTGGTATATGATGTTCACTAGTTAAAGTGACCACCTTGTACCATGCCAAGCAACCCTTATGGTGTGGTTGTAAGTCAACCTTTTCGGACTAGCTGCCCTAGTGGTAGCGTAGGCTAAGCAGTCTTTGAGGCTAAACTCCTTAAAGCGTGTTAAGCAAGCTGTTTTACCACATGTAACCCCCTTTTATACCAATGAAAGGACACCACACAGATATATATTCAAAATATATATGTATTTATTACTCAAAGTATCCCCTCGACTCTTTATGAGCACAGGAGCACAAATCGTTGAACAAGACAGTGTTATAATATACAGAAGTTGCACTTTATATGGATGGGCCCTGGTGGCCACTCAAACCATATACTAAAATAGTGGTATAAGTACCACGAACAGGAAAGGGAAAAGGCCAGGGCCTCTAGAATTGCTGGGCCTACAAGGAGCTAACTTCAGTTAGTGACCAGGAGGTCCACGGGTCGCGTGTGCAGTGAGGAAAGTTACACGCGGGCTCCCATAGGGTTTCAATGGGTGCGTAAAAGTTTAAAAGTTACTGCAGAAAGGGTCTTCTGGATGGACTACGAACTTAAGATTCAAAACACAGACACTAGAGATGTTTCTCTACACTTGGGCACCAGAGTGCCAGCGTTACCTCACCCACAGGAAGCGGGTGCATAGGTCTCGAAGTGCGTCGGGTTTCTTCTATCGATTCAATGGAGCCTGATGACAAAGATGCTGCAGGCGGTCGGTCCAGAAGAGCTGCGTTGGATCCAAGGGTGGATCGGAGTTGTAGAAGACCTGAAAGCAGAGGGGACAGTGTTCACAGTCACTAGCCAGTGACCGGCGTGGCACCAGGTAGGTACCAGGCGATGTCGGGTGCAAACAGGTGATGAGGGGTAGCTTGTCTCCGCAGCCACGTGGTCCCTGAAGGTCGACGACATCCAGGAGTCGGTTCACGAGCTGTCCCACACAGGCTCTCACTGTCGGCAGTGTCGGCGACTCGAAAGAAGCAAACAAGCCTTGGCAAAGGCAGGAGTCGTGGAAAAGAGAGGAAAGCTGATTGTTCTGACCAGCAAGGTCTGAGGGGCTGCTCCTTTGGAGAGCAGCTGGGGCCAGTCTGGAGCAACCAGACCAGCGTCGTAGATTTCAATTTAGGTCGCCAAAATGGGCACTAGCCAACGGGCCAGAGACCAGGCAGGCGCGTTGAGAGGCAAAATGCAGAGGGGCCCCACGCAGATCGTGGAGATGCTGGAGGGCTCACCTTTAGTGCAGATGCTGCTCAGTGGTTGGGCTTCTCAGGACCCAAAGCACAACTTGGAGGGAGCCTCGGTTGTCGCGCTTGCAGCTTGTCATCGGTCTTCCAAGATGGCTGGCTCCACGTGTCTCGGTGCCTCCACGGGTTCCTTCCTTTCAGGGACTGTGGATCGGGCTGTGAGAGGTCTGGAGGTCCAGGTCTTGTTGGGCTCTGGGCTCGGGCTCCGGAAGGAGGCGGCGGCAAAGCAGACGTCGAGTTGCTGGTTGGTGCTTGCGTTAGCAAGATGGTCACTCCCTGACCATAGGGGAGATTTCCTTCTGTCCTCTGTGCAGCAGAGAGTCGAAGTTCCCGTCTTCTTCTTGTATTTAAGTTGATTCCAGGATGTCTGAAGTCTTAGGACACAGCTCCTACCTTTAAGCGGATTCTAGGGGCCGGACTACCTGCTAGGTCCCTCCCTAAGGGTGGAACCAGGAAGGGAGGTGGTTACACCCCCAATCCTTTGTCCAGCTCGCCCCAGGTCCGGGGCTGGTGTGCCCCAGGACCGGTTTGAACTGGCATATGCACCGAGGCTCCTTGTGAGCCTCAGGCATGTCTGATTCCTTTCAAGCCCTACCTGACCAATACACAAAATCCTGTCTGGGGTGGTGCTCGCACCTCCCCTGGCAGGAAACCCTTTGTCCACGTCTCCCAAGCTGGAAGGACTCCCAGCAGCAGGAGGGCAGACTTATGTCTGTGGTGGCAGCATCCATTTTGTGGAGCTGAGGCTATGTCTGATTTTACCCGGGTTTCAGGTACTGTACATGTCGTGTCCCTCTAGAAGGGTGGAATGCTAACCCCGTCGCCAGAATTGGCGAGGGGTTAGTATTCCAATTCGTATGACACCTTACTCGACATGTTTTGATAAAGCCAAACCAAAGATAGCATTTAACCGCGAGGTTCATAATGCACTTAAGAGTATATGGTATGACGATATCTGGAAACAGTAGAAGGAAGTTGTTCCGACCACTGCAGACAGGCTCAGCTCATGCCAGAGCACCATCTCACATGGAACCAAGCATTCTGCCTTCAGGATTGTCAAGGCCTTCCATAGGAGTGACTTATAGGTTACCAGGTGTCCCATTTAAGGTTAGGTATAGGTATACTACACCTAAGTAAGAGGTGGTTACACCAACTTACCCCAGCTGAGTGATCAGCCAGTTGTGTCAAATTTGTTAGGCCAGGCCAGGGGTGGCATAATACATGCTTCAGCCCCTGGTAGGCCTTAGATACACCAATGCCCTGGGTACCTAGTGTACACTGGTACAGGGGGCTCACAGGGTGATCTAGTTCCAATTGGTTATGCACCTAGAGTGCATAGTGTCAATTTAGTAGAGAGAACAGCAGGCTGGGGGCCTGATTAGCAGGCCCACAGCCTCAATATGTCAAAAACCAGTGAAGCAAAAAGCAAAAATTTGGGGTGACCATAGGATAGCAGACCCTACTCTCCTACAATGGGCTAAAAAGGCCTTTCTTAGATCTCGGACAATTTGTTTTCTTATCAGAAATAAGCATCCAAGATAAAATTCAGTTTGAGGTCAAAAGTTGAAAGATATCACCTGGAATAGTGAAGAACTGAGCAGAGCTCAGGGAGACTCCCTTTCACAGGACATGAAGTAAGAAATCTGAGGTACGGTTGCCCTTGAGGGCAAGCGCTTCAGAAGCTGCTTCCTGATTTGCTTAAGTGTGGTCCTTATTAAAACAATGTGAATTGGTTACCATGTCACTTGTTTTAACTATGCTTTCTTTGCACTTCTTGTTTAATTGCCGTGGGGTCTAACCTCAATTACGGGGATGATTCACGCATATGAATCATGAAAGATTCAATAATGAATAACTACATAATATCTAAAAACACATGGTTTATGATGGGTCTTGTCTTTAGAAGTTAATATGATAACATTTATTTTGTTTATCAATGGTGCAGAAGATACCTCAGACTATTTTATTTACACGAATGACTATGCACATGATGAGAACCTTATGTTTTAACAATTCCCCTATATTACTTCACACAGATTTTAAGCATTTTAAAATAAAAGCCCTTTTCGAATTCTACCCATCGTAAATTGAAAACTGGCACAAATACAAAACTAGAGGAGTTGAACGAATATCTGGCGTGTGAATCCACTGGTCTAGCTTTAGAAGATAAAATTTATTACCTAGGTTTATCACCATCAATGTGCTTTAACATAATACAAATGTGTCCATTCCCTATTTGCCAGCACAATAATGTTCTCCTGACTGTTCAAGCCTGAGAGGCAGAAAACAACTTGACTCTATGCGTCACTGACCTCTTCTCCTTCAGGCTGCTGGCAGTCTGGAGCAGGACAAACAGCATCCTCGTCATCAGAATCTTCACCATCTGAACATGACAATTCCCCTGAACTGGACCGTGATTCGCTGAGCATTGGCACCTCATAGAGCTGTTCCCAAGGAGTATCCTGTCTGCTCATGTTCAAATCTTTTGACTGATTTAATTTCATTTTTTTGGGCGCAAGCATCCTCTTCACTCTGTTTCCTGCCAAAGAAGTGCCGTCGTTCATGTTGTCGTTTTAGTTTTCTCTCCACACTAGTGAGAACATCTTTAGTTCCACACTCATTCTGTAAAAGATAGTGTAAATGACGTGTAAATTAACAAATGGGAGGATTACAGTCCACAATCAAGTATTTTTACCATTTTCACAGAGACCCAGGAAACATGACCCTATAGGCAAATAGAATAAAAATACAATAATTGGCCACATAAGAATAAACCTTAACGTTCAAGTTAAATCTGCCATCCATGTTAGAATTGTTCTACACTATTTGTTTTCCAGATTTCAATTTTCAATAACCTTTCTAGGTTTCTTCGAAGGTTACTTAAAAGGAACGTAAACACACTGAGAGGGGGGGGACCAGGAGCAGGAGTTAAGAAGGAGGTCCTGTACCAGCGCTCCTAAGTTAGCTAAATACACAAAATGGTACCAGTTCCTATGGTGGGCAGTCCCAAAGTGGTGAACTGCTGAGGGGTTGGGAAAATAATGGTGATTGTGAAGGTTCGCGGTGATGTCTAACGTGTAGGCCAGATACTCCTGGGTGGAGCAGCGCCACCCCCACGAGGAGCAACGCCCGATGATGATGCTTTGCACCCGCAAGGGTGTGTGAGGGCACTTGGAAATCCACCCAGGAGTATCTGGCCTACACGTTAGACATCACCGCGAACCTTCACAATCACCATTATTTTCCCAACCCCTCAGCAGTTCACCACTTTGGGACTGCCCACCATAGGAACTGGTACCATTTTGTGTATTTACTTAAAAGGAACATCTGAAATCTACAAAGACTGCCGAAAAGCAAAACCTCCAAGATGATTTAATGTGTGTAATACACAAAGATTCTTACTTATTAGTTAGGCAGCAAACGTTTGTAAAGGCCCTGAATAAAAATTCTAAAATAATTCTAGGAGGACAATCCAGTTTTTCTGATGGGCCTTCTACTCAAATGCAATATTGAGTCTGCTTGCCCACTGTTACCTACATTTTTCCAAGGTGTACAAGCATTAAAGTAAACCAAGCATTGGCATAGCAATAGATCTCGCCTTTGGGACCTTTTAACCCATTCAGTGCCACGCCCTTTCCCCGCCCTGTGCCGGCCGTTGCATTAGCGGGCGGGGTTCATGACGAAATAGTCTCGTCATGGGCACAGCGCAACCGCGCTCCATGACGAGACCATCTCGTCATGGGCACTGAAGCGGATAAGCATTTAGACTATAATACAGCAATACATACAGCCTAACTTCCCTCCACCCATCTGTGTCTTTCACTTTCCAGTAACTACATATCAAATAACACACAGCTTAAATGAAAATTCATAGTGAATCAGTGGGAAATGCACTATTTGTACGTTATGAAACCTCTATTAGTTAAGGCACCGCACCAAATCTCGGTTGGTGCAGTGGAGAATAGTGACTTGTGTATATTTAGTGCTACAAGGCCCCAGTCTGTGACAGAAAGCACTGTAAACATGTAGACGATTATTTTACATTTGTATTACACACAGTATAGGTACAAAATGTCCAAATATGTTTAAGATAAAAATTACAATTACAAAAATGCTTCCACAATATAGGTATTTTGCAGGCTGTATGTAGTGCAGTGGTTTATTTATTTAACCCTCTTTTAAAAGCACATATCACAGCTTAGCAGGTAGCTAGGTCCCTTACAATACCTCTCAAAAAGAATACATGTGTGTCACCAGGCAGCTTCAAGTTATTCCATCAATTCCACATATGCAGATTGACCAGTTGTGCACATTTACATTTTTTTCAGTCAGCAATACCCAGGCAAGAAGGCTACTTTAGTTGTCTGCCCCTCCCTTGGTTTCGCAGCATAAGACACACCCTGCCTTATACTTCAGTCGAAGCACTTCAGCTGTAGAAATGAATAGTCCGAAACGGTTGACTTTTGACAAAAAGCAGGGGGACTGTTTTCCTAAAGTGTGCCCCTCAGATCTCTCCCGCTTCCACCACTGACTAGAGCTGTGATAATTTGTGAATTTGGCTCGTAAGCTATACCATCATTATTCTAACATGCACCACGAATGTACTAATGCATGTGTTACAATTGTAGCACCGAGAACACAATGATTGCAATAGTGTGAGCACCTGCAGTGTAATAATGAGTGAAACACACCTGTGTTGCTGCTCCACCCATCCCCTGAACTAGGACAGGAAGCACGGTATTGCGATAGTGAGTGAAACACACCTGTGTTGCTGCTCCACCCGTCCCCCAAACTATGGCAGGGTGCACTGCAAACATTTGTGCAGCAGTACTGGGGCTACATGTCTGTGCAATGAGCGCACACACATTCCACAACTTCACAAGTGAGCACCCTGTAAGCGGACATGCAGGTGGTAAAATACAAAGAGTACACACAAGAACGCCACCCAGCTGTGGGTGCTACCCTGCTTTGTCACAAACAAAATATGTCTTCTGTCGGTCGCTGCCAGTATTTCCACCGAGGAGTTTTACAGCGCGACTTTGCAACGAGTAAAACACGTTCCATCTAGAAGGCAACCGCACGACCCCCTGGGAGTGAGCATATCATGGCGTGGGTACCACGAGTACACACCACTGACCTTTGCAGCACACCCCACAGCCAATCTGTCAACAAACCCGAGGTGCTTGCAACTCAACTATCACAAACACCCAGATCAGTTGTTGTTCAATCAATTGTGGTGCTCCAGTTGACCTGGACTCTACAAGTAACTTTATATGTACTCAGGGATGTGCTGCGGTTGTATTTGGTTCGGAGGGGCCATTTAATGCTTTTACCTTGATCGAGAAGACGAGGGCCATGGAGCCCAAACAGCAGAAGCAGTTGATAAAGATGGCGTTGAAGAGGGACCAGACGACTAAGTCCTTGGGGGGCTCGGGTACCGGAACAGGGTTTGTGTCTTCCGGCAGCCTCCGGTATCCCTACTCTCAGGCTGCAGCACCACAGGCTCCAGGGGCATATGCCATGCTGTCCCGGGGCAGAGCAAAGCACTAGGCTAGAAGGGTGGGAGACACGTGGGAAGAACGCGGTGGAGGCAGGGCAGTGGTGAGGGCGCGGGAGGGAATAAGAAACAAGCCAACACGAATAAGGGTATACATGACGACCCGTTCAAAAGTACATACAATAAAATCACTATCAGCATATGCAGTGCGACATGTTTTCATGCCGCTGGCAGACACACAGAAAGACAGGCTATACAGATAAGTAGCGGGTGACAAATGCAGCAAGCACGGCCATTAAAGTGAAAGCGACCGCACTAAATAAAAACATGATCCACAACAGATGGCACATTGCGCGCCGCTGCTCACAAGGTGGATGCCTTGGGAGTAAACTGTTTCAGAAAAGGTGGGACATGCACCCGCCTTTGGCCAATGGCATGCTTTCATTTTTGAAAGCCATACGCAAAGGCCAATAGAATGTGACAACAACATGCACAAGCTTTCAGAAATTCTGGAGTGATTCCAAGAGGCCCTCTCCTAGAGCAGCGCATGCGCGCTGAGCTAGGCTCGACCTAAAAAAGTAACTCCATACAGTGGCGGCTCCCCCATTGGGGTGTGGGGGCGTCGCCCCACTGCGCCTGGTTGGGGGCTGGTGGGTGGGCGGTCCTGCTCGAGGGCAGGGGGGCGGGGGGAGAGTGGCTTACCCACTGTTGTGGGTACTGTTTGGTCGGCCCCAGGGCCGAACAAAGCAGTTATGCACACTCTCCCTTTTTCTCTATGTAGGCTGCTGCATGCAGCCTACATAGAGAAAATGGCCTGGCTGAGGCGCTCTCCGCTGCGCCAAACCAATCACAACGCTGCCATTGCAGTGTTGTGATTGGCTTGGGTAGGGGAGGGAAGCTGCCTGCTGCCTGCTTCCCGATTCTGCAGCAGGAACATGCAGACCTGGCTGCCGCTGCACCATTACAGCGTAACCGGCCAGGAGCGGAGGCGGCACGGTACCCGGCACTCAGGTACGTTTTATTTTTATTTTTTTATTCCCCAGCCACGACCCCCCCCTCCTCCCGCGAGCATGCCAGCCGCCGCTGCAGTACCCATTGTCAAAAGTAGGACGCTGGTGTGAGTCGCTGAAGTTTGACCAAACTCTTGAACGCCAATTTCCTACAAACGTTTTTAATAAAAATAAACATGCTAAAGAGTTCGATAGCTCATCTAACTACAAAGCTAGCTTTATTTTTACTTTAAAATATTTTATTTGAGCTATGGCCAAGTGGGCCGTCGCGACAAAAACCTTCCGTCGCGTCTTTAAATAAAATAGTGTAAAAGCATGTTTTTTCAAATTAAGATTGTTGTGTAATGCGAATTATGAACATTACAGGTTATCCCCTTTGGCTGTCTTAGTTGCAAATCCAACGTACAGATGCCAGCTCTTTCTTTCGCCACCTGAAGCCGTTGTCCCGGTTGCTTCTGTCCTTTCCAGTCTCACCCCGGAAGCGGAGAGGACATGTAAATACAGAGCCTTAGCGCCGTCAGTACAGCAAAGTGGCTGCGATGCAGAGAAAACGAATACAATATTCCTAGTTCAGTCCTTGGATATTTGGGGGAAGTGCAACTTTCCCCAAAATAGTAAAGGAAGCGATATTTATGTTGTAAAATCTGTCCTGTAATATGCAGTGGAGGAAAGGAGAAAAAAAATCAACAAATACTAGATAACCGTATTGAAAATTAATTTGGCACCTAAGGTCCTTCCTGGGAACTGCTGCCCGAGGTAGCAGTGGACACTAACATACTAGCACTATCAGTTAGCGCTTCAGTCTATTGGACCTGGTGAAAGATGTCCAGCTTGGTGATACTCATTTTATCTGCACTGATAAAATGCGTGACCTTTCTCGGGATTCGAACCTGCGACATGTAGTTTGCAGCCAAATGCCAACAGCAACCGTTCAAACCGCAGCCATTTATTGCTGTTCTGGTCTGTGACACACGTGCATAACCTCAACTGGCAGCTATTATGACATGTAATTTACCTCATAAATACTGGTCAGGGACACCCCGGAAATGTGACAGTATATCGCGAGTAACAGGCCCAGTTCTGTGGCTTGTTTAGCATTACATGTATTCAAGTTGTACACACCTTCTGTTTCGTTGGTATGTTGGTGGTCGCATTTGTAGAAGCAGGTCAACATCTGGCAAACAGAACCGTTATCACCCCCTCCCCAAACACGAGCACGCACAAACACAAGGGAATCAACAGTGCGTTTCCAAAAGCCACCAAATGATAACTCAGCATTGTTTATTATTGATACTCACGTATTCGAAAGCGGTGCTTTGTCCTGCCCTGTGTCTGCAAGTTATGACCAAAATAAAAGGAATTGTACAACATTGAACCCGACACTCGTATTTTCGAGGAAACACCGTTGAACTATAGCTGCACGCTAAAGAAGAGGAATAAAAGCCTCGCGGTGCAGTGACATTTATAAACAACTCCCAGAAATCTAATACGGGAAGTACCTTCAAAAACGGAAAAGGGGGGGCGTGGCTAGCAGCCGAAGAACATGGCCGCAACCTAGTGCGGCTCCGGAGCCCAGCGCCCGATCCCACAGCTATCCGGCATACATCCTGGCCGTAAACCGGCAAAACCACCACGACTTGGCCCCCTGGACTCCCGGGGCTCCGACACCTGAAGAAAGCGCGAGCAGCGCGGAGTCAAGCCCTTCCGGCTGCCTCGCTGCGTGTGCGGGGCCTGTCGGCGGCGGAGACGCCGGGGCCTCGAGTGTTGATTGCCCGACCCGCATTACACGAAGGACCGGACTGCGCGCCAGCAGTGTGGCCGGCCGGGCCGGGGGGCGCGCCGCGACGGAATCGAGAGGTGACGGAGGGCCGGATCTCCTCCGGGTACCCCCGCCCACCATCAACTGCACTCAGCCCGTCGGCAAGAAACGCTGGCCTGGCGTGGCACCAAATCTGCACGGCGGCCCACTGGGTGAAGGGGCACCGCGAAGGACTTGGGGTGCCCTAGGGCCCTGGACGCCCGAGACTCCGGCGATTCCTGGAAGCGGCGCGGCGTCTGGCCCGCCCGGCTGCCTCACTGCGGATACGGGGCCTGTCGGCGGCGGTTACTTGACCCGCCGCGGTTCACGGAGGGCCGGACCATAGCCGGCGGTGTGGGCGGCCGGACCGGGCCCCCCCCCCCCCCCCGCCAGGAGACGCTACGAGACGACCCGCTGAGGACTTGGGGCAGTCTGCAGCGCGGGGAATAGATGGCGACGAGGGGCAGGTGACACTCCGGAAGCGAAGCCCCCCGAGAGGGAGAGCCCCGGCGACTCCCGGAGTCAAGGAGAGCCGTGCATTACTGGAAGTAGGCCGGGCCTACGGCCTGGCGCTGCAGACGCGGGTGGAGCGAGTCACGCGCCAACTTCCCTGGTAAGGAGCCAGCGAAGGGTCGGAGGCGGCGCAAGACCGGGACAGGAGCGGGGCAGACACGTGGCCCTGTGGTGCCCTGCTGCAATACTTTTGCACCTCCGAGGCAGGTCCCCGCCCCCGCTGCCCATCTGTCGCCGACCACCATGGGGGGGAAGGGCCAACGTGGTGGAGCGCAGGCCAGGCTTGACAAATATGCCTACCAGAAAGACCGGACTGCCTCCCCCCCCCCCTGACAAGGCCAAAGAGATTACCCTGGCAGATGTTATGGCCACAATGACTCAAATGCAAACCTCTATTGGCACAATATCCACAGATGTAACGCTGCTGAGGGCCGACGTCGCAAAAATCAGCAATAGACTGTCCGAGGTTGAGACCACTACCGCCACCCTTACCAAGGACGCGACTGATAGCAGAAAACGTATACAGTCACTGGAAAGGGTTCAAAAGCAGCTTCTGGACAAGCTGGATGACCAGGAGGGACGGTCACGACGGAACAACGTGCGCATCGTGGGGGTGCCTGAGAGTGAGCGGGGACCAGCACTGGACCTCTTCGTGGAAAAGCTGATCACGGAGCAGCTGCAACCGCGTGGACTCTCTACATTTTTCTCGGTCGAAAGGGCACACCGGGTGCCTGGGGGGAGGCCACGGCCTGGGGCCCCCCCACGCCCGATCCTGGCCCGCATCTTTAACTTCCGTGATAGAGACGCTATTCTTCAGGCGGCGCGTACTGCCCCCCCGCTGCGGATTGACAACTCCACGGTGACCCTCTATCCGGATTACACCGCGACCGTGTCGCGACAACGCCGAGACTTCCTCGCGGTCAAAGCGGAACTGCGTGCGCGAGAACTGAAGTACGCGATGCTTTACCCGGCAAAGCTGCGGGTGGAGGCGGAGGGGCGCACATGGTTCTTTGCCACGCCGACGGAGGCCACGGAGTGGCTGGAGGGCTGGCGCCCGGCGGAGGCATCGGGCCGGACGGGGCGCGCCCGTCGCAGCCAGTCTGCCTCTCCCGATAAATCTGGAGGACCTTGAGCCGCGGGAGACTGTCGCTGCACTACGTGGCCGGGCCGACCTGGCACGAGAGAACTTCAGCGGTGGAGGGGAGGCGGAGGCCACGGGGGCCTAGATACACTCAGAAACATCGGACAATGAAGGGACGCTGCAGTCGTGATCTACAAACTTGGCAACATGCTGTGGACCGGTTTCTTTAATGGACACGCACATGGTGCGGGGATCGGACGAGGGGCATGGGGCAGCCATTCCCCCACACGCAAGTAGAAAGTTATGGGACTTAAGCACTCTGCTACGTTGGGGTGGCGGGTAGTTTTAAATCCGCTGGGCAGGGAGGCAGGGAGGAGGGAGGGGGGACAGGGGAGTTTTGGGAATTTTGGTTTTTGTTTGGTTTTAGGTTTGGTTACTACACATTGGCAAGCTTGGAAACTCCGGAAGGTTGGAGGGACACAGGGAGGTGTGCGGAGACGGCTATTTTCCACCACCCTACATGGCAGGGGAATCACATAACAACATCGGCGAGGCCACCGTTGGCTCCACGAAGGAACACTCACAGCAACACAGCCCCGCACTTAAGGTCCTATCGTGGAACGTAAACGGGTTGGGAGATAAGATTAAACGGGGGCTGGTCTTACAATATCTTAAGCGCAAGGGACCAGCGGTGGCACTTCTACAGGAGACACATCTGGTAGGCTCGACCACGAAAGCACTGGACAGATGGGGTTTTAAGATGGCGATACACTCTGAGTTCACGACTGGGTCCCGTGGGGTGGGCATACTGGTGAATAAGCGCTTCCCACTGATTCTAGTCGACTCTCGTAGGGAGGACCTGGGCCGCTTTGCGGCGCTCACCTGCCAGTGGGAGGGTAGAATGTATAACATAGTAACGGTATACATCCCGCCGACACTCCACCAGGATACACTCCGGGCGTTAGGGGAATTCCTGCTGACACTACCGCCAGGGGACCTTATTATGGGCGGGGATTTCAATGCGACTATGGACCCGCTACTGGACAGGTCATCCTCCCGAGACCACGGTGGCGCTACCCCCAAGTTGCGCGAATTCGCGGAGGCACTCGGCCTAGTAGACACCTGGAGGGCCCACTATCCTGATGACCGACAATATACCTTCCACTCGGGGGCTCACAACACCCTCTCCCGTATAGACTATATCTTCACTTCACCCGCGGGGTTTAGGGGCATGACTGACATATCTCATTTGCCCAGGGGCATCTCGGACCACTCACCTGTACTAATCACGTTTACACTGTCTATGCCGCACACTCGCAGGATATTCCCAATCCATCCGGGATACCTCAAAATCCCAACAATTCGCAAGGCCCTTCAGGCGACGACCAAACATTATTTTGCTGAAAACATGGCCCCTGAGATGGGCCCTGCAACTATATGGGAGGCGTACAAAACAGTCCTTCGAGGACAAGCAATCTCAGTGATTACAGCCTATAAGAAGACTCAGCAGCTAGAGGTGCTTGGGCTTGAACAGGGGGTGAGAGAGGCAGAGGCCGCACACGCCACGCATATCACTGATGACACCGCACATACCGCCCACATGGCACGGCAGGAATATCGCTCCTATCTTTGGGAAGCCGCACGCGCCAAACAAACGGCTACACGACATACTGTTTACGAGCAGGGTGACAAAGCGGGCAAACTGTTGGCCTGGCTGGAAAGGCGGGAACGGGCGGCGCGTTGGGTGGCGCGGATCAGGCTAGAGTCGGGTGACTACACGTCGGAGCCGCGGCAAATCGTAGAGGCCCTAGCGACTCACTACCAAAAGGTGTATACGCCGGAGGCCTCGTCCACGGTGGCGGAGAACGAGGCCTTTCTCCGAGACATCGCGATGCCACGGCTGGCCCCGTCGGACGCTGAAGCCCTAGAGGCGGACCTGAAGGCGGAAGAGCTCACACTAGCAATCCTCGCTCTCCGTGCCGGGAAGGCGATGGGCCCGAATGGAATTCCGGTGGAGTTCTATAAGACCAACGCTGCCCACATAGTCCCGCATCTACTGGCCATGTACGAGGACAGCCTCTCTACCGGGATACTCCCCCCGGATCAGAGAGTGGCCACCATAGTGGCGATTCCGAAGCCTGCCAAACCAGCGCATGAGTGCGCTTCCTATCGTCCAATCTCATTGCTAAACGCGGAGGCAAAGATTCTAGCGAAAGTGCTGGCGACGAGGCTGCAGCCCTATCTTACGACCCTGATACACCCGGACCAATCGGGATTTATGCCGCGCCGGAACACCGCTTTAAATCTACGGCGGCTCCACGGAATTCTCGAGCGCCGCACCTCGATAGAGGAGGATGCGGCCATCCTCTCGTTGGATGCGCGGATGGCGTTCGACCGGATGGAATGGCCGTTCCTCTTCGCTGTCCTCCGTCATGTGGGACTCGGCCCCAAGATATGCGCATGGATTCAGCTTTTGTATACCGCGCCACTTGCACAGGTGGTGGTCAATGGCCATATCTCAGACCCCTTTCCGTTGGGGAGGGGGACGCGGCAGGGCTGCCCCCTTTCCCCACTCCTCTTTGCTTTGGCGCTGGAGCCGCTGGCGGCCTGGTTGAGGCAGGACCCGGTGATCCGGGGATTAAAGTGGACAATGGGGTGGGAGGATCGCATCTCCCTCTATGCTGACGACATCCTGTTATACCTGGCCTCCCCTGCACGCTCGATCGTCTGCCTCCTGGATATATGTGCATCATACGGGAGAGTGTCAGGCTACGAGATCAACTGGGAAAAGTCCATTGTCTACATGCTCCGCGGTTCTCCACCTCGGCTCCCGCGGGGTTGTGAGATTCGGGTGGTGACGGACGGTTTCAAATATCTGGGCATATTTATTACGGCGGACAGGGACCGTTTTGTGGCTGAGAATCTAACGAAGCCGCTGCAGCGGTTTAGAAGCGACGTCAAATGTTGGCGCACCCTGCCCCTGACGCTACTGGGGAGGGCTGCCCTCTATAAGATGATGGCTCTCCCTAGATTTTTGTATATACTCCAAAACATCCCCTTCCCGGTGCCACCGTCTTACTTCGCCGCCGTCAATGCGGAAGTCACCAGCCTACTGTGGGAGGACAAGGCGCCGCGGATAGCACTCCACAAGCTCACCATGGGGTGGTACGATGGTGGGATAGCCCTCCCAGACTTGCAACTGTATTATTGGGCGTCGCAGCTTACGGTGATCAATCAGTGGTTGCATGCGCCAGGGGAGGACCCGGCATATCGTATGGACCGGCACCTGCTGGGGGCTGCGGGGGTCATGGGAGCGCTCTACAATCACAAGAGGGGCCTCTGCCCCCCAGGCCCCACGGCGCACACCCTCCGGCTGTGGTTCGAGGCGCAGCGAGCCCTGGGGTGGGCTGGGAAAATAACCCAAGCCACTCCGTTGTGGGAGGCGAAACAGCTGGGGGTATTGCGTACAACCAAGGGGTTCCATCGATGGGACCTAATCGGCATCTCCAGGGTGGGAGACCTTTGGCAGAAGGGGGAAGTGGTCACATTTACCCAATTGCAAGCAGATTTCGACCTGGCCCCCATCGAAGGGTTCCGGTACATGCAAATCAGGCATGCACTCCAGGCAGCTATCCCGCCCGGAACCCGACTTCCGGAGTCGTCGCCTCTGGAGGACCGGCTCCTCACGGAACACCTGGCACAGAGGGCGACCTCCCTAACATACAGAAAGCTGATAAACAACCGGCCAGACCCATTCACAGCCCTTAAAGACCGATGGGAGGCCGAGCTTGGGGACTTCGACGAAACGGACTGGCAGGCGGCGCTTTCCTCCCCTAGGGAGGTGGGCATCTCATCTAGACTACGTCTGGTCCAACTTAAAATTCTACACCGCACATACTACACTCGTACACTCCTATTTAAGCTGAACCGAACTGACTCCCCGCTATGCCTGAGACAGTGTGGTATGGAGGGAACATTTTTCCATACACTTTGGGAATGCCCGGCCATAGCTCTATACTGGAAGGGAATTTTGCACACACTCTCCCAGGTGACCAAGATCCCAACACCCCCGGAGCCACGGAGGTGTCTCCTTAATGTCTGGGAACAGACGGATCACAACAGGACCACGCAACTCTGGGTAACACTGGGACTTATGCTGGCAAAACGTAATCTTGCCCAAAAGTGGGGCTCCAGCCAAACTCCGACCCTCGCCCAGTGGTCCCGAGACATGGACTCCACAATGGTGGTTGAAAAAACTGTCTACATTCACAGAGGCTGCCCCAAGAAGTGGTCCCGGGTGTGGGGTGGGTGGAATGCTTATAGAGGGAATATATGTGAACCCCCGAGCGATACATCAGACTCAGACCTCAGTGACCCCGAATAGGCGAGATATTACTGGTCGATGCAAAGTGATGTATACTGTCATTCGCAGAAAAAAGGAGCTCTCTGTTTTTCACCATGTCATGTATGTCCCGCGACACTTTCACTGGACCTCTACTCTACTGAACCTGATGCAAATGTGTAATGTTACATGTTTAAACTTCAATAAAAATATTTACAAAAAAAAAAAAAAACGGAAAAGGATCCATGAGGGGCAGAGTACCTTATAAAAACAAGGACATCGAACCCACGAATTGTTACAGAGATTCTGCTTTAAAGTGATAAATCAGAGCCATGAGCACGCATGGATTTTTATTATAAATTGAGGAAAAAGGAAATAGGATTGTCATAAGAGAGAGACAGAATTATTGTGTCTTGACAAAGATGGTATGATTAATTTGAAACCAGCGAAACGCGTCGACGCTGTTGGAAGGCACAATCCAAGGACTAACACAGACGGGTCAAATACTGTTTGAATCAATGTATTACGAGCTGTGTTTTTGAGTCCAATGTGATGTGCATCTGTAAAGAACAAAAGCTGTGTCTTACATATGTGTTTGTCTCTATTATGCTGGTCATAATTGTAATTTGTTGTTAATCAATTCCCTCCTGATTAACATGTACTGTATGTCTTTAATTTTTTTTAAAAAAGATTACTTTTTTATTGTGGATTATTGTGATATTATATGTGATTTTAATTGTTTTGGAATAATACGGACACATTTCTTTCAATAAAATGTTTTTGTAATATATGTATTGGATATAGTATTCAATATTTTATTGTATTGTTAGCTATTATATATGGAAATTGGAATTGTTGGGTCAAGGGAATTCCTTTTATTTTGGTTATAAGTACCTCATTTCCCTTGAGAGCTTTAAGGGGTCCCTCTCCTTTTTTCTCTATTCTGCAAGTTATGACACAAAGCAACTCACACTCTTAATAACCAAAGGGTTTCTTATTCAGTCAAGTCCTAAATAACACTCTTTCCACATGAAAATTCTGCCAGTACTGGGAATGCCACCGGCCATAAATCAAAGGGCCAGCACCGGCAGGACTGGCTTCACTCGCAGCCCTAAATAAACATAATTAAAACATGCGCCTTTTTAATGACGGTTCGTGCATGCGGTGAAATCCAGTATTGCCTTTCGTGAACTCCGCTCACGGTGTGCCTGCGCGTGCTGCATCAGAAAATCAATTACTGACGCAGCTTCATCAGTTAGCCAAAGTGAGGTGGAGCTAATGTGCAGTAAACACAATTATGTTCTCTCATTATTGAAAGCAAAGTGGTTCAAGCAAGTGCTTTTGCATTTCAGCTTACTAACGGAAAGTACGCCTCTGAAAGGCCACTATATTCTATCAATAGACTGCTCTAAAGAATCATCAACATGCAAAAATACTAATCATACTAATAAAAGAATAAATAATAGTAATTTGTTTTAAAGCTTCTGGGTCACACAAAAGCGCCTCGGTGCAGGAAGGAGATATTTGGATAGAAGCTGGGTGCCTGGTGAATATAGAACATTCCCAAAATCGTGGGTGTCTAGAAATGCAGCCTAGTTGCTCGACTCACAGATATTAACGGCCCACATTTCATCTCACTTTAATTGTACCTCTGGGGCAAGATTACGACTTGAGTCCGGCAAGGGGGCCTATTACTTCCAATTGGTTTATATGTGCTTTCCCCTGCTAACAGGCCTGTATTACAAGATGATAAATGAACCCCTGTGGTACAGAGTGGGCTCTTCTCACCTTCAGACTTGTCACATATTAGGCTTTTCCATCCCATCTCATTGAGGGGGGTGCCCGGCCAGAAACAAATACTACAGCCCTCCAAACCGAGACAGACACTTTGGCAATCAGGGACACACTAAAGAAAATTCAGTATATACTCCTACGATATGTATTCTTGCACTTTTCTCAGTGACAGACACTCCAGCACTTCACTCAATGACACTACCATAATTCACTCAAATGCTGTTGTGCTTCACTCCGTGACACTCGCTATAGTGCTTTGCTTGGTGACTAATTGTAGTGCTTTAGTCAGCAATAGACGATACAAGTTGTGCCTAGATTTCTACTGCATGTGGATTAACCCTTCAAGTATTGTGAATACTTAGAGGGGATTGAGGATTAAGTTGAAGGGGTGCATGTCAGTGGAAGAGTCTGGTAATTACATTGGTTTCAGTGTTCACAACATCTGGTACATAAATACAACCGTCGCATAACTAGTTACTTGGTCTGGGAAAGCTAAAATCGTCAGCAGCAATGCATTGTATCTTGAAGTGTGTTATGAAGCTCTGTGGTTATACTGAATAAGCAACTACCTAGGTTATATGACATCTCTTTATTAATGTAATAACTGCACTTTCACAATTGCTTTATTAACCTTCCTGCTTTCTCAAATTTGCTTGAAAATGCACCATTTGTCAACTCTTTTTTCAAAATTTTCTCGGAGGGAGAATCCCCCCAAACCCCCTGTAGGTTGTTCCAGCTCGCTCGCCGCGCTCGCTCACAGTGCAGTACGACAATAATTTTACGCCTCATCACTTTCAAATGTCACCAGCCGCCACTGCCTCCATATGAAGCCATCGCGTCTGACTTCCTTAGCATTCTTAAGTCCTCCTGCCTCTCCTGATACATTTTATACTCTTTATAGCCCTGGTGGTCAATTTATTTAGTATTCCTATAAACTCATAACAGGTCATCTCCATTTCAGATGAATTATGGAACCACGGCTACTGATGTTGCTCGTCACTTGTTGCCAAGATTTATTTGCTTTATATGGACAAAAAGTCACATTCAAGGCCCTCCACAACTCAGACCCCACCTACCTGAAGACCTTCCTCTCCCCATCAGAGCCTCCTACTCTCTCCTTGAATTCCGCAAGAAGCTGAAGATCTGGCTCTTCAATAAACCAACCAGATGCGGGGCTAGGCACACATACCTACTCAGTGCTAGTATACCTTCCAGTTTGATAGTATGCTTTACAAATATACATAACATTAAATCACATTCCACAAAAGTTGGTGAGAAAGCCCTTTCTTCGTCCAGATGACATTACAACACTGTAAAAATAGAACTCATGGACAGGTGAGGAGGGAGGAAGCTCGGAGTTTAAGCAATCTAGGAAAGAAGGTCAATCTACTAAGTTTAAGGTCAATTAATGCATCAATTCCCTTTTAAATTTCCTGCAGTCGTTCTCTAAAAGGCCATTTCCAGCCAGCCAGACACTTGCAAACGAAACAGGTTTGAATTTGGTATGCTTAAAACTAGACACAATGTGCATAGACATTCACATATCACACAGGAAAATAAATGGTGCCACCGTTCAGTTCCCAGACTTTTCCAGTCAAGAACGCTTTAAACGATCCATGATGATATAAGAGGAGGCGGGCAAGCAATAAAAGAACTTTAAGTGGGAACACAGTACTAAGCAGAGTTAACACTGTTACTAAAGATGTATTACTTTCTTCTAATAAACTCTAGGAATAGGTTAGCCCCGGACACTAAGATGGCTTCTAGATAAGTGGATTCCACCAAGCTTCCCTATAACTAGTTCCAAATGTCTACTCGTCAACACCATGCAAGGATTCATGCATTTCTTAGTCAAGCCATACTCCTGCGACAGAATTAGTTCAGATTGTTACTTACTAGATGTTGCCATTTAGTTAAATTAGGCAACTATAATAACCCAACAGAACGTCCCACAAGGCTCCGTACTATCTCCAGTGCTTTTCTAACTGTACATGTAACTACTAGGCTGGTTTCTACAAAATGTGGGCATTTAACACAAATATGCAGATAATTTGCAACTTAAACCTTTCTTCCATACCAGATATCACCAGATTACAGCTGTTTGAAACCAAGTTTGCAGAAAAACAAAACAGAAAAACAAAATAATCAACCCAATCTTAATTGCTATACTAAAAGAGCACCGTTTCTTACCATGATTCTTGAGGACTCTAAAACCTCTTGGGTTTCTGATCAACAGCTCTCTTTGGTCCTGCATACCAACAAATGATTTCAATCAGCAAATTTGCATCTATCATTAAGTATCACCTCTCCAACGATCAGATGATGTCAGCATCTGTATGTTTTGATTGCCTGCATCATCCACATGCTTTCCAAATACATGTTAGACCTCAAAAGGCATTTCTAGCGCTCAACTGGACTCCAGAAAGAAGAATGCACTTCGGAGCCAGCCATACTTATGTTGAGCAGGCCCTGTGACTATGTGGTAAATATCAGTATGAGATATCAAAATGTATACTCTTCCACTTTGAGAATATATTTGGCCTGCTCCTGACAATCATCTGGCAGTATTTCCAAAGGGGGAATAATGTTGAGCCACAACGGCCTATTGTTTCATGGCAATTGAGCACTCGTTAGTTATCCTAACAGATATTGCTGCGAAAACATAGTTTCTCTTCCCTAAAGGCATCTGCCTTTACTGTCTGCTGGAACTACAGTGTTGCTAAATTGCAGGAAGGTCCTTGAGCCATAACAGACATTACCAAATCCATCTTAATTTGATTCGGAAAGCATGCAGGTGCTGAAGAACAAGTTACTTACCTTCGGTAACGATGTATCTGTAAGAAACATTAGTTAGTTAGATTCCTCACCTTAGAATATCCCCAGGCGTCAGACTGGATCCGGAAGATTTTTCGTCAGCAATACCCCTTGCGCGTCGCTAAGGTCGTCTGCGGCTCCGCGTCCGTCGCCGGTGTCGTGCGCCGGAATGACGTCGGAGTACTTAGACGCCGCCCTCGCGCGCTGACGTCAGTTCTTGTACACAGCCTTCCGCGCCAGGAACGCAGAGCCATGAAAGAGACCGACACTGGTGCCAAAAAATTCTAGGGCTCTGAAAGGGATAGCCTGAACCCTGGATGTCAGTTCGCAGAACGGGGAGGATGGGTGGGCCGGTGAGGAATCTAACTAATGTTTCTTACAGATACATTGTTACCGAAGGTAAGTAACTTGTTCATCTGAAAGAAACACGTTAGTTAGATTCCTCACCTTAGAATAGATACCCAAGCAATACCAACCCTGGTGGTGGGTCTGCGAACCAAGATCACACCAGAAAGTCCTGGAGGACAGAACGGCCAAAGAAGCCATCCCTCCGGACTTGGCTGTCTAGGCAATAATGCCTGGCAAACGTGTGCAGCGAAGCCCACGTTGCCGCCTAACAGATGTCCTGCAAAGGGACTCCCCGTCCCAATACAGTAATAGCCGCTGTAGCCCGAGTAGAATGGGCGCGCAGCCCAACAGGCGGTTCCTTTTTTGCCAAGGAATAACAGATTTTTATACACAAAACGACCCACCGGGAGATGGTCCGTTTGTGTACAGCTTTTCCCTTCTTTGCACCCACGTAGCCAACGAAAAGCTGGTCGTCCACTCGGAACTGTTTAGTGCGGTCCAAATAAAAGGAGAGCGCACGTTTTGGGTCCAGACGGTGGAGCCGCTCTTCCTCTTTGGAAGGATACGGAGGCGGAAAGAAGGTGGGCAAGGTGACAGATTGCCCAAGATGAAAGGGGGTCACCACTTTCGGTAGAAAGGAAGGGCGAGGCCGAAGGACAACCGTGTCCGGATGAACAGATAGAAAAGGAGGCTTGGACGATAGAGCCTGGAGCTCACTCACCCGTCTAGCCGAGGTGATGCCTACCAGGAAAGCAGTCTTAAGAGTTAAAAGACGAAGAGGACAATTGTTAAGAGGCTCAAAGGGAGCGCATATCAGGAATGTCAAGACAAGATTCAAGTCCCACTGAGGCATTACGAAAGGGACAGGAGGGAACGTGTGAGTAATGCCTTTAAGAAAGCGTGACACTACAGGGGACTTGAAAAGAGAGGGCTGATCTGGAAGCCGTAAGAAGGCAGAGAGAGCAGCAAGATAACCTTTCAAGGTGCCCAGGGCAGAGCCCTGCCGGGCCAAAGAAAGAAGAAAGAGGAGAACCTCAGACAGAGGGGCGGAAAGGGGATCCACAGCCTTTGCTGTGCACCATGCCACAAATTTGTTCCACCGGCAGGCGTATACCGTCTTTGTGGAGGGACGCCTGGCTGCCAGAATGATATCACAGACTTCAGGAGGCAAGTCAAATGGCATCAACTGCCGCCGCTCAATCTCCACGCATGGAGGTGGAGGCTGGACAGGTTCGGGTGGAGGACCGTCCCCTGCTGCTGCGACAGAAGATCCTCCCGAAGGGGCAGACGTATCGGAGGATCGGTCAACATACTGAGTAGCTCGGGATACCAGTACCTTCGTGCCCAATCCGGAGCCACCAAGATGACTTGGGCCCGGTCGCGCTTGATCTTCTTCAGCACTCTGGGCAGAAGTGGTAGTATAGGCGGAAAGGCGTACAACAGACCGCAACTCCACTCGCAACGAAAAGCGTCGCCGAGCGAGTGCCGCCTTGGAATTTCCAACGCGCAGAACTGCTGACATTGCGCGTTCTCGACGGTGGCGAATAGATCTAACCAAGGCTCTCCTCACTGCTGAAAGAGACCTTGCGCCACCTCGGAGTTCAGACGCCATTCGTGATCAATCATGCACCGGCGGCTGAGTTGGTCCGCTCTGGGGTTCAGAGAGCCCGCCAGATGTTGAACCACCAGGGTGATGCCCTGGCACGACACTTCCCCGGACAGAGGGAAGGAAGGCTTTCAGTGCAAGACGGATCGCTCTCAGCTCC
Source organism: Triturus cristatus (assembly GCF_964204655.1). Classification (NCBI taxonomy): domain Eukaryota; kingdom Metazoa; phylum Chordata; class Amphibia; order Caudata; family Salamandridae; genus Triturus; species Triturus cristatus. Next base: position 128,113,219 of record NC_140580.1, read on the forward strand.
AACAAGTTGATGTGGAGGCGAGACTCCGCCGGAGGCCAGAGGCCTCTGATCTCCGCCTCTCCCATATGGCCACCCCATCCCAGGAAGGACGCATCCGTCACTACGACATGCTCCGGTAGGGGTAGGGAGAGGCTCTTGCCCGTGACCCAATCGCGGTCTGTGAGCCACCACTGCAACTGCTGTGCAGCGCCCTCCGAGATCAAGACATGGTCGGACAGGTTGCTGTGATGCTGGGCCCACTGAAACTTCAGGTCCCACTGCAGAGCCCGCATGCGCCGCCTGGCGTGATGCACTAGTAGGATGCAGGAGGCCATCAGCCCCAGAAGCCGCAACACTAGCCTGACCGAAACCCAGGATAGAGGCCGAAAGATGGGAATCAGGGCCTGTATATCCCGGACCCGCTGCTCCGGGGGATGGACCCGGAACTGCGCCGAATCTAGAACCGCTCCGATGAAGAGGAGCTTCTGAGAGGGGCTCAGGTGTGACTTCGGCACGTTGATGGAAAACCCCAGCAAATGCAGGAGATCCGCCGTAGTCTGGAGGTGGGAGACGACTGCCTGGGGCGAGCCCGCCTTCAACAACCAGTCGTCGAGATAGGGGAAGACTGGAACCCCTGATCTGCGCAGATGAGCTGCGACCACCGCCATCACTTTCGTGAACACCCGAGGGGCACTGGTAAGGCCGAAGGGGAGCACGGTGAACTGAAAGTGCTCCTGACCCACCGTGAACCGCAGGTAACGCCGGTGGGACGGCAGGACGGGGATGTGGAAATATGCGTCCTGCAAGTCCAACGCTACCATCCAGTCTCCAGGGTCTAGGGCAGCTAGAACCTGAGCCAAAGTCAACATTTTGAACCGTTCCTTCCAGAGGAAGGCATTGACGTTCCGGAGGTCCAAGATAGGGCGTAGGCCCCCTTTGCCCTTCTTGGGAACCAGAAAGTAGTGGGAATAACAACCACAACCTACTTTTGGGCTCGGAACGCGCTCGACGGCCCCCTTGGCTAAGAGGGCCGAAACTTCCTCGTGGAGAAGATTCAAATGATCCCCCGAGATACGGTGGTGCTGCGGTGGCATGGCTGGAGGGGTCGTCTCGAAGGGGAGGGAGTAGCCCCTTTGGACGATTTGCAGCACCCACCTGTCCGACGTGATGGAACGCCAGTGGAGCAGGTGATGGCGAACTCTGCCGCCCACTGGCGTGGAATGGGCCTGAAGGCTCGGACTAGGAAGGCTTTGAGGCGGATGCTGCCGGGGTGGATGTGGACTGACCGCGTCGTCCTCCGGTACCGCCTCGGCAGAAACCGCGACCGCGTGCAGGCTGGTTCTGCGGCCGGTGGCTAGGCGGACTTGAGGAGGAGCCCCTTCCTTGGCCACGAAAGGAGCGAAAAGCGCAAGTTTGTGGCCGCGGGGCCGAGAGGCCCAAGGACGTGGCCGTAGCCCGGGAGTCCTTGAAGCGAGCCAGCGCACTGTCCGCTTTGTCACCAAAAAGGCGAGCGCCATCAAAAGGCATGTCCATGAGGGTGCTCTGGACATCCCCTGAAAAAGACGTGGACCGCAGCCAGGCGTGACGTCGAAGCGCCACCGTGGTAGAAATCGCCCTACCCAGCGAGTCCGTAGTGTCGAGTCCACACCGGATTGCATGGCGCGCTGCATCTCTCCCATCGGCCAGGGCCGAGGAAAGCCGCGCCCGGGCCTCCTCCGGGCACAGTGGCAGCACGTCCTCCACCGCATCCCACAGAGAGTGGGAATAATGGTCCAAGAGACAGGCGGTGTTCAAAGACCGCAGGCCCAAACTGAGCGAAGAGAACAGCTTCTTACCAAACTGTTCCAGTCTCTTGGAATCCCGGTCCGGAGGAGCGGACGGGAAGGAGGATTGGGAGGTAGAGGCCTGGATAACCAGACTTTCGGCGGTGGGGTGTTGGGACAGAAAACTGGGGTCGCCCGGAGCAGGGCGGTGGCGCCTGGCAACGTTCCTATCCTCAGGAGGGACTGTGGAGGGCTTGGACCAGGTGCCCTGCAGAACGTCAGTGAGGGCCTCATTGAATGGCAGCAGAGGCTCAGTGGAGCATGCGGCAGACTGAAGCACCTCAGTGAGGATGTTAGTCCTCACAGCCACGGCAGGCAGCTCAAGCCCAAGGGCTTCGGCCGCCTTGCGCAGCACCACAGAAAAGGCTGCACCCTCCTCCGAAGCCACAGTCGGAGGAGAGATGAATCCAGTGTCCGGTGAGGTATCCAACCCACTGGCCTCCCCTAGTTCATCTGCCCAGTCCTGTGCAAGTTGGCTCTGAAGGGTCATAGGGTCATCAGACCCCTCCCAGTTGCCCCCGTCATCCGATTCCTGGTAAACAGGAGGAATGATCGGAGCCGGTCGATAGACAATATGTGTCTCTAGCGGCGTCGGATGCGGCGTCGGGTGGCGCCGCATCGGCGTCGGGACCGGACAGGGGCTGAACCGGGGATCGACGTCGACCGGAGCCGGCGTCGGGGGTGGTATCGGTGTCGGCGCCGGCGGAGGAGGCGTAACGAGGTCGACCGGCGCCGACGGGGGCCCAGGCTCGGACCCCTCAGGGACCTGCGGCGTCGGGGCCGGAGCCTCCAACGGCGCCGGGGCCGCCGGCATTCGAGGTCGACCAGTCGAGTCCGCGGGGCCTGAAGGCGCGCCAGCGGCCATCGACGGCGGGGCCAGGCTCCTCATGGCCGAGAGGAAGACACTGACCTCCGCCGGCGTCGCGTCATTCCCAGGGACCGTCGGGTATGTGGAACCACCCGGACCCTCGGCGAGTCGCGCGACCGGCGAGGGGAGTCCGAAGAGCGGTGTCGCTTCTTGGGGTGCCTCGACTTACCATAAGACTTCGAGCCAGACGAGTGACGATGTCGAGTGCGGCTCCGCGACTGATCCTTGGACCTCGTCCTGGACCGGGATCGAGAGCGACGCGGAGCCGAGTGGCGAAGCTCGAGAAGCTTGCGGGGCCGCTCCCGCCTAGCTTTCGAGGTCAGGGCCATACAATCGGAGCACGATGCCGCATCGTGGTCGAGGCCCAAGCAGTACAGGCACCGGCGGTGATGATCGGTCACCGACATCAGTCGGTGACAGTCGTCGCAGGCCTTGAAACCAGGCATCCTACCTAAGGGTGGGCGTAGTTCGCGAAGTAGCACTTCGCGAAGCTACGCAAAGTGAAGTTCGCACTACGCGAGCTACGCGTAGCACTTCGCGAACTGCGAAGTAACATGTTCGCACAGTGCAAGATGTTGTTTTCAATGATTGCACAGTGCGGACAAGCAACCGGCACTGTGCAATCATTGAAAATGGCATCTTGCACAGTGCGAGCTGTAGTTTTCTGCTGCTCGAGTAGATTTTTCCTCGAGCTGCAGCTTTCTCAACGCGAACTGGTAGTTTCTCATCGCGAGCGGTCGCGAGCATACGCGACCCCTCGCAATGAGAAACCTGACCTTCTCGCGTTGGGAATCTCGCCGGGAGGTTTATTTTCCATGCTCGCGATCGCGAACAAGGAAAAAGTCTCGCCAGGATGTCATTTTGCTTGCTCGCGGTCGCCAACTTGACGTTGAGGACCGCGAGCAAGCAAAAAATGACCGCAGCACTACGCAACACTACGCTACGCGTGTTCGCACTGTGCTACGTGCAGTTCGCGTAGTGCGAAGTAGCGCGAACTTCGCAAACTACGCGAGCGTAGCGTAGTGCTTCGCCCAGGCCTAATCCTACCGGCACCAGAGTCGAGAAGTGACCAAAAAGAGTCAAAAAAGTTAGTCAAAAATTGACTAAAGGGGTAGCTCTCCCGGATCTGCGCTTACTGGCGCGGAAAAAAGAAGAACTGACGTCAGCGCGTGAGGGCGGCGTCTAAGTACTCCGACGACGTCATTCTGGCGCACGACGCTGACGACGGACGCGGAGCCGCAGACGACGCCTAGCGACGTGCAAGGGGTATTGCTGACGAAAAATCTTCCGGATCCAGTCTGACGCCTGGGGATATTCTAAGGTGAGGAATCTAACTAACGTGTTTCTTTCAGATTAAGCAGCCTTATGCTTCACTAGTAGAGCGATAGAGGAGGATCCTACTTCAGGGTTTTGCATACACAATCCTTCCTCCCCAAAGATAGTATGGAACAGAAATAGACTTTATGGATCGTTTTAACTTAAAAAGTTGAAATTTAAAAGAATGGAGGTCTTCTTTATGGATGCTATAAGAAAAGTAAATTTGAGATGGATAAGTTACTTACCTGTAATCCTAGTTCTCTTCCAGGAATATCCTCATCAAAGTTTTAAGCACATGAATAGTCCCGCCCATGAGCGGGACCCCGGAAACATATAAAAACATATGTGGAAACCATATATGTAGCTCTATATCTATATCTATATCTATATATATATTACAATAAACACACAATGCAGTCTTCCATATACCAGAATGCTGAGCAATGTTGTAAGAATTTCCCTTGCACATAAATACCATTTCAATAAAGCAGGGAGAAAGAAACACATTTGAAAACTGCTTTAATGCACAGCAGAAATCATATTCCTGCAATGAGGAATGAAAAAAACCATTGCCAGCACATAGACTGCATTGCAGAAACATCAGTGTAGAAAGCTAAAAATCTAACACACAGAAACACACAGAACAAACTGGCACCGTGCCTTTAAGGCAGCCATGACCCCTAGCTTCCCATCATGCCTCGGGGTGACAGTAAAGTCAGTTGTTCTTTGTGGAGACCCGAAGGCCATGGCACAAAGAGATTAACTGTATCTTTATCACTTGCCCGGGGAGGCGGGTGGGTTGCTTATGACTTTGATGAGGATACCCCTGGAAGAGAACTAGGATTACAGGTAAGTAACTTATCCTTCTCTTCCAGGGGATCCTCATCAATAGTCATAAGCACTTGAATAGAATAGCAAGCCCATCCCCTCAACCTGCGGGCAAGTAACCAGAGTACAATAAAGATACATAGTAAGAATAGACCATTATAAAGACTCTAATCAAGCGAGCATTGGAACAGGTTCCTCAAGGAGGCCTGGCCTACTTGGGTATCCGCTCTGGAGTCAGAATCCAGAAAGTAATGCCTGGTAAACATATGGACCGATTTCCAAGTTGCAGCCTTGCAAATCTCGGCCATCGGTACATTGTGTAAGAATGCTACTGTAGCAGCCTTGCCCCTAGTAGAGTGAGCTTTAGGGGAGGCTAACAGAGGCTTGCTCGCTATTTGGTAGGCCAACTTAATACAAGACACTATCCATCTTGAAATGGATCTTTTGGAGGCTGGAAAGCCTGTCCTAACAGAGCCGTAATTTACAAACAATTGATCAGCCTTTCTAATGGATTTTGTTCCCTCCAAATAGAACCCTCTTGAGGTCTAGTGAATGAAGAGACGTTTCTACAGGTGTAGCATGATTTGGAAAGAAAGAGGGGAGAGAAATTGTCTAATTTATTTGGAAGTCAGACACTGCTTTGGGTGGGAAGGAAGGGTGAGTTCTCATAACCACCCTATTATGATGGAAAACCGTATACGGTTCCTTAGAAGAGAGTGCTTGGATTTCACTCACTCTACGTGCTGATGTAATAGCCACCAGACAAGCTACCTTCCATGTAATGTGTTGTAATGTGGCCTTATGAATGGGTTTGAAGGGAGGACCCATCAATTTTGACAAAACTAGATTCAACTCCCAAGGCGGAGAAGGAGGTCGGACAGGAGGATAAACCTTCAACCCCTGTAGGAAGTCCTTGACCATCTGAAGTTGAAAGAAAGAAGGCTGGTTAGGTGATTTTCTATATGCCGTGATGGCAGCCAAATGCACTTTTATGGACGTGCATTTCAAACCAGATTTGGCCAAGTAGATCAGATACGGCAAGATTACCTCTTCTTGCACGCTAATTAGACTCCAACCATTACGAATACACCACAAGTAAAACCTTTTCCATTTAAAAGAGTAAGAGGCTCTTGTGGATGGTGGTCTTTGACTCCCTCAAAATGTCCATGCAGTCCTGAGGGAGGTTCAAATGTCCGTACTGCAGGATTTCAGAAGCCATGCTGCCAAGCACAGCGAGGGAAGGCTGGGGTGCAGAATCTTCTCTCCCATTTTGGTCAGAAGGTCCTGCCTGCACGGGAGTCTCCGATGCGGACAGAACGAGAGTTGCAACAGGTCTGGATACCACCATTGGCGAAGCCAATCCTGTGCTATGAGGATTATCGTCATCCTGGATCGGATTAGCTTGGTTACCACCTTCGGAATGAGAGGGAGGGGCGGAAAAGCGCATGCAAACGTCCTGGACCAGTCTATCAAAAGAGCATTCCCCCTCGTTCCTGGTCGGTAAAATCTGGACGCGAAGGCGTGGCATTTTCTGTTTCGATCGTCTGCAAAGAGGTCGATGGATGGATGACCTCATTGATGAAAAATGTCTGCCACCACTTCGTTGTTGAGCACCCAGTCTTCTTGTTCTTCGAAGTGTCAACTGAGGGCCTCTGCTCGCAAGTTCTGTTCTCCTGGCAGTTGCACTGCTGTGATCGAGAGGTTCCTGACCAACAGCCAGTGCCAAATCGCCTGGGATTCTAGAGACAGAGGGCGAGAGCGTATTCCACCTGGTTTGTTCAAGTAATATATGGTGGTTGTATTGTCCGTTTGTATCTGGATCGATTCGGACTGAATCGACGGCTGGAATGCCTTGAGGGGTAAATGAACCGCCCGTAGTTCTAGCATGTTGATATGTTAGGTCTGGTCTTTGCTGGTCCATCTGCCCTGAGTTTGTAGTTGACCCAGATGCGCTCCCCATCCCTGAACAGATGCATCCGTGATCAGAGATTGTTTTGACAGAGGTTGATGGAATGGGACTCCCACCAGAAGATTCTTTGGCTGCAGCCACCAGAGAATGGACTTCTTTGCTGTTTGAGAGAGAAGAATTTGGTCGTTCCAATGACCCGAGGATTGCTTCCATTTGTCCTACAGGTCCTGCTGCAACAGTCTCATTCTCAATCTGGAGTTGGGTATGAGAAAAATGCAAGAGGCCATCGACCCCAGCAGAGTAGCTACTTGCCTTACTGATAGTTGATGTACTTGAAGGATGATGTTGCATTTGTTTCTCATTGATAACAATCTCTCCTCCGAAGGAAACACTTTTCCGAGGTTGGAGACCAGGGTGGCGCCCAGATAGTGAAGTGATTGAGTAAGTTGAAGAACTGATTTTTCCACGTTCACATGAAGACCTAAGCGTTGAAGGAGATCCAGGCAAATGTGGAGGTGCTCCTGCACCATGTGGGGGGATGATCCCTTCAACAGCCAGTCATCCAGGTATGGATACATGAGCAGGCCGTGGCAATGTAATGCTGCCGCTACTACTGCCATGCATTTTGTGAATACCCTCAGGCATATTTTAGGCCAAAGGGTAATACCTTGAACTGGTAAGGCTTCTTGCCCACATGGTGTAATTGGAATGTGAAAGTACGCATCTTGGAGATCCACTGAACACATCCAATCTCCTTTCCTCAGATGTGGAAATGTTTGATGGAGCGCCAACATTCAAAACTTTTCTTTTCTGATGAACTTGTTCAGAGAACGTAGATCTAGAATAGGTCTGAATTTGTTCCGTTGGCCTTTTTTCGGAACAAGGAAGTATCTGGAGTAAACTCCCTTTCTTCTCTGTGCAGGAGGGACCTCTTCTATGGGTAGTTTCTTGAGAAAAGGTCGACACTTCCTGACGCAGCAGATCTAGGTGTAGATGACGTGACTTTACCGGAGGAATGTCTCTTGGGGACACGCAAAAATGTAGTGCGTACCCATTTTTCAGTATATTCAGCACCCACTGGTCTTTGGTGATGTTGCGCCACTCTTGTATGTAGTTTAAGATACTTCCTCCCACTGGAGTGTGCAACTGTGCTAGAGGAAGCAGAAAATCATTGCTCCCCTTGAGCTTTTGCTGCGGAAGAGGACTGTTGTTGGTGTCCTCCTCTTCCTCTCGAGGAACGACGGCCTTGAAACTCGGACTTGTTCTGCGTGTTTTGCGAGCATTGAGGGGTTTGAACCCTCTATCAGTAATTTTTACGATTGTAGGGCCTGTAGCGTCGTTTAAACTTCTTTTTCTTCTCCAGGCCCACAGCCTTTACCGTGTCTAACTCGGCTTTCATTCTGGCCATTTCCTCATCAGTGTGTGATCCAAATAGGGATTTTCCAGAAAACGGAAGATTCAAAATGCGTTCCTGCTCTACCGGTTTAAACGCTGTCAGGCGCAACCAGGAAGATCTCCGTGCACATATGCCATGTGCATACGAGTAAGCCGCCAAAGACACCCCATCCGCTGCAGTGCTGATTACCTGGTTGGCCACCAGCGCCCCTTCCTGGAGAATCTCGGAGAAGTCCTGTTGATCCTCCTTTGGAAGTTTGTCTTTAAAACGCTCCAGCGAATCCCATAAGGACCTGTCATAACGGCCCAGCAGAGCCGCAGTGTTAGACACCTGAAGAGAAGACGCTGCAGAGCCGCAGGCCTTCCTATCCCAAGAATCCTGCGCTCTACTTTCTTTATCTGGAGGAGCTGAGGAGGAAGAAGTCACTGCGGGTGTCTTCTTTGTTGCTGCGATAATGACAGAATCCGGTGGTGGATCAGATTTCAGAAAAAGAGGATCTGATGTAGCAGGTTTATATTTTTTCAGGATCCGAGCCGGAGCTGCTATAGCCGATGATGGAGTGAGGAAGATGTCCATTACCGGCTCAATGATACCAGAAACCAAAGGAAGCAATGGCCTCGTCGCAGATCTCTGATGGAGTCTCGAAAATGATGGAGGTGGTGGTGTGAGGAGCTGACATGGCTATGCCCAGCTTTTGCGCTCCTCTGGAGAGAACATCGTGAAAGGTATTCACATCATCGATGGGTGACACCCTAGAAGGTGGACTATCAGTAAGGGTAGGCGAGTAGTCACTTTTGGAGGAGTGTGTCGAAGACGAGGACCAAGATGGTGTTCGCAGTCTCTTGTGATGACCCTGAGTCGACCTGCGCTCAGGAGATCTGTGTTCTCTAGTCCGAGTAGTGGGGGACCTGTCCACTTCCTGCATGCGACGTTGTAACAGGGATCTGTGCAGTGGACTGGAATAGTCCGTAGGCCGCTGGGCATGATCAGAGGGTTCTTTCTGCCAATGATGGAGAGGTTGGAGCCATCTGCGTGAAAGGTGGATTGAAGGAGATCGCTGTCTCCTTGGAGAGCCTCTTGGAGGTGATCTTGGAGGCTCAGACGAGTGAGCAGAAGAGCTGCGTGACATCGCAATCGTCTGGGGTGAGCTCCAAAAAGAATGAGAGGACTCTCTGCGACTTCTGGAGCGTGATCAGAGTCTTGATGAACGATGTGACGTCGATGGAGAGTGCTTCGACGTCAATCGGCTCTGCATCACCATCACTGGTGAATCCCTAGAGCGTGATCTTCTCCTCGACGTCGATCTCTCCGTGTGCTTCGACGTTGCATGATGTGACGTCGAACACCTGGAGCCAACAGACTTCGCCCTCGACGTTGAGTGTGCAGGATACCCCAAGTACGGATCGACGGAGAAATCCTTCTCGACATCGTTTCTTGATGCCTGTCAGATCTCTCTCTCGATGCTGAACATCTACTGGAAGTCAGTGGAGTTGAGATCGGGGCACTTCTCGTCGTCGATGGAGACCGCCGTCTCGACATCGAACGACACCTGGTGTATTTCACTCTGGGTCTCGATGACTAATCTTTCTTCGTCGTCGGCGAAGATCAAGCTCTCGACGTTGAGCGTTGCTTGGACGACAACGGAGGCATTGAGTGCCTTGCCTCTGGTGACGAGGCGCGTCTCGACGTTGACCGCCGCCTGGTTAACGGAGAGGCCCACTTCGACGCCAATCGCCGGTGACCTTGCGACGGCGGAGCATGTCTCGACGTCGAACGCAGACTTGACGGCGATGATCTATCTCTCGACGTTGGGCGAGCCCGCACCAACGGAGAGCGACTCCTCGACGCCGATCGTCGCCAGGCGGCGGCGGAGGATCCGACATACCTTTGGTCTTCGACTACGATCGGTGTTCTCTCGATGGCGAGCCCGCTGTCGATGGTCTTCTCGTCGACGTTTTCGTTGCCGATGAAGGTATTTGTGGCGCCGAGCCTGACGCCGATGGAGAGTAGACTGGAACCTTACTTCTAGATGGAGTGGTGGCTCTCTCTTTCCTCTTCTTCATCGGAGACCTGCCTCTTGAAGGTGCTTTGCCCTTCTCAGCCAGCCCATAGAGGCGAATCCTCTCCCTGTCCTTCAGAGGTCTTTTGGACAGCAACTGGCAATGCTGACAGGTCTTGGGAGCATGAACAGAAGGACGGCAGAGAATACAGACAGGGTGGGAGTCTGTCTTAGCCTTCTTCTTGCCACAGGAAGGGCAAGAGTCAAAAAGAGAGAGCATTTTTGATTGGAAAATAATGCTTAACTCTCTTAAAAATAGAAAAGAAGTTCAGTTCAGTTCAGTTCATACGTCTTTATTTCGATAGTTTCATCATAAAAGACAGTCATATAAAAAGGAAATACATACACCATAATTCATAAGAGACTGTTTAAACAGTTAAAAACAGCAATATGTAATCTTTAAAACATTTCATAAAAGATTATTAAACCTCAGTTCAAGACGTAATTTCAGATTTAAATTTGTAGTCATATAATTTTAGATATATCATGGTACATTGGACCTATCTGGCTCTAATGATCCATGCCCACCCTAAAAATTTCGCCACACCAATAACGATAAACTCCGAGGTATTAAATCTTAATTCGCATAATGCATCTGCACACCTCCTGGAGTTCAACCGTTTGCAGATAGGCGTTAACCATTTACACCTTGGCACCGAGTAGGCAGGACAGGCAAAGAAAAAATGACCAACACTTTCCCTGTATTCCTTGCACCATGGACAGTATTCATTTAGCTGGCCTTGCCATTTTTTAGTAAAGGATCTCAGGGGTAAGGACCCCACTCTAAACTGATGGTATAATTTTCTATCTAGGCACCTCGTAATTACATCCCAGTAGTCCTCCAGATGGGGATCCAATTTATATACTGGGAACTGACCCGTTAGTGTAAGCAAATCCGATTGCAAGCCTAATTGCTGTTTAACAGTAGCCCAATATTGCATTTTAAAATCTTTGGTGGAGGGAAAGGCATTTGTACCCGGGTCGAGGTGAAGCACAATTCTCAGTCCCTGCCATCTTGCAGATGGGGGGACCCAGTCGAAAAGAGGGAGGCATATGCCCCCCTGGCACTGTGGGGTGGCATAAAAGGGGGAGTAAGAACCCCAAGGAAGGGACCCATTAGTCCCAACCTTTACTTACCTGTAACGCCCCTAAATCTAGTATTTAAGAGCAACCCTGAATCTTGCCTCCTCAGACAAGAAGGAGAGCAGAAGGACCGCCTGTGTGCACGTTGCTCCTGCTATATAATAGATGAATAGAGATATAGTGAAAAGCAGGGTATCATGAACATGATTTGTTCTTTCCCCACGTTCCTTTTTCGCAGAGCGGTGCCTCCTTTTTCCTGAGCCACAGCCAGGTGAGGTGAGGTCTTATCCTCATGTAAAACGTGTAAGCTTGCATTTCATGCATTGAAGAAATTACACAATTAGAGACAATGATCTAATGTGTCAGCATATACAGCACTTTGTTTTTGAATCCTTGAGTTCTTTTTGATATTGTACCAACCTTTACATTGTAGATCGTTGTACTTTACTCTTTTGCAGAAACTATCAACAGTCCACTATTTACAGAGGAATTGTTAAACAGCCCTGATTACAGTTGATATGGTTGTATTGGTTCCAACCTTTCATTCATTTATTTAATTAATTTATCACTTTGTGCAGTAGCAACATTTCTGTGGTCCTGAAGAAGGCATAGGATAAAATGTGTCCGCTTATGCTGAAACATGTTGACCCTTCATATTTAGAAAGTTATTTGTTGAAAACTGTCATTTCGCACTGTTTTTAGGTTTGACCTCTGAGAGATATTAATAAAAGTTTTTTTCTCTCAGCAGTCAATTTTAATTCCCTATTTCACAGCATCTTCGCACTGCACCTAACATTCCCACACAAATCGATCATTCACTTCTGTAGGTCTAAATAAAGCATGTTTTATCGCTATAATTTACATAGCCCCCAAAAAAACATCCGTGAGCTCCCCTTTCCTTTTAAAAGGGTTGCAGCCCTTAGTGCCACTAGAGTGACACTAGGAGGAGACCCAGATGATGAAGCATGTCACCATTGGTGAGTGATGGGAATCCGTCCTTTTATAGGATTTTTCCTTCTGTAGCCTGCTAGAAGTATATAGGTTTATGGTCACTGTCTTTAGGTCTTTTGTGGTTCTAACTGTCTGTTTAGACTCGTGGATACGGTTTTGTGTATTTACACAGGTATGTGTGCCATGTAGACTCTTTACTTTTCTATTCACCAAAACATGCAGCATGAAATGGAAGTGTGTGTGTGAAGGTACAGGGCCTCTAAGAGTGGCAGAATATGTGCTGTAGCCCTTAGAGGCCTTCCCTGGACAGTGCCCTTGGTACCCATGGTACCTTTACAAGGGACTTTAATGTGGCCAGAGCGGTGCCAATTGGGGGTATAAAGGTACAGCTTGGGAAAGAACACAGGCCCTGGGAACCGGATTGTCAGGGACCCATGGCACATCAAGTCAAAGTGCATCAGAAGTCCGCCAAAAACTGGGGGGGGTTACTGCAACAGGAACCCAGCTTACTACACGTATGGAGATAATATGGATACCTATGGAATGAGAGGTGCCTGTAATGTTAACCAAGTCTATGTTTGCGGAGACCTATAAAAAGAGGAAGCGAATAACTACGGGGGGCTGTACTTATGGTGGGATCACATGAATTTGGGAACAGTGTAATTCCTTGTGAGGGGAGTGGAGTAATACCTAGCGGCTTTGTGAAGACCCATGGGATAGAGGTAAATGATTGTGAACAGCGGGATGGTGCTGGAGCTGTCAATCATCTGCGCACAAAAGTTGAATGTTACCCTTACCAACAGAGCTCCGAGTGGCTCCAGCCCTGGGCCTTGTTTTTCTCGGGCATCAACAACAAAAAGAAAGGGGCTACGGCTCCCATAGTGCTGTCCTTGCAAGCTACACCAACTCGGTTATATAGTGAGAACTTGACTTCTAGTTTGAAGGTACAGGAAAGCTTTATATGAGCTCAAGTTAAATTATCCAAGGTCAGGTTCATTTTTTCAGAAACAGGAAGTTGAGCTGACATCGAGATTGTAACCTAAGTCTCAACTTCTAAAGCTTTGGCGGTAGCGTCACATCCTCTCTTTCTGCTAACAGCGCCTCTGCAAGTGGCCCTCCAGCTTTCTGACGTCACGAGGCTGGAAAAAACAATGGCGTAAGAATAACAACCTCCCTGCACCTAACAAGTGAAAACCTCTTTCAATTAATCGGTATTCACCAGATCCTTGGAGGAATCACATGATGATTGGGGAACCCAGTTCGAGGAATGCCTAAGCAAGAAACAAAAAGAGGACTATGATAGCAAAGGAAGCCTTTAGGAGGTTGAAATCTTATCTGCAATTTTGAAAATGAACCGCTTTTTGTATCAGTCTGCTGGCAGAAATTGTTTTGCACCGTTCAAAGGATGTCCTGGAGTGCGGGGAGCCAGTTGGGCAACTAAGCGAAAGCTCAGATTTGGGATAAGATGAGGAAATGTAAATCCAGCTCTGGGGCAGACGAGATGTAAAGTTTTATGGCTCGTGCTTGCATAAAGGGTCTTACAAGAGGTCTCCAAATCTACACTTCTCTCTAGAGTTGTGCCTGCAAAAGGATTAGTGGCTTCGATTGTTTTTTCTTCGAGAAACGTAAAACCACGCTGCAGTGGACAAAGAAATGTACCATTTGATTGCGCAAAGGATGCACTGTGGTAACCAGCATATCCCCACCCCAGCGCTTACACTTTTATTTCTCCCAAACCCCCAGGTTCCATCTTTATTATGAAGACTGACCTGAGGCGGGCAATTGTGGCACTGACGCGAGTGCTTGAGTTCGAGGCGGGTGAGCGACGAGGAGCAGAATTTAGAAAGTGACATCGGTGGAGTGCTGCAGAGTGAGTCCGCTCCACCCACGACTACTAGTTGCCCTGAACAGCAAATGGTAGGTGTGAGAAAGTGCCCTCTTTCTGCATGGTTGCCCCCACTTTTTGCTGAATTGCTGATGTACTTTGACTGAGTGTGCCCTGCGCTCCCGCTAATCAGGTACCCAGGGCCTATGTTCTTTCCCAAAAACTGCATTGAAGCCTAAACCAAATTGGCATCTCTGGCCACAGGTCAGCCCCTGGTAAATGGTACCACAGGTTCCCAGGGCACTGTGACCAGAGAAAGCCTCTAAGGGCTGCAGCACTTATTGTGCCACCCTTAGAGGTCCTGTACCAGTGCACTCAGACACTGCCTTTGCACGCTGCGTGTCATGGTGCAGAACAAAGTTAAGAGTCGACATGGCACACATCCCAGTGTGCCATGCCACAAACCACTGCCCTTGCATACATCAGTCACCCCTCTAGCTGGGTGCCCTATGCCAGTGGTGAGGGTACAGGTGCATAAGCCCTGTACCTCTACAGTGCCCAAGTCCATTCCTGGGCATTGTAAGTGCAGTGCTGCCATTAAGAGTATATGGTGCTGGGAGTTTGTCATTACGAGCTCCACAACACCATAATGGCTACACTGAAGACTGAGAAGTTTGGTATTCAACTTCTCAGTGTGAGAAAGTGCCCTCTTTCTTGCATGGTATGCCCCCACTTTTTTCTAAATTGCTGAATGTACTTTGACTGAGTGTACCCTGGACTCCTGCCAATCAGGTGCCCAGGGTCTATGTTCCTTCCTTAAAACACACAAACTCCAAATTGGCAAACCCTGGCCACATGTCAGCCCCTAGTAAATGGTACCCTAGGTACCCAGGGCCTTGTGACCAGGGAAGACCCCTAAGGGCTGCAGCACTCATTGTGCCACCCTTAGGGGCCCTGTACCCTTACACACACACACTGCCTTTGCAGGCTGAGTGTCTGGGTGCAGGACAAAATGAAGAGTCGACATGGCACACATCCCTGTGTGCCATGCCCAACACCCACACTGCCAAAGCATATGCCAGTCACCCCTCTGGCTGGGTGCCTTATGCCCATGGTGTGGGCACAGGAGCAGGAGCCCTGTGCCCCTACAGTACCCAGGTCCATTCCCGGGCACTGTAAGTGCAGTGCTGCCATTTAAGAGTACATGCTGCTGAGAGCTCGTCAAACACGAGCTCCACAGCACCATAATGGCAACACTAAAGACTGGGAAGTTTGGTATCAAACTTCTCAGCACATTAAACCCACACTGATGCCAGTGTGAGATTTAATGTACCAAGCACCCCAGAGGGCATCTTAGAGATGCCCCCTTACAACTAACCTACAATCCACGTCTGCTCTGAGGCTGCCCAGGCTGCCACACAGCAGACACGTTGCTGGACCCCTGGGTGGGAGAGCCCCTGCTCTCCCGGGCCTGCAACAATGCACATCCTGGGTGAGGTGATAGATCTCCTCCCCCAGGATGAGCAAAGGGAAACTTCAAAGGCCTGCCGCCTCTAGGAGTTTCCCCAGGCCACTGCCACCCCCCACTCTGGCGGGAAGCTTGGCCGAAAACCTCATACAAGGACAGGGGATGTGCCAGCCTGTCCACCCCACCCCTCAGGTGGGGGAGGCGAGGTGAAGCACATCTCCGGGCTCTCGCTATCTTGAAGATGGGAGGCCCTACCCTATCAGGATTAGGCTACTGCCCCCCTCCCACAGGAGAGGGGCAGGATAGGGGGTGTACCCACCCCAGGACAAGGACCCATTGGTCCCTGGCCTTCACCTACCTGTAACACCCCTAAATCTTGTATTTAGGGGCACCCTGAACCTTCCTTCCCCAGATTCCAGATCCCGAAACTACAAGAAGAGCGAGAAGAAAAGAAGACCTGCCCTGCAGCTGCGAAGGAGAGGGAGACACCAACTGCTTTGGCCCCAGCCCTACCGGCCTGTCGACCTCGAACCTGCTCCTGCTCCAAACCCGGCATCTCTTGTGGCCAGCAACCTCAGAAACCCCGGAGGACCTGGCTACCTTTGAACTCTGATCCCCTGGGACTCCCATGAGTAGAGGCTCTACTCAGAACCTACCTTTGACCCCTGGCAGCAGCCCGGAACCGCGATCCCAGCCCACTCTGCACCCGCCACGCCTGGCCGGTGCCGGAGTGAACTAAACCCACGAGGACGACCCCACGGCGACTGTGACCCCGAGTCCGGCACCCAAGGACCCCCCTCGACAATCCTGACGAAGCCTGCAGCCTCAGAACAGAGTGCCACCCCAACCGCGATCAACAGAGGATAAGATTTCCCGACACCAAAAGACACCCCTGCACCCGGCGCCCCACGGCCCTCTGTGTCCAATCCCAGGGTACCTACCTATCCTCCAACTACCCAACTTACCTCTCGAAGTGGTGGTGGCACCTGAAGAGTCCTCGTCCCCGAGCTTGCAGTCTTTGTCCAAACTGGAGATTTCCCATAGAAATCAATTGAGCGCCCGACGGCTCAAAAGCACCCTGCACCCAGCCGCACGAGTGGCCCTGGCAGTGAAAACTCTACTCTAACCTACTTCCCCACTTGCCCTGAGTAAGTGACCAGGAGCCCAGCTCCCAGAGCCGCGTGGCTTGCCCGACAGCAGCCACCAACCCAGGCCCCCCTATCCCTCATAGGATAACATTGGGCCTAACTCTCTCTGCACCCGGCCGTCCTGAAACCGCTGAGGGTGAACTGATTGTACCTACCTGACACTGGGGGACCCCTGAGTCTATGCCCAGAACTTCAACTCTGCCAGTCGAGTACTTACCCTTAAACCGCTAACTTCATTTTTCTCATAGGGTAACATTGACTGGCTTTTTCTTGGAAATTCTTCTAAGTGTGGACTTTTCAAAACTCAAAATATTCACCAAAAATCAGCCGAGTATCAAAAACGAATTTACTCACCTGCTCCTAGGTGAGCTCCCAGTGCTGGATCTTGGTGCCCAGCACTGACTCTGAAAAGTACCCACAACTATACGTACCTCTAACTCCTTTTTCTTCCATAGGAAACCACTGACTGTTTTTCTGTGAAATTTCTTCTAAGTGTGGATTTCTGCAATTTCTAGATATTCTTCAAAAATCGTATAACATCTGAAAACGTAATTACTTACCTGTTTAAAATAAAGGTCCCAGTGCTCAGTCTAGGCACCCAGTACTGGATTACAAAAGTAACGATAACCTACTGTACCTGTAACCTACATTTTCTTCCATAGGGAATCATTGATTGTTTGCTCTGAAATATTTTCTAAGTGCTAACTTTTGAAATAGCTAAATATTAGTTAAAAATCATTACAGTACCAAAGTCGACTTTTAACAGCTGATTCTGAGAACTGGCCCAGGACTGGATCTAGGATCCAGGCTTGGAATTACAAAAGTAATCTAAAAAGTAATCTGTTGCATATAACTTGAATTTATCATTGAGCTCAATGTATTGTGTTTAGAAATAGAGTTGCCTACTGCAACTACTTGTAACTGTTTACTAAAAAGTCTATTGCATATACAAAAGTATTCTTATGAAACATCTCCTGTCGAGAAAGTATATTTTAATTCCAAGTGTTGGTTCTAAAATAAAACAAGCATATATTTTTTTATATACAAACCATTGGTCTAGAGTTCAGTTATTGAGTGTGTGGAAATATTTGCTGACTGAGTGTGTACAACAAATGCTTTACACTGTCCTCTGATACTGCCTTACTGCTCGACCAGGCTACCACTTTGGAGAGTAAGGTTATATCTAACTTTAACCTCTGTTAAACCCTTGGGGTCTGTGGACTCTGTACACCCTGTACCTATTAAGGAACAGTATATACAGAGCCACTTTCTCACACTCAGCACATTAAACCCACACTGACGCCAGTGTGGGATTTAATGTAAATTGCAACAGAGGGCATCTTAGAGATGCCCCCTGAAACTCGACCAACTTCTAGTGACCTGACAGAGTGGCTGCTTAGGCTGCCACCAACAGACATGTTTCTGGACCCCTGGGTCGGGAGCCTGCTGCTCTCTGGGGCCTGAAACAATGCACATACTGGGACGAGGTGCCAAGCCTCCTACCCCAGGATGGGCAGGGTTCACGAAGGGGAAGCTTCAAAGGCCTGCCACCTTTGTGAGCTTCCCCAGGCCACTTGCTCTCAGCAACTGGACCCCACTGGTTCTGACCCCCACTTTGGGCGGGAGAACCGGCGGGAAAAACAAGTGAGGAAGAGAGGTGTGCCCACCTCTGCCAACTCCACCCCTCAGGTGGGGGAGGTGAGGTGAAGCACAACTCCGAATCCCCGCCATCTGAAGGATGGGGTGGACCCAACCAACCAGGGACAAGCTCATGCCCCCTCCCACTGGAGGGTGGTACAATAGGGGGTGTACCCACCCCACGAAAGAGAGCCATTGGTCCCCGCCCTTTACCTACCTGTAACGCACGTAAATTAAGTATTTAGGGGGCACCCTGAACCTTGCTTCCTGAGATCCAGACAAAAAAGAAGATAAGAAGAAGGACTGAAGAGCCGTGCAGAGCTAACAAGAGGACGACGCCCACTGAATTGGCCCCAGCCCTACTGGCCTGTCTTCCCCTCGAACCTGCTCCTGCGAAATCCCGATGTGTGCTGCAGCCAGCAACCTCAAGAAACCCAGAGGACCTGCCTGCGTTCACTTCTAAAGACTGCATCTCCTGTGAACACAGGATTTGTTCAAACTGCAGCTTCTGGCACCAGCCAGAGACCGCGAATTCAGCTCACTCTGCACCCGCCGAACCCCGCCCGAGCTCAAGTGGAAAAACACCATGAGGAGGTCACCCCGGCAATCCTGACACGAGATCCCGTGACCCCTGACCTGCCTCCAGCTGACGCCTGGAGCCTAAATCAAGAAGGCCCCCCTAACCGCGACCAGGAGCTGGTAAGAAGATCCGACCCCAAAAGGCACCCCTGCACCCGATGCCCCGCAGCCTTGTGTGACCAAACCGACGGTGCCTAACCAACCCTTAACTTCCCAACTTACCTCTCCAAGTGGTGGTCGCACCCAGAAGTCCTTTGTTTCCCTGCCTGTAGTGCTTTTGCAAACCGGAGGTTCTCCATAGAAAACAACAGGGCGCACAACATCGAAATAGCACTCTGCACCCGACCGCCCCAGTGACTCTGAGGGTGCACCTTTTGTGTTACTTTGTTTCCCCATTTGCCCTGACCTTGACCCTAGGAGCTTTGCTCCCACAACCCAGTGGCTTGCTTATCAGCAGCCACCGACCGGAGGTCCCCTATCCCCCAATGGATAACATTGGGCCGCAACACTCTGCACCCGGCCGCCCTAGTGCCGCTGAGGGTGCAACAACAGTGCATCACTGACCCTGGGGGACCCCTGAATCTAACCCCAGAACCTTAACGCCCACAGACAATTACTTACCTGTGAACCGTTAACTTGTTTTTACTCCATAGGATAACATTAACTATTTGTCTCCAAAAAGTTTTAAGTGTGGAGTTTTGAAATCTAAAAATATTCTTTAAAAATCATGTGAATAACCAAAACATAATTACTTACCTGTTTCCAGGAAATGCCCCAGTGCTGAATCTAGACATCCAGCACTGAGTTAGAGCAGTAACGTAAAAAGTAACGTACCTGTAATTTACTGAAAAAGCCTATTCATTTCAATGTACTGTATTTGCCAAGTGTTGCAACCTACTGCATCCCCTGTGAATCAAACAAAGTACAATTGCTATTGCATTTTCAAACTGTCCTATATCCAGTAACTTATTACTGAAAAGTATTTAATGCTTACCTGTGCCAGGCTTGCTTGTTTCTAAAAATAAAACAACACAATTGGCCTAGAGTTCAGTTATTGAGTGTGTGAAATCATTTGCTGACTGTTTACATCAAATGCTTAACACTGTCCTCTGATACTGCCTTACTGCTCGACCACTCTACCACAATTAGAGAATAAGGTTCTACCTAACTTTAACCTCTGCCTACCTCTGGGGTCACTTGGACTCTATACACACTATACCTCATTTTGGTGTAGTATATATAGAGCCAGTTTCTTACATAGAACAGTTTGAAAAGGCAATAGAAATTGTACTTTGTTTGATTTACAGAGGATGCAGTAAGTTGCAACACTTCGGAAATACAGTACATTGAAATAAATAGGCTTTACGGTGTGCACCTAGGCCCGAAGGTGAAGGTGTTACTGAAGCCTTTTTATGAGTGGGTGGGTGGGAGGGGTCGAAGTCAGTACTTACGACCCGCTGCCCTGGAGTGATGTCTTTGACGTCGGAGTCGTCGGCTTCGGAGGCGCTAATGTTGCCCTCTTCGATCTGCTCCTGCTCCAGTACATTCATTGCTTCTTGGAAGATATTGACCGGTATCTATGTTGATGATCGAGCCATGCTTCTTCGAGCCCGACGATCCCGTATTGTTTTCTTGGAGCGGAAAGAGGCACAAGCTGGACAGTCTTTGGCCTCGTGCTCAAGTTAAAGGCAGAGGTTACACACCTCGTGAAGATCAGCGTGTGGAAACTTGGATCCACATGAGGACACTTTTTGAAAGGAGTTCTTTCCATGAGCCAAAGGCCTAATGGCGTGGCTAGGCCCGAAGGCTTGTGTCGACAACCGGAATAGAAGAATTCAAGTTTGTAGAGATGCGCTTCAATAGGGAAATGCGATTGAAACAATACCGAAGAATGGGTGAAGGATTGCGCGTCGAAAGGTAGAACGGTAACGACACCGAACTGGAGCGTGACGAACACATCCGAGCCTGATGGCAGAAATAGACAATCTGAAGATGGAGTCGATGCCCAAGCGCATTATTGTCCAAAGGAGGAGTCATCTATCTTGTGACTTCCAAAGACTTAGTCCAATACAACAACAAAGTGCAAACATCCGGGCCCAACACCAGATGGTGATCTATGCACAGTGTGTGATCTGCAGCTCATATGCCTCGAACAAGAGTGTTTTTCTAGTTTCTGAGACACACTGAGAATGGTGAAACGCATACAAAACAATACAGACAATACAGTGTGTTGCGCACCGAGAGGATCCCGAAGGACGGTGTCTAACCAGAGCGCTGCAAACCACGTCCGAACCCGATGGCGGAAAGAAATCAATCTAACAGTGGAGTCGATGCCCATGTGCACTATCACTGAAAGGAGGAGTCACCTTACCTTGTGACTGGAAAATACTTCTTCGAAGACAACAACTTGCAAACACCCGGACACAACACTAGATGGCAGGAGTATGCAAAGCATGTGTATCTACAGCACACATGCCTAAAACACACATTTATCATGTCTTTAAAACTGTCTGAGACAAGTCACACATTTTTCTGACATGCACTCGGAGATAATCAGACAATGTTTGGTTGGGTGGGTGGTTCAGGAAATACATTATTCAGTGCTTTGTGTCTCCAACATAAAAGGTCAACAGTAAAGGGTAAATACATATGTCCCAAGCACTCAATGAAATAAAGAAAAACACTAGTTGGTACCTCTTCTTTTTGTGGAGCATGTTCCTCTATGCACTCTGCAACTGTGTTCTTCTCACTGGGGATCCACAAGGAAGAATTGTGCTTTGTTTGCTCAGCGAATTGCTGCTGTTGCATGAATAACATATGGTAGAGCTCCTGTATTTCTGGTAGAGAGACCTGCAGTGACTGGGCTTCCATAAGCACTTCTTCTAGTTCTGCACTTAGACCTACAATTATATAATTTAAGACTCTGGTAATGACAGATCGTATGAGACAGTTTGTGCATTACTATATGGTTATAATTCTCCTGATATATTAAAATAATGAAAACACCAGATGCTAAAGAGTTCTATCAATTAACATGGTTCATGCCTTCAACATAGGTTACAACAAAACCACCTAGATAAAACATTCAGTATTTCAGCAATCTTCTGCACATCAGAAGAGGTATGAAAATAGTTACTTACCTCTAACTTCAGTTCCCCAACATTGGAATCTTTTATACAAACACATGCTTGAATTCTTCCCCGTTGTCAGGCTGGGAATCCCCGGTGCATTAAAGTAGCAGTATAAAGTATAAAATAAACAGCATACAAAGTAAAATGCCCACTGGCCTGAAACATGGTATGTTTAGTAACACATCCACCTCATTTGAAAGAACCCAAACTTCAGCCAAACTCCCCCTAGAGGCCATAATAGATCAGATTTTAAACACACGTGTAAGAATAAATATGATGACCCAAAGACTGGGAAGGAGGGAGGGTTGCATGTGAATATATAAAATATATCAATGTTGAGGAACTGGAGTTACAGGTAAGTAACTAATTTCTTCTCCAACATTGGCTCTTTGATATATTCACATTCTTTAATCAGAATAGCAAGCAGTACAAATTATAAAATACATGCAGGAAGCAGGATTACCATTAATGGAAACGATTTCTCAGCACTGCCTGTCCTACTGTTGCATCAGCTTCTGCGCTCATGTCTAGGCAGTAATGCTTCATCAATGTATGCCTGCTCCTCCAGGTGGCTGTATGGTAGATGTATTTTAAAGACACCGCAGCATGGAGTGCTGCAGTTGACACCATGCCCCTGGTGGAACGCACACACACTTTCCCCTGGAGACGACGCTTGGCTCTGGCGTGACTGAAAGCACTACAGACTGAGGGCAAACAAGTTAGCGCCTGTTTGGACACGGCTTTGCCTTTGCATCGTTGACCAAATTATACAAATATCTGGTCTTATATGTGCATGTCCTTTGTTTTGTCTATATAGAATTTGAGACATATATGCAAGTCTAGAGAATGTAAAGATCTTTCTGCTGTTGAAGGTGGATTGGGAATGAAAGATGCAAGAATGGCAGGCTCATTTAAATGGAGGTCAGTAGGCACCCAAGGAATGAATTTAGGACTCATCCATAATGAATCTGCAAAAAGGTTCCCCGATGGTAAATGCCTAAATAACTCTCACTCTTCTAGTGGATGTCAGAGCCAGGAGTAGTACTATCTTCCAGGAGACAAATTTTAAGTTTGCTCTATGTATAGGATCAAAAGGAGGTAAGATAAGCTGGCCGAAGACAGTGTTAAGCTCTCATGGAACTGGAGGATGCCGGAGACGTGGAAAAGGTCTGAAGAGCCCTTTAATAAACTGTTTAATTACCCTTTGGGAAAACAGAGTAGACGTGGATGTATCCATCCTCCTAAATCTGGAGACTGTACCCAGATGGACAGTGACTTAAGAATATTTGAGAATGCTCTTGCCCACCTTAAATACAGAAGGATCGAAGAAGTATAGGAAGCTGGATCTGTATATACCATACCAAAATGAGGTATAGAGTGCACAGAGTGCAGTGGAACTCCAAAGGTATGCAGAGGTAAAAGTAGATAGCGCCTTATTCTCCATTTGTGGTAGTGTGGGCGAGCAGTAAGGCTTTATCAGAGGATAGTGTTAAGCATGTGTTGTACATACTCAATCTGCAAATGATGTCACACACTCAAAGACTGAACTCAGACCAATTTGATTTGTATAAAAATATTATTTGGTTGCATTTATTTTCTAGAACCAAGCAATCATAGCACGGGTAAGTGTAAATGGTACTTTTCAAGGCAAGTTGAACAATAAACGCAAGCTGAATGAAAATGACTGTTACAGATGTGTAAATACCTTTAATATAGTTGAAATTACTGCTAGATTACTTTTGATTACTTTGCAGATAACTTTTTCTACTCAGTGTGATACACCTACATATCACACTGGGACATTTCCAAGAGAAAAGGTACGTAAAGTAGTTATCAATTATTTCCAGTTTTTCAAGTTCTCTTACAAAACCAAATCCACACAGAACAATTTAAGGAAAAAAAGTAAATGTATTCCTATGGGGAAAATATGGTTATTGGTTAACAGGTAAGTACTTGGTTGTGGGAGCTGGTATTCTGGGGTTAGAACGAGGGTTCCCCCAGGGTCAAGGATGCACTCTCAAAGCACCCTCAGCGGCACTAGTGTGGTCGGGTGCAGAGTGCTGAGGCCCAATGTTATCCAATGGGGAAGAGGGGGCCTCCAGGTTGTGGGAGCAAAGCTCCTCGTGAAAGGCTCAGGGCAAAAGAGGATCCGAGATAGCACCCAAAGTACACCCACAGCCGTGCAGGGACGGCTGGGTGCAGGGTGCTGTTTTGGCGTTGGTGCCCTGTTGTTTTCAATAGGAGTTGCCGGTTTTGGATTTTGGCTGCATGCTCGGTCCAGGAAGACTTCTGGGAGGAACCAACAGCTGGGCAAGTAAGTTGGAGGGCTTAGGACATAGGTGCACCTCGGGTTCTCTTCTCCAGGGCGCAGGGCTCAGGGCGGCTTGATGCAGGGGTGTCTTTTGAGGTTGGATTTTTACCAGGCCACTCGTGGTGGGAGGGGGGCCTCCGTGCAGAGGCTTCAGGCAACATCATTGAGTCCTGGAGGGGCCAACCCACGGTAGACTCAGACTCTGCAGCGCTGGGGGACCTCGCTGGGACTGGTGGGCCACCTGGATTCAGGCCGTAGGCATCGGGTGCAGTGGTGGTTCCAGGCGTCGGGTTTCTTTATCCTCAGCAGGCTCAGAGTCTGTCTTGAAAGTTTCTTTTGAACACAGCTTCTGTTCACAGGATATCGTATCTCTTTTGAAGGCAGTCAGTCCTTCCAAGGGTTCTGGAGGTCGCTGTTTGAAGGGTAAGGTGACTTTGGCGCAGGATATCTGAAAACTGCAAAGGGGCCGGTAGGACTTGGGCCAAGTCAGTTCTTCTCTGCAGTCTCCTCTGCTGGGCGTCTTCTTTCGTCCTTCATAGGTTGCGAGAATCTCTCTTTTTAGTTCAGGGCTGCCCCCTAAATACTGTATTTAGGGGGCGTTTTATGGGTCTTGAGGTCAGTAGCCAATGGGCTACTAACCTTAGGGCGACTACGCCCTTGGTGTGCTCACCCCACGTGGGGGAGTGGGCATAATCCCCAATCCTGATTGGAGAGTGCCTGCCATCTGCAAGATGGTGGGCACTGAAGAGTGGGCTTCAACTCGCCTCTCCCACCAGAGTGGTGGGGTTGGCAGAGGTGGGTACACCTTCCGGGCTGGCTAATGTTTCTTGCCTATCTTCCCGCCGAAAAGGAGAGACAGGAAGGGGGCCCGCTCCTGATAGCAGAAGAGGGAGGGGGATGCATTATAAAGGCGGCAAGGTCTTTGAAGCTCCCCTGCCGTACATGGCTCTTCCTGGCCTGGGGAAGGTGTGACCAGCTCCACCCAGGAAAAGCTTTGTTTCTGGGCCCAGGAAGCGAATGCTCCCACCCTCATGGGTCCAGTAACATGTCTCGTGGTTGCAGGCTTGTCAGGGAACCCACCAGAGGCTGGTCGTTTTTCAGGGGGCATCGCTAAGATGTTCTCTGAGTGCATTTTTCATTAAATCCCACACTGGCATCAATGTGGGTTTAATGTGCTGAGAAGTTTGATACCAAACTCCCCAGTTTTCAGTAAAGCCATTATGGTGCTGCGGAGTTCATAATAACAAATGTATATTTTCTTACCCGTCGGTGTAGTTTTGCAGCTTAAAGACTTTCTGGATTCACTATGCTGTGCATTGTTCAGCCATCCTGTGGTTGGGTCCGGAATTGTAGTCTTTTTTCTCTTTTTTTTATTTTCCCCGTGGCCCAGGTGCGCGTCGACATACCACCATTTGCTGTCCTTCGTGACGTTGACGCGCTTCCTCCGGAAGCTCCCACCTTTGGTTGTTATCGTCGGATTCTTTTTTCTTGTTGTGTGTTACTCTTTCTCTTCTTTTAACTCTTAAAGTCTTATTCCTGTTTTAATCCTCTTCCTCCTGTCTCATCTTTCTGGTGGAGGAGGGTGGGATCGCTAGTGAATCCAGAAAGTCTTCAAGCTGCAAAACTACACCGACAGGTAATAAACTATATGTTTTGCAGCGTGAATCTTTCTGGATTCACAATCTTGTGCATAGACTTTGTAGCGGTTTGTCGTTATTGTGGTGGCTGGGTGGAAGATGAGCTCTGATTATTGAATATGTGTTGCAAGACCTTCTGTCCTACTTGCTCTTCCTTGTTCATTTGAATATCTACACAATAGTGCTCAGTGAACGTGTGCACTGCAGACCATGTTGCGGCTTGGCAAATGTCTTGAATAGGTGTGTTTGCTAGAAACGCAATTGTTGCTCCTTTCTTCCTTGTTGAGTGAGCATGAGCTGCTCCTTGTAACTGTTGTCCTGCTTGTTTGTGGCAGAGTTGTATGGTTAGTGCATTGGTATTTTTGGTAACTGGTCGCCCCAAAAATCTGCTTGCAAATGATACAAAGAACTGCTTTGTCTTTCTGCACTCCTTTGTCCATTCCATATAATGCATTACTGCCCTCCTGGCATCCAGTGTGTGTAACGCCCTTTCTGTGCTTGTGGTAGGTTTTTGGAAAAAACTTGGTATTTGAATTGTCTGGTTGATGTGGAACCGTGACACCACCTTTGGCATGAAGTGTTGATCTGCTCTAATTACAATCCTATCATTGTGTATTTGCAGGTAAGGCTCTTGAAGTGTAAGTGAAATATACACTAAAAATCACCCAATCAACGAAAACGAAATTACTCACCTGTTACCAGGAGAGATCCCAGTGCTGGATCTTTGTGCCAAGCACTGACCCTACAAAGCCATTACAACTGTGATTTTGCGATAACCAAACTTTCCTCCATAGGATAACATTGCCTGGTTTTTGCCAGAAAGTGTCGATTTTTGAAACATACAAATATTCCTTAAAAATCGCCTGTGTGACAAAAACGTTTTCTTTCAACTGTTTACAGGAGATGCACCAGGGCTGAATCCAGGACCCAACCCTGAGTAAGAAAAACCTATGCAAAGTAATTCCCATTGAGCTCAATGTTATAATTGTGTTTAACTTGTGTTGCCTATTGCAACGACTGTAACTACTGCATTCAAAAGTCTATTGCTACTTGAAAGTATTCAACTAGATTAGTATTTTTATACCTACTTGTGGTTCTAAAATAAAACAATATATTTTTTATATACAAAACAATTGGCCTAGAGTTCAGTTCTTGAGTGTGTGAGACCATTTGCTGACTGAGTGTGTACAACAAATGCTTTACACTGTCCTCTGATACTGCCTTAATGCTCGACCAAGCTACCACTTTAGAGAGTAAGGTTATATTTAACTTTAACCTCTGCCAAACCTCTGGGGACTGTGGACTCTGTACACACTGAACCTTACTTTGGTGCAGTATATACAGAGTCACTTTCTTAAATTGGTGGCTCAGTGGTGGGATACAAACTTGCATTTGTTGGACTACTTGGTTACTATCTGATCACACGACAGAACTCTTAAATTGCCTTTAGAATTCAGATTTTTCTAAATTGGCCTTTCCAAAATACTAAAAGTCTTGTCAGGGCCTTGCTTGAAGTCCCCTTAGAATTTTAGAGAAATAAAAGTCACTGTAGTCAAGCGTAGAGGGTTACAACTGTCTGGTCTGGTTAGAATGTCTCAAAAGAATCCAGCTATTAGTGAAAGTAATATCATGCAGGACCTGGTTGAGGAGCTCAACCTCACACCTTAATTACACTTGTCTTTCAAGGAATTGAGGTCCTTATGCAAACTAAAAGGTATAACAATGGGCCTGCATCCAACCAAACAAGAGCTCCAGGAGCTCCTGGCTAAGTATGCAAAGGACCACCCCTCTGAACATGGTGATGACCAGTCAGATGAGGAAAGGGAGGAGGATGAGGGGGATAGCGACCCCCCCCCCCTCCAATAATCCCTAGAGAGGAAAGGGACCCCATACCCTTAACTCCAAGAATCAACCTCTGGGGGCCTACAGACCACATAGTTGGACCAGGTCCCAGAGGAAACACTGGGGAACTCCCCAGTGAAGAGGACAGCTTTTTAGCAAAGCTGGCCAAGCGATTAGAACTAGAGTCCAGACTCCTGGCTCTAGAGAAAGAAAGGAAGGAGATGGGTTTAGCACCCATCAATGGTGGTAGCAATACAAATAATAAGGATAAAGAGCAGTCTTATGATCCAAAAATCCCCAAAGGGATTACCCCTAAATTTGAGGAAGGTGATGACATCACCAAATGGTTCACAGCCTTTGAGAGGGCTTGTGACATGAGAAAAGTAAAGAAACCTCTCTGGGGGCACTCCTGTGGGAACTGTCCTCTGGTAACTGCAGAGACAGGCTTCTGACCCTCTCTGGCTCAGATGCAGGGTCCAATGACCTCATGAAGAACACTCTGATTGAGGGATTTGGGCTCACCACTGAGGAATATAGAATTAGATTCAGGGGGGGCTCATAAAACCCAGACCCATCCTGGATTGATTTTGTAGACTACTCAGTAAAGACACTGGATGGTTGGTTAACTGGACACAATGTGCATGATTTTACTGGACTTTACAATTTGTTTATGAAGGAACATATACTAAGTAATTGCACAAATTAAAAGTTGTATCAGCATTTGGTAGACCCAGGTCTAATTTCTCCCCAAGAATTGGGAAAGAAGGCAGACCACTGGGTCAAGACTAGGGTGACAAGGACAACCACTGGGGGTGACCAGAAGAAGGTGGTTACAAAACCTCCCCAGGTAAAAGGTGGTGAGAATCCTCAAGATAAAAAGTCTGAGTCTTCCAAAGGGCCCCAAAAACATGTACAGGGGGGTGGGTCCCAAACTACTCCCTATGTGCCTCAACCTTATAGGGGGAAGAACTTTGATCCCACAAAGGCCTGATGTAACAACGGTAAGAAGTTGGGACACTTAACTGTAGATAACTCTTGCCCCCACAACAAGGCCCCTAAAGCAACCAGTACAGCTACACCTGGGGTGGCAAGTCTACAGATGGGATCAACAGTGTGCCCAGAGCAAATCAGGATGCACATTGAAGCAGTTCTAGTTTCAGAAGGGGAAGTTGAGTTTGCCACTGTAGCTGTGTGGCCACCCAACTTAAAGAAGTACTTACAATACCCCTGGGTTAATGGAACTAGGGTAGAAGCTCTGAGGGATACAGGTGCCAGTGACACTATGGTGAGAGTCACACTGGTTTCCCCGGAGCAATACTTGATTGGGAAAACTTACCCAGTCACCAATGCTGACAATGTTACCACTAATCATCCAATGGCTATGGTGACATTAGGCTGGGGGGGGGGGGGTTACTGGCCTGAAACAGGTAGTGGTCTCTCAAAAGCTACCAGCTGCATGTCTGCTTGGCAATGACCTAGAAACCTCAGCCTGGGCTGAGGTGGAGTTGAAAACCCATGCAGCCATGCTGGGTATCCCTGTGTGCAAACAAGAGCACAGAGCAAGAGGAAGGGTGAAAAAGTAGGATTACAGCCCACCCCACCAAGAGAAAAGGTAAGAAGACTGGGGGACCAGCTTCTGTACAGCAAACTACTCATGACCCCTCTCCACAGGAAGAGGACTTGGACACCCCAGAGGGAACGGAGGCTATGGAGCTTGACCCTTACCAGGTTGAACTCTTGGGTCCAGCGGGACCCTCTAGGGAAGAGCTGTGCCAGGGTCAGCAAGACTGTCCCACTCTTGAAAGCCTGAGGCAGCAAGCTGTTTCAGAAGCAAAAGGAGAGGTCAGTGGTACCCACAGAGTCTATTGGGAAGAGGGTTTACTGTACAGTGAGGTAGGAAACCCCACTCCTGGAGCCACCAGGAGGGTGGTAGTGCCACAGAAGTACAGGGAGTCCCTCCTAACTTTGGCTCATGACATCCCCCTAGCTGGACATCTGGGGCAAACCAAAACTTGGGAAAGGTTAGTCACTTTTGCTGGCCCCAGATGCACCAAAAGGTGAAGGAGTTTGTAAGCTCCTGTGTTACCTGTCAGGCCAGTGGCAAGACAGGTGGCCACCCAAAGGCTCCCCTGATACCACTGCCAGTGGTGGTGGGGGGGGGGAAGGGTTCCCTGTGAAAGGGTGGGTGTGGACATTGTGGGTCCACTTGAACATCCCACAGACTCCGGGAGCAAGTTAATTCTAGTAGTAGTGGATCATGCTACTGGGACCCTGAAGCAATTCCACTTAGGACTACTACAGCTCCTGCAGTAGCCAAGGCCCTCCTGGGTGTCTTCACCAGGGTAGGGTTTCCTAAGGAGGTGGTTTCAGACAGAGGTTCCAACTTCATGTCTGCTTACCTGAAACACATGTGAAAAGAGTGTGGAGTGTAGTACAAGTTTACTACACCATACCATCCACAAACCAATGGACTTGTTGAAAGGTTCAACAAGACATTGAAAGGCATGATCATAGGACTCCCTGAAAAACTCAAGAGGAGATGGGATGTCCTGTTGCCATGCCTGCTTTTCGCTTACAGAGAAGTGCCACAGAAGGGAGTAGGGTTTTCCCCCTTTGAACTTCTGTTTGGTCATCCTGTGAGGGGACCACTCTGTCTTGTGAAAGAGGGTTGGGAGAGGCCTCTCCAAGAACCGAAGCAAGACATTGTGGACTATGTGCTTGGCCTTAGGTCTAGAATGGCTGAGTACATGGAAGAGGCATCCAAGAATCTCGAGGCCAGCCAGGAGCTTCAGAAGCACTGGTCTGACCAAAAAGCTGCACTGGTTGAATTGCAACCTGGGCAACACATGTGGCTTTTGGAGCCAGTGGCACCAAGGGCACTCCAAGATAGATGGAGTGGCCCTTACCCTATCCTAGAGAAAAAGAGTGAGGTCACTTACTGTAAGAGAGTAGGATCTGCTTCACATGTATACCCCCACTTTTTGCTGGTGTTTCACTGTTTTTCGACTTTAGTCTGGCTGGGACCCTGCTATTCAGGGCCCCAGCCTAGCTGCTTCCTCTCTAAATTGATTGCATGTACTTTAGGTACACCACAGATTGGATCCTGAGGTACCCTTGTGAGTCCCTAGTATATGGTACATTATGTACCCAGGGCACAGGTACCCCAGAGGCCTACCAGGGGCTGAAGCATGTATTATGCCACCCCTGGAAAGCCACCCAAAATGACACCACAGGTCTGCTACTGTAGCCTGGGTAAGGTGGTGCATGCATCCCTTACGGTGATATAGGTTACCTATATCACTATATATACACACACATATATAAACCTATAAGTCACTCCTATGGGAGGCCTTATCAATCCTGAAGGCAGAGTGCTTGGTTCTTATGTGAGGGGGTGCCCCTGCATGATCAGAGCCCCTCTACAGGGATCGGAGACCCTTCTCTGATGCAGTTTGTAAAGCAGCCTGACCACATACTCTTATGTGCATTATAACCTTGCGGTAAATGCTAACTTTGGGATGGCTGCACAGAAACATGTCGTGTTTGGTGTCAAACGCTTTGGAATCCTACCGGCCGGGTAGAATTCCACCCTTCTAGAGGCAGAGACATGACAGCACTGGGTTACCCGGTAGAACTTAACAGAGCCCTGGCATCACAAAATGGATGCTGCAGCCACAGACACGGGTCTGGCCTCCTGCAGCTGACCGAAACTCCGGCAGGGGAGGCCTGGACAATAGGTTTCCTGTCACAGGTAGGTGTAACCACCTCCCAGATAGGCTTATGTGTATTGTGGCTGGGTGGGAGCTTTGAAGTCTTGCACTGGGGGCACATTTGGTGTCCCTGTGCACAGTCCAGCTCAAACCGGTCCAGGGGCTTCCAGCCCCTGCTCTGGCACGAAAGTGGAAAAAGGAAATGGGTGTAGCCACTCCTCTTTCCAAACCCTCCCATAGGTGGGTCCCCAGAGCTAGTCCAGCCCCTTCCTTAGGTATAAGTAAGGAACCTCTGTAACCAGAACTTTAGATATCCCTGGACGAAACTCTGAAGCTGAATCCTGCAACCTTGACGCTCTACTCAAGACTAGAGGACTGAAGAAATCTCCCTTGGGGTCAAGGAGTGACTCCCTGCTTGGCAGGCACCAACGAAGCAATTTGCCGGTCTGCATTTCCGAAGCTCCCGCCGGACTCTGAAGTATTTGCAGCCCAGGAAGAGAATTTCCAGACATCTCACAGGCCGAACAGAGTCCCCAGGAAAGCTGAGACCCGCAGCCCTTGTGAGTAGCGTGGAACCGGAACTCCTGGTCACCTTGCATTTCTGCAAGTGCATTGACTTCTCGGCGTCTCTTGAAGTCGTACTTGGGCTCACTTGTAGCCCCCACCTCGAGCACTGAATCCACCAAAGATTGTCAACCTGGTCATTCCGAGTGACCCATGGGCCGCCATTTTGTGTTTCTTCTCGAGGTCCCTTCGCGATCCCTGGTCCGTTGACTGGTGGATCCCTGAGGGGGTAACTTTGTATTTCCTTGGGCTTCCCTGGTTGCTCCAGATGTGCCCTGACTCCCAACCAAGTGGTGAGTCCCACAGACCTTGCTGGTCTGCACCGAAGCACCTTTCTCGTTTCTGCGTGGGTTGCTGTTACCAAGGCTTGTTGTGTCCAATCCAGGCACCGACGCTGCAGCACTCGACATCCTTCGTGGGACAGCTCGAATCCAGCTCCTGGTCGTCCTCGACGCCTCCTGGTCCTCGTGGCTGAAGAGTCCAGCTTCACCTTCTTCACCTGAAATCACCCGACATCGGTGGGCATCTGCCCATCGCCTTCCTGGTCACTGGCTAGTGACCCAGACTCTGTCCCCTCTGCTTTCAGGTTCTTCTCATCTTCGATCCAGGCTTGGATCTCTTCGGACACTTCGCATCTTCCCGGCAGCAGGACTTCTTCGCCAGCTCCCACTGAAATCGACAACGCGACCCGACACCAAAAGACACCTATGCACCCGGCTTCCCTGGGTGAGGTAATAGGAGTACTCCGGTGCTCCCGTGGGTGCTAGCCCTAGAACTTCCCAAGTCCAAAAGGGTTTGGTCCTGACTCAATTCTAAGTGCCCCTAAGCTTTAAAAATCTAACTGTGACTTTCCCCATAGAAGCTAACGGGAGCTCGTGGCTGTTTTCACACACTGCGCACGGCCCCTGTGGGTCCCCTGTGTCACTACCTTGGGTGGTTCCTTGGGGTCCTAGCGATTCTACAGGCTCTAGGCCTTGTGTCTAGTTAAGTCATGGTTCTTATACCACTATTTTAGCATATGGTTTGGCTCGCCCCTAGGGCCTGACGTTTATTTGTGCTATTTTACTGTGATTATTGAAGAGTAACTTATGTGTTTTGACCTCTAGTCTCATAAAGAGACTAGGAGGGTGTGTTGAGTAATAAATACATATATTTTATATATATACCTGGTGTGGATATCTTTCATTTAGGAACTCAAGAGATTATAGACTGGTAAAACAAGCTGCTTCACAATCCTTTAAGACTTAGCCTGAAGGCTGCTCTCCATAGCTACCACTAGGATAGCTTTCAATAAAGGTTGTCTTTAACCTATAACCAATAAGGGGTTGTTTGGACTGTTACAGGGTGCCCACTATAACTAGTGGACAGCATATACCAGGCCAACTTCTCACACTTACTTAGTTGGCCTGGGCACAAGCAGGACACCCAAAAGGGTTATCCATGTGAACCGCCTTAAGCTCTACAGGGCTGACATCACCATGCTCATGGTGACTGATGAGGAACAGGAAGCAGATAGTAAACCTCTCCCTGATCTCCTCTCCTACAGCCCAAAAGATGGGTCAGTAGATGGTGTGGTGTTTTCAGACACCCTCTCTGCCCAACAGCAGACTGACAGCAAGCAAGTCTTGCAACAGTATGCTAGCCTCTTTTCCCTGACCCCTGGTCTGACAAACTGGTGTACCCATGATGTGGACACTGGTGACAGTGCACCTGTCAAAAACAAAATCTATTGACAGTCAGACCATGTCAAGGAAAGCATCAAAGCTGAAGTCAGCAAGATGCTGGAGTTAGGGGTTATTGAACCTTCTGAGAGCCCCTGGGCTAGCCCAGTGGTTCTGGTCCCCAAGCCTCATCCACAGGGTGCAAAGAGAGAAATTAGGTTTTGTGTGGACTATAGAGGGCTCAACTCTGTCACCAAAACAGATGCTCACTCTATCCCAAGAGCAGATGAATTGATAGACAAATTGGGGGCAGCCAAATTTCTCAGTACCTTTGACTTTACTGCAGGGTACTGGCAGATTGGCATGGCCCCAGGAGCAAAAGAGAAAACAGCATTCTCCACACCTGATGGGCACTATCAGTTCACTGTGATGCCCTTTGGTTTAAAGAATGCCCCTGCCACCTTCCAGAGGTTGGTGAATCAAGTCCTGGCTGGGTTGGAGTCCTTTACAGCAGCTTATCTTGATGCTATTGCTGTCTTTAGTTCCACCTGGCAGGATCACCTGATCCACCTTGGGAAGGCTTTAAAAGCCCTGCAAACTGCAGACCTAACTATCAAGGCATCCAAATGCCAGATAGGGCAGGACACTGTGGTGTACTTGGGCCACCTTGTTGGTGGAGGCCAGGTACAGCCCTTACAACCCACGATCTAGGCCATCCTGGACTGGGCAGCTCCAACAACCCAGACCCAAATCAGGGCATTCCTTGGCTTGACTGGGTACTACAGGAGGTTTGTGAAGGGATATAGGTCCATTGTGACTCCCCTCACAGAACTCACCTCCAAACAAAATGCCCAAGAAAATCAACTGGACAGTTGCCAAAAGGGTTTTGACACCCTGATAGAAGCAATGTGCTCAGCACCAATTCTAAAAGCACCAGATTATGCCAAGCAGTTCATAGTGCAGACTGATGCCTCTGAGCTAGGGATAGGTGCGGTCCTATCCCAGAACAATGATGAAGGCCAAGACCAACCTGTTGCTTTTATAAGCCGAAGGCTTCTCCCCAACAAGCAGCGTTGGAGTGCCATTGAGAGGGAGGCCTTTGCTGTGGTTTGGTCCCTGAAGAAGTTGAGGCCCTACTTGTTTGGTACTCACTTCCTGGTTCAAACTGACCACAGACCTCTCAGATGGCTAATGCAAATGAAAGGGGAAAATCCAAAACTACTAAGGTGGTCCATCTTCCTACAGGGAATGGACTTTGAAGTGGAACACAGACCTGGGACTGCCCATGCCAATGCAGATGGACTTTCCAGGTTCTTCCACTTAGACAATGAAGACTCCATAGGGCAAGGTTAGTCTCATCATCTTTCGTTGGGGGGAGGGGGTTGTGTGAGAAAGTACCATCTTTCTTGCATGGTATGCCCCAACTTGTTGCTGAATTGCTGATGTACTTTGACTGAGTGTGCCCTGTGTTCCTTCCCTAAAACTGCATTGAAGCCTAAACCCAATTGGCATCTCTGGCCACATGTCAGCCTCTGGTAAATGGTACCCTACGTAACCAGGGCCCTGTGACCAGAGAAGGCCCCTAAGGGCTGCAGCACTTATTGTGCCATCCTTAGAGGCCCTGTACCCTGACACACACACACTGCCTTTGCAGGCTGAGTGTCTTGATGCTGAACAAAACAGAGAGTCGACATGGCACACATCCCTGTGTGCCATGCTCCCAAAACACTGCCCTGGCATACCTCAGTAACCCCTCTTGCTGGGTGCACTATGCCAGTGGTGTGGGTGCAGGTGCATGAGCCCTGTACCCCTACAGTACCCAGGTCCATTCTAGGGCACTGTAAGTGCAGAGCTGCCATTAAGAGTATATGGTGCTGGGAGGTCATCATTACGAACTCCCTAGCACCATAATGGCTACACTGAAGACTGAGAAGTTTGGTATCAAACTTCTGAGCACATTAAACCCACGATGTCAGTGTGGGATTTAATGTAAAATGCACGACAGAGGGCAACTTATAGTTGCCCCCTAAACCTAACCCACAACCCGTGTCCTGACAGAGGTTGCCTAGTCTGCCACCCAGCAGACAGGTTGCTGCCCCCCTGGGTAGAGAGCCCTCTGCTCTCGTGGGCCTGCAACAATGCACATCCTGGGCGAGGTGCCAAGCCTCCTCCCCCAGGATGGGCAGG
Organism: Triturus cristatus; assembly: GCF_964204655.1. Lineage (NCBI taxonomy): Eukaryota > Metazoa > Chordata > Amphibia > Caudata > Salamandridae > Triturus > Triturus cristatus. The sequence continues at coordinate 128,149,133 of NC_140580.1, forward strand.
GAAAGCTTCAAAGGCATGTCGCCTTTGTGAGCCTCCCCAGACCACTTGCTGTACTCAGCAAGTGGTCCCCATCAGTTCTGACCCCCACTCTGGCGGGAAGACTAGCGGGAAAATCCAAGGGAGGAAAGGGGGTGTGCCTGCCTCTGCCAACCCCACCCCTCAGGTGGGGGAGGCGAGGTGAAGCACAACTCCGGGCTCTCGCCATCTTGAGGATGGGGAGCCCTACCCAATCAAGACTAGGCTCCTGCCCCTCTACCACTGGAGAGTGGCAGGATAGGGGGTGTACCCACCCCAGGGAAAGGACCCATTGATCCCTGACCTTTCCCTACCTGCAACGCCCCTAAATTTAGTATTCATGGGCACCCTTAACTTTCCTTCCTCAGATCCCGATTCTGAAACAAGAACAACAACAACAAGAAAGAAGACCTGCCGTGCAGCTGCTAACAAGAGGACGACACCAACTGATTTGGCCCCAGCCCTACAGGCCTGTCGACCCTCGAACCTGCTCCTGCTAAATCCCGGCATCTCCAGGGGTCAGCAACCTCGAAAACCCCGGAGGACCTGACTGCCTTGCTCATCTAAAGACTGGGACTCCCACGAGCATTGGTTCTGCACAAACAAGCAACAACCCCTGGTGCCAGCCAGGAACCACGAATCCAGCACACTCTGCACCCGCCGAGCCCGGCCTGTGCCTGAGTGAACAAAGACCACGAGGACGTCCCCCCGGCGACTGTGACCAAGAATCCAGCACCCAAGGACCCACCTCGACGCTCCTGACGACGCCTGCAGCCTCAACTCCAGGGACCCCCCCTACCGCGATCAACAGAGGGTAAGATTTCCCGACGCCAAAAGACACCCCTGCACCCGGCGCCCTGCGGCCCCCTGTGCCCAACTCCTGTGTGCCTACCTAACCTACAGCTCCCCAACTTACCTCTCGAAGTGGTGGTCGCACCTGAAGAATCTCCGTCCCTGAGCTCGCAGCCTTTGTTCGTCACACAGCTTTCCCGTTGAAATACATTGAAGGCCGAGGGCACAAAAGCACCCTGCACCCAGCCACCCAAGTGCTCCTGGAAGTGCAGCATCTGTTCTATTCTACTTCCCCACTTGCCCTGTGTAAGTGACCAGGAGCTCAGCTCCCACAGCCGTGTGGTCTGCCTGCTAGCAGCCACCAACCAAAGGCCCCCTGCCCGCCATAGGCTAACATTGGGCCTACTCTCTCTGCACCCAGCTGCCCCTGTGCCGCTGAGGGTGTAACAACTGTACCTACCGGACCCTGGGAGACCCCTGAGTTTATCCCCAGAACCTCAACTCTGCCAGTCGAGTACTTACCTGAAAGCCGATAACCTACATTTTTTCCATAGGGTAACATTGACTGGTTTTCACTTGGAATGTCTTCTAAGTGTCGAGTTTTGAAACTTTGAAATATTCACTAAAAATCACCCGATCAACGAAAACGAAATTACTCACCTGTTACCAGGAGAGATCCCAGTGCTGGATCTTTGTGCCCAGCACTTACCCTATAAAGCAACTACAACTGTGATTTTCCGATAACCAAACTTTCCTCCGTAGGATAACATTGCCTGGTTTTTGCCAGAAAGTGTCGATTTTTGAAACATACAAATATTCCTTAAAAATCGCCTGTGTAACAAAAACGATTTCTTTCAACTGTTTACAGGAGATGCACCAGGGCTGAATCCAGGATCCAGCCCTGAGTAAGATAAACCTATGCAAAGTAATTGATATTGCGTTTACTTAAAAATTCCCATTGAGCTCAATGTTATCATTGTGCTTAACTTGTGTTGCCTATTGCAACAACTGTAACTACTGCATTCAAAAGTCTATTGCTACTTGAAAGTATTCAACTAGAGCATCTCATTCTGAGAAAGTATTTTTACACCTACTTGTGGTTATAAAATAAAACAACAATGTATTTTTATATACAAAACAATTGGCCTAGAGTTCAGTTCTTGAGTGAGTGAGACCATTTGCTGACTGAGTGTGTACAACAAATGCTTTACACTGTCCTCCGATACTGCCTTACTGCTCGACCAAGCTACCACTTTAGAGAGTAAGGTTATATCTAACTTTAACCTCTGCCAAACCTCTGGGGACTGTGGACTCTGTACACACTGAACCTTACTTTGGTGCAGTATATACAGAGTCACTTTCTTACAGTTAGCGCTTGTAATTCACTCACCCTTCGTAGTGATGTGATAGCCACTAAGAAGGCTGTTTTTAGTGTGAGCATGTGCAGTGTAACTTTGTGCATAGGCTCAAATGGTGCCTTCATCAATTGAGTTAGAACTACGTTGAGGTTCCACGCTGGTGCTGGCATTCTGTTTGGAGGTGCGATTCTCTTTGCCCCTTCCAGAAATCTCTTTACTACTTGGGAGGTGAATAAACTCTTTCCTGTTTCTCCTCTTGTGTAAGCCACTATTGCCGCTAAGTGCACAATTAGGGATGTGTATCTTAGTTTACTTTGTAGTAGATGCGTTAGGTATTTTAGTACTGTTGATTTCTTTGTAATTTCCCTTTGTAGTTTCTCCCTAATGCACCATTCGGAGAATCTTTTCCACTTTGCTATGTAGCACTTTCTTGCAATAGGTCTCCTTGCCTCCATGAGCACCGCCATTGTGCTTGCTGGTAGTTTGCCGTGTGCAAATTCTAGCTCTTCAGGAGCCATGCTGCTAGGCTGAGGCTCTCTGGCTCTGGATGTAGCACCCTTCCGTTCTGCATTGACAACAGGTCCCTTCTCTTTGGGAATCTGTGTGCTGGTGCTTGCGCCATTTCTACTATTTGTGAGAATCAGGACTGTCTGGCCCACTGAGGTGCTATTAGTATTAGCATCATGTTGCTCATCCTGCATTTGTTGAGTACCCTGTGTATCAGTGGTATTGGGGGAAAAGCGTATGCAAATGTCTTTGACCAATTTATTCCTTGGGACCGATGGTCTGGTTGTCTGGATGCGAAGTGTTGGCATTTTGCATTTTGTGTGTTGCAAAAAGGTCTATTTGTGGAATAGTTCCTCTATTTCCTGTTGGTTGAGCTGCCATTCGTGGGATGCTGACGTTTGTCTGCTGAGTCTGTCTGCTTCCGTATTGTCCTTCTCTGGGAGATGTATTGCCAGCAGGTCTATTATTAGTTGAATGGCCCATGTCCATATTTCCTGTGCTAGCCCTGATAGTGCTACTGATTGTGTTCCGCCTTGTTTGATGTAGAACATGGTTGTGGTGTTCTGTTTGGATCAACACCCTGTTTCCGTATAGCTCGCTTTGAAAGGCTTTTAAGGATAGGAACACTGTTTTTAGCTCCAGGTAGTTGATGTGTTTGACCGCATCCAGCTGCGACCATAACCCCCTCACCTTGAGTTTGTTCATGTGCGCGCCCCACCCCAGCTGGGAGGAGTCTGTTGTAATGGTTACTGTTGTAGTTGGCTGTGTGAATGGTTTCCCCTGTGATATGTTTTCCTTGTTCCACCACGCTATTTCCTCATGCATTGCGTGTGTGACAACCACAAGATCTTCCCAACTCCCTGTTGCCTGTGACCATTGCGGTAGTATCCATTCCTGGAACGGTCTCAGGTGTAGGCGAATATTTGGGACCAGGTGTATGCACAACGCCATCATTCCCATTAGCTTGCTCACTGTCCTCGCTGTCAGAGCTTGCCCCTTGCGGTAGAGACGTGTCTCCTTCAGTATTGCCAAAGTTCTCTTTGTGCTGGGGAACACCTTGCCCTGTATGGTGTTGATCTCTGCCCCTAAGAATATCTTCACCTGTTCCAGTTCTATTGAAGACTTTCACCAATGGATCGAAAACCCCAGTTGGATTAGTGTTTGTATCACCTGCTGGATGTGCTGTTTGCACTGGCTGTAGGAGCCTGCTTTTACGAGCCAGTCGTCGAGGTAGGGGTTTACATGTATTCCTTACCTCCTTAGGTGTGCTGCTACCGCTGCTATACACTTTGTAAACACCCTTGGAGCGGATTTGAGTCCGAATACGAGCACTGTGAACTGGTAGTGACTCTTGTTGATCACAAATCTCAGTAGGTGTTTGTGTTTCTTGTTGATGGGGCTGTGTAAGTACGCGTCCTTTAGGTCTATAGTTTCCATGTAATCTCCTTCCTGGTCCTGGGGTATTACTTCTTGCAGAGATGTCATTTTGAATCTTTGTGTCCTTATGAACTTGTTTAAGAACCTTAGATCCAGAATAGGCCTCAGCGTTTCGTCCACTTTTGGTACGAGGAAGTAGTTGGAATAAACCCCCTTGTTTCTTTCCTTGTAGGGCACTATCTCTATTGACTACCTGTTGAGCAGTTCCTGTGCCTCTAGCACAGTGGCGGCTGGTGAAATTTGAAAGTGGTGCGGCGTAAAAGGATTGTCATACTCCACTTTGGCGGGCGAGTGTAGCGAGCGAGCCTGAACAACCTACGGGGCTTTAAAAAAAAACAAAAAAAAGTTGACAAATGGTGCAATTTTCGGAAATGCCGTAAAGTGTTAAATCATGCTACGGAGCTTTTATATTGCACTTTTGTGAGAAAGTGCCATCTTTGCTGAATGTACTTTGACTGAGTGTGCCCTGGACTCCTGCCAATCAGGTGCCCAGGGCCTATATTCCTTCCCAAAAACCTAAAACCCAAATTGGCAAACCCTGGCCACATGTCAGCCCCTGGTAAATGGTACCCTAGGTACCCAGGGCCTTGTGACCAGAGAAGGCCTCTAAGGGCTGCAGCACTTATTGTGCCACCCTTAGAGGCCCTGTACCCTAACACACACACACTGCCCTTGCAGGCTGAGTGTCTGGGTACAAGACAAAACAGAGAGTCGACATGGCACACATCCCTGTGTGCCATGCCCACAACCTACACTGCCCTGGCATACATCAGACACCCCTCTAGCTGGGTGCCCTATGCCACTGGTGTGGGCACAGGAGCATGAGCCCCGTGCCCCTACAATACCCAGGTCCATTCCTGGGCACTGTAAGTGCAGTGCTGCCATTTAAGAGTATATGGTGCTGGGAGCTCGTGAAACACGAACTCCACAGCACCATGATGGCAACACTGAAGACTGAGAAGTTTGGTATCAAACTTCTCAGCACATTAAACCAGCACTGATGCCAGTGTGGGATTTAATGTACAATGTACGACAGAGGGCATCTTAGAGATGCCCCCTGAACCTAACCTACAATCCACGTCTTGTCTGAGGGGCTGCCTAGGCTGCCACACAGCAGACATGTTGCTGGACCCCTGGGTAGAGAGCCATCCGCTCTCCTGGGCCTGCAACAATGCACATCCTGGGCGAGGTGCTATGTCTCCTCCCCCAGGATGGGCAGGGGAAGCTTCAAAGGTATGCCGCCTTTGTGAGCTTCTCCAGGACACTTGCTGTACTCAGCAACTGGCCCCTACCGGTTCTAACCCCCCACTCTGGCGAGAAGACTGGCCGAAAACTCCAAATAAGGACAGGCGATGTGCCAGCCCTGCCAACCCCACCCCTCAGGTGAGGGAGGCGAGGTGAAGCACATCTCCGGGCCCTCGCCCTCTTGAAGATGGGGAGCCCTACCCAATCAGGACTAGGCCACTGCCTCCCTCCCACAGGAGAGTGGCAGGATAGGGGGTGTACCCACCCCAGGACAGGGACCCAGTGGTCCCTGCCCTTTACCTACCTGTAACACCCCTAAATTTAGTATTTAGGGGCACCCGGAACCTTTCTTTCTTAGATTCCAGATTCTAAAACAGCAAAGAAGATCAAAAAGAAAGAAGACATGCCGTGCAGCTGCTAAGAAGAGGAAGTCACCAACTGCTTTGGCCCCAGCCCTACCGGCCTGTCGACCCTCGAACCTGCTCCTGCTACATCCCGGCACCTCCTGTAACCAGCAACCTCACAAACCCTGGAGGACCTTACTTCCTTGTGACTCTGAGCACCTGGGACTCCCACGAGCAGTGGCTCTGCTCAAAGCAAGTATCTAACCCCTGGCACCAGCCCGGAACCACGAACCCTGCACACTCTGCACCCGCCAAGCCTGGCCTGTGCTGGAGTGGACTAAGACCCCGAGGACGTCCCCCCGGCGACTGTGACCCCCGAATCCGGCACCCAAGGACCCACCTCGACGCTCCTGATGATGCCTGCAGCCTCAGAACCAGGGACCCCCCCTACCGCGATCAACAGAGGGTAAGATTTCCCGACACCAAAAGGCACCCCTGCACCCGGCGCCCCCCTGTGCCCAACTCCTGGGTACCTACCTATCCTCCAACTACCCAACTTACCTCTCGAAGTGGTGGGCACACCTGAATAATCTTCGTCCCCAAGCTTGCAGCCTTTGTTCGTCCTTGAGCTTTTCCACTGCAATCCATTGAGCGCCCGAAGGCTCAAAAGCACCCTGCACCCAGCCGCCCGAGTGGCCCTGCCAGTGCTACTTCTACTCCTACGTTCTTCCCCATTTGCCCTGAGCAAGTGACCAGGAGCCCAGCTCCCACAGCTGCGTGGCCTGCTAGTCAGCAGCCACCAACCAAGGGCCCCCTGCCTCCCATAGGATAACATTGGGCCTAACTCACTCTGCACCCGGCTGCCCCTGTGCCGCTGAGGGTGTAACAACTGTACTTACCTGACCCTGGGAGACCCCTAAGTCTATGCCCAGAACCTTAACTCTGCCAGTCAAGTACTTACCCAAAAGCTGATAACTCACTTTTCTTCCATAGGGTAACATTGAATGGTTTCTCTTGAAATTTCTTCTAAGTGTGGAGTTTCTAAACTTTAAAATATTCACCTAAGGGGCGGAGCCAGGCCGGCGGCCAAGATGGCCGCCCGGGCTCCCGGTTCCGTCGACTCTCTCCTCTTGCTGCTTGATCTAGCTGTCGGGGCAGCGCTGCTGACACTTTCCTGGATGTCGGAGAAGGACCTATCCCACCGAGAGTTACTCCGGAGGCTCTCCGAGCTTCAGGGACGGAGATATGCTTCCCGGTCGGTGTGGCCTACGCGGGTCCCGGAGCCGGGACCTCACGTGATACTGTAGCCGGCGGTGAGTGGAACAACAACGGCCGGGAAAAAACGGTCACCCGCGGGGGCGCTCGAACCCACCCTGAACAACAACCTAGCGTCCGTTGCTGAGTGCCGTCGCCTCATGCCGGACGGGCCCCCCCCCCCCCCACCCACCCGAATGCTGCCTTGCTAAATGTGGACGTGTGACGCAGCTCTTTGTCTCTCTGCTGGAGATTGGTACGACCCGCTTGCTGCTGTCTGTATCCCGCGATTCGGCTGATCGGGGCCGATTGCTGCATGGCGATTTGGAGTCGTTCGGACACACTGGGTGGCGCAGATGAGACCTTCCGGGGGGCAGTTGAGATGGCTATCACAACGTGTGCCACCAGGGAGACGTCTGGATGGCACAAATGATGGCGGCTCTGGTGTGAACTCCGGTGGCATTTATGCTGTGCGCCCCATATGGTAGTGATACCCTCATGGAACCCTGCCCACCCGAGGCGATGGCGATGCGCATTTCCAAGGAGTGCGGAGTTCGGAAGCCCCTTCCCGTGTTTTGGCAGCACAGCGAGTGGGTTTGGTTCGCGTGGCGATTAGACCCCGGCATAAGTGGAAGTATGAGAGAGCCTGATGCGGTATTTTCACTGTGTGCCTTGGTCCGGTGACTCCCTCTACGATCTGTGGTATGGCCCGGATGGGTGTCTTTACGGGACCCTACACGTTGCTGATGAGTGGACGTTGGTGACTGGGGTCTACTCGATCGTTACAAAGGGCATCTTCGGAATGGAACTTGGTCCATGGACACATGGAGTGTTCGGGGATTCCATCGGATGTGAGGCTTGTGGGGACTCCTTTATTGCCCTCTCCCTTGTGGCTGACATCGTCGCGCAACCCATATAAATTGAACTGCCTACTCTTCCTGAACCGGACTATGTCTTGCTGCGTGGGAGGCGGTCGTGGGCTGTGAGCGGCTGTGGAATGTGTCGTGTCCTGGTGTATTGGAAGAACTCCTACTCTTCTTTGGATATCCTTGTCTATTCTACTCATGGTGCTTTGTCGGCTACGCCTTGTGCGGACTGGGACACGTTTCTGATAATGGCCGGGTGGGGCTGGGTTACAAAATGGTGATTGTTTCCCTCAGATGCTGAAAGGGGGGTGACTGGGTGGGCTGGCGGGGCGACTACTGTTCTGATTCGATGGGTTCCTCGGATGTCCTGCAACAGCGCTGATATACCTGTAGGCTACGCGGGGGGGCCGGGGGCCTGTACTGGGGAACCCCCCAATATATCTTTTTCTTTTATATTTCCTTCTTTTATATTTCCCCTTTCTTCTATATTTCGGGTTCCGTATACCGGGCGACAGGCACGCTGTTAAGGGGGAGGCCGTAGCCATTGGCAGAGGTGCAGGGTGGGGGGTTAGGGGAGGGGTACTATTGCTCTTTCCTTTTATGTTCCTAGGGCCTCTTTCCTATTCTTTGTCTCTTTTGGCTTTCCTTTCATTTCTCCTCTTTTTTACTTCTTTTGGGAACTGTCTAACAGGTTCCTCTCTATACGTCCTGTTGGTACAGATTACAGGGGTGGATGTTTCTATAACGTTTTTATGTTGCAGCGGGCATAAATCTGTATTGGTGGGTGAATTGTATAGCTTATTGTTTATCCTGCTTAAGGTGCGTCAACGCCAACGTCCTGCCTGCAGTAGTCCTGCCTGTGAATGTCCTGAGCTGTGGTAACCCCTTGCTTTTGTATTATTGGATTGTGTGGCATCAGATCCTGTTCCTTCCTAAAACTCTAAAAGAAACCTCTTTCATCCTGGTGCCGATATGGTACCGATAATATCCTGAGTTACGACGGGGCATTTGGGAGGCGGGTTGTTGTACTCTTATGGCTTGATTGATTTGCTCTGACCGACTCTGTACTACTGGCCGGCTGTGATGGTTTCAGGCCCGGGTTTGTAACTGCTTTATGTACCAATAAAGGTTTACAAAAAAAAAAAAAAAAAATATTCACCTAAAATCAACCGAGTAACGAAAACGGAAATACTCACCTGCTATTAGGAGAGATCCCAGTGCTGGATCTTGGTGCCCAGCACTGACCCTGAAAAGTACTTACGACCGTACTTACCACTAACTCAATTTTCTCCCATAGGAAACCATTGACTGTTTTTCTGTGAAATTTCTCCAAAGTTTCGATTTCTGCAAACTACAAATATTCTTTAAAAATCGTACCAACTGTGAAAGCGTAATTACTTACCTGTTTTAGATAGATGTCCCAGTACTGAGCCTAGGAGCCCAGCACTGGATTACAAAAGTAACAAGAACATACTTTACCCGTAACTCGAATTTTCTTCCATAGGAAACCATTGACTGTTTTTCTGTGAAATTTCTTTTAAGTGTCGATCTTGCAAACTTATAAATATTCCTTAAAAATCGCTTGTATAACTTAAATGCAGTTTCTCAACTGCTTACATGTGGTACACTAGTGCTGGATCCAGGATCCAACACTGACCTAGAAAAAATAACCATAACCCCACTTACCTGCTAAGTGAATTTCCTTCCATAGGATAACATTGGTAATTTGATCAGAAAAAGTTTGTCAACTTTTAAAATAGCAAAATATTGCTTAAAAATCACAACAGTAACTAAAACGTATTTACTCACTTGTTTCCCATAACTGTCCCAGGACTGAATCTAGGATCCAGTCCTGGAGCTAGAGAAGTAATCCTGAAAGTAATCAATTGCATATAACTTAAAACTCACATTGAGCTCAATGTATTATTGTGTTTGAAATTGTGTTGCCTATTGCAACAAAACTGTAACTATCATCTTCAAAAGTCAATTGCCTACTGCAAAGTATTTAACTAAAGCATCTCATTCTGAGAAAGTATATTTTGATACCTATTGTTGGTTCTAAAATAAAACAACCATATATTTTTTATGTAAACCATTGGCCTAGAGTTCAGTTCTTGAGTGTGTGAGACCATTTGCTGACTGAGTGTGTACAACAAATGCTTTACACTGTCCTCTGACACTGCCTTACTGCTCGACCAAGCTGCCACTTTAGAGAGTAAAGTTATATCTAACGTTAACCTCTGCCAAACCTCTGGGGACTGTGGACTCTGTACACACTGCACCTGTACACACTGCACCTATTTGCGAACAGTATATACAGAGCCACTTTCTCACAGACGTTCCTTGCGGGGCTTCATCCTCCTCCTCCTCCTCCTCCTCAGTGACCTGGCTCAGTACTGGGACCTCTATCTAAAACAGGTAAGTAATTACATTTTCACAGTTGGTACGATTTTTAAAGAATATTCGTAGTTTGCAAAAATCGACACAAGACATTTCACAGAAAAACAGTCAATGATTTCCTATGGAAGAAAATTGGGTTAGTGGTAAGTACGGTTGTGAGTACTTTTCAGGGTCAGTGCTGGGCACCAAGATCCAGCACTGGGATCTCTCCTAATAGCAGGTGAGTATTTCCGTTTTCGTTACTCGGTTGATTTTAGGTGAATATTTTAAGTTTTAGAAACCAGTCAATGTTACCCTATGGAAGAAAATTAGGTTATCGGCTTTTGTGTAAGTACTCGACTGGAAGAGTTAAGGTTCTGGGCACAGACTCAGAGGTCTCCCAGGGTCAGGTTGGTACAGTTGTTACACCCTCAGCGGCACTGGGGCAGCCGGGTGCAGAGTGAGTTAGGCCCAATGTTATCCTATGGGAGGCACGGGGGCCTTGGTTGCTGGCTGCTGACTAGCAGGCCACGCAGCTGTGGGAGCTGGGCTCCTGGTCACTTGCTCAGGGCAAATGGGGAAGTAGATAGATGTAGAGGTTACACTGCCAGGGCCACTCGGGCGGCTGGGTGCAGGGTGCTTTTGAGCCTTCAGGCGCTCAATGAATTTCAATGAGAAAGCTCATGATTGAACAAAGGCTGCAAGCTCCGGGACGAAGATTCTTCAGGTGACACCACCACTTTGAGAGGTAAGTTGGGTAGTTGGAGGATACCCAGGAGTCGGGCACAGGGGGCCGCAGGGCGCCGGGGTGCCTTTTGGTGTTGGGAAATCTTACCCTTTGTTGATCGCGGTTGGGGGGGGTTCCTGGTTTTGAGGCTACAGGCGTCGTCAGGAGCATCGTGGTGAGTCCTTGGGTACCGAATTCGGGGTCACGGTCGCTGGGGGGACGTCCTCGGGGTCTTTGTTCACTCCGGCACAGGCCAGGCTTGGCAGGTGCAGAGTGTGCAGGGTTCGCGGTTCAGGGGGGTGTCAGGGGTTAGAAACTTGCTTTGAGCAGAGCCACTGCTCATGGGAGTCCCAGATGCTCAGAGTCACAAGGTAGCCAGGTTCTCCGGGGTTTGTGAGGTTGCTGGCCACAAGAGGTGCTGGGATTTAGCAGGTTCGAGGGTCGACAGGCCGGTAGGGCTAGGGCCAAAGCAGTTGGTGTCTTCCTCTTCTTAGCAGCTGCACAACAGGTCTTCTTTCTTCTTGCTCTTCTTTGCTTTTTCGGAATCTGGAATCGAAAGAAGGAAGGTTCAGGGTGCCCCTAAATACTAGATTTAGGGGCGTTACAGGTAGGTAAAGGGCAGGGAACAATGGGTCCCTGCCCTGGGGTGGGTATACCCCCTATCCTGCCACTCTCCTGTGGGAGGGGGCAGTAGCCTAGTCCTGATTGGGCAGGGCTTCCCATCTTCAAGATGGCGAGCGCCCGGAGATGTGCTTCACCTCGCCTCCCCCACCTGAGGGGTGGGGTTGGCAGGCTGGCACATCCCCTTACTTGGGGTTTTCGGCCAGTCTTCCCGCCAGAGTGGGGGTCAGAACCGGTGGAGGCCAGTTTGCTGGGTACAGCAAGTGGCCTGGAGAAGCTCACAAAGGCGGCATGCCTTTGAAGCTTTCCCCTGCCCATCCTGGGGGAGGAGACCTAGCATCTCGCCAGGATGTGCATTGTTGCAGGCCCAGGAGAGCAGGGGCTCTCCTACCCAGGGGTCCAGAAACATGTCTGCTGTGTGGCAGCCTAGGCAGCCTCTCAGACCAGACGTGGATTGTAGGTTAGGTTTCAGGGGGCATCTCTAAGATGCCCTCTGTAGTGCTTTGTACATTAAATCCCACACTGGCATCAGTGCGGGTTTAATGTGCTGAGAAGTTTGATACCAAACTTCTCAGTCTTCAGTGTTGCCATTATGGTGCTGTGGAGTTCGTGTTTGACAAGCTCTCAGTACCATATACTCTTAAATGGCAGTACTGAACTAACAGTGCCCAGGAACGGACCTGGGTAGTGTAGGGGCACAGGGCTCATGCTCCTGTGCCCACACCACTGGAATAGGGCACCCAGCTAGAGGGGTGTCTGATGTATGCCAGGGCAGTGTAGGTTGTGGCCATGGCACACAGGGATGTGTGCCATGTCGACTCTTGGTTTTGCCTTGTACCCAGACACTCAGCCTGCAAGGGCAGTGTGGTTGTGTTAGGGTACAGGGTCTCTAAGGGTGGCACAATAAGTGCTGCAGCCCTTAGAGGCCTTACCTGGTCACAAGGCCCTGGGGTACCATTTACCAGGGGCTGACATGTGGCCAGGGTTTGCCAATTTGGGAGTTTAGGTTTTAGGGAAGGAACATAGGCCCTGGGCATCTGATTGGCAGGAGTCCAGGGCACACTCAGTTAAAGTACATTCAGCAATTCAACAAAAAGTGGGGGCATACCATGCAGAAAAGATGGCACTTTCTCACAGTGCGCTCTCTGTGGCTCGTGCATACTTAATGAGCAGCATCAGTCATGTCTTATTTTTCTTTTACCTTTGTTGTGGGGTGCCTGGTCCCTCCCTGGACAATCCCATTATCCATTTTTGTTGGGGTTGTGTGGGAAGCCAGCTCCCTACAAAGCCAGCTCTGTTGTCTGCCAATACGGGAGCTGGCATTTGGATTTTCCTTGCTGGCTCCATGTGGCTACCCCGCTGCTCCAAGATACAGCCACATATTGTGGGGTGCACAACAACAATACCCAATCTGCCTTCCTCATTGGGGTCTGGGAATGGGGTCCTGGGCTCCTTCCTAGCATTTGTTGGCCTAGGGGATGGAGCCTTGCAGAGCTCTGGGGAGAGAGTCCAAGGCATGCCCCCTCAGAAGCATTAATAAATAACGCTTGAGCCACCCCCGGGCGTTCGCCCACCCCTGGGGTATCAAAGGAAATGGTAGGTGAGCACTATGCGCCCGTTCCTGGTTTTGGGCATGTTTAAATATGCAGAACTTCAAGAGGGCATAACTCTGGCCCCACAGGCTCTTAGGTCGATCGACTTTGGGTACAGGATAGAGAGGCACTGTGATGTACCAGCATCTTCTCAAGAGTAAAAACCTGGGGGGGGGGGAAGTGGCAGAGTCATGCTTTAATTTTTGTGGGTTTCTTGTGTGATTTTTCTTCAACTTGCCCGAAGATTTGGACCGCGAAGTTGACAAACCAAAGGACTACGACGCCTTCCAGAGCTTGGTGACAAAGTTTCACCTTGAGGTTTTCAGTTTATCAACGCACAGTAGCTGCAAGCTTTAGAGTCGTGGGTCAACCCCAGGTAAACCTGATGAGGATCTATCAAAGACATTTTGTTTGCCTGAGTCGTTTACAGGGTTTGAATCGTGTATTCTTGGGAGGTGACATTTTCCTAGCAAACTGAACATTTTTGGTTGAAAAAACGGTCTCAGAGGCGTGAGATAGCTTTGGATCCTCATCTTGTGTCGGAGTGCTTTGCACAGAAAAACAAGAACTGACAGCACCATGTTTACAGATCCAGTCTGCACCTGGTGTAGGAAGCTGGCTTTTTATGTGGTAGTCCTAATGTAAGGGCACACCATGTCAAAAAGTACAGATGACCCTTATTGGTTTACAGGGCTTAAATTAATAATCTCAAGTGTTCCATTTGTGGTAGTGTGGTGGAGCCTCTTAGGCTTATCAGAGGGTAGTGCAATAAATGAGAGAGACACTCAAAAAGAAATCCGAGACCAATTCAGAAAAACAACACAGACATTTATATATTTTTATACACCAAGATAATCGGACTAACTAATGTTTCTTACAGATACATCGTTACCGAAGGTAAGTAACTTGTTCATTACTGCATTTAAGGCTCACATCTCAAAGCCCTCATTGGACAGTACTGTCTATTTCTAAAAAAAAATAAAAAAATCTGTAACTCTGATTAGTACTAACCTGATTCCGATTATCTTGGTGTATAAAAATATATAAAATATATAAATATATATAACTAATGTTTCTTACAGATACATCGTTACCGAAGGTAAGTAACTTGTTCATCTGAAAGAAACACGTTAGATTCCTCACCTTAGAATAGATACCCAAGCAATACCAACCCCGGTGGTGGGTCTGCGAACCAAGATCACACCAGAAAGTCCTGGAGGACAGAACGGCCAAAGAAGCCATCCCTCTGGACTTGGCTGTCTAGGCAATAGTGCCTGGCAAACGTGTGCAGCGAAGCCCACGTCGCCGCCTGACAGATGACCTGCAAAGGGACTCCCCGTCCCAAAGCAGTAGTAGCCGCCGTGGCCCGAGTAGAATGGGCTCGCAGCCCAACAGGAGGGTCCTTTTTTGCCAAGGAATAACAGATTTTTATACACAAAACGACCCACCGGGAGATGGTCCGTTTGTGCACAGCTTTTCCCTTCTTTGCACCCACGTAGCCAACGAAAAGCTGGTCGTCCACTCGGAACTGTTTTGTGCGGTCTAAATAAAAGGAGAGCGCACGTTTTGGGTCCAGACGGTGGAGCCGCTCTTCCTCTTTGGAAGGATGCGGAGGCGGAAAGAAGGTGGCCAAGGTGACAGATTGCCCAAGATGAAAGGGGGTCACCACTTTCGGTAGAAAGGAAGGACGAGGCTGAAGGACAACCTTGTCCGGATGAACAGATAGAAAAGGAGGCTTGGACGATAGAGCCTGGAGCTCACTCACCCGTCTAGCCGAGGTGATGGCTACCAGGAAAGCAGTCTTAAGAGTTAGAAGACGAAGAGGACAATTGTGAAGAGGCTCAAAGGGAGTGCACATCAGGAATGTCAAGACAAGATTCAAGTCCCACTGAGGCATTACGAAAGGGACAGGAGGGAACGTGTGAGTAATGCCTTTAAGAAAGCGTGACACTACAGGGGACTTGAAAAGAGAGGGCTGATCAGGAAGCCGTAAGAAGGCAGAGAGGGCAGCAAGATAACCTTTCAAGGTGCCCAGGGCAGAGCCCTGCCGGGCCAAAGAAAGAAGAAAGAGGAGAACCTCAGAAAGAGGGGCGGAAAGGGGATCCACAGCCTTTGCTGTGCACCATGCCACAAATTTGTTCCACCGTCAGGCGTATACCGTCTTTGTGGAGTGACGCCTGGCTGCCAGAATGATATCACAGACTTCAGGAGGCAAGTCAAATGGCATCAACTGCCGCCGCTCAATCTCCACGCATGGAGGTGGAGGCTGGACAGGTTCGGGTGGAGGACCGTCCCCTGCTGCTGCGACAGAAGATCCTCCCGAAGGGGCAGACGTATCGGAGGATCGGTCAACATACTGAGTAGCTCGGGATACCAGTACCTTTGTGCCCAATCCGGAGCCACCAAGATGACTTGGGCCCGGTCGCGCCTGATCTTCTTCAGCACTCTGGGCAGAAGTGGTATAGGCGGAAAGGCGTACAACAGACCGCAACTCCACTCACGACGAAAAGCGTTGCCGAGCGAGTGCCGCCTTGGAAATTCCAACGCGCAGAACTGCTGACATTGTGCGTTCTCGTCGGTGGCGAATAGATCTAACCAAGGCTCTCCCCACTGCTGAAAGAGACCTTGCGCCACCTCGGAGTTCAGACGCCATTCGTGATCCATCATGCACCGGCGGCTGAGTTCGTCTGCTCTGGCGTTCAGAGAGCCCGCCAGATGTTGAACCACCAGGGTGATGCCCTGGTGTTCCAGCCATGTCCAGAGGCGCGGAGCCTCCTGACAAAGGGTTCACGACCCCACCCCGCCCTGTTTGTTGCAATACCACATGACGGTGGTGTTGTCCGTGAACACCTGCACGACACTTCCCCGGACAGAGGGAAGGAAGGCCTTCAGTGCAAGTCGGATCGCTCTCAGCTCCAACAAGTTGATGTGGAGGCGAGACTCCGCCGGAGACCAGAGGCCTCTGATCTCCGCCTCTCCCATATGGCCACCCCATCCCAGGAGGGACGCATCCGTCACTATGACATGCTCCGGTAGGGGTAGGGAGAGGCTCTTGCCCGTGACCCAATCGCGGTCCGTGAGCCACCACTGCAACTGCTGTGCAGTGCCCTCCGAGATCAAGACATGGACGGACAGGTTGCCGTGATGCTGGGCCCACTGAAACTTCAGGTCCCACTGCAGAGCCCGCATGCGCCGCCTGGCGTGCTGCACTAGTAGGATGCAGGAGGCCATCAGCCCCAGAAGCCGCAACACTAGCCTGACCGAAACCCAGGATAGAGGCCGAAAGATGGGAATCAGGGCCTGTATATCCCGGACCCGCTGCTCCGGGGGATGGACCCGGAACTGCGCCGAATCTAGAACCGCTCCGATGAAGAGGAGCTTCTGAGAGGGGCTCAGGTGTGACTTCGGCACGTTGATGGAAAACCACAGCAAATGCAGGAGGTCGGCCGTAGTCTGGAGGTGGGAGACAACCTGCTGGGGCGAGCCTGCCTTCAACAGCCAGTTGTCGAGATAGGGGAAGACTGGCACCCCTGATCTGCGCAGATGAGCTGCGACCACCGCCATCACTTTCGTGAACACCCGAGGGGCACTGGTGAGGCCGAAGGGGAGCACCGTGAACTGGAAATGCTCCTGACCCACCGTGAACCACAGGTAGCGCCGGTGGGCCAGCAGGACGGGAATGTGAAAATAAGCGTCCTGCAAGTTCAACGCTACCATCCAGTCTCCTGGATCCAGGGCAGCCAGAACCTGAGCTAGGGTAAGCATCTTGAACCTCTCCTTCCGGAGGAAGGCGTTGATGCTCCTGAGGTCCAAGATAGGGCGTAGGCCCCCTTTGCCCTTCTTGGGAACCAGAAAGTAGTGGGAATAGCAACCACGACCTACTTCTGGACCAGGAACACGCTCGACGGCCCCCTTGGCCAAGAGGGCTGCAACTTCCTTCCGTAGAAAATTCAAGTGATCCCCCGACATGTGGTGGCATGGCTGAAGGGGTCGTCTCGAAGGGGAGGGAGTAGCCCCTTCGGACGATTTGCAGCACCCACCTGTCCGACGTGATGGAACACCAGTGGAGCAGGTGATCGCGAACTCTGCCTCCCACTGGCGTGGAATGGGCCTGAAAGCACGAACTAGGAGGGCTTTGAGGCGGATGCTGCCGGGGTGGATGTGGACTGACCAGCACGTTGATCCCCGGTACCGCCTTGGCGGAATCCACGTCTGCGACCGCGTGAAGGTTGGGTCGGCGGCCGGTGGCTAGGCAGACGTGAGGGGACGCCCCTTCCTTGGCCACGATAGGGACGAAAGGCGGAAGTTTGCGGTCGCGGCCCCGGGAGTCCTTGAAGCGCATCAGCGCACTATCCGCCTTCTCGCCGAAAAGGCGAGTGCCATCAAAGGGCATATCCATGAGGGTGCTCTGGACATCCCCTGAGAAAGACGTGGACCGCAGCCAGGCGTGGCGGCGGAGCACCACCGTGGTTGACATCGCCCTACCCAGCGAGTCCGTAGTGTCTAGTCCACATCTAATAGCATGTCGTGCTGCATCCCGCCCGTCGCAAAGAGCCTGGTCGAGCCGCGTCCGAGCCTCCACCGGACACTGGGGCAGCACGTCCTCCACCGTATCCCACAGAGAGTGGGAATAACGGTCCAAGAGGCAAGCGGTATTCAAGGACAGCAGTCCCAAACTAAGGGAAGAGAACAGCTTCTTACCAAACTGCTCTAGCCTCTTGGATTCCCGATCCGGGAGAGCGGACGGGAAGGAGGATTGGGAAGTAGAGGCCTGGATAAACAGGCTCTCGGGCGTGGGGTGTTGGGACAGAAAACTGGGGTCGCCCGGAGCAGGGCGGTGGCGCCGGGCCACGTTCCGATCCACAGGAGGTACTGTGGAGGGCTTGGACCAGGTGCGCTTCAGAACGTCCACAAGTGCCTCATTGAATTACAGCAAAGGCTCCGAGGAGCTTGCTGACGGTTGAAGCACTTCAGTGAGGAGATTAGTCCTCACGGCCACAGCAGGCAGCTCCAGCCCAAGGGCTTCGCCCGCCTTGCGCAGCACCACTGAAAATGCAGCACCTTCCTCCGAAGCCACAGTCGAAGGAGAGATGAAACCAGTGTCCGGGGAGGTGTCCAGACCACTGGCATTCCCCAGCTCATCTGCCCAGTCCTGAGATAAGTTGGCCTGCATGGCCAGAGGGTCCTCAGACCCCTCCCAGTCGCCCCCGTCATCCGATTCCTGATAAACAGGGGGAATAATCGGAGCCGGACGGCAGATGAAATTGTCATGCATCGGTTGTGGCGCCGGGCCCGGACTGAACCGGGGAACAGCGTTTCCGGAGACGGCGCCGGGGGTGCAACCGGTGTCGGCGCCGGCGGAGGAGGCGTCGTTAGGTCGACCGGCACCGACTGAGATCCAGGCCCGGATCCCACGGGGACCTGCGGTGTCGGGACCGAAGTCGACGCCGGAGCCGCCGGCTCGCTAGGTCGCCCAGTCTAGCGCGCCGGCAGGCGTCTACGGCGGAGCCAGGCCCATCATGGCCGAGAGGAAGGCACTGATCTCCGCCGGAGTCGCGTTAGTCCCAGGGACCGGTGGGTATGGGGACGGACGCGGCTCCTGCGGCTCCGACGGAGCCACGGGGGTGGTACCACCCGGGCCCTCGACCGAGTCGCGCGACCGGCGAGGGGAGTCCGAAAAGCGATGTCGCCTCTTGGACTTCTTAGCATGCTTCGACCCCGATGAGCGGTGGTGGTGGCTGCGGCTCCGCGACCGGTCCTTCAACCTCCTACTGGACCGGGAACAGCGGAGACGAGTGTTGGAGCTCGGGAAGCTTACGGGACCGCTCCCGCCTAGCCTTCAAGGTCAAGGCCTGGCAGTTGATGCACGACTCCGCATCGTGGTCGGCCCCCAGGCAGTAAAGGCACCGGCGGTGGTGGTCCGTCACCGACATCTGTCGATGACAGGAGTCACAGGCTTTAAACCCGGGCATCCTACCGGCACCAGTTCGAATCGAGTAGACAAAAGAGTCCAAAAAGTTTAATCAAAAAGTGACTAAAGAGGTAAGCTCTTCCCGGATCGGCACTGTCTGGCGCGGAAAAAAGAAGAACTGACGTCAGCGTGCGAGGGTGGCGTCTAAGTACTCCGACGACGTGATTCCGGCGCACGACGCCGACGACGGACGCGGAGCCGCAGACGACGTCTAGCGACGCGCAAGGGGTATTGCTGACGAAAAATCTTTCCGGATCCAGCCTGACGCCTGGGGATATTCTAAGGTGAGGAATCTAACTAACGTGTTTCTTTCAGATATGCTAACTCAATAGCCAAATTGCTAGAGAAGGAGTGAACATCTTCCTCCAGAGAAGGCATTGTTTCTGGCCTCTGAGTGCACAGGGACTCACCTACAGGGGGTCAGAAACTTGTCTATTGTGGCAGGATGAACGGAACGTTGCCCGTCAGCCAGCACACTAGAGGAGTAGTAGGTTTTTAGGGGGGGATCTCTAAGGTGCTATGAGAAAGTGCTCTGTTTCTGCATGGTTGCCCCCACTTTTTGCTGAACTGCTGATGTGCTTTGACTGAGTGTGCCCAGGGCCTATGTTCTTTTGCCTAAACCTGCATTAAAAACCAAACCCAATTGGCATCTCTGGCCACAGGTCAGCCCCTGGTAAATGGTACAACAGGTACCCAGGGAAGACCTCTAAGGGCTGCAGCACTTATTGTGCCACCCTTAGGGGCCCTGTACCTACACACACCCACACCCACACCCACACACACACACACAAACACACCACACCATCCCCCCTTTGCAGGCTGCGTGTCTTGGTGCAGTACAAAGTGAAGAGTCGACATGGCACACAACCCTGTGGGCCTTGCCTACAAACCACTGCCCTGACATAGATCAGTCAACCCTCTAACTGAATGCCGTATACCAGTGGTGAGGGTACAGGTGCATAAGCCCTGTACCCCTACAGTGTCTAAGTCCATTCTTAGACATTGTAAGTGCAGTGCTGCAT
The DNA here is from genome assembly GCF_964204655.1 of Triturus cristatus. Taxonomy (NCBI): domain Eukaryota; kingdom Metazoa; phylum Chordata; class Amphibia; order Caudata; family Salamandridae; genus Triturus; species Triturus cristatus. The sequence continues at coordinate 128,169,263 of NC_140580.1, forward strand.
TTAAGAGTATATGGTGCTGGGAGTTTCTCTTTAGAAACTCCACAGCACCATAATGGCTACACTGAAAACTGAGAATTTTGGTATCAAACTGTAAGAAACTGGCTCTATATATACTACACCAAAATGAGGTATAGTGTGTATAGAGTCCAAGTGTACCCAGAGGTAGGCAGAGGTGAAAGTTAGACAGAACCTTACTCTTTTTGAGGTAGAGTGGTCGAGCAGTAAGGCAGTATTAGAGGACAGTTTGGTATCAAACTTCTCAGCACATTAAACCCACACTGATGCCAGTGTGGGATTTAATGTAAACTGCATGACAGAGGGTAATCTTAGGGGTTTTTGAGGTTGCTGGCTGCAGGACACACCGGGATTTCGCAGGAGCAGATTCGAGGGGAGACAGGCCTGTAGAGCTGGGGCCAAGTCAGTGGGCGTTCTCCTCTTCCTGGGGGTGGAGGGGATACCCCCTATTCTGCCACTCTCCAGTGGGAGGGTGTGAGAAAAGTGGGCTTCTGTTGCAGTAACCCCCCCCCCCTTTTTTTTTGCCAGACTACAACTGCTATTTGATTTGCTCTGGGGCCCTCCCAATCAGGACCCCAGGGCTTGTGTTCTTTCCCCAAAACAAAACCCAATTGGCAACATGTCAGCCCTTGGTAAATGGTACCATAGGTACCCAGGGCACTGTGACCAGAGAAGGCCCCTAAGGACTGCAGCACGTATTGTGCCACCCTTATAGGCCCTGTACCCTGACACACACACACTGACACACACACACACTGACACACACACACACACACTGACACACACACACACACACACACACACACACACTGACACACACACACACACACACACACACTGACACACACACACACACACACACACACACACACACACACACACACACACACACACACACACACACACACACACACACACACACACACACACACACACTTTGCAGGCTGAGTGTCTGGGTGCAGAACAAAACAAAGTCAACATGGCACACATCCCTGTGTGCCATGCCCACAAACCACTGCCCTGGCATACATCAGTCACCTCTCTATCTGGGTGCCCTATGCCAGTGGTGAGGGTACAGGTGCATGAGCCCTGTACCCCTACAGTGCCCAGGGCCAGTCCTGGGCCCTGTAAGTGCAGTGCTGCCATCAAGAGTATATGGTGCTGGGAGGTTGGTCATTACGAACTCTACAGCACCATAATGGCTTCACTGAAGACTGGGAAGTTTGGTATCAAACTTCTCAGCAAATTAAACCCACACTGATGCCAGTGTGGGATTTAATGTAAAATGCACCACAGAGGGCATCTTAGAGATGCCCCCTGAAAAACGACCAACTACCAGTGACCTGACTGAGTGGCTGCGCAGCCTGCCACCACCAGACATGTTTCTGGATCCCTGGGTCGAGAGCTTGCTGCTCTCGGAGGCCTGAAACAATGCACATCCTGGGACGATGTGCCAAGCTACCTCCCCCAGGATGGGCAGGGTTCACGAAGGAGAAGACTGAAGAGTGGGCTTCACCTCGCCTCCCCCACCTGAGGGGTGGGGTTGGCATCTTACAGATGGCAGGCACTCCCCAATCAGGATTAGGGATTGTGGTCACTTCCCCACATGGGGTGAGCACACCAAGGGTGTAGTCACCCTAAGGTCAGTAGCCCATTGGGTACTGACCTCGGGACCCCTAAAACGCCCCCTAAATACAGTATTTAGGGGGCAGCCCTGAACCAAGAACTCAGATTCCTGCAACCTAAGAAGAAAAAGGACGAAAGAAGACGCCCAGCAGAGGAGACTGCAGAGAACAACTGACTTGGCTCCTGCTCGAATAGCCCGTCTGCAGTTTCCAGAGATCCTGCGCCAAAAATCGTCTTGTCCTGCAGCCAGCGACCTCCAGAACCCCTGGGAGGACTGACTGCTTTCAACAAAGACTAGATCCCCTGTGAACAGCAGCTCTGTTCAGAAGAAACACCAAAGAAAGACTGAGCCTGCTGAGGAAAAAGAAACCCGACACCTGGAACCACCAATGTACCTGTCGCCTACAGCCAGAGTTCGAGTGGCCCACCGGTCCCAGCGAAGTCCCCCTGCGCCCCAGAGTCCGAGTCCACCATGGGTTGACCCCTCCAGGCCTGCTGCCTCTGCACAGTGACCCCCCCCCTCCCTCCCCCCAACCGCGAGTGGCCCGGTAAGGTGAAATCCGACCTCAAAAGACACCCCTGCATCCAGCCGCCCTGGAGAAAAGAACCCGAGGTGCACCTATGTCACCGAGTCCTACAACTTACCTGCCCAGATGTTGGTTCCTCCCGGACGTCTTCCTGGACTGAGCCTGCAGCTAAAAACCAAAACTGAAAATCCCCATTGAAAACAACAGGGCACCCAACGCCAAAACAGCACCCTGTACCCAGCTGCCGTTGCGGGTGCACTTTTTGTGCAAAACCGGATCCCCTTTGCCCTGAGACAAACACCAGGAGCTTGGCTCCCACAACCTGGTGGCTTGCTCTCCAGCAGCCACCGACCGGAGGGCCCCTATCCCAATTTCATAACATTGGGCCACAACACTCTGCTCCCGGCCGCCCTAGTGCTGCTGATGGTGTAACTAGAGTGCATTCGTGACCCTGGGGGACCCCTGAGTCTAACCCCAGAACACCAACTCCCACAACAAAGTACTTATCTTTAAACCGTTAACACTATTTTGCTCCATAGGATAACATTGACTGTTTTTCTGTGAAAAATTTCTGTGTGTGGAGTTGGAAAACCTAAAGAAATTCTTTAAGATTGTACTAACAAAAACACTTTTACTTACCTGTTTACAGGAAATTTCCCAGTGCAGTATCCAGGCATACTGCACTGTGTAAGAAAAGTAATCTCAAAAGTAACTTAACTGTAATTTTACTAAAAGCCCTAGTCGAAGTATATGTACTATATTTACAAAGCATTCCATTCTCATTAACAATACTATAAGTCAAAACAAAGTGCATATACAATTACAATCCAAACTGTATATCTACTGCAAAGTATTTATCACTTACCTGTGCCAGGCTTGCTTGGTTCTAGGAAATAAATAACTAAAAGAATATTTTTTATACAAAAACAATTGGTCGAAGTTCAGTCTTTGAGTGTGTGAATTCATTTGCTGACTGTGTACAACAAATGCTTAACACACTGTCCTCTGATGAAGCCTTACTGCTCTACCACAAATAGCGAGTAAGGTGCTATCTAACTTTACCCCTGCCTACCTTTGGGGTTCCACTGGACTCCGTGCACACTATATCTCATTTTGGTATGGTATATATAGAGCCAGCTTCCTACAGGAAACGGTTGTGCTTGTTGTCCCAGAGACCCTGAATTGCGGTATTGTGGAAATGTGCACCCCAACCTGTGAGTGATGCGTATGCTGTTAGCACGATCTGTGGAACAGGGTCGATAAAGGGCTGCCCTTTTGATACATTTTGTGGGTTCCACCACTGCAGAGAGCGATGGGTGCAGCTGTCTACCAACACTAGATCTGTTAATTGACCCTGTGACTGATTCCACTGACGTGCTAAGCATTCCTGTAGAGGACGCATGTGTCGTGAATGAGGCACTAATATAATGCATGATGCCATCCTTCCTAACGGTTGCATAAAGGTTTTGGCTGTTAAGGTTTGATTGACTTGAAACTGTAAAGCAGAGTTTAAATATTGCGAATTCTGGCTGTACTGGGAGAGGCTAGAGCTGTATGAGTTTTGAGAATCGCTCCCAGATAAGATCGTATTTATAAAGGCTGTAGATGAGACTTTTGCACGTTGACTATGAAGCCAATCGGTGGAGCAAGTTTAGCGTGGTCTGAGTTGGTTTAGACACTTCTGGTGTGTGCTGGTTTTGATGAGCCAGTTGTCTAAGTACGGGAAGACGTGAATTTGTTGTCTTCTGAGATGAGCTGCCACTACTGTTAGACATTTGGTAAACACTCTGGGAGCAGGAGTTACTCCGCAAGGGAGTACTTTGAACTAATAGTGTTTCCCTGCTATCAGAAATCTGAGATATCTGCGATGAGCTGGATGGACCGAAATGTGAAAGTATGCGGCTTAAGTCTAGTGTGGACATAAAATTGCAATGCTGTAGAAGTGGAAGCACCTGTTGGAGCATTACCATATGGAAGTGTTCTGACAGTATGTACAGGATTAACACAGAGATCCAAAATTTTTCTTAAAGAGCCGTCCTTTTGGGGGATTAGAAGGTAGAGAGAGTCCACTCCTGAACCTTGGTACTGTAATAAAACTGGTTCTGTAAGTGGTATGATGACAGTTTGTGAGTGCGAGGTGGAATATTTGGAGGTTTGGTGGTAAGCTCCAGGCAATAACCATGTTGGATAAGATCGATCACTCATTTGTCGGAAGTTATGGACTGCCAAATGGGGAGAAACTGTTGAAGTCTCCCCCCCCCCCCAGGTGTTAAATAATTGGGGGGAATGTTGGCAAGTCACTGTTTGTTGGGAGAAGGGGAGGTACAAGCTGTGGCACCTCTACCGTACCTTTGGAATAGTTTCCTCTATATCCTCCTCTGTAAAAACCGCTAGAGGGAGAGAATTGAGTGTTGCCTTTATACGAGGAAACATTCGGGTCTGAAGATGTGGTTTTCGACCCTCCTCTGTAAAAGGAGCAGCAAAAGGAACCTCATTTTGATGGAGACTGGAGTGCTCCCCTAAACTTTGCTACATCTGTGTCCTTTATAATTTTTTATAAAGCCTGATCGACCTCATCACCATACAGGTGCTGCCTGTCAAAAGGACTGTTTAAAATGGATTGCTGAACCTCAGGTTTAAACCCTGAAATCCTAAGCCATGCAAATCTTCTGAGGATAATGCTGGTATTTATCTCCCTAGCCGCAGTGTCAGCGGCATCTGGAGCACATCTGATAGGCGAGTTAGAAATTAGTTTACCCTCCTGAACTAACTCTTGTGCCTTGATTTTGTGTTCATCTGGGAGATATTGGAGCAGTTGCTCCATTTCATCCTAGTGTGCCCTGTCGTACCTAGCTAGTAGGCCCTGTTGTGCCAGTGGTTAGTGGCTTGAGCAGCCACTCATTTCCACGCAGCATCTATAAGTTTAGATTCCTTGTCTGAGGGAGGTGCATCACCAGATGTTTGTGAGTTAGCCCTTTTGCAAGCGCTGGACACCACTACGGAATCAAGAGGTATGAGAAAGTGCCATCTTTCTTGCATGGTATGCCCCCACTTTTTGCTGAATTGCTGAATGTACTTTGACTGAGTGTGCCCTGGGCTCCTGTCAATCAGGTGCCCAGGGCCTATGTTCCTTCCCTAAACCAAAACCTTCCACCCAAAGTCGACATGGCACACATCCCTGTTTGCCATGCCCACAACCTACACTGCCCTGGCATGCATCAGCCACCGCTCTAGCTGGGTGCCCTATGTCAGTGGTGTGGGCACAGGAGCATGAGCCCTGTGCCCCTACAGTACCCAGGTCCATTCCTGGGCACTGTAAGTGCAGTGCTGCCATATAAGAGTATATGATGCTGGGAGCTTGTCAAATACGAACTCCACAGCACCATAATGGCAACACTGAAGACTGAGAAGTTTGGTATCAAACTGGTCAGCACATTAAACCCACACTGATACCAGTGTGGGATTTAATGTACCAAGCACCACAGAGGGCATCTTAGAGATGCCCCCTGAAACCTAACCTACAATCCACGTCTGGTCTGAGAGGCTGCCTAGGCTGCCACACAGCAGACATGTTGCTGGACCCCTGGGTAGGAGAGCCCCTGCCCTTCTGGGCCTGCAACAATGCACATCCTGGGCGAGGTGCTAGATCTCCTCCCACAGGATGGGCAGGGGGAAGCTTCAAAGTCATGTCGCCTCTGTGAGCTTCCCCAGGCCACTTGCAACCCCCACTCTGGCGGGAAGCTTGGCCGGAAACCCCAAATAAGGACAGGGGATGTGCCAGCCTGCCAACCCCACCCCTCAGGTGGGGGAGGCGAGGTGAAACACATCTCCGGGGCGCTTGTCATCTTGAAGATGGGAGGCCCTGCCCAATCAGGACTAGGCTACTGCCCCCCTCCCACAGGAGGGTGGCAGAATAGGAGGTGTACTCACCCCAGGACAGGGAGCCAATGGTCCCTGCCCTTTACCTACCTGTAACACCCCTAAATCTAGTATTTAGGGGCACCCTGAACCTTCCTTCCCCAGATTCCGAAATACAAAGAAGAGCAAAAAGAAAGAAGACCTGCCCTGCAGCTGCTAAGAAGAGGAAGACACCAACTGCTTTGGCCCCAGCCCTACCGGCCTGTCGACCCTCGAACCCGCTCCTGCTACAACCCGGCACCTCTTGTGGCCAGCAACCTCACAAACCCCGGAGGACCTGGCTACCTTTTGGCTCTAAGCACCTGGGACACCCATGAGTAGAGGCTCTACTCAAAATCTCCTTCTAATCCCTGGAATCAGCCCGGAACTGCGAACCCTTCACACTCTGCACCCGCCAAGCCTGGCCTGTGCCGGAGTGGACAAAGACCACGAGGACGACCCCACGGCGACTGTGACCCCGAGTCCGGAACCCAAGGACCTCCCTCGACACTCCTGAAGAAGCCTGCAGCCTCAGAACCAGGTTCCCCCCGCAACCGCGATCAACAGAGGGTAAGATTCCCCGACACCAAAAGGCACCCCTGCACCCGGCGCCCCGCAGCCCCCTATGCCCAACTCCGGGGTACCTACCTATCCTCCAACTACCCAACTTACCTCTCGAAGTGGTGGTGGCACCTGAAGAATCTTCGTCCCCGAGCTTGCAGTCCTTTTCTAAACCGGAGCTTTCCCATTGAAATCAATTGAGCGCCTGAAGGCTCAAAAGCACCCTGCACCCAGCCGCCCGAGTGGCCCTGGCAGTGTAACCTCTACACCTATCTACTTCCCCAATTGCCCTGAGCAAGTGACCAGGAGCCCAGCTCCCACAGCCGTGTGGCCTGCTAGTCAGCAGCCACCAACCAAGGCCCCCTTCCTCCCATAGGATAACATTGGGCCTAACTCTCTCTGCACCCGGCTGCCCCTGTGCTGCTGAGGGTGTAACAACTGTACCTACCTGACCCCTAAGTCTATGCCCAGAACCTTAACTCTGCCAGTCGAGTACTTACCTTAAAGCCGATAACTCAATTTTCTCCATAGGGGAACATTGACTGGTTTTTCCTGAAATTTCTTCTAAGTGTGGACTTTTAAAAACTTAAAATATTCACCAAAAATCAGCCGAGTAACGAAAACGAAAATACTCACCTGCTATTAGGTGAGCTCCCAGTGCTGGATCTTGGTACCCAGCACTGACTCTGAAAAATATTCACAACTGTACTTACCAGTAACCCAATTTTCTTCCATAGGAAACAATTGACTGTTTTTCTGTGAAATTTCTTCTGTCAATTTCTGCAAACTTTAAATATTCTTTAAAACTCGTATAAATTGTGAAAACGTAATTACTTACCTGTTTTGGATAAAGGTCCCAGTACTAAGTCTAGGCACCCAGTACTGGATTACAAAAGTAACGAGAACATACTATACGCATGAAAAAGGCCATACTTTAGACCAGATCTTTTCCACGACGAAGTTGGAAGTAGAGGTCCCTGAGCATATTATCTGGTGTGACCATTGTTTGGTCAATTTTACAATAGCTAAGATTTTAATCAAACCTTTGAGATATTGTAATCCCCGTTCAGAGACTTTCAGGTCTTTTAATCAAATAACCCCTGAATCAACTGATATATGCTTAATAAATTTCCCCTGGTGGTCAAAAACAATCTGGAGCACGATGTTTATGCGCTGGAAAATTGGCTCCGGGAGTACAGCATGGAATTGGCCCCTATCAAACTACGAGTAGCCAAGCAAGGCCGGAACTCAGCACCATGGTTTACTGAGTCTCTGAGAAAGAGTAAAAGTGCATGTACGATCCTAGAACGGCGATGGAGAAGGAACTTCGATCCAGAGGAAAAACTAATATATGAAGGTGCGTTGAAGGTCCACTATGCTAAGATCCGTGATGGAAAAAAACAATTCCTGGCCAGAAAAATTGAACAAGCCGAGAACTGTGCGAAGGAATTATTTAAGATTGTAAAAGATTTCACGGTTCCCCTTGCCTCAAAAAGCCCTTTTTCTCCCACGGCCATGTGGGCTAAGGAAATGGCCCAATTCTTTTATAATAAAATCCAAAAAATCCAAGACTCGTTTGGGAGTTCCGGACAGAATGTGATTAGTAGCTTGCCTAACTCTTCTCCTATAAATGTTTCTAGTGGGAATACTCTGTTGGAGTTTGTTCCTATGACTAAGGAAACCTCCTTAAAGATCATGTCAGCCTTAAAGTCGGGATCACCCACTGACCCTATTCCAGCAAAAATACTGGCAACAATTGCCGAAGTCATAAATCCTGCTGTGAATAAAATATTAAATTTGTCGTTGTACGAGGGAAGGCTGCCTGAAATTTGGAAACATGGAAAAATTCTCCCTCTTTTAAATAAGCCTACTGCAGATCCGCTAGTAGTCAGCAACTACAGGCCGATATCTCTACTACCGTTTTTTTCTAAAGTGGTAGAGAAGTATGTCAACGCAACCCTGACTGATTTTATCGAAGAAAATCAGATGCTTCACCCGAGTCAATCAGGCTTCAGGACGAATTTCAGTACTGAAACTGCCCTGTTAGAAGTTGTTGAAACCATCAAAAATGTACTTGATATCGGAGGCAAAGCAGTACTGATATTACTGGATTTATCAGCAGCCTTCGATACCGTGCCCCATGATAGGCTCCTTCTTAGGTTGAAGGAGAGTAATATCGGGGGCACGGTTCTCAGATGGTTCACCATCTTCTTAAGTGATCGTCAGCAGACAATTTGGGCCACGCCTTATTCTAGTCCTATTCAAGCCCTAAATGTAGGGGTTCCATGTTGAGCCCCACCATTTTTAATATATATATGGCCCCCTTAGGCCCACTGGCTGAAAAATATGGGGCAAAAATTATATCGTATGCTGACGACACACAATTGCATTTACGTTTGGAAAGAAGGAGACGTTCAATGGAAATAAAATTAACATCTGCCTGACTGAGTTGTCTAACTGATTTAGCCAAAACCAGTTACTTTGGACACACCCCAGATAATGAAAGGCACCAATGGTGGCCAATAAATTGCGCCCCCCCCTGCGAAGCCGGCATGCCCAGTAAAGAATTTAGGAACAAAAATTTATTCTGATCTGACTATGAAAACTCAGGTCCAATCTATGGCTGGCACATGCTTTGGACTGCTAAAAACTATGAGAAATTTCCTCCCTCTTCTCCCAATTGCACACAAGAAAACTGTGGTCCAGGCTTTGATTATGTCCAGACTGGACTATGTAAACGTATTGTATCTAGGTCTTCCAAACTACCTATTGAATCGTTTGCAGATAGTTCAAAATGCCGCGGCCAGGGCAATTCTGACAGCTGGGCCGAGAGACCATATGTCTTCTCACCTGAGCACCTTACATTGGCTGCCAGTAAGACAACGGATATGTTTTAAATCCCTGGTCTTAACGTTTAAAGCCATTAATAGAATTGGAGCACCTTATCTTAGAAATAATATTCAGCTCTATAACCCCTCAGAACATTACGTTCGGCCTCACAACAACTAGTAAATGTGCCCAAATTTTTCATTTCTCGTAAGGGTGGTCGCTCCTTTCAGGTGGGCGCAGCAAAACTATGGAATAGCCTCCCTCTCAAGCTGCGACAGGAATGCGACCTCTTAAAATTTCGTAAGGGCGTGAAAACTTGGCTTTTTCAATACTAGAGAGGTAATATATGCTAATTCTGCTTTCTGTGTTGGGGTCAAATCAGCGCCGGGACACTCCTAGGAGTAGCTGCGCGCTTAATAAATTCCCCATAACATATACCTGCAACTTGAATTTTCTTCAATAGGGAATCATTGACTGTTTTCTATGAAATATCAACTTTTAAAATAGCAAAATATTGTCTAAAAATCATAACAGTAACCAAGTCGACTTTTATCATTTGATTTTAAGTACTGACCCAGGACTGAATCTAAGATCCAGTCCTGGAATCCCAAAAGTAATCCTAAAAGTAATCTGTTGCAAATAACTTGAAACTTCCATTGAACTCAATGCATGATTGTGTTTAAAATTGTGTTGCCTATTGCAACTACTTGTAACTTTCTACAAAAGTCATTTGCCTATTGCAAAAGTATTTATATAAAGCAGCTCATTCTGAGAAAGTGTATTTTAATACCTATTGTTGGTTCTAAAATAAAACAAGCATATATTTTTTTTTATATAAACCATTGGCCTAGAGTTCAGTTCTTGAGTGTGTGAGACCATTTGCTGACTGAGTGTGTGCAACAAATGCTTTACACTGTCCTCTGATACTGCCTTACTGCTCGACCAAGCTACCACTTTAGAGAGTAAGGTTATATCGAACTTTAGCCTCTGCCAAACCTCTGGGGACTGTGGACTCTGTACACCCTGTACCTATTTGGGAACAGTATATACAGAGCCACTTTCTCACAAGAGGTAATTGTCCTTTGATGAACACAGGATGAGATGGACAAGGTTTATATTTTTTATCGACTCTGGGAGTTAAAATGCGTGCTCGCACAGGGTCTTTGAAAATGACATCTGAATGCCTCATCATGCTCTTTAGCATAGGGAGTGTTTGACTTGACCTGTGTGTGGACCCAAGAGTTTCAAATAAAAAGTCTTCCTCTAAGGACTCTTTATGTAAGGCCACCCCATGGTACTTTTCTGCTCTAGCAAGAAGTTCCTGATAAGTCATATTATCGTTTGGTGGTGTGGCTTTGCAGGGTAAAGGTCTGGTTCAATATCCAATGGAGGGTCAATGGTGTAATCATTCCATGGGTCTACAAGCAAAAGAGTGTCTTCATCAACATCATCCCCTTCAGGCTGTGTATGTGGAGATCCCTGTGGTGTTATGTGCAAGGGATCTTGAATTGGTAAATGTAGAGAAAATGGTGGACGGGATTGTGGGGCAGGATAAGCAGGGCTGGTCGCCAAGTTTACGGTCGGCTGGTGTTTGGTCAGAAATATGTCCTGTATCATGATGAATATAATAATGTTCCTGTTAAGGGTCCAATTTAGCCTTGAGAAGGTCTTAAATTGGCTCCAGAGGCTCGGAGAGGCTGCCCTTGGATTTCAATACCAAAATAGATTTGCTTTTGGGAGCAGAAGGTTTTGGCTCCGAAGCATGTTTTTATTTCGGAGAAGAGGGTTTCGACTCTGAACCAGATCTGTCCTTCAAACCGGAGGGTTAAGGATCCGAAGATGATTTTGTCCGGTTCGGTCTTGAGCCGGAAGGCTTGACTATTTGTTTCGGTGCCAAGCCAGAAGGCGGGGCGTCAGAAACATGGTCTCGTGCCGACTTTGGCCAGAAGGCAGAGGCGCTGCCCTATCCTTTTGTTTTTTGGAAGCGGTTTTGGGGCAAAGGGGTCGTCGGTACTCATGGCACCCTGTCCCGGAGGCACGCCTTCGTACTCCAAGTCGATCTAGAGTTCAGAATCCGATTATGGGATGGAGATGGCCTCTTCTGCCGCAGACGCTTCAATGTCTTCATGCTCGGAATCTTCGCCGCTGCTTAGTCTTTTGGTGTTGCTTTTCACGTCGTCGAGCCAGACGATCACGTAGTGTTTTCTTCGACCGGAATGACTTACAGGCATCGCAGGCTTCTTCCTTGTTCTCTGGTGATAGGCACAAGTTACAAACTTGATGTAGGTCAGTGCGAGGGTACTTGTCGCGGCACCGAGGACAGAATTGGAATGTAGTTGGTTCAATCGGCAGAAGGGTGGACTGAAGCGCTAGGCCAGAGGGCCGCTCCTTTGTTTCCGACGGAAGATAGAGAGTTTCCCAATCGATTCAATAACCGGAGAACAGGGAAACACGCTAGAGAACTATACCGTCGAGGGGAGAGTGGATTGCGCACCGAGGGAAACCCGAAGAACGGTTTCGAACTGGAGCGCAGCAATACACGTCCGAACCCGATGGCGGAAAAAAAACAATGGCGTCTATGCCCATGCGCACCGAAAGGAGGAGTCGCCATATCTTATGACTGGAAAGACTTCTTCGAAGAAAGACAACTTGCAAACATCCGGACCCAACACTAAATGGCAGGAGTATGCAAAGCATGTGTATCTACAGCACACATGCCTCGAACTGTAATCTTCCCACGGATCTGCAGGTGTAAGCTATGGAATCTCACCCTCTTTTCTCCTCATCCAAAGAGAAAGGGTTTCCGGATTGGGCTCCTGTATAGGTGGGCGCAATACTGTTGGTGTCACTGGCAAAACCGGTGCTTCAAGGAACTGGGGTTGAACTGGTGGTGGCTCTTTTTGAATATTTTGTGATGGAAACTTTTGTTTATAGTCCGCCAACATAGCCTGAAGGTCTTGAATCTAAGACGGTGGAAGATGTGCCATCTCTCTAGGGCGTGATTCGGGATGATAGCCATAATGTTGGTAATGATGTGGTGGCGCCAAATATGACTGATAGTATTGCTGCTAGTCGTCATAATCCTCGTCCTCTTCCTGGCACTTTACATGTAACTCAGATGGACTATGCGCAACTCCGTATAATGCATCCTCATCATCATCCTCTTCATCAGACTCCTGTAGGTCTAAAAGGTGTGAAAGAGGCACAGGGGAGCTCTTGCTAAACGTCCGCATTTCTGGATGGAAAAACGTCCGACACCTTTATCATCCTCAACGGTGGCATCGATGTTATCATGACCAACGAAGATGGGATGCCAGTTGCCGAAGGTGCTGTTGCAGCCAATGTTGCCGTCGATGGTGCAGTCGTAGACTGGGTTGTCATCGGCGATGTCGGTGGGGTCGTCAGCGAGGTCGTCGACGGTGTCTTTGTCGACAGCATTAACGTCGATGGAGTGGACCTCGATGATGATGGCGTCAATGAGGTTCTCATCGACAGTATGGGCCCGGAGATGGCCGCTGCCGTCGTCCCTGCCGTCGATGTCACTGTGTTACTTGTTGTCGACGATCTAGGGGTTGCCATCGATGGCGACATGGACGACGACGATTTTACGGTGATGTTGTCGTCAACGACCATTTGTCGGCCATGAGCTTCCTAGAATCTGGGGAGGAGTCTCTATGATGTTTCTTTTCTTTCCTCACAGGAGTATAAGAGACTGAAGATGAAGGCTCTGAGGAGACTTTTGGATGTTTCTACTTTTTTGAGCACTTGCTCTCTGGGGAGGGTTTGAGGTGTTTCCTGCCCTCTCCAGAGTCTTCTGCACAAGATCCGGCTCTCGTGAGGACTGGATGATCCATCACTGTCCTCTTCAGATGATTTCTGGTGCTTAGTGGACTGCAGCCATAAAAGCAGCCTCCCCCCACCATCTCTTAGAGTTTTAGAAGAGAAAGTGCGACAGATTTTGCACTGCCTTACCTCATGTGCTGGATGGAGGCAATAAATGCAGTCCTTGTGAGGATCATCAACATGAACCCTCTTCTTGCCACAGGTCTTGCAGGCACGGAAGAGGCTTTTTTATCAGACATAATTAAGAAATATTCCAGGAATAAAATCCTGACGTTTGTAGAAGAAAACTGAGTAGAACTCCGGGAGATTCCCCTCACACACGACATGTGGTGAAAATCTGATGGAAACTGCCTCTGCTGGATAGGTTCTAGAGGGTGCTAGCAGCTGAGTGGCTGCCTTTAACATTTAGTCCAGGACATAGATAGGCTATATAAAACATGGCTCATGGCCATTATAGCCTTAGGCATTATTTAAATACTGCTTGATTATGTTACTGTGGGACTCCCATCTCGACGACGGGGAATGGTTCAGGCATGTGAATCTATGAAAGATACCTCAATACTGGATAAAAGAAAAAGTTCCTTTACTTCCACGTTATATTGTTTTAAACTGACCTGTTTTGCAGTACTGAGACAGGTTTTTAATGTGGGTTGGGTTTTTAGTAAATAGAAAACTGTGTTTATTCACATTTAACACCCAATTGTCTGGCATTTAGGACTGTCATTTTGATGAGTAATATTCTATTCTGTCACTACAGGTGTTATCTGCTCTCAACAGGGGATAGGATTGGGGAGGGAAAAGTCAATTGGCGCTTTTGGTTCAGCCTGTTGACTTGACCTCTTGCTTAACTTTCCCCTGAAAAGTATGTGTTATTGGGTGCTGAATGTAGCCGCTGTACTTGTGCTTGAAAAGTACTTTCTGTAATTTATCTGTCACAGTTCAGCCTTACTTGAACTCTCCTGGCAACAGAAATCCCTTTACTAAAGGGACTTCCTATTTTAAGAAATTACATTACTCCTGCTGTCTCATTTGCTCAAGAGAAGAGAGTTCTGTGCTTTTCTATGCTACCCTTGACGTAACTACTTTACAGTCTGCAGCCACTGTGAAGAGAACGCATTGTATTGTTCACATTTATATATCTCCTTGCATACTTACATCTGTATGCAATCAATTATGCCTACAACTTACCAATGCAGTATATCTAATTTACATAAATTATCAAAAGTATCATAAGAGGACTAAACACCGAAAACAGAAAACTTTGTGAATTACACACAGGTGTGTATACAACATACTTATCTACAATAATTCATCAACAGTAGTGAAGGTGCAGCGCGGTAGCTAGCAACTTCATGCTCCGTTGGGAATGGATTGCCCCACCATGTTTGAACAGAGTGCAACAATTATAATTGCGTACTTTAATGGACAGCGCAACGTATCCTGCCTTTTGTATGTGCAGTGTATTGGCATCCAATGTATGGAATATTCAACCGAGCATGTGTTACTTCAGAATTTTCCACCCGGATCTGCCTTGCAGACCAGACCTGTAATAGTTTGACATGCCCCGTCATGAAGAGACCAAAGGATTTTGTGTCAATAAGAGTGGAAATGTTCACAGTCAAGAGCAAAAAACATATTCACACACACTTCATGTAGTTTGCTTCTCTTCGGATACTTGGTGCAAATTAGATCTACTGCAATTATTGCTTGCAATTAGAATGGATTAAATAATGATGCATTTATGTAAAGACACATATATTTGTATATCGCCATATATATTGCAGCTTAACCTCTACATTTTTCGTGCGAATGATTCCCTGGGAGCACTGCTCACATATTAGTTTGTGAACACGCATTGCATTTTCGGACTTCTGGTTGCTTGGAAGACAGAACATATGTTCGCAGACTTGTCTTTCTGCTGCAGTTCAGACAGGTCTTAATGCGGTCATAGTGTAAAATGGCATCTAGGAGTCTCAAAAGTAATACTCACCCAAAATACATTATTCGGCCTATCTGAAGGACACTAGTTTCCTTGATGCCATCCAAATCACTGGCTGTTTTAACACTGTCTTGTGCGCTTATAGTTGACATCATAGATAGTCAGGGCGATTCAGCCCTTATCGATACCCAAGTGAAATTTTGAAAACAGAGCCTGCTTCCCAACCCAACCACTAGATGGCGAAATAATGCAAAGCATGTTTACCTACACTAAGTTCACGCTACAAAATTATGTTTATCCAAAACTTAGTCATGATGATTAATCTATCGTAAACCAATCCAAAAGAGGCTTTAGAGGAAGAAGCTATCCCTCCTCAAAGGTGCATGTTCACGATAAAAGAAATAAAGTTGGCACAAAGATAGGGCTATCTACTAATCAAACAAGCGCAAGATGAACTGTAATCATGTTTGGTGCGCTTGACCTGGTCTAAAATAGTTGGCGGGAATGGCGTTAAAGGAATATGCTACTTACCAGTATGCATCTGTTTGTGGCATGTAGAGCTGCAGAGCCACACACTTAGGATAGTAGATCGCCATCTGGTATTGGGCTCGGATGCTTGCAGGTTGTTGTTGTCTTCGGAAGAAGTCTTTGGTCACGAGATAGGTGACTCCTTCCTTGGACGACAGTGCGCATGGGCATCAACTCCATCGTTAGATTGTTTTTCGCCCTGATGGGAAACGATGGAGTTTGTAGAAAAGAGAGAGATGTCCATGTGTGATGTCTAAGTAAGACAATGCTGGAACAGATACAGGTCCCGGGGAGGTGGGTGGGCATGTGTGGCTCTGCAGCTCTACATGCAAAGAACAGATGCATACTGGTAAATAGCATATTCCGCTCGAGGCATAGGAGCTGCAGATCACACACTTAGGATAGACTATATAGCAGTATCTCCCCTAGCGGAGGTCACCTGTATCGGTTGCAGCAGTTTGAAATAAAGTTTTAAGGACAGCTTGACCCAAAGAAGGTTGCTGCTTTGTTTGCACGTCAACACAATAGTGTTTAGTGAAGGTGTGTGTTGTAGACCATGTGGCTGCCTTACAAATATCTTCTAAGGGAATGTTTCCTAAGAATTCCATGGAAGCCCCTATTTTTTGCGTTGGAATGCGCTCTAGGGGGAACCGTTAGTGTGCGTTTAGCCTTGTGGTAGCATATTTGGATACACTTAACTATCCACCTAGCTATCCCAGATTTGGAAATGGGGTTGCTTTTATGTGGAGGAGAGAAAGCAACAAGCAACTGTTTTGTTTTGCGGAATGATTTGGTTCTGTCAATGTAGTAAAGAAGGGCTCTTTTAACGTCTAGGGTATGAAGAGCTCTTTCAGCTACAGAGTCTGGATTTGGGAAGAACACTGGTAACTCTACTGATTGGTTAAGATGGAACGGAGATATGACTTTTGGAAGGAATTTCGGATTTGTTCTAAGAACCACTTTGTTACGGTGTAATTGTAAGAATGGTTCTTGTATGGTTAAAGCCTGGACTTCACTTACCCTTCTGAGGGAGGTGATAGCGATAAGGAAAGCCACTTTCCATGTGAGGAACTGTAGTTCGCATTTATGGAGAGGTTCAAATGGGGATCCCATGAGCCTAGTAAGAACAATGTTTAGATTCCACACTGGAGAGGGTGGTAATGTGGGAGGAATAATCCTTTTTAGTCCTTCCATGAAGGCTTTGATCGCAGGTACTCTAAAGAGTGACAAGTGTTGTCTATTTTGTAAGTAGGCTGCTAATGCTGTTAGGTGGAGACGTATGGATGAGTATGCCAAATTACATCTTTGCAAGTGCAGTAAGTAGCAAATAATGTCCTGGATGGATGCATCCAGTGGGTTTATATGATTGTTAGAGCAATAAATGGCAAATCTTTTCCATTTTGCAGCATAGCAGGCTCTAGTGGTAGGTCTTCTGGCCTCTTTTATATAATTCATGCAGTCTGGGGGCAGGTTGAGGTAACCGAACTCTAGGACTTCAGGAGCCAGATCGCCAGATTGAGTTGACTTGGATCTGGGTGTCTGATTTCTCCATGGTTCTGGGTTAATAAGGACGGGGAGAGACGCAGTTTTTGGTGTGGAACTAGCGAGAGTTCCAGTAGTGTTGGGAACCAGGGCTGGTGTGCCCATGTAGGAGCTACTAGGATCAGTTTGAGAGACGGTTGCCTGAGCTTGCGTACCACTAATGGAATGAGTGGGAGAGGCGGAAAAGCGTACGCAAATCTGCGTGACCAGTTCATCCATATCGCATTGCCCTTTGACTCCGGGTGGGGAAACCTGGTGGTGAAGGTTGGGCATTTTGCGTTTGTGTGTGGCGAACAGATCTATGTCTGGTTGGCCCCATTGTTGGAAAAAGGGCAGGAGGACTTGGGGATGTAGTTCCCATTTGTGGATCTGTTGAGTTTGTCGACTTAACAGATCGGCAATTTGATTGTGAACCCCTGGAAGGTGTTCTGCAAGTAGGTATATGTTCTGGGGAATGGCCCATCTCCAAATGTTCTGTGCGAGCTGGGACAGCTGGAGAGAATGTGTGCCTCCTTGTTTTTGTATGTAATACATGGCTGTCATGTTGTCTGTCCGTATAAGGACAGTTTTGTTCTGGAGATGTAGTTGGAATGATTTTAGTGCTAGGAACACTGCTAGCAGTTCCAGGTAATTGATATGGAGCACTTTCTGTTGAGTGGTCCATCTGCCCTGAGTGATGTGGCCGAGGAGATGGGCTCCCCATCCTGTGAGCGATGCGTCCGTTGTCAGCACTATGTGTGGAAGAGGCTCTAGGAATGGCCGCCCTTTGGACAGGTTTGTTATGTTCCACCATTTCAGAGAGCGATGGGTGCGGCTGTCTACCAACACCAGATCTGTAAGTTGTCCGTGAGCCAGGTTCCACTGACGTGCTAGACATTCTTGCAAGGGACGCATTTGAAGTCTTGCATAAGGCACAATGAAGATGCATGACGCCATCATGCCTATGAGTTGCAGGAACACTCTTGCTGAAAGGGAGTGTTGGACTTGAAATTTCGTGATAAGAGCTTGTATATTGGTTATCCTGGCTGGGCTGGGATAAGCTAGGGCTGTGGAAGTGTGTATGGTGGCTCCTAGATACTGATGTATGTGGGAGGGTTGGAGATGAGATTTGGGATAGTTTATTGTGAATCCCAAGTTCTGTAAGATTTGGATGGTTTGGTGAGTGTGTAGAACACATTTGTTGAATGATTTGGCTTTTATTAGCCAGTCGTCTAGATACGGGAAGACATGAATTTGTTGTCTTCTGAGATGTGCTGCTACTACTGCCAGACATTTCGTGAATACTCTGGGTGCGGTTGTTACCCCGAATGGAAGGACTGTAAAGTGGTAGTGTTGTCCGTCCACCACAAACCTTAGATACTTCCTGTGGGCAGGATGTATGGGAATGTGGAAGTAGGCGTCCTTGAGATCTAGTGTGGCAAGGAAATCGCCTTGTTGCAGTAGTGGGAGCACTCGTTGAAGAGTGATCATATGGAAATGATCTGAGTTTATATACTGATTTAGGGGTCTGAGGTCGAGTATTGGTCTTAGAGTCCCGTCCTTCTTGGGGATTAGAAGTAGAGTGAGTATACCCCTGTACCCTGATGTTCTAAGGGAATGGTTGTATTGCGTGTTTTTGAAGCAATGAGAGAACCTCTTGTTTGAGGAGCGTAAGATGGTCTGATGACATGGAACGCTGCTTGGGCGGTATGTGTGGGGGGGTAGTTGTGAGTTCCAGGCAGTAACCATACTGGATAATTTGTCTTACCCACTTGTCTGTTGTGATGGAGTTCCAGACAGGTAGGAACTGTTTTAGTCTTCCCCCGACCGGAGTGGAATGGTCTGGGGGAGTGGAGGAAAGTCACTGTCTTGTGGCAGGGAACGTACGAGTGTTGTTATTACCGCGACCTCGCCCCTTGTTGTTGTTTCCTCTGCATCCGCCTCTAAAATATCCTCTACTGGGGGATGTTTGTGTAGCGGGTTTGTATGTAGAGGAGGTGTCCGCTCCCATACTTTTGGAGGCTCCTCTATAGAAGGAGCGCCGAAAGGAGCCACGTGGTTGGGGAGACTGTAATGCTCCCATGGACTTAGCCGTCTGTGTTCTTCTTCATTTTTTCAAGGGCAGTGTTTGCTGGCCCAAAGAGCTGTTCCTGATTGAATGGCTGTTTGTTGGTCTTCTGTTTAGTTTCCGGGAGGGGAGGGGAGGGGGTGGTGAAAAATGAAAAAAAAAAGAAAAAAGAAAAGAAAAAAAAGAATGGCTGACTAAGTATTGTAGTTTGTACCTCTGGCTTAAAGCCTGAAATGCGCAGCCACGCATGTCGTCGAAGGAGCACACTTGTGTTAATTGCTCTAGAGGCGGTGTCTGCGGCGTCAAGCGCACATTTAATTGCTGCATTTGAAATAAGTTTTCCCTCCTGGATAAGGTCATTTGCCTGGGTCTTATATTGGTCTGGCAGATGTTGTAAGAGAGTCTCTAATTGATCGTAGTGGGCCCTGTCATAGCGTGCTAGTAGGGCTTGGGTGTTGGCAACATGCCAATGATTAGCGGCTTGTGCTGCTACTCTTTTGCCAGAGGCTTCTAACAGTTTGGATTCTTTGTCTGGGGGTGGTGTATCTCTTATGGTTTGGGAGTTGGCGCGTTTCCTAGCATTGGAAACGACCAAAGAATCCAAAGGGAGTTGCCCTTTGATGTAATTAGGGTCTTCAGGGGCAGGCCTATATTTCTTTTCTATCCTTGGGTTGAGAACCCTGGCATAAACGGGGTCTTTAAACACTTCGGGCTGTGTTTTATGACTCCTTTAATCATGGGTAGAATTTGTACAGACTTTTGAGATTGTTCGAAAGAGTCTAATAGGAAGTCTTCCTCTGGTGTGTCTGAGTGCATTGTGACGCCGTGGTAAAGTGCCGCTCTATTTAATAATTGGCCAAACCCCAGGTGATCGTCAGGAGGCGATGGTTTTGAGGGATATGGCTGAGGGTCAGGCATGTCTGGTAGAGGGAATGCCTAATCATCCAGTGGTGAGGTGTCTGGATCCGTGAACGAATCATTAGGGTCACTCCCACCCCCTAGGTCATCATCATCATCCTGTTGAGGTGGTGTATGTGATGGAGAGGGTATAGGTAAGGGTGGTGTAGGCAGAGGGGGTGGGATAGGAGGCAGTATAGGAGAGGAAGGAGGCATAGGGGATGTTGCAGAGTCCTTCCTGTTTACAGGAACCGGGGCAGGTGGCGTGTCCAGTTTCAGTTTTTTACAGGGCACCGCGGTGACATGTCCAGTCTTGGGGTTGATGTAAATCTTTTTCTGCCTTGGGTCGATGGGATCTGGATGAAAAAGTTCTTGTTCTTCAGAAACAGTCTTCGGTACTGATTTTTTTGGTTCCGATCGAGGTTTTGGTTGATCGGTGGATTGTTTGGCTTTAGGAGGCGTATGAGAGTCCTTAGCCGTTGGTTTCGGTACAGACGAGGGTTTTGGTGCCGATGTCGGTCTCGGAGCCGAAGGTGTATTTGTGGGCTTGTGAACCTTCGGTGCCGGTTTATCTATTGGCCTTGGTGTTTTCGGGGCCGAAGGCGTTGGGAGCCGATTTCGGTGCCGAGTGGTATTTTGTCTTCAGTGCCGGTTGGACAATGACATGCTGTGTGCTCGTTCCCGAGCTACCGGAAGGCTTATGTTTCTTCGGAGCCGAGCCCGGAGGCGGGGCTTCTGAAGGGTGTTTTCGGTCTCGACTGGGGCCAGCAGGCAAAGTCTTGACCAATGCCTTTGGTTTTGGTGGGGTTGGGGCAGGGGCAGGGGCAGTAGTACTCACACGTTGCCCAGGAGTGATGGGGTCGTCTGAGTCGTCTGCTTCAGAAATTATTTGCAAATCTTCGGAATCTTCTTCCGGGACATCGGGGCGTTCATCAAAGATGTCCTCTGGTTCCGGAGCTGTTCTCTGTGCCATGATGTGTCGTTGAGCCCTTCGATCTCGGATGGTCTTCTTGGATCGAAAGGATGCGCAGGCTGGACCGCTGGACTCGTCGTGTTCAGGTGATAGGCAGAGGTTGCAGACTTTGTGGTGGTCACTGTGCGGAAATTTTGCTCCACACTGGGGGCATTTTTTGAAAGGCGTCCTTTCCATGAGCAGTAGGCCTCATGGTGTGGATAGGCCCAGCGGCCCGCGTCGACGTCCCGAATCGAGCCGATGAAATCGATGTCGAGAGTGAAGGTGCTTCGATATTTTGTGTGAAGTTTTGTGCTTCGAAAAGCTTGGAATTGATATTTCCAACCGGAGCGGAAAAGTTGCATCCGAACCCAATGGCGGAAAAAACAATCTAACGATGGAGTTGATGCCCATGCGCACTATAGTCCAAGGGTGGAGTCACCTATCTCGTGACCAAAGACTTCTTCCGAAGACAACAACAACCTGCAAGCATCCGAGCCCAACACCATATGGCGATCTACTATCCTAAGTGTGTTATCTGCAGCTCATATGCCTCGAACAGAAAATTTCCACCATAACCTGATGTCACCATAAATACAAGACGTAAAGGAAAGATGTGCAAGTGGATCACATATAAAGTATTTGGCTCACCTCGGGTATATCAGTCAAACAGTGCTGTTGACAATGTGGCCATTTTATTTTGAACCAAGTCTAGAACTGAGTTGTAAAAGTCGGAAAGACAGAGGAGTCTAAAGAGTTAAGGAGGCAGTTAACAGAATTAAAAGTTTACACTGCAAAGTTTAATGATTGGTTAATCTTGAGGAAGATCAAAAACAGAGATGTTTGTTCTGCCCATATTCCATGGTACAAAATGTAAACATTTTGGAGGTGAAGAGGAAATCACAGGGGGTTGGATTTGGATTGCTAACCGCTTATGACTGGAATGTGGAGAGGCTTTAAAAGAGGCGAATGCTAGGCTGGATGTGAAGACATTGGCATGTCAACAAAATATTCAACAATGACAGATGGGGTGGCATGCCTGTTATTTGGTTGGTACAGTTGTGATGAAGGGGATGCTTACTATTTGGAATTGAAATGTCTGCTAGATCCCAGCGGTGAATCAGGAAAGGAGACCACTGACACAGAGGACCAGACAATTCATACAAAGGTAATTCAACTGTATTGTTTTTGCCTGGTGCCTCTGGCTCCATGGACTGTAGTACTAAAATGAAGTCTCATAGCTCTTATCAAGCGTACCTAACCCTAACTGTACCACCATAACAAAGCAAAGGGCGCTCAAACGTATTAAAACGTTTGGGCTCCTTACTCGCACCAGCTACTTTTCCATGCGCATCACATTGTTATCTGCTATATTTACTAACCCATGTGTAAAAGCCATCTATTCTAGGTCTGGTGTTAGCAAAGTCCTTTTGATTTTAATCAAATTATATGTATGGTGTACTTACAAGGGCATTCCACCAGCTCTCTTCATCCATTGGTCTGTTGTGGTAGACACATTTTAGTTCCGTCCACTACAGCATGGATCAGTCTACTTCAGCCACTGGCGCTAACTACAATATGAGTGACCATATCTTGCTCTTTCACAGGGAACATGTTCACCCTCAAAAAAGTGCCCTTTAGTTCCAGGGACTACAGTGAGAACGTGTCCTTTCTAAGACCAAAACATATTTTTACCATTTTTTATTTGGATATTGGAGTGTACCACGCAGCTCCGCAAACACTAAAGTTAGACAAATGACAAAAGCACAACACCAAAATGCTGGCAGCCAATAAAAGACCTATTGGCTTTGCGAATGCTTGTTTAAATATATAGTGCTTTCTATCCCCTCCCCCACAAAGAGTACCTGCGCTGATTTCTGGTGACCAAGACCTATTTTTTATCCTCCGTCTTTGATCAATAGCAAGAGACAACGGGCGAAGGTACGAGTTAGAGAAAGATATAAAACAGTGATAAGGGAGAAAGCAGGGATGGGAAACGAACCTGCAAGAGAGAGAGTAGGGATGTGGTTGAAACAGGAATTAAGTTGAATCAAGATGAAGCAGACTTAGTGTTCAGAGACCCGTGCTTCTGCAGCACCGACAGGCTCTCAAGAAAAGCTTTGGCCCCTGCACCTTTCCCCCCTTACACATGAAGCACCAAGTCTTGACTGCTCATCCGCTCTATCTAGAGGAAATTAAAACGTTAAAGGGAGAATCTTCAATAACAATTTGGAGTACAATAAGGTGGCCCTTGTTTGTCAGTGGTAAACTTATCTACTCAAAAAGAATAATGAGAGTAGAATAGGCTTTTGATTTGAACAGGGGATAAATTAGGAAGCTATCCTGGTGCCCATGCAGAGTTTCTCAGCAAGATACCATACACGTGTATGCTGAACAGACCAGAAAACCAGTCACACAAAAGCATAAACCACTGCCATAAGGCAACCACTCTCACCAATTATGTACATAAGGAATACATTTCATAGAATTGAAGTTAAATACAAACCATGGAGAGGAATGCAGTTACGTCCTGGTGAAAAAGGAGATTGAATGTATGCAGTTCTGTTATCCCACTCATGAGGCAAAGAGAAAGACATTGCACCCACCGTCTGAGATACCTAATTTAAAAAAAAAAAGGCAAATCATGGGTTATTACAAAGTGACGCTCATGCACAGATGCTTAAAAACATTCATTTAAGCACACAATGTTCACATGTCAAATTGATGCATCATTCACAATCCTGGGTTGGCAAGAAATGTATGATCTTAGGTAAGCAACAGGTCAGAATGGAAAAACTGCTTACCTGTATCTGTTGATCATTATGTTAGTGTCACCTACTTTGGAAGTACTGGAAGATCATAGAACGTATTTCCATACCCATCTTTAAAAATAAATTGGAAATGCAAGTACTGTGTTCTTACAATTCCACGCTCTAATGTTAGGGACCCCTAAGTTAATTTATAAAAAAGACGCAGAGAATGGGTAAACTAGTTAAGAATCAAAAAAGGATTTCTTAATATATAGGGAAAATTGCTACTGCCAGGTAACGATTTTTTTGAGTTTTTAGTTTTAACATAGTAAAAATATAAACATAACATCCACCCAACTTTAGGGTGCGATAATATGCCTGTGTGCACCACCAGCTCTTCCAGGTTTTTATTTTTAATAGTAGTCACATGTATGCTCTTGGACGTTCTGAAATCACCTAAATGATCCTGTTCTCCATTTAGACCTAGGCAGACTGATCCCCCTACAATTGGTTTCCTCAGCTGTTGAAGTATACTTGTGCATCTAGACTGTATCTGGGAGTATTTAGCAAAGATCCAGAAGTATTGTCTGGAGTGTCCATAAAGTCATATCCTTGCTGTCAAATCCTTCAAAGGGCCCAAATGTGCTTTAGCCGTGATTGAATCGCAATTCTTCATTTCACTAGTAGCAAGGAGTGCACAGTTTCCTGTGGGGAGTGGGTCTTTCACATAGCCCTAGCAGAGTCACCAAAGGAGAAAATTGAATGCTACAGTTAGTTATGTTGGAAAGTTCCTGTAGTGTTTCCGACCAGATTATTTTCTTGTTCTTTTCAACCACTGGCCGTGCCATGCTAAACTAAAAAACTCAGCACCCATTATTCCACATCGGTGCATTTTGCATCTGCTCTGCTCGCAGTGTCGTAGTTTAAAATTTGGGACCGCGTAGGAGGCAGGGCCCTACCCCTGTCTGTCCCGGTATTAGCGAACCGCGAATGGTCAATGCGGTATGTACAAGTGCTTTGTGTAACGTTTTAGCTATGAATGCACTATGTATACGTTATTATACATTGACTCCGTGGGTTCCATTTTGTAGCGGTGGCCATCTTATGGTTGCCCTCACATAGGCTATATAGCATGAAGCGAAAACGGGCCTTTTAGAGCACATGTGCCTTTCTTTGACTTTTCTGTGACCTGGGCAGCTTGGCTCCGCCACCCCAGGTCAAACTGGTCTCACGAGTTCCCCGTCCTCTGGCCACCTGTGATTAGCATCAGGGCTTGACACACCATAAAGTCTTTTCATCCTACACAAGCCTCCGGCTAATCTCTTTCACACCTGACTGTTCCTGCTTTATGGCTTGTTTCCCAAAACAGGAGATGCTCATGTTTATTGGGGCCTATCGATATCTGATGTGGGATCTGAGCCTTGCTGGGTAAATAATTACGGGCTGGCTTAACTGGAATGTGGGATGGTCATCATGACTCTGCCTTTTCGTTTGCAATGTATACATGTGAATGACCAACTGCAAGAGAAGGGCGGTGTTGCCCAGAGCGTAAAATTCTCCATAAAAGAGGAGACTGGTTTCTGTTCTGCAGACTGCCTCATTCAGTTGCTAAGGCTTCTGTGCGACGTAGTCTCACTCATGTGGGTTTAATAAAGATGTCTTTTCATATTTCAGCTTCTGTTGCCAAGTTCTTTGTTATACTATCAAGATATGCAGAATTCTATAATACCACATCAGGAAGTACTCGAAGTCATAGGGTGCTACCCCTGGCACCTCTGGGGTCTCAAAAATCGGAGTACTTCAGCAGCCCTAATTTATGTTGGGACTCTGGAGTATAGTGTACACTGTACAGAAATGTAAAGGAAAATGCTACTTACCAGTATGCATCTGTTCTTGGCATGTAGCGCTGCAGATCCGTACACTGTGCACAGATCACCATCTGGTGTTGGGCTCGGATGCTTGCACCTTGTTGTTTTGGGAGAAGTCTTTTGTAGTCATGTGATAGGTGACTCCTCCCTTGGACGATAGTGCTCATGGGCATCGACTCCACCCTCAGATTGTTTTTCGCCATGATGAGAAATGATGGAGTCAGTAAGAAATAGAAGAGATGTCCATGTGAATGTATCTAATTAAGATAATACTGGAACAGATACAGGTTATGGGGAGGTGGGTGGGAGTGTACGGATCTGCAGCTCTACATGCCAAGAACAGATGCGTACTGGTAAGTAGCATTTTCCGTTCGAGACATACGAGCTGCAAATCGTACACTGTGCATTGACTGTACAGCAGTGTCTCTCTTACCGGTGGTCACCTGTATCCGTTGCAGTAGTCTGAAAAAGTGTTTTAAGAACGGCTTGGCCTACAGAAGCCTGTTGCTTAGCCTGCACGTCAACACCATAGTGTTTGGTGAAGGTGTGTGGTGTAGACCATGTTGCTGCTTTACATATATCATCTAAGGGAATGTTCCCTAAGAATGCCATGGAAGCCCCTAGTTTGCGTGTTGAATACGCTCTAGGGGAAATTCTTAAAGTGCGTTTAGCCTTTTGGTAGCATATTTGAATGCATTTTACTATCCACCTTGTGATCCCAGCTTTGGAGATGGGGTTACCTTTATGAGGTGGGGAGAAGGCTACAAACAGTTGTTTTGTTTTTCAAATGGGTTTAGTCCTGTCAATGTAATAAATTAGTGCTCTTTTGCAGTCTAGTGTGTGAAGAGCTCTCTCTGCTACGGAGTCTGGGTTTTGAAAAAACACCGGTACCACAACTGATTGTTTTATTTTAGAACCAACACTTGGAATTAAAATATACTTTCACGACAGGAGATGTTTCATATAAATACTTTTGTATATGCAATAGACTTTAGTAAACAGTTACAAGTAGTTGCAGTAGGCAACTCTATTTCTAAACACAACAATACATTGAGCTCAATGATAAATTCAAGTTATTTGCAACAGATTACTTTTTAGATTTCTTTTGTAATTCCAGGACTGGATCCTAGATTCAGTCCTGTGTCAGTTCTCAGAATCAAGTGATGAAAGTCGACTTAAGTACTGTAATGATTTTTAAACAATATTTAGCTATTTTAAAAGTTGACAGAAAATATTTCGGAGAAAACAATCAATGATTCCCTATGGAAGAAAATTCAGGTTATAGGTACAGTATGTTCTCGTTACTTTTGTAATCCAGTACTGGGTGCCTAGACTCAGTACTGGGACCTTTATCCAAAACAGGTAAGTAATTACGTTTCCAGATATTATACGATTTTTGAAGAATATTTAAAGATTGCAGAAATCGACACAGAAGAAATTTCACAGAAAAACAGTCAATGGTTTCCTATGGACGAAAATTGAGTTAAGGGTAAGTACAGTTGTGGGTATTTTTCAGAGTCCGTGCTGGGCACCAAGATCCAGCACTGGGAGCTCACCTAAGAGCAGGTGAGTAAATTAGTTTTTGTCACTCGGCTGATTTTTGGTGAATATTTGAAGATTTGAAAAGTCCACACTTAGAAGAAATTTCAGGAAAAAGCCAGTCAATGTTACCCTATGAGGAAAATAGAGTTTGCGGTTTAAGGGTAAGTATTCGACTGGCAGAGTTGAGGTTCTGGGCACAGACTCAGGGGTCTCCCAGGGTCAGGTAGGTACAGTTGGTTCACCCTCAGCGGCTCTAGGGCGGCCGGGTGCAGAGAGAGTTAGGCCCAATGTTATCCTATGAGGGATGGGGGGGCCTTGTTTGGTGGCTGCTGTCTGGCAAGCCACGCGGCTGTGGGAGCTGGGCTCCTGGTCACTTACTCAGGGCAAGTGGGGAAGTAAGTAGGCGTCGAGTTTTCACTGCCAGGGCCACTCGGGCGGCTGGGTGCAGAGGGCTTTTGAGCCTTCAGGCGCTCAATGGATTTCAATGGGAAATCTTCGGTTTGGAAAAAGACTCCAAGCTCGGGGACGAGGACTCTTCAAGTGCCACCACCACTTCGAGAGGTAAGTTGGGTAGTTGGAGGATAGGTAGGTACCCCGGGATTGGACACAGAGGGCCGTGGGGCGCCTGGTACAGTGGTGCCTTTTGGTGTCGGAAAATCTTACCCTCTGTTGATCGCGGTTGGGGTGGCACACTGTTCTGAGGCTGCAGGCTTCTTCAGGATTGTCGAGGGGGTTCCTTGGGTGCCGGACTCGGGGTCACAGTCGCCGTGGGGTCGTCCTCGGGGGTTTAGTTCACTCCGGCACAGGCCAGGCTTGGCTGGTGCAGAGTGGGCTAGGATCGCGGTTCCGGGCTGCTGCCAGGGGTGAAAGGTAGTTTTTGAGTAGAGCCTCTACTCATGGGAGTCCCAGGGGATCAGAGTTCAAAGGTAGCCAGGTCCTCCGGGGTTTCTGAGGTTGCTGGCCACAAGAGATGCCGGGTTTGGAGCAGGAGCAGGTTCGAGGTCGACAGGCCGGTAGGGCTGGGGCCAAAGCAGTTGGTGTCTCCCTCTCCTTCGCAGCTGCAGGGCAGGTCTTCTTTTCTTCTTGCTCTTCTTGTAATTTCGGAATCTGGAATCTGGGGAAGGAAGGTTCAGGGTGCCCCTAAATTCTAGATTTAGGGGCGTTACAGGTAGGTGAAGGGCAGGGACCAATGGGTCCCCGTCCTGGGGTGGGTACACCCCCTATCCTGCCTCTCTCCTGTGGGAGGGGGGCAGTAGCCTAGTCCTGATAGGGTAGGGCTCCCCATCTTCAAGATGGCGGGAGCCCGGAGATGTGATTCACCTCGCCTCCCCCACCTGAGGAGTGGGGTTGGCAGGCTGGCACATCCCCTGTCCTTATTTGGGGTTTTCGGCCAAAGCTTCCCGCCAGAGTGGGGGGTTGCAGGGGCCTGGGGAAGCTCACAGAGGCGGCATGCCTTTGAAGCTTCCCCCTGCCCATCCTGGGGGAGGAGATTTAGCACCTCGCCCAGGATGTGCATTGTTGCAGGACCAGGAGAGCAGGGGCTCTCCCACCCAGGGGTCCAGCAACATGTCTGCTGGGTGGCAGCCTAGGCAGCCTCAGAGTAGACGTGGATTCGTAGGTTAGGTTTCAGGGGGCACCTCTAAGATGCCCTCTGGGGTGCTGGGTACATTAAATCCCACACTGGCATCAGTGTGGGTTTAATGTGCTGAGAAGTTTGATACTAAACTTCCCAGTCTTTAGTGTTGCCACTATGGTGCTGTGGAGCTCGTGTTTGACGAGCTCTCAGCACCATGTACTCTTAAATGGCAGCACTGCACTTACAGGGCTCAGGAATTGACCTGGGCACTGTAGGGGCACAGGGCTCCTGCTCCTGTGCCCACACCATTGGCATAAGGCACCCAGCTAGAGGGGTGACGGATGTATGCCATGGCAGTGTAGGTGATGGGCATGGCACACAGGGATGTGTGCCATGTCGACTTTGTTTTGGTCTTGCACCCAAACACACAGCCTGCAAAGGCAGTGTGTGTGTGTGTAAGAGTACAGGGCCTCTAAGGGTGGCACAAGGTGTGCTGCAGCTCTTAGAGGCCTTCCTTGGTCACAAAGCCCTGGGTACTTAGGGTACCATTTACTAGGGGCTGACATGTAGCCAGGGTTTGCCAATTTGGGTTTGGTTTGTTTTAGGGAAGGAACATAGGCCCTGGGCACCTGATTGGCAGGAGTCCAGGGCACACTCAGTCAAAGTACATTCAGCAATTCAGCAAAAAGTGGGGGCATACCATGCAAGAAAGATGTCACTTTCTCACACTTACAAATATCTTCTAAGGGTATGTTTCCTAAGAAGGCCATGGAAGCCCCTATTTTGCGTGTGGAATGCGCTCTAGGGGGAACCGGTAGTGTGCGTTTAGCCTTGTGATAGCATATTTGGATACATTTAACTATACACCTAGCTATCCCAGATTTGGAAATGGGGTTGCTTTTATGTGGTGGAGAGAAAGCAACAAACAATTTTTTTGTTTTGCGGAATGATTTGGTTCTGTCAATGTAGTAAAGAAGGGCTCTTTATACGTCTAGGGTATAAAGAGCTTTTTCAGCTACCGAGTCTGGATTTGGGAAGAACACTGGTAACTCTATTGATTGGTTAAGATGGAACGGAGATGTGACTTTTGGAAGGAATTTCGGATTTGTTGTAAGTACCACTTTGTTATGGTGTAATTGTAAGAATGGTTCTTGTATGGTTAAAGCCTGGATTTCACTTACCCTTCTGAGGGATGTGATAGCGATAAGGAAAGCCACTTTCCATGTGAGGAACTATAGTTCGCATTTATGGAGAGGTTCAAATGGGGGTTCCATGAGCCTAGTAAGAACAATGTTTAGATTCCACACTGGAGAGGGTAGTAATGTGGGAGGAATAATCCTTTTTAGTCCTTCCATGAAGGCTTTGATCGCAGGTACTCTAAAGAGTGACAAGTGTTGTCTATTTTGTAAGTAGGCTGCTAATACGGCGAGGTGGAGACGTATGGATGAGTATGTCAAATTATATCTTTGCAAGTGCAGTAAGCAGCAAATGATGTCCTGGATGAATGCATCCAGTGGGTTTATGATTGTTAGAGCAATAAATGGCAAATCTTTTCCATTTTGCAGCATAGCAGGCTCTAGTGGTAGGTCTTCTGGCCTCTTTCATAATATTTATGCAGTCTGGGGGCAGGTTGAGGTAACCGAACTCTAGGACTTCAGGAGCCAGATCGCCAGATTCAGTTGACTTGGATCTGGGTGTCTGATTTCTCCATGGTTCTGGGTTAATAAGGACGGGGAGAGACGCAGTTTTTGGTGTGGAACTAGCGAGAGTTCCAGTAGTGTTAGGAACCAGGGCTGGCGTGCCCATGTGGGAGCTACTAGGATCAGTTTGAGAGACTGTTGCATGAGCTTGCGTACCACTAATTGAATGAGTGGGAGAGGCGGAAAAGCTTACGCAAATCTGCCTGACCAGTTCATCCATATTGCATTGCCCTTTGACTCCGGGTGGGGAAACCTGGAGTCGAAGGTTGGGCATTTTGCGTTTTCGTGTGTGGCGAACAGATCTATGTCTGGTTGGCCCCATTGTTGGAAAAAGGGCAGGAGGACTTGGGGATGTAGTTACCATTTGTGGATCTGTTGAGTTTGTCGACTCAACAGATCGGCAATTTGATTGTGAACCCCTGGAAGGTGTTCTGCAAGTAGGTATATGTTCTGGGGAATGGCCCATCTCCAAATGTTCTGTGCGAGCTTGGACAGCTGGAGAGAATGTGTGCCTCCTTGTTTTTGTATGTATTACATGGCTGTCATGTTGTCTGTCCGTATGAGGACAGTTTTGTTCTGGAGATGTAGTTGGAATGATTTTAGTGCTAGGAACACTGCTGCAGTTCCAGGTAATTGATATGGAGCACTTTCTGTTGAGTGGTCCATTTGCCCTGAGTGGTGTTGCCGAGGATATGGGCTCCCCATCCTGTGAGCGATGCGTCCATTGTCAGCACTATGTGTGGAAGAGGCTCTAGGAACGGACGCCCTTTGGACAGGTTTGTTATGTTCCACCATTTCAGAGAGCGATGTGTGCGGCTGTCTACCAACACCAGATCTGTAAGTTGTCCATGAGCCTGGTTCCACTGACGTGCTAGACATTCTTGCAAGGGACGCATTTGAAGTCTTGCATAAGGCACAATGAAGATTCAGAACGCCATCATGCCTATGAGTTGCATGAACAGTCTTGCTGGAAGGGAGTGTTGGACTTGAAATTTCGTGATAAGAGCTTGTATATTGGTTATCCTGGCTGGGCTGGGATATGCTAGGGCTGTGGAAGTGTTTATGGTGGCTCCTAGATACTGATGTATGTGAGAGGGTTGGAGATGAGATTTGGGATAGTTTATTGTGAATCCCAAGTTGTGTAAGATTTGGATGGTTTGGTGAGTGTGTAGAACACATTTGTTGAATGACTTGGCTTTTATTAGCCAGTCGTCTAGATATGGGAAGACATGAATTTTTTGTCTTCTGAGATGTGCTGCTACTACTGCCAGACATTCCGTGAATACTCTGGGTGCGGTCGTTACCCCGAATGGAAGGACTGTAAACTGGTAGTGTTGTCCGTCCACCACAAACCTTAGATACTTCCTGTGGGCAGGATGTATGGGAATGTGGAAGTAGGCGTCCTTGAAATCTAGTGTGGCAAGGAAATCGCCTTGTTTCAGTAGTGAGAGCAATTGTTGAAGAGTGATCATATGGAAATGATCTGACTGTATATAAAGATTGAGGGGTCTGAGGTCGAGTATTGGTCTTAAGAGTCCCATCCTTCTTGGGGATTAGGAAATATAGTGAGTAAACCCCTGTTTCTTGGTGCTGTAAGGGAACTGGCTCTATTGTGTGCTTTTGAAGCAGTGAAAGAACCTGTTGTTTTAAGAGTGTAAGGTGTTCCGTGGACATTGGACGTTGTTTGGGTGGTGTGGTGGGTGGGGTTGCTGTAAGTTCCAGGCAGTAACCATACTGGATAATTTGTCTTACCCACTTGTCTTTTGTGATGGAGTCCCAGACAGGTAGGAACTGTGAAAGTCTTCTCCCGACCGGAGTGGAATGGAGTGGAGGGAAGTCACTGTTTATTAGTGGGGGAGGCACGTGTGTTGTTGTTACCTCGGCCTCTCCCTTTGTTATTTCCCCTGTATCCGCCTTTAAAATATCCTCTGTTGGGGGATGTTTGCATGGTTTTTTCGTAGGAAGAGGAGGTGGTCTCTGTTCGAATGTTTTTGGATGCTCCTCTATAAAAGGAGCGACAAAAGGAACCAAGTGTGGGTGGAGACTGTAATGCCCCCATGGATTTAGCAGTCTCCGTGTCTTTTTTCATCTTCTCTAGAGTGGTGTCTACAGCCGGTCCAAAAAGTTGTTCCTGATTGAACGGCTGATTGAAATACGTAGACAGGCATATCGTGTGAGTAGCACACTAGTGTTAATGGACCTAGAGGCTGTGTCAGCTGCATCAAGGGGACACTTGATTGAGGCGTTGGTTATTAATTTGCCCTCTTGAATTAAGTCATTTGCCTGGGTTTTGTACTGATCAGGTAATTGTTGTAATATGGTTTCTAGTCTGTCACAGTGAGCCTTATCATACCTAGCAAGTAATGCTTGGGTGTTGGCTATGAGCCAGTGATTGGCTGCTTGAGAAGCAACTCTCTTGCCAGAGGCATTTAACAACTTAGATTCCTTATCCGGAGGTGGTGCGTCACCGGAGGTTTGAGAGTTGGCGCGTTTCCTAGCGTTAGTTACCACTAGTGAGTCTAAGGGTAGATTCCCTTTGATGTAGATGGGATCATCGGGGGCAGGTTTATATTTTTTGTCAATCCTGGGATTGAGAATTCTAGCTCTCACTGGGTCTTTGAATATGTCAGGGGCATGTTTAATGACTCCTTTTGGCACTGGTAGTATTTGGACAGTCTTCTGTGACTGTTCGAAGGTGTCTAGAAGGAAATCCTCGTCTGCAGGGTCTGAATGCATGTGAACACCATGGTAGACAGAAGCTCTATTAACCAGCTGACCAAAACCAATGTTGTCATCTGGGGGAGATGGTTTTGTTGGATATGGCTGTGGTTCAGGGAGGTCTGTGGGATCTATTGGGTCATCATGATCATCCCAATCGTCCTGTGGTGTGTCTGTGTCATCATCAGGGTCAGGGAAAGGGTCATTGTTGCCTTCCCCACCCCTTAAATCATCATTATCATCATCCTGTGGTGGTGAATGTGGTGGAAGTTTTAGAGGCGAGACAGGTTTAGGAGGAAGAACAGGAGAAAAGAATCTTATAGGTGAAGTGGCACAGTCTTTTTTCTTTACAGGCACTGCAGGAGTGTCTGGTGTGTCCAGCTTCCTCTTCTTGTGTGGGGTCTATATGTGAGAGAAAGTGCCATCTTTCTTGCATGGTATGCCCCCACTTTTTGCTGAATTTACTTTGACTGAGTGTGCCCTGGACTCCTGCCAATCAGGTGCCCAGGGCCTATGTTCCTTCACTAAAAATCTAAAACCCAAATTGGCAAACCCTGGCCACATGTCAGCCCCTGGCAAATGGTACCCTAGGTACCCAGGGCCTTGTGACCAGGGAAGGCCTCTAAGGGCTGCAGCACTCATTGTGCCACCCTTAGAGGCCCTGTACCCTAACACACACACACTGCCCTTGCAGGCTGAGTGTCTGGGTACAAGACAAAACAAACAGTCGACATGGCACACATTCCTGTGTGCCATGCCCACCACCTACACTGCCCTGGCATACATCAGCCACCCCTCTAGCTGGGTGCCCATGCCAGTGGTGTGGGCGCAGGAGCCCTGTGCCCCTACAGTACCCAGGTCCATTCCTGGGCACTGTAAGTGCAGTGCTGCCATTTAAGAATACATGGTGCTGAGAGTTCGTCAAACACGAACTCCACAGCACCAGCTTGCAGTCTTTTTCTAAACCGGAGATTTCCCATTGAAATCAATTGAGCGCCCGAGGGCTCAAAAGCACCCTGCACCCAGCCGCCCGAGTGGCCCTGGCAGTGTAACCTCTACACCCATCTACTTCCCCACTTGCCAAGAGTAAGTGACCAGGAGCCCAGCTCCCACAGCCGTGTGGCCTGCTAGTCAGCAGCCACCAACCAAGGCCCCCCTACCTCTCATAGGATACCATTGGGCCTAACTCTCTCTGCACCCGGCCGCCCTTGTGCTGCTGAGGGTGAACCAACTGTACCTACCTGACCCTGGGAGCCCCCCGAGTCTATGCCCAGAACCTTAACTCTGCCAGTCGAGTACTTACCTTTAAACCGATAACTCAATTTTCTCCATAGGGTAACATTGACTGGCTTTTCCTGAAATTTCTTCTAAGTGTGGACTTTTCAAAACTTAAAATATTCACCAACAAGCATTTGCAATGCAATAGGTCTCGCCTTTGCATAAGTTTGAGCTATTGGCATTGTAAATGACAATGCCTTTTATTTATGTGTTTTGAAAACCTGCAAGCGGTGCGTAAACACGCACTTTGTACTTATAGTCGTTGCTTACGAGAAGCAAGGCTGGCAGTAACTGCGCCTCTTTTATTGCCAGCCTTGCTTCTCGTAAGCAAAGACTATAAGTGCAAAGTGTGTGTTTACGCACGCTTGCAGGTTTTCAAAACACATAAATGAAAGGCATTGTCATTTACACTGCCAATAGCTCAAACTTATGCAAAGGCGAGACCTATTGCATTGCAAATGCTTGTTTATGTTCTGCTCTGGAAGCCCATGGAGCATGACTCATGTTTCTTCTGGCAAACCCAGCTGTCTTGCGAACTAACCGAGGAAAAATGATCAACTCACTTGAAGTTGTACATCCGGGTCCTGAGATGGACTAGACTTAGGTTCCGTTATTATAAATGTGTACTTCAGTGGTATTTTACGCCATATAAGCTGCATAGTGGCCTGTGCGCAAGTGATTCTTGTTGGAGGTGTAAAAAACCAGCGTGTGATGTTATACATGTCCTCTGCTGGTCCCTTATTCTTGCTTCCTACTGATCTGCCACATGGTGGGCATTTCCTGAATCTAGTGACTACTTTTTTTCACGGATCACCTAGTTTGGCCATGCTGCATGAATATCTGACATTAAGTGTGTTACTCGGCACTGGGGTAAGTGGATAGCATCCCTCACTTACACAAATGTTTCAGTAGGACAGGCTCTGATGATATCATAATCCACGAAGCCTAAGGCTGTGTAGTTTATAAGTGTCACGAGAACTCTGAGAAGGTAATATAGGACCATCTTATACACGGCACCCATTATGTATTTTATGTGTTAAGTGCTTGTTTTGCATCAGTTAGATTGAAAAGGCAGATTTCCTCAAACTGCACTAAACAGTGGTCACAGATCGGTATTAGAATATTTAGGCTTTGCTTTCTTTTCTTGAATAAATAATTAAAAAACAATTGCCAGTGTCGAGGGCCAGTGGTTATAGGCGATTCCGTGACTGCATCATTTATAATCTGTAATATACGTCTATATGTTGCATGAGCGAATGGATATTCTTGAGTGCAAATTTAGATATGCAGCTTCCTCCTCCTCCTTCTTCCTACTTCACCTCACTCTCCCTGCTGTTCTATGCTTTAGACGTCATGACGAGAAATTGTATGGATTTGTGTAAAGCTTGCATGCAAGCTTGACTAATCCGTACTTTACAAGGTTTCCAGTTTTGTACTACTTTTAAAACTCCTGTACCAGTTACCAGTTGCGGTGTTGGCTCCTTACGTTCTCCACAAGCTTGTTAAACAGTGCCACTCATGCGGTCTGTTCATTGGCCATACACTGCCTGCCCATGGGTTCTAAGCTACCTTGCACAGTTCCAAGACCCAGTCTCATCACACTGTCTATCCAAGTGCCCAAACATACCCTACATGATCTCTCCATGTGGCCCAGGCCCTTCACACAGTCTGTCTGTGACTCCCGAGACCTCATTAAGGTCAAGGAGCCGAGATCCCTCCAACTCTGTCCAGCAGTTCATCGCTACTCCACATCGTACATAATCCTCAAGCCCTTCAACACGTTGGGGTCCATGTAACCAAAGCTACCTCATACTCTCAGCCAGGAACATCTTAGACTGCATATGGCTATAATAGACGCTACTCACACTGACCGATCATATGTCTCAAACTTAGGTAGGTAATCGTGCCAAGATGATGGGCAAGCAGGTTTTATATTTAATAATTTTATTCTTTTAATTAACAATAGAGACACTTGAATGTAATGGTTGTACTGTGTTTAATATAACAAAGTTTTATGGTTGACATGGGTAGGCCCAGGACCGGCTGTAGGGCAGTGCGACTGGTGCGGCCGCACTGGGCGCTAGCCTGTGGAGAGGGTGCTGATCTCAGGGGGGCGCTGTGTTTAACAATAACTTATGATTGAAGAGATGAGGGGCAGTTGTGCCCTGTGGAAGTGAGAGAATCAGAGGAGGCGGTCATCGGGTGTGGGGGCGCCAAAACTGATTGTCGCATCGGGTGCCACCAGCGCTAGAGCCGGCGATGGGTAAGCCTAGTCTTGTTTTCAATTGCACGTGGCAAGTGCCACCTTGCAGTGACTGCCTTGTCTTCTCTTACTCTGCTGTGTACCGGGGAATCTCTAATGTGGCCTTAATTATTTGATTAATTGCACAAGATAACATTTTTAAATGCATTATTTTGTATTCATGTTGTTCCTGAGGAAAGGATATAGGATTTCAATTGTATACAATTAAAGGCCTTTCCATCGGCCGAGCCAAGGTGTTGTTTATATTTGGAATGTGCTTTTGTTGTGGGGCATAATACCAGATTATTCAATAGATGCAGAAAAAGGCATTTTTCCATGTGATCTGTTTTCTGTTTTACTATTGGATAGAAATAAGCAACTTTTTTGCCGAACCACAGTGACGCTACGATTTTTCTGTCAAAGTGTAGAAAAACTAAAGATGTGGGAAAGGATCCAAGTTCTTACTATAGAGAAAGACTTCATGTAAAGCCTTTTATTGTTTTGCACCCTCAATATTTTCCTATTCTTTCTCGCCTGCTAATTTGTCCAGTCCGTAAGACTGTATGATCTTTGACTCCTATTGCTTTGGACGAAACCATGTTCGGTTCTGACAATTTACGAGATAAGGACTCCGTTTCCACTGTAAATGCCGATTTACATGTATTTGCTTTTTGAGTATTATTAATTGATTGACTAAATGTTATATTTTACCTTCTATAGTGACTTATTACATTTTAAATAGACAGTCATGATTTGCACTTCGAACCTTGTCTCCTACGAATGTACCAGTGTGGCTTCTCTGGGTTTACATGCTTTTATGTTAAAGGCCCTGGTCTTTAAAAACTCATACATAGCTCCCATCCATCAATCGGCCCTCTTGCTATAAAAAGCACCATGAATGGGACTCAAGGCGTCTTGGTTGCCATGTTGATGTATTGAAAAAGCGACCTAAGAAAAAGGAAAATATTCAGTTCCAACGGCAACATGCATCAAAATGAAATTAGCTCTTGTATCTCATCAGAGGTTAAAAGAATATCAAAATGCTAGAGTTGAGAAGTTATGCAGTCCCCCACCCTCGCTTATCGAAAGCGAGTATGAGGAGGTTGTATATCTGCTTTTCATAGCCATGGGAACGCGGGTGGGACCAGCGGACACCCAGGAAGCAAATCTCGAACATTCTCCACATGGCGTGTCTGTCCTCTGGGACCCGCACCGCGACGCCATACCTTGGAGTTTACCATACCCCTGTCCATAGCTGCCAAGGTTTCAAATTGCTAATGTGTGACATTTTCATAATTTCACTGTAATTATGAGTGACATTCAAGAACTATGAGTGACACGTTCTCGCAACCAAAAATCAACACCAATTTGAGGAACAAAAAACACTAATACGATCTTACAACTGCTTCAAAGCACCAGAAACCGAGGCCGCCACTACAAGTACACTTCAAGAATCCAAGAGGCAAGATGAACTGTAGCTCACAAACTGGCCTAGAAACGCACTTACATATTTATAGTTTTTGTAAGATCCATTGTAGGCATGTTGTGTTCTGTCTAGCACATTATGCAACTTAAGACGAAATTATTGTCCACTAGATTGTAATTACATTCTGACATACTGAGGAGCTGAAAGTATCGAGCAAGGGCGGGTCGGGTCAGGATAAAGGAGTGGGTTGCCTGGGCACCTTTGTCAATGGCTTGGACAATGTACTGAGGGCTGGGGTAGGAGCAGTGGCAGAAGAGGGGGTTAGTGTGGGCAGCAGTATAAGAGATGGAATGTGACCAGGCCGAGCCAGGTTCACCGCTCATCCATCAGCTGCCACCGAGCCATTCACAGGCAGTTCTCCTGACGGGCAGCGAGCCACCGGAGGCATGTGGCAGAGCACTCCGCACACCAAGTGCTTCCAGAGCAAGAGTCTGCCCGACAGAGATCGGGGCAGCCAGTGCCAGTGTGGGCGGAGGGAGGAGTCCCGAAGCAGGGGACGTGAATAAAAGGCCTCTACTGGTCTTTCACAAGCACAGTTCTGTCTCTCTCTATCTGCGGGTTTACGTACAGGCCAGTCTGCACGCTGTAGGTATTTCCCTAGGACACACGCAGCATAAGAATCATTTAAAAAAGCAAAGGCGCTTCAGAACTACTGTCATTCACACTCGCATTCGGGAGCCCAATAGATCTTCGCATTACCAAATTAACACACTGTATACACTTGGCGAGTCCCCGAGCCACTGCAATAGTGCTCTGCGTGGCTCCTATATAAATTTGGAATGGCCATGTCTCGGTGCGTGTAATGCTACAACGTTTTTCTCACAAACGTAATTATGGTGGCTGTGAAGATTACTACCCGGAGGTCGCAACGGTCTGCCGTTCTCTACAAGACTTTTCCTGTAAACATTTGGACTTCAGCAGCCCTTTAAAAACAAGCACACCACTGCCTTTCTCCGAGGAGAAGCAGAAATGCCTCGGAGACAGGCAGCGGCGCTTTCGGATTCGGGGGCTTGTTCTCCTCTTGCCATTGGCTGGAGGAGATAATTAGAAAAGTAGCAAAAAACACGCCCCCGAATCCGAAAAGGACGGGGCCTGTTCGGAGAGACGAACCTCTTCTCCAATGGCTGGCCAGCATTCAAGAGGCCAGCCAATGGAGAAGAGGGGCGGGTTCAAGCCCCTCTTCTCCAAGTCATTAAATCTCGGAGCGAGACTGCGCAAGCGCAGCCTTCGAGCCGAGACCTAAAATCAGCCGAGTAACGAAAACACTCACCTGCTCTTAGGTGAGCTCCCTGTGCTGGATCTTGGTGACCAGCACTGACTCTGAAAAATACTTACAACTGTACTTACCAGTAACCTAATTTTCTCCCATAGGAAATCATTGACTGTTTTTCTGTGAAATTTCTTCTAAGTGTCAATTTCTGCAAACTTTAAATATTCCTTAAAAATCGTTTAATATCTGAAAACGTAATTACTTACCTGTTTTGGATAAAGGTCCCAGTACTGAGTCTAGGCACCCAGTACTGGATTACAAAAGTAACGAGAACAGACTATACCTACAACTTGAATTTTCTGCCAAAGAGAATCATTGACTGTTTTCTAGGAAATATTTTCTAAGTGTCAACTTTTAAAATAGCAAAATATTGTCTAAAATTCATCACAGTAATTAAGTCGACTTTTATCACTTGATTCCAAGTATTGACCCAGGGCTGAATCTAGGATCCAGTCCTGGAATTCCAAAAGTAATCCTAAAAGTAATCTGTGGCAAATAACATGAAACTTCCATTGAACTCAATGCATTATTGTGTTTAGAATTGTGTTGCCTATTGCAACCACTTGTAACTTTCTACAAAAGTCAATTGCATATTGCAAAAGTATTTAGATGAAACATCTCATTCTGAGAAAGTATATTTTAATGCCTATTGTTGGTTCTAAAATAAAACAAGCATATATTTTTTATATATAAACCATTGGCCTAGAGTTCAGGTATTGAGTGTGTGAGACCATTTGCTGGCTGAGTGTGCGCAGCAAATGCTTTACACTGTCCTCTGATACTGCCTTACTGCTCGACCAAGCTACAACTTTAGAGAGTAAGGTTATATCCAACTTTAGCCTCTGCCAAACCTCTGGGGACTGTGGACTCGGTACACCCTGTACCTATTAAGGAACAGTATATACAGAGCCACTTTCTCACACCTTACAGATGTCAGCTAGCGGAATATTTCCTAAGAAAGCCATAGTAGCCCCTATTTTGCAGGTGGAATGCGCTCTAGGGGGGTAGTGTCAAGGTTCATTTCGCTTTCAGATAACATATTTGGATACATTTCATGATCCATCTTGGAATGCCTGATTTAGAAATGGGATTGGCTTTGTGTGGTGGCGAAAAAGCAACTAAGAGCTGTTTTGTCTCACGAAAATCTTTTGTTCTTTCCACATAATATAGTAGAGCTCTTCTAACATCTAATGTGTGTATCGCTCATTCTGCTACAGAATAAGGTTGAGGAAAGAACAAGGGTAATTCAACTGATTGATGTGAAAAGTAGAAACTACTTTAGGAAGAAATTTGGGATTGGTCTTTGTGAAGTTGAAAGAAAGGCTCTTGTATAGTTAGTGCCTGGAGTTCGCCAACTCTCCTTAAGGAAGTGATTGCAATAAGAAAGGCATCTTTCCATAAGAGAAATTGTAGTTAACACTTGTGCATTGGTTTAAAAGTGGACCCATTAGCCTCGTAAGGACTATGCTTAAATTCCATACTGGTGCAGGTGGAGCTCTTGGTGCTAGTACTCTTTTTAGTCATTTCATAAAGGCTTTAATCACTGGTACTCTGAATAGAGATAAGTGTTGTCTGTTTTGTAAGCATGCAGCAACTGCTGCTAAATGCAATCGAATGGATGTTTAGGCTAATCCAGATTGCTGTAAGTGTAAGAGATAACAGATGAGGTTTTGCACTTAAGCATCAAGGGGATTAATATTGTTATTGTTAAAGTATATAACAAATTGTTTCCACTTTGCTACATAACATGCCCTAGTAGTAGGTCCCCTAGCATCCTTTGGATATTCATACAGTCTGGTGGTAATTGTAAATAACCAAACTCTATGATTTCAGTAGACAAATCGCTAGGTTGGGTTCCTTGGGATTTGGATGCATGATTTCTCCATGGCTCTGAGTGAGGAGACTGGAGTTAAGATGCAGCTTTTGGTGTGGAACTACTGAGATCTCTAGCAGGGTGGAGAACCAAGGTTGACGTGCCTATGTGGGAGCTATGAGTATGAGGGATGATTGTCTGAGCTTCCGAACTACAAACTGTGAGAAAGTGCCCTCTTTCTGCATGGTTGCCCCCACTTTTTGCGGAATTGCTGATGTGCTTTGACTGAGTGTGCCCTGGGCTCCTGCTAATCAGGTACCCAGGGCCTATGTTTTTTCCCTAAAACTGCATTGAAGCCTAAACCCAATTGGCATCTCTGGCCACAGGTCAGCCCCTGGTAAATGGTACTACAGGTACCCAGGGCACTGAGACCAGATAAGGGCTGCAGCACTCATTGTGCCACCCTGAGAGGACCTGTACCATTACACTCACACACTACCTTTGCAGGCTGATTGTTTTGGTGCAGAACAAAGTCTAGAGTTGACATGCCACACACATCTGTGTACCATGCCTACAACCCACTGCCCTGGCATAGGTCAGTCATCCCTCTAGCTGGATGCACTATACCAATGGTGAGGGTACAGGTGCATGAGCCCTGTACCCCTACAGTGTCTAAGTCCATTCTTAGACATTGTAAGTGCAGTGTTGCCATCAAGAGTATATGGTGCTGGGAGTTTGTCATAACGAACTCCACAGCACTAATGGCTACACTGAAAACTGAGACGTTTGGTATCAAACTTCTCAGTACATTAAACCCACACTGATGCCAGAGTGGGATTTAATGAAAAATGCACACAAAGGGCATGTTAGAGATGCCCCCTGAAAACTAACCTACCACTAGTGCCCAGGCTGCGTGGCTGCTTTCACCTGCCACCACCAGACATGTTTCTGGACCCCTGGGTTGAGAGCCTGCTGCTCTCCGGGGCCTGAAACAATGCACATCCTGGGACGAGGTGCCAAGCCTCCACCCCTAGGATGGGCAGGGTTCACGTAGCGGGAAGCTTCAAAGGCTTGCCGCCTTTGTGAGCTTTCTGAGGCCACTTGCTGCTCTCAGCAACCGCTCCCCACTGGTTCTGACCCCCACTTTGGGCGGGAGAACCGGCAGGAAAAACAAGTAAGGAAGAGAGGTGTGCCCACCTCTGCCAACTCCACCCCTCAGGAGGGGGAAGCGAGGTAAAGCAGAACTCTCAGTCCAAGCCATCTTGAAGATGAGAGGACTTCGCCAACCAGGGACAGGCTCATGCCCCCCTCCCACTGGTGGGTGGCATACTAGGGGGTGTACCCACTCCAGGGAAGGGACCCAATGGTCCTACCTTTTACCTACCTGTAATGCCCCATAATCTAGTATTTAGGGGCACCCGAGAACCTTGCTTCCTCATACAAGAAGAAACTAGAAGAAGGACCGAACAGCCGTGCAGCAGCGAACAAGAGGAAGACACCCACGGATTTGGCCCCAGCCCTACTGGCCTGGCTCCACCTCAAACATGCTCCTGCGAAATCCCGGTGTGACTTGCAGCCAGCAACCTCGAAAACCCCAGAGGACCTGCCTGCCTTCTACCTCAAAGACTTTATTGCCAGTGAACACTGGATTTGTTCATCTGCAACATCTGGCCTTGGCTGGAAACCGCGAATCCGCACCACTCTGCACCCGCCGTCCACGGGCCGAGCTCAAGTGGGCAAACACCACGAGGAGGTCCCCCGGCGATCCTGACCCGAGATTCGGCGACCACTGACCTGCCTCAAGCCTCCAGCCGACGCCTGCAGCCTAAATCCCAACTGCGACAGAAGCTGGTAAGAAGATCCAACCTCAAAACGTACCCCTGAACCCGACGCCCCACGGTCTTGTGTGCCCAAATCAACAGTGCCTAACCAACCCCTAACTTTCCAACTTACCTCTCGAAGTGTTGGTCACACCCAGAAGACCTTCGTCCCCAAGCCTGCAGTGTCTTTGCAAACCGGAGGTTCCCCATTGAAAACAGGGTGCCAGACGTCAAAAGAGCACCCTGCACCCGGCCGCCCTAGTGCCGCTGAGGGTGCACCTTTGCTGCTACTTTGTTTCCCCATTTGCCCTGAGCTAAAGTCTAGGAGCTTTGTTGCCACAACTAAGAGGTCTGCTTGCCAGCAGCCACCAACCGGAGGCCCCTTATCTTCCATTGGATAACATTGGGACTCTGCACTCGGCCACCTTAGTGCCACTGAGGGTGTAATGAGAGTGCTTCCTTGACCCTGGGGGACCCCTGAGTCTACCCCAGAACCTCGACTCCCACTACCAAATACTTACCTCAAAACCGATAACACTATTTTCCTTCATAGGATAACATTGACTGTTTTTTGTGAACGTTTTTAAGTGTGGAGTTTGACAAACTAAAGGAATTCTCTAAAAATTGTACTGTTTAACAAAAACTATTTTTCTTACCTGTTTTCAGGAAATCTCCCAGAGTAGTATCTAGGCATACTACTCTGTGTAAGCCTAGTAATCTCAAAAGTTACTTACCTGCTATTTTACTAAAAAGCCTATTCAAGTCTATGTATTGCATTTACAAAGTATTGCATTTCTCTACATCCATACTGTAAATCAAACCAAAGTGCATATACAATTATCATTCAAACTGTATTTCAATTGCATTACTACTGTAAAGTATGTATTGCTTACCTGTGCCAGGCTTGCTTGGTTCTAGAAAATAAAATAACTAAAAGAATATTTTTATACAAAAACAATTGGTCTGAAGTTCAGTCTGAATGTGTGAAATTCATTTGCAGACTAGGTGTGTACAACAAATGCTTAACACTGTCCTCTGATACTGCCTTACTGCTCGAGCACACTCCCACAAATAGAGAGTGAGGTGCTATCTAACTTTACCTCTGCCTACCTTTGGGGTTCCACAGGACTCTGTGCACACTATACCTCACTTTGGTATAGTATATACAGAGCCAGCTTCCTACAGCGGCGCGATGTCTCTCTCAGATCACTTGTTTTTAGATGCTCTGGGTGCTACAGGCTCTAAGAACCACATCAACTGCCCTTGCTGGT
Source organism: Triturus cristatus (assembly GCF_964204655.1). Taxonomy (NCBI): domain Eukaryota; kingdom Metazoa; phylum Chordata; class Amphibia; order Caudata; family Salamandridae; genus Triturus; species Triturus cristatus. The sequence goes on from NC_140580.1 coordinate 128,213,800, forward strand.
ATTCTACCATTGAGTACTTTTGGTCACACAAGTGATTCACAAGCTCCGGGTTGGTCTCCAAGTTTTTGTCTGCCTTGTTCATGTACTCATGTCATTCTGGACCAAAGGCCAGGTACATAGTCCACTTTGTCTTGCTTGGGATGTTTGAGGGGTCTCTCTCAAGCTTCTTTCACCCAACACAAGGGACCTCCGGCGGGTTGTCCAAAGAGTAGCTGACCTCAAAGTTGTCTTCTTGATGGTCAGGTGAGAGGAATAAATTACAGACTGAGTGTTGGTAGATATGGGGGTATTTTGAGTGGCAATTCAGACAAAAATAGAACACAGTATGTTCCATCAACATCTCATTTTTGGGCAGAACAGAATGTTCGGAAAGAGACCCAATTCGATGTTGCCCAGAGGCCGCTAAGGCAAAGCTAAATTCGACACAAGGGATTGTTTCAGAGCTCAAGATGGAAGAAAATCTACATGATCGAGAAAATATTGTCGTTTAGATGAACTAACGATGAACCAAAGGGAACCCAAGATTATCTCGAACCGGAGCACGAGAGAATACATCCGAACCCGTTGGGTGAAAAAACAATTTAACAAGGGAGTCGATGTACATGCGTAGTCTCACCGAGAGGCGGAGTCGAACATCCTCGTGACTCAAAATCATTCTCCGAAGAATAACTTGGAATCATCCGAGCCCAAAACTAGAGTGCAGACTTACACACAGCATGTGTATCTACAGCCACACATGCCTCAAACAGAATATGCTGCACGTCTCTAAAGACGTCAAGCGGTTTTAAAAGAGGGAAAAACACCTAAATAGTTCACGCTCAGTGCTCAAGAATCCAGTCAGCAGCAGCTGAAAAGACGGCAAAAAATGTATTAAAATGAACTGGCTTATCTGCCATCTAAAGGGCATGATAGGAAACTGGTGGTATGCTTTTCCTTATCAATGCAGCAGTAGTTTTCCAAGCCTTTCAGGCGTTAGCCTATTGCTATCTTGTAGCACATTTCTTTTTTTTTTAAACCACTTTCTAGTGGCTGTTATTTCTAGTGACTATTTTTCTGCATTTAAAATTGTTTTCTTTTTTTTAAAGTAATTGGCCAATATAGCCTTTTACATGCAGTTTTAAATTTTAAAATAAAAGCTAATGATACATTTGTATAACTTTTTTACCATGTGGGGGCCATACTATTCTGTTCATTTAACTAATGATGAAGATCCCATGGAGGAGAACTTTGGGTTTCGAAGTAGAATGCCATCTGCCAAAAGCCCTTTAACGACTTGCCTGGTGTAGTAAGTTATATACAAATGCAATAGAACATGCAAGTGGGCTTTAGTGCACACTTAGATCCGATTACTGCTACTTACCATAGGAGCTATAGCAACTAAAGAAACTGGACAGGTGACACTGATTAAAATGCAAACAAGGACTGTTCTTACCTTGTTCGTCTCTGGGAGCTGCCCAGCTGTAGCTTGCCATCTGTTGTACAACTGTCCTGTGCCACATCTGTCCAGTGACAGTGCAATGTTCCCTGAAGTCAGCATGTGTTGTGCTCTGTGCTGCCAGTTCACAGTGCGCTCGATCATGAAGCGCAGAGCATCCCCCTCAGGGAGTCGCACACGGATGCGCTGCAGGGAAGCGAGCAAAGGCAGAATCTTTTCTAAAGGTGGCTTCTGCGATCTATGACACTGAGGACACAGCCATACTCTCTGTCCCTGGTGCATACTGGGCAAGGTAACACAATGCGTGTGGAATGAGCCCCTGCAGAGTTCACATTGTATCATAGGAGAAGCTGGAGCTTCTTGACAAATGCACACTCGCCAATCCAAGTCCTCCTCACTGGACAGCAACTTCTGTTCATTTAGTGTTCCTAGAGCATGTAAGGCTTCCATCTCCCTGAGACGAGCTTCTCCCAAGGTGGCCATCTGAGAATTAGAAAAAACAATGCATTAAATAGTAAACTTGCACATACAACATGTAAATCCGCTATAGAAAATGTAAATCAAATGCAAAAAGTATAAAGTGTCTACTTGTCTGCTTCCTATGAGGGCACCACAAGTCGAAGTCTCTGCAATTAGACAACACAATAAAGATCCCTCTAGCACAAACTGAGGAGCATGCACGCAGCACACATACGCATTCTAGTGTCAACTCACTAGGGCAATGCAACAAAATTGGAACTTTGCACCGTGAAGCATAAACAGTAGCCACCCACTTTGGTGTCTTCTCATGAAATTCAATTGCTTAAAGACGCAAATATCTATTTTGCAAGTGTGTGTGGAATCAGTTTTATCTCAGACTCTACTATGCAGGCGTTTCTTCGCGTCATTAGGCAGGATTTAGTGGACGGTAGCCTCTGTGACTGCTGTAGTTTAAAACTGTTCTAGGACCAAACGAACAAGCTACTTACCTTCGGTAACGCTTTTTCTGGTGGATACAGTATCTGCCTGTTGTGAGAAAGTGGCATCTTTCTTGCATGGTGTGCCCCCACTTTTTGCTGAATTGCTGAATGTACTTTGACAGAGTGTGCCCTGGACTCCTGCCAATCAGGTGCCCAGGGCCTATGTTCCTTCCCTAAAACGGCAAACACTGGCCACATGTCAGCCCCTGGTAAATGGTACCGTAGGTACCCCGGGCCTTGCGACCAGGGAAGGCCTCTAAGGGCTGCAGCACTTATTGTGCCACCCTTAGAGGCCCTGTACTCTAACACAAACACACTGCCCTTGCAGGCTGAGTGTCTGGGTACAAGACAAAACAGCGATTCGACATGGCACACATCCCTGTGCGCTATGCCCACAACCTACACTGCCCTGGCATACATCAGCCAACCCTCTAGCTAGGTGCCCTATGCCAGTGGTGTGGGCACAGGAGCATGAGCCCTGTGCCACTACAGTACCCAGTTCCATTCCTGGGCACTGTAAGTGCAGTGCTGCCATTTAAGAGTATACAGTGCTGAGAGCTCGTCAAACACGAACTCCACAGCACCATGATGGCAACACTGGAGACTGAGAAGTTTTGTATCAAACTTCTCAGCACATTAAACCCGCACTGATGCCAGTGTGGGATTTAAAGCGTTACAACAAACAAATGATGGACGGAATGCTGACAATGCAGACATTCTCCCCCAGTCAAGAGATCTGGGTTAAATCCATTGTTCTTTTGCCCACTACGCCACCCCAGTTTAGACATGGCCATATGCAAATCAGTCTTGACCCTGTGCCTCATGGGAACAGTCCAGCCCGAACTGCCAAGCCATGTCTTCCCTGGGCTGGAATCAAGCATCCTAGGACCGGTTTCTGGCTATCAGCCGCCATCAGCCAGGATAGCTTGACTCCAGTGGCGTAGTGAGCACGGGTCCCACGTCTGGGAATACCCATCCCACTTAGGGCGAAAAGCGTTACAACAAACAAATGATGGACGGAATGCTGACAATGCAGACATTCTCCCCCAGTCAAGAGATCTGGGTTAAATCCATCGTTCTTTTGCCCACTACGCCACCCCAGTTTAGACATGGCCATATGCAAATCAGTCTTGACCCTGTGCCTCATGGGAACAGTCCAGCCCGAACTGCCAAGCCATGTCTTCCCTGGACTGGAATCAAGCATCCTAGGACCGGTTTCTGGCTATCAGCCGTCATCAGCCAGGATAGCTTGACTCCAGTGGCGTAGTGAGCACGGGTCCCACGTCTGGGAATACCCATCCCACTTAGGGCGAAAAGCGTTACAACAAACAAATGGACGGAATGCTGACAATGCAGACATTCTCCCCCAGTCAAGAGATCTGGGTTAAATCCATTGTTCTTTTGCCCACTACGCCACCCCAGTTTAGACATGGCCATATGCAAATCAGTCTTGACCCTGTGCCTCATGGGAACAGTCCAGCCCGAACTGCCAAGCCATGTCTTCCCTGGACTGGAATCAAGCATCCTAGGACCGGTTTCTGGCTATCAGCCGTCATCAGCCAGGATAGCTTGACTCCAGTGGCGTAGTGAGCACGGGTCCCACGTCTGGGAATACCCATCCCACTTAGGGCGAAAAGCGTTACAACAAACAAATGATGGACGGAATGCTGACAATGCAGACATTCTGGGATTTAATGCACAAAGCACTACAGAGGGCATCTTAGAGATGCCCCCTGAAACCTAACCTGCAATCCACCTCTTGTCTGAGAGGCTGCCTAGGCTGCCACACAGCAGACATGTTGCTGGACCCCTGGGTGGAGAGCTCCCGCTCTTCTGGGCCTGCAACAATGCACATCCTGGGCGAGGTGCTAGGTCTCCTCCCCCAGGATGGGCAAGGGGGAAGCTTCAAAGGCATGCCGCCTTTATAAGCTTCTCCAGGCCACTTGCTTTACTCAGTAACTGGCCCCCACCGGTTCTGACCCCCACTCTGGCAGGAAGACTGGCCGGAAACCCCAAGTAAGCACAGGGGATGTGCCAGCCTCTGCCAACCCCACCCCTCAGGTGGGGGAGGCGAGGTGAAGCACATCTCCGGGCTCTCTCCATCTTGAAGATGGGAAGCCCTGCCCAATCAGGACTAGGCTACTGCCCCCCTCCCACAGGATAGGGGGTGTACCCACCCCAGGGCAGGGACCCATTGGTCACTGCCCTTTACCTACCTGTAACGCCTCTAAATCTAGTATTTAGCGGCACCCTGAACCTTTCTTCCTTAGATTCCATATTCCGAAAAAGCAAAGAAGAACAAGAAGAAAGAAGACCTGCGGTGCAGATGCTAAGAAGAGGAAGACACCAACTTTGGCCCCAGCCCTACTGGCCTGTCAACCCTCGAACCTGCTCCCGCTAAATCCCAGCCTGTGCCGGAGAGGACAAAGACCCCGAGGACATCCCCCCAGCGACTGTGATGCTCCTGACGACGCCTGCAACCTCAGAACCAGGGACCCCACCCAACCACCATCAACAGAGGGTAAGATTTCCTGACATCAAATGGCACCCCTGCACCCAGCGCCCTGCGGCCCCCTGTGCCCGACTCCTGGGTACCTACCTATCCTCCAACTACCAAACTTACCTCTTGAAGCGGTGGTGGCACCCGAAGAATCTTTGTCCCCGAGCTTGCAGCCTTTGTTCGTCCTTGAGCTTTCTCATTGAAATCCATTGAGCGCCCAAAGGCTCAAAAGCACCCTGCACCCAGCCGCCCGAGTGGCCCTGGCAGTGCAACTTCTACTCCTACCTACTTCCCCATTTGCCCTGAGCAAGTGACCAGGAGCCCAGCTCCCACAGCCGCGTGGCCTGCTCGTCAGCAGCCACCAACCAAGGCCCCCCCTGCCTCCCATAGGATACCATTGGGCCTAACTCACTCTGCACCCAGCCGCCCCAGTGCCGCTGAGGGTGTAACAACTGTACCAACCTGACCCTGGGAGACCCCCGAGTCTGTGCCCAGAACCTCAACTCTGCCAGTCGAGTACTTACCCATAAGCCGATAACTCACTTTTCTTCAATAGGGTAACATTGACTAGTTTCTTCTGAAATTTCTTCTGTGTGTGGAGTTTCTAAAACTTAAAAACTTCACCTAAAATCAAATGAGTAACAAATACGGAAATACTCACCTGCTATTAGGAGAGATCCCAGTGCTGGATCTTGGTGCCCAGCACTGACCATGAAAAGTACTCACAATCGTACTTACCACTAACCCAATTTTCTTCCATAGGAAATCATTGACTGTTTTTCTGTGAAATTTCTTCTAAGTGTGAATTTTTGCAAACTACAAATATTCTTTAAAAATACCAACTGTGAAAACGTAATTACTTACCTGTTTTAGATAGAGGTCCCAGTACTCAGCCGAGGAGCCCAGCCCTGAATTACAAAAGTAACGAGAACATACTTTACCCGTAACTTGAATTTTCTTCCATAGGGAACCATTGACTGTTTTTCTATGAAATTTCTTCTAAGTGTCGATTTTGCAAACTTATAAATATTCCTTAAAAATCGCCTGTGTAACTTAAACGCAGTTTCTCAACTGCTTACAGGTGATACACTAGTGCTGGATCTAGGATCCAAAACTGACCTAGAAAAAGTAACCATAACCCCACTTACCTGCTAAGTGAATATCCTTCCATAGGATAACATTGGTAATTTGATTAGCAAAAGTTTTTAAGTGTCAACTATTAAAATAGCATAATATTGCTTAAAAATTACAACAGTAACTAAAACGAATTTACTCACTTGTTTCCAAGAACTGTCCCAGGACTGAATCTAGGATCCAGTCCTGGAGTTAGAAAAGTAATCCTGAAAGTAATCAATTGCAAATAACTTAAAATTCACATTGAGCTCAATGTATTATTGTGTTTGAAATTGTGTTGCCTATTGCAACCAAACTAACTATAATCTGCAAAATTCAATTGCCTATTGCAAAGAATTTAACTAAAGCATCTCATTCTGAGAAAGTATATTTTGATACCTATTGTTGGTTCTAAAATAAAAACAACCATTTCTTTTTCATATAAACCATTGGCCTAGAGTTCAGTTATTGAGTGTGTGAGACCATTTGCTGGCTGAGTGTGTACAACAAATGCTTTACACTGTCCTCTGATACTGCCTTACTGCTCGACCAAGCTACCACTTTAGAGAGTAAGGTTATATCTAACTTTAACCTCTGCCAAACCTCTGGAGACTGTGGACTCTGTACACACTGTACCTATTTGGGAACAGTATATACAGAGCCACTTTCTCACAGAGCCCGCATATGCCATCTGGCATGTTGCACCAGTAGGATGCAGGAGGCCATCAGGCCCAGGAGCCGGAGGGTCATCCTGACTGAAACCCGGGATAGAGGCTGAAAGATCGGAATAAGAGCCTGAATATCCCGGACTCGTTGTTCGGGAGGATAAACCCGAAACTGCGTCGAATCCAGAACTGCTCCGATGAAGGGGAGCTCCTGAGAGGGTCTCAGGTGTGACTTTGGCACGTTGATGGAGAACCCCAGCAAATGCAGGAGGTCGGCCGTAGTCTGGAGGTGGGAGACGACTGTCTGGGGCGAACCGGCCTTCAACAACCAGTCGTCGAGGTAGGGGAAGACTGACACCCCTGACCTGCGCAGATGAGCTGCGACCACCGCCATCACTTTGGTGAACACCCGAGGGGTGCTGGTAAGGCCGAAGGGGAGCACAGCAAATTGAAAATGCTCGTGGCCTACCGTGAACCGCAGGTAACGCCGGTGGGCTGGCAGGACGGGTATGTGAAAATATGCATCCTGCAAGTCCAACGCTATCATCCAGTCTCCAGGGTCGAGGGCAGCCAAGACCTGAGCCAGAGGCAATATCTTGAACTTCTCCTTCCAGAGGAAGCGATTGACGTTCCTGAGGTCCAAGATGGGGCGCAGGCCCCCTTTGTCCTTCTTGGGGACCAGAAAGTAGTGGGAACAACAACGTCGCCAAGGCTGGAGAGTCGCCAAGTGTTCCCCTGACATGCGGTGGGACTGAGGTGGCATGGCTGGAGGGGTGGACTGAAAGGGAAGGGAGTAACCCTTGCAGACGATCTGCAACACTGTAAGAAAGTGGGTTTCTGTTGCAGTAACCCCCCCCCCCCTTTTTTGCCTAATAGCTGATGCACTTTTCCTTGTTGTGCCATGGGCTCCTGCCTATCAGGTGCCCAGGGCCTGTGTTCCTTCCCTAAACAACTGTCTAACAGCCAAAACCCAAATTGGCAAACCCTGGCCACATGTCAGCCCCTGGTAAATGGTACCCTAGGTACCCAGGGCCTTGTGACCAGGGAAGGCCTCTAAGGGCTGCAGCACTCATTGTCCCACCCTTAGAGGCCCTGTACCCTAACACACACACACTGCTCTTGCAGGCTGGGTGTCTGGATACAAGACAAAACAGAGAGTCGACATAGCACACATCCCTGTGTGCCATGCCCACAACCTACACTGCCCTGGCATACATCAGCCACCCCTCTAGCTGGGTGCCCTATGCCAGTGGTGTGGGCACAGAGGCAGGAGCCCTGTGCCCCTACAGTACCCAGGTCCATTCCTGGGTCCTGTAAGTGCAGTGCTGCCAGCTAAGAGTATATGGTGCTGGGAGCTTGTCAAACACGAACTCCACAGCACCATAATGGCAGCTCTGAAGACTGAGAAGTTTGGTATCAAACTGCTCAGCACATTAAATCCACACTGATGCCAGTGTGTGATTTAATGTACAAAACACCACAGAGGGCATCTTAGAGAGGCCCCCTGAAACCTAAACCTACAATCCACGTCTGTTCTGAGGCTGCCTAGGCTGCCACACAGCAGACATGTTTCTGGACCCCTGGGTAGGAGTGCCCCTGCTCTCCTAGGTCTGCAACAATGAACATCCTGGGCAAGGTGCTAAATCTCCTCCCCCAGGATAGGCAGGGGGAAGCTTCAAAGGCATGCCGCCTCTGTGAGCTTCCCCAGGCCACTGCAACCCCCCACTCTGGCAGGAAGCTTGGCCGGGAACCCCAAATAAGGACAGGGGATGTGCCAGCCTGCCAACCCCACCCCTCAGGTGGGGGAGGCGAGGTGAAGCACATCTCCGGGCTCTCTCCATCTTGAAGATGGGAAGCCCTGCCCAATCAGGACTAGGCTACGGCCCCCCTCCCACAGGATAGGGGGTGTACCCACCCCAGAGCAGGGACCCATTGGTCCCTGCCCTTCACCTACCTGTAACGCCCCTAAATCTAGTATTTAGGGGCACCCTGAACCTTCCTTCCCCAGATTCCAGATTCCAAACTACAAAGAAGAGCAAGAAGAAAGAAGACCTGCCCTGCAGCTGCTAAAAAGAGGAAGACACCAACTGCTTTAGCCCCAGCCCTACCGGCCTGTCGACCCTCGAACCTGCTCCTGCTCCAACCCGGCACCTCTTGTGGCCAGCAACCTCACAAACCCCGGAGGACCTGGCTACCTCTTGGCTCTAAGCCCCTGGGACTCCCATGAGTAGAGGCTCTACCCAAAACCTATCTCTAATCCCTGGCAGCAGGCCGGCACCGCGAACCCAGCACACTCTGCACCAGCCAAGCCTGGCCAGTGCCGGAGTGAACAAAGACCCTGAGGACGACCCCACGGCGACTGTGACCCCGAGTCCGGCACCCAAGGACCTCCCTCGACACTCCTGAAGTAGCCTGCAGTCTCAGAACAAGGTGCCCCCCCAACCGCGATCAACAGAGGGTAAGATTTCCCGACACCAAAAGGCACCCCTGCACGCGGCGCCTCACGGCCCGTGTGCCCAATCCCGGGGTACCTACCTATCCTCCAACTACCCAACTTACCTCTCGAAGTGGTGGTGGCACCTGAAGAGTCCTCGTCCCCGAGCTTGCAGTCTTTTTCTAAACCGGAGATTTCCCATTGAAATCAATTGAGCGCCCGAAGGCTCAAAAGCACTCTTCACCCAGAGTGGCCCTGGCAGTGAAAACTCTACACCTACCTACTTCCCCACTTGCCCTGAGTAAGTGACCAGGAGCCCAGCTCCCACAGCCGCGTGGCTTGCCCGTCAGCAGCCACCAACCAAGGCCCCCCTATCCCTCATAGGATAACATTGGGCCTAACTCTCTCTGCACCCGGCCGCCCTAGAGCCGCTGAGGGTGAACCAACTGTACCTACCTGACCCTGGGGGACCCCTGAGTCTATGCCCAGAACCTCAACTCTGCCAGTCGAGTACTTACCCTTAAACCGCAAACTCTATTTAACTCATAGGGTAACATTGACTGGCTTTTCCTGAAATTTCTTCTAAGTGTGGACTTTTCAAATCTTAAAAAATTCACCAAAAATCAGCCGAGTAACGAAAACACTCACCTGCTCTTAGGTGAGCTCCCAGAGCTGGATCTTGGTGCCCAGCACTGACTCTGAAAAAGACTTCCAACTGTACTTAGCCTTAACTCAATTTTCTTCCGTAGGAAACCATTGACTGTTTTTCTGTGAAATTTCTTCTAAGTGTCGATTTCTGCAATCTTTAAATATTCCTCAAAAATCGTATAATATCTGAAAACGTAATTACTTACCCGTTTTGGATAAAGGTCCCAGTACTGAGTCTAGGCACCCAGTACTGGAATACAAAAGTAACAAGAACATACTGTACCTGTAACCTGAGTTTTCTTCCATAGGGAATCATTGACGGTTTTCTTTGAAATATTTTCTAAGTGTCAACTTTTAAAATCGCTAAATATTGTTTAAAAATCATTACAGTAATTAAGTCGACTTTCATCACTTGATTCGGAGTACTGACCCAGGACTGAACCTAGGATCCAGTCCTGGAATTCCAAAAGTAATCCTTAAAGTAATCTGTGTCAAATAACATGAAACTTCCATTGAACTCAATGTATTATTGTGTTTAAAATAGTGTTGCCTATTGCAACCGCTTGTAACTGTTTACAAAAGTCAATTACATCTTGCAAAAGTATTTATATAAAGCATCTCATTCTGAGAAAGTATATTTTAATTCCAATTGTTAGTTCTAAAATAAAACAAGCATATATTTTGTATATATAAACCATTGGCCTAGAGTTCAGTTATTGAGTGTGTGAGACCATTTGCTGACTGAGTGTGTACAACAAATGCTTTACACTGTCCTCTGATACTGCCTTACTGCTCGACCAAGCTACCACTTTAGAGAGTAAGGTTATATCTAACTTTAGCCTCTGTCAAACCCTTGGGGACTGTGGACTCTGTACACCCTGTACCTATTTGGGAACAGCATATACAGAGACACTTTCTCACAAACACCCACTTGTCCGATGGCGGATCCTGACACTCACTGACATGGGGTACTCCACAAAGCTCGGATTAGGAAGGTTTGGAGGTAGAAGCAGCGGGGGCGGAGGTGGACTGGCACCCACGCTGATTTCCAGACTCACCTCTGCAGAAGCGGTGTCCGCGGCCGCGCTGCGACTGGTCTGCACAGGCTTGCTGAAGGAACGCGCCTGGGCGCCCCTGCCACGAAAGGAACGAAAACCAGGAGTGGCTGGGCTTTTCGTAGAAAGACCTAAGGACTTGGCCATAGCCTACGAGTCCTTAAAACGCTCCAGCGCACTGTCGGGCTTATCGCCAAACAGGCAGATGCCATCAAAGGGCATGTCCATGAGTGAGCTTTGTACATCTGGCGAGAACCCGGTAGATCTCAACCAGGCGTGGCGACGAAGCGCCACAGTCATATCAACGGCTCTACCCAATGAGTCCGTGGTGTCCAAACCACACCGAATGGTGATCCTAGCCGCATCCTTACCCTCGGCAACAGCTTGAGACAGCACAGCTTGGGCCTCTTCAGGACACTGAAGCAACACCTGTGCAACGGCATCCCACACCGCGTGAGAATAGCGGCCCAAGAGGCATGCGGCGTTCATTGACTGCAGCCCTAAGCTGGCCGAAGGGAACAACCGCTTGCCGAACTGCTCCAGCTTCTTAAGAGTCCTTATCCGGCGGAGCCGTGGGAAAGGCGCTCTGGGACGTCGAAGCTTGGATGACCAAGCTCTCGGTCGTAGGATGAGTGGCCAGAAAGTCAGGGTCCCCCGGCGCCGGGCGATGACGCCTGGCAACATGCTTATCCACTGGGGGCCCTGTTGCTGGCCGTGACCAGGTGCCCAGCAAGACGTCAGTGAGGATGCCGTTAAATGGCAGCAGGGGCTCCGACGAAATGGACGCCGTCTAGAGCACCTCAGTGAGGAAATTCGTTTTCAGGGCCACCATAGGTAGATCAAGGTGGAGGACCTCAGCGGCCTGACGAAGCACCATCGTGTACGAGGCGTCCTCCATGGTAGGCGGAGGAGAGGCAAACCCCGGGTCAGAGGAGAGATCGAGGCCGCCGGTCTCCTCTAACTAGTCCGCCCAGTCCTGCATGGAGTCATACTGACGAGCAAGCAGGTCCTCGGACCCCTCCCAGTCATCCTCCGCCGCAGGAGGAGGGACACACTGTGGCGGCAGGGACTGGGGAAGGAACAAACGGCGCCGGACAGGCCGAACCGGCGCCGTGTCCCAGTGTGGATCCCAAGTAGGGACAAAAGTGTCCGAGAACCTGGGCAGGGGCGGGACAAATGGTACCTGTGAGAAAGTGGCTCTGTATATACTGTTCCTTAATAGGTACAGGGTGTACAGAGTCCACAGACCCAAAGGGTTTAACAGAGGTTAAAGTTAGATATAACCTTACTCTCCAAAGTGGTAGCCTGGTCGAGCAGTAAGGCAGTATCAGAGGACAGTGTAAAGCATTTGTTGTACACACTCAGTCAGCAAATAGTTCCACACACTCAATAACTGAACTCTAGGCCAATGGTTTGTATATAAAAAATATATGCTTGTTTTTTTTTTTAGAACCAACACTTGGAATTAAAATATACTTTCTCGACAGGAGATGTTTCATAAAAATACTTTTGTATATGTAATAGACTTTTTAGTAAACAGTTACAAGTAGTTGCAGTAGGCAACTCTATTTCTAAACACAATACATTGAGCCCAATGATAAATTCAAATTATATGTAACAGATTACTTTGTAGATTACTTTTGTAATTCCAGGCTTGGATCCTAGATCCAGTCCTGGGTCAGTTCTCAGAATCAGCTGTTGAAAGTCGACTTTGGTACTGTAATGATTTTTAACTAATATTTAGCTATTTCAAAAGTTAGCACTTACAAAATATTTCAGAGCAAACAATCAATGATTCCCTATGGAAGGAAATGAAGGTTACAGGTACAGTAGGTTATCGTTACTTTTGTAATCCAGTACTGGGTGTCTAGACTCAGTACTGGGACCTTTATCCAAAACAGGTAAGTAATTACGTTTTCAGATGGTATACGATTTTTGATGAATATTTAGAAATTGCAGAAATCAACACTTAGAAGAAATTTCACAGAAAAGCAGTCAATGGTTTCCTATGGAAGAAAAATGAGTTAAAGGTAAGTATAGTTGTGGGTACTTTTCAGAGTCAGTGCTGGGCACCAAGATCCAGCACTGGGAGCTCACCTAAGAGCAGGTGAGTAAATTCGTTTTTGTCGGCTGATTTTTGGTGATTTGAAGATTTGAAAAGTCCACACTTAGAAGAATTTTCAAGAAAAAGCCAGTCAATGTTACCCTATGAGGAAAATGAAGTTAGTGGTTTAAGGGTAAGTACTCGACTGGCAGAGTTGAAGTTCTGGGCATAGACTCAGGGGTCCCCCAGTGTCAGGTAGGTACAGTTAGTTCACCCTCAGCGGTTTCAGGACGGCCGGGTGCAGAGAGAGTTAGGCCCAATGTTATCCTATGAGGGATAGGGGGGCCTTGGTTGGTGGCTGCTGTCTGGCAAGCCACGCGGCTGTGGGAGCTGGGCTCCTGGTCACTTACTCAGGGCAAGTGGGGAAGTAGGTTAGAGTAGAGTTTTCACTGCCAGGGTGGCTGGGTGCAGGGTGCTTTTGAGCCGTCGGGCGCTCAATTGGTTTCTATGGGAAATCTCCGGTTTGGAAAAAGACTGCAGGCTCGGGGACGAGGACTCTTCAGGTGCCACTACCACTTCGAGGGGTAAGTTGGGTAGTTGGAGGATAGGTAGGTACCCCGGGATCGAGCACAGAGGGCCGTGGGGCGCCGGGTGCTGGGGTGCCTTTTGGTGTCGGGAAATCTTACCCTCTGTTGATCGCGGTTGGGGTGGCACTCTGTTCTGAGGCTGCAGGCTTCTCCAGGATTGTCGAGGGGGGTCCTTGGGTGCCGGACTCGGGGTCACAGTCGCCGTGGGGTCGTCCTCGTGGGTTTAGTTCACTCCGGCACCGGCCAGGCTTGGCAGGTGCAGAGTGGGTGCAGAGTGGGCTGGGATCGCGGTTCCGGGCTGCTGCCAGGGGTGAAAGGTAGGTTCTGAGTAGAGCCTCTACTCATGGGAGTCCCAGGGAATCAGAGTTCAAAGGTAGCCAGGTCCTCCGGGGTTTCTGAGGTTGCTGGCCACAAGAGATGCCGCGCTGGAGCAGGAGCAGGTTCGAGGGTCGACAGGCCGGTAGGGCTGGGGCCAAAGCAGTTGGTGTCTTCCTCTTTTTAGCAGCTGCAGGGCAGGTCTTTGTTCTTCTTGCTCATTTTGTAGTTTTGAATCTGGGATCTGGGGAAGGAAGGTTCAGGGTGCCCCTAAATACTAGATTTAGGGGCATTACAGGTAGGTGAAGGCCAGGGACCAATGGGTCCTTGTCCTGGGGTGGGTACACGCCCTATCCTGCCTCTCTCCTGTGGGAGGGGGGCAGTAGCCTAATCCTGATAGGGTAGGGCCTCCCATCTTCAAGATGGCGAGAGCCCGGAGATGTGCTTCACCTCGCCTCCCCCACCTGAGGGGTGGGGTGGGCAGGCTGGCACATCCCCTGTCCTTGTATGGGGTTTCCAGCCAAGCTTTCCGCCAGAGTGGGGGTTGCAGTGGCCTGGGGAAACTCCTAGAGGCTGCAGGCCTTTGAAGCTTCCCTTTGCTCATCCTGGGGGAGGAGATTTATCACCTCACCCAGGATGTGCATTGTTGCAGGCCCGGGAGAGCAGGGGCTCTCCCACCCAGGGGTCCAGCAACGTGTCTGCTGTGTGGCAGCCTGGGCAGCCTCAGAGCAGACGTGGATTGTAGGTTAGTTGTAAGGAGGCATCTGTAAGATGCCCTCTGGGGTGCTCGGTACATTAAATCCCACACTGGCATCAGTGTGGGTTTAATGTGCTGAGAAGTTTGATACCAAACTTCCCAGTCTTCAGTGTTGCCATTATGGTGCTGTGGAGCTCGTGTTTGATGAGCTCTCAGCACCATGTACTCTTAAATGGCAGCACTGCACTTACAGTGCCCTGGAATGGACCTGGGTACTGTAGGGGCACAGGGCTCCTGCTCCTGTGCCCACACCATGGGCATAAGGCACCCAGCCAGAGGGGTGGCTGACATATGCCTTGGCAGTGTAGGTAATGGGCATGGCACACAAAGATGTGTGCCATGTCGACTCTTCATTTTTGTCCTGCACCCAGACACTCAGCCTGCAAAGGCAGTGTGTGTGTGTAAGGGTACAGGGCCTCTAAGGGTGGCACAATGAGTGCTGCAGCCCTTAGGGGCCTTCCCTGGTCACAAGGCCCTGGGTACCTAGGGTACCATTTACCAGGGGCTGACATGTGGCCAGGGTTTGCCAATTTGGAGTTTGTGTGTTTTAAGTAAGGAACATAGGCCCTGGGCACCTGATTGGCAGGAGTCCAGGGTACACTCAGTCAAAGTACATTCAGCAATTTAGCAAAAAGTGGGGGCATACCATGCAAGAAAGATGGCACTTTCTCACAGTACACACTGCGGTGGCGGAGGTGGCAGCAAGGGACCTTGTGGTGCCGTGGCCGGAGCCAGCGGTGTAGGATCAAGCGGCGCCGGGGCCAGATCCACCGGCGCCGATGGCCCAACAGGATCCGGACACGGGACCATGGGGCCCGAGGGCGCACCGGCGGGAGCCCGAGGCCTAAACAGGCGGTCCAAGGTGGCAATAAATTCTTGCACCTGAGCGGGAGTTGCTGACGGACCAGGGTAAGGTGGGTAGGCCGCGGGACTCCCAGGCTCCGAAGGAGACACAGGGGCAGAACCCCCTGTCCCCCTCGTCCGCATACGGGGATCAATAGGGGGACATCGGAGAGCGACAACGCTTCTTCGACTTCTTTTTGTGTCGTCTCTTACCCGAATCCGAGGGTGAAGACTTGCAGCCCGAGGAGTGATGATGGTGGCCCCGCGAGCGTTCCCTGGAGCGGCCCCTAGACCGCGAACGGCGTGGGGACGAGTGCCGGACTTCAAACAGCTTCCGGCGCCGCTCCCTCAAGGCCTTCCGGGCCATGGCCAAACAGTCCATGCAGGCCTGGAAGTCGTCGTCGCTCTCCAGGCAGTAGAGAGACATTGCGGGGGTCCGCCACAGACATATTGCACCGGCAGGCCCTACAAGACTTTAAACCAGGCATCCCTATGACACCAACTCAAACTTACAGGAGACAAAAAGTGTCAAAAAGATAGTAAAAAAGCGACTATGGTACGTTCTCTAACTGGATCTGCGCTTACTGGCGCGGAAAAAGGAAGAACTGACGTCAGCGCACATGGGTGGCACCTAAGTAGTCTCCGTGACGTCATCTCGGCGCATACGATGCCAGCAACGGACGCGGAGCCGCACAACGCCACCTACTGACGCGCAGGGGTACTACTAACGAAAAAACTTTCCGGATCCAGTTTGACGCCTGGGGTAGTCTAAGGTAAGGAATCTATCACTAACGTGTCTCTTTCAGATGAAGAAGTTACTCCAACAGACTTTCCTACATTTCATTCTCTGAGATAGCAAAGGTGTGAAAGAGGGGTGGCTGACATATGGCTTGGCAGTGTAGGTAATGGGCATGTTACACAGAGATGTGTGCCATGTCGACTCTTCATTTTTGTCCTGCACCCAGACACTCAGCCTGCAAAGGCAGTGTGTGTGTGTAAGGGTACAGGGCCTCTAAGGGTGGCACAATGAGTGCTGCAGCCCTTAGGGGCCTTCCCTGGTCACAAGGCCCTGGGTACCTAGGGTACCATTTACCAGGGGCTGACATGTGGCCAGGGTTTGCCAATTTGGAGTGTGTGTGTTTTAAGGAAGGAACATAGGCCCTGGGCACCTGATTGGCGGGAGTCCAGGGTACACTCAGTCAAAGTACATTCAGCAATTTAGCAAAAAGTGGGGGCATACCATGCAAGAAAGATGGCACTTTCTCACACTACACACTGCGGTGGCGGAGGTGGCAGCAAGGGACCTTGTGGTGCCGTGGCCGGAGCCAGCGGTGCAGGATCAAGCGGCGCCGGGGCCAGATCCACCGGCGCCGACGGCCCAACAGGATCCGGACACGGGTCCATGGGGCCCGAGGGCGCGCCGGAGGGAGCCCGAGGCCTAAACAGGCGGTCCAAGGTGGCAATAAATTCTTGCACCTGAGCGGGAGTCGCTGACGGACCAGGGTAAGGTGGGTAGGCCGCTGGACTCCCAGGCTCCGAAGGAGACACAGGGGCAGAACCCCCTGTCCCCCTCGTCCGCATACGGGGATCAATAGGGGGACATCGGAGAGCGACAACGCTTCTTCGACTTCTTTTTGTGTCGTCTCTTACCCGAATCCGAGGGTGAAGACTTGCAGCCCGAGGAGTGATGATGGTGGCCCCGCGAGCGTTCCCTGGAGCGGCCCCTAGACCGCGAACGGCGTGGGGACGAGTGCCGGACTTCAAACAGCTTCCGGCGCCGCTCCCTCAAGGCCTTCCGGGCCATGGCCAAACAGTCCATGCAGGCCTGGAAGTCGTCATCGCTCTCCAGGCAGTAGAGAGACATTGCGGGGGTCCGCCACAGACATATTGCACCGGCAGGCCCTACAAGACTTTAAACCAGGCATCCCTATGACACCAACTCAAACTTACAGGAGACAAAAAGTGTCAAAAAGATAGTCAAAAAGCGACTAAGGTACGTTCTCTAACTGGATCTGCGCTTACTGGCGCGGAAAAAGGAAGAACCGACGTCAGCGCACATGGGTGGCACCTAAGTAGTCTCCGTGACGTCATCTCGGCGCATACGACGCCAGCAACGGACGCGGAGCCGCACAATGCCACCTACTGACGCGCAGGGGTACTACTAACGAAAAAACTTTCCGGATCCAGTTTGACGCATGGGGTAGTCTAAGGTAAGGAATCTATCACTAACGTGTCTCTTTCAGATGAAGAAGTTACTCCAACAGACTTTCCTACATTTCATTCTCTGAGATAGCAAAGGTGTGAAAGAGGGGTGGGTTTCGCTTTAATCATAAGAGGTCTGGCCAAAATTATAAATGGCAGACTTTAGGGTGGACCCATGGAGCCCAAGGAGAAAGAGCATAGCCAAACCTCTCTGGAACACTCTCGAAAAGATAGGACTCAGTACACTGAGTTGAATCAGCCATTCAGTGTTGGAAACAGCGGTTGTGAGGGACAACGAGTTGAGACCACTTACAATCATTATCGAGTTGCCAATATTAAGTAAAGTGCTCACTCACATGTCAGACAGTTGATAGAATTTAAGACGACACAAAGACAAAGACTGCAGTTAAAGAACCCCGCTCTTGTCTCGACCTGCCTTCATTTGAATCTTGGGAAAGTAGTATCTTCCTAAAGCATTAAATCTCATCTAGGAATTCCTCTTGCTGTGAAGATAACATTTCATAGAGATGGGGAAAAGTAAAGTCCCAGAAATAGAATCAGTGTGACGTCATGAGAAAGCCAGGCAACTCCACCTGACACTCATCTTTTGACTGTGGTCCTAAAAGAAATTGGGGCAAGTCTTGTTCCACACCTGTGGCCTTCTGTCCAAACAAAGGAATGGTCCCTGAAGCTTAAAGATATTTCAAACTCCAGAGATGGGGGTTTAAAAGGCCAGCAAGAACAATTTTTTTTAAACCACTTGACTAGGGCCCATTGTCTGTTTCAAAGACGCCAAAGATGAATTAACTATTAAATACTAGGGGCTATGTTTTAAACACACAACCAGGGCACTAATGCCGTAAATCCTTTTCTCCAAAAATGCAATACATTAATTTAGTTTTGGGTTATAATAATCTAGGATTGTCTTTCTTTCATGGAAATTAGTTTGGAAATTGTACTGCGTGAATGTTTTTTAGTACTTGTGTTCATACACCATATGCGCTTTCTCTGAGGAAAGTCATGCTGCTTGTGCCAAGCTACAAAGGGTAAGATTTGAAAGCCTTATTTTTAAGCAGTAACTTCATTTTAGAAATTGGGAGCTCAGCCATAGCAAACAAGACTAAAGAATCTCAGCCCCATACTTTCACAATCGATTATCCTACAAGTTTCTTTTCCAAAACAAAGCAATAACAAACGTTATTAAAAGTCTTCTGGAAATATTTGCCAATGGGCTCGCCTAAGGCTTGCAAGACTAGGGGGCTTCCAAAAAAAAAAAAATTATGTTACAGCGCAGAATAGAATACATACAGCTGCTGCAGTGTCCTTGCTTTCAGATAGCGCACTTTCTAAATCAGCCAGGCTCTCCAACTTGGCAAATACTTTCTTTCCACTCAGTCCTGGTGGTTCATTCAGTTTCTTCTGTTTCCTTTTATGTGCCACAACGCCAACATCACATCTGGGGCAAAGCACCTACGTGACAAAGCAAATAACAGAAAGTTCTTCAGTGAAGGTACAGCTCAAAATTATATTTAGTTTGTATAATATAATACAATACAATAAAATACAGAATACAAGAACAAAATACTGTTATAATGCCATCCACTGGTTAAGGTTAATTTTTCCATGTGTCTGAAACTATCTTTTGAGAAGTGTGTAATGTCATTTGAAAGTTTATTTATTGGTTTCCTAGAAGAAACCAGGTAGCTCAGATGAATGGAGTTAATTATTACTGTGTTAAAAGAAACTGTGAGCAAACCCCTTGAGAAAAACACAAGCAATGAATAATAAGCCACACATCTTTTGAACTCGTATCGGATTGTTATCCAAATGATTACGAAGCTCCATTGGCTTATAATGAGTTAAACGACAAAAACTGTAAAGACAAGTGAGCATCAAATCCAGCATACTCTGGAACCACTAATCATAAACGTCTCCTGGGGACCTGTACATGGAAGATGGTCTCTATGATAACCGGGCAGGTCTCAACTGCCCTCAGAATCCTTTGCCTAGGCTGGTTAATATGTAGTTCCAAAGTTAACTGCACATCTCAAGGAGAGCTGTAGATTAGTTTTCACCTAGGTGATGGAGAAAGAGTGCGTTACTTACCTGTAACTGCAGTTATCCAGTATTGGTATCTTTCATAGATTCACATGCCTGAATCATTCCCTGTCGTCGGGATGGGAGTCCCCAGTACATAAATAAAGTAATGTCCCATTAGACATATATAGTAATAGGCCAAGGGTCTCACATTAGTAACAACTCCATGTCCTTTTGTAAAAAGGACCAAACTCTAGAGAAGAGCCAATCAGCTATCACCACCCTCTGGAACCCACCTGGAAAGAGCTCTAGTCCCTCAGATTTTCGGAAGCACAGTGCTAAGAAGGTGTATCACTGAGAGAACTAGGTGAGCCCTTTCAGGGGAGGCGGGTGGGTTGCATGTGAATCTATGAAAGATACCAATACTGGAAAACTGCAGTTACAGGTAAGTAACGCATTCCTTATCCAGTATTAGGGTATCTTTCATAGATTCACATGCCTGAATAAGAGTAGTAAGCAATGATAAGCACATTTCGGATGGTACAGCATATAAAAATTCATCAGATAATAACATATCAATGTAAAACATAGAAAGTACCAAAGGTCAATCAAAGAAACCATTATGGAACACAATATAGAAATGTGCGTATAAAAGAAAGGATGGTGGGATGAAAAAAGGGCTCACCTCTAGCGAAATAGATGTCGCAACACCGCCTGTACCACCGCAGCATCCTTCATGAGTTCCGTATCCAAGCAGTAATGCTTGGTAAATGTATGCGGCGTCTTCCATTTTGCCGCTCTGCAAATGTCTGTGATAGGGACACCCGCAAAGAGTACCATGGAAGTAGACATCGCTCTAGTGGAATGGGCTCGAACCGTGTAACACAAGGGGTGGCCCGCTTGCTGATGACAAAAAGTAATAGCTCCAGAGATCCAACGAGAGATACTTTGTTTAGTCAGTGGAAGACCTTTCCTAGGTCGACTGTAAGCCACAAAGAGTTGGTTGGATTTGCGGAACGATTTTGTCCTGTGAAGATAGAATTTAAGGCAGCGTTTAAGGTCTAGAGAGTGTAGAGTTCTTTCTGCCGCCGTTTGAGGATTTGGAAAAAAGGTCCATAAGACTATAGGTTCATTGAGGTGAAAGTCTGACAGGACTTTGGGCACGAATTTAGGATTAGTCCGCAGTATGACCCTGTCATCTTTGAACTGAAAAAAAGGGTCTTGAACTGAGAATGCATGGAGCTCACTTACACGCCTGGCAGAGGTAAGGGCTAGAAGGAGTGCTGTCTTCCAAGAAAGATACTGTTGCAACTCAGGAGCCAAGCCGATAACTTGAGAGATGCTGGATCCGGATGTAGGACTTGCTCCCGGTTCATTGTGAGGAGAGTGGGAAACGGTTTCAAAGAGATCGGCGGCTCCAGAGAGAGAAGATGGAGCTCCGTGAACCAATGCTGACGCGGCCACGCCGGAGCTATTAGGATTAGCGTGCAGGGTTCTGTCTTCATTTTTCTGAGGACCCTGGGAATCAGGGTAATCGATGGAAAAGCGTATGCAAAGACGTTGAATCACGCAATCGAAAATGCATTCCCTAGAGATCCTCGTTGGGGATGCCAGCTTGCGTAATTTTGGCATTTGGCGTTCGGTTTGGTAGCAAATAGGTCCAGGAGAGGAGTACCCCATTGGGAGAATATGCGGTCGAGAGTCCGCTGGTTCAACTCCCATTCGTGGCATGTTGTTTTTTGCCTGCTTAGAGAATCAGCCAGTACGTTGTCTGTACCTGGAACATATTCCGCTCGAAGGGAAATGTTGTGATGGAGTAACCAGTTCCAGATCTTTTGAGATTCGTGAGATAGTGTCAGGGAACTAGTCCCTCCCTGCTTGGTCAGGTAGTGCATCGTCGTAGTATTGTCCGTCCGGACAGGCACTAGAGAACCTTTGATCCTGGGAAGGAACGCCAGGAGAGCCAGATAGACAGCTTGTAGCTCGAGGAGGTTTATGTGAAGCTTTCGTTCAGCAGGAGACCACTTCCCGCTGATTCGAAGTTTCTGGAGGAAAGGTCCCCAACCCTCCAGGGACGCATCTGTTGTGATGACCTGTGGAGCAGCCTGGAGCAAGAAAGGCAGACCTTGCGAAAGATTCCGTGGACGAGTCCACCACTGCAGAGCAGTGACCATCTGAGGGGTCACTTGAATGACATCGTCGAAGGATCCTTCGGATTGAATCCATTGAGCCGACAGTGCTTCCTGGAGAGGGCGCATGTGGAGGCGACAGTAAGGAACAAGCAGAATACAGGATGACATCATTCCGAGAAGGGATTTGAAGATGCGTACCGAGAGAGACTTCATGGATTTTATGTGACTTGCCAAATGAAGAAGATTGTTCTGTCGCTCTTATGATGGGAAAGCCTTAATTCTGGGTTGTGTCGAGAGTAGCACCCAGAAAGGTTATCTGCTGAGAAGGCTGGAGAACGGACTTATCCTGATTCAGAGGGAGTCCTAGGTGACTGAAAAGCTGCAGACAGGCGTCGGAAGACCTGGTCGCACCGTCCAGAGAAGGAACCTTGACGAGCCAGTCGTCGAGATAGGGAAAGACCTGATTGTGTTGCTGTCTGAGATATGCTACCACTGGAGAGAGGCATTTCGTAAAAATGCGTGGAGCCGACTTGAGTCCAAAGGGCAGGACTCGGAACTGGTAATGTCTGCCTGCCACGGCGAACCTCAGGAATTTTTTGTGGTTTCTGTGGATATGGATATGGAAATAGGCATTCTGAAGATTCAAAGACACCATGTAGTTGTTTGCTTTGAGAAGGTGCAGCACTTCTTGGATGGTAACCATGTGAAACTACTGTTTCTTTAAAAATTTGTTGAGACTTCTCAAGTCCAGGATTGGTCTCCATTTCTCCTCCTTTTTGCGCACCAGGAAAAAACGGGAGTAAAACCCTTTCCCCCGCTGACGAAGAGGAACACTTTCTATAGATCCCTTCTGGAGCATGAGTGAAAGTTCCAGGAGCAAAGGGTGGAGATTTTTGTGAAGCATAGGGTGAGGAGGGGTCTGGGGAGGAGTGTGAATAAACTCTAGTGAATGTCCAAACTGTATCATTTGAAGAACCTAGCGATCCGTTGTTATTTGTTTCCAATTGTTTAGGAAGTGGGTAACCCTTCCTCCAACTTTGAAGGGTGGAGAGGAGATGGGGATCGACGGTAGAGGAAAGTCATTGCCGCCGAGCAGCGTCCTTCTGTCGTCCTCCTTTTTCTCGAAAGGAGGTTTTAGGGTAAGATGATTGCTGTTGTTGGTACTGTGGCCGATATTGTTGGTTGGAGGAGGAATAGGAAGGCCGATATTGTTGGTAACTTCCTCTGGTGGAAGATTGACCTCTACCCCTTGAGCCATGAAAAGGTTTTTTTTTTTTTTTAAATGAAGGTTACCCAAAGCCCTAGCTGTGTCAGTATCCTTTTTTATACCCTGAAGAGCCTCATCAATATGCGGGCCAAAGAGAAGCTGACCATCGTAGGGCATGTCCAGAATCTTTGTCTGGACTTCCGGCCGGAATGAAGTTGCCCTCAGCCAACCTTGGCGTCGTAGTACAGCAGCGCCAGCTAGTTGAGGAAAACCAGTAGAGGCGCTATCCATCGCACAATCGATCTCGGAAGCCGAACGTTCGCCCTCCAGCAAGATCTTCTTTGCTTCTTCCCTCGAGTCATCCGGCAAGGCTCCCAAGTATGGAGCAATGTCCGCCCACATCTGCCTGCTATAGCGCCCTAATAACGCTAAAGAATTTGACGCACGTACTGTCAATGCAGACATCGAAGAAAAACGTTTTCCAATATTATCAAGTCGTCTGCCTTCTTTGTCAGGAGGAGCAGACAGTGGGGCAGCAGGGTTTCTAGATTTTCTCTGAGCAGCCTGAGTGAGCTTTGGATGTCCGGTAAGGCAGGCTGGAGCAGTGTCCGGAGCTCTGTATTTTTTGTCCAGCTGAGGCAACACTGGAGGAATCGAAGATGGATTGAGCATTATTTTTACACCCTGATCCCAGATGTAGTCAATAATAAGGACTGATTGTACAGACTTTTTGAAAGGTTCTTTAAAGTCATAAAGGAAACAATCTTGTTGGTGAGAAGGCATAGGGATCTGGAAACGCTGTGCGGCTCTTTCCAAGACATTATGAAAACCCCCGATATCCTCCGGAGGCGAATCAGCTTGAGTAGGCACCGGAGACGCTGGACAAGGGATAACATAATCATCCCACTCATCATGAGTCGATTGAGAATCATGGAGTTCTCCCTCCTCTTGTTGCTCGTCATCCTCATCATCTGTGGAAGTTGGAGGTGGTGGCATGACCAGCACAGACAGTGGAGGAAGATGTGTAGGCTGCAGCCTTGACGGCGGAGAGACTACCGGAACAGGAGACGTAGCAGAAGTAGGAAATCTCTGTTTGTAGTCAGAAATCAGAAATTGGAGGTCAGAAACCAAAGACGCGGGCGGACAAACCATGGGAGATTGGGGAGGATGGCTGTCATCAGGATAATATGGCTGGTCTTCTGGTTCTTGTTCGTCATAGTCCGAACTCTCTTGGTACTTGACGTGGAGTTCGGAAGGACTTGCGGCAGCTCAGAACATACCACCATCGTCTGAATCTTCCGCCTCTTCCAAAAGGTGAGTCAGAGGTAACTTCTGGACCCTGCTAGGAGAAGTCAGGGCAGGTGTCAATGTGCGTTTTGTGATTTTGAAATGGACATACGCACTCTCCACTTTGGACTCTGGCGTCGTCGACGAGTCCGTCGTCTGTGTAGTCGTTGACAGTGAAGCACCAACTGGCACCATTGAAGGGAACGTCGACAAAGGTCCCGTCGACGGAGCCCTCGTCGACGGTGTCGTCGGCGGTGTTATCGTCAACGGAGCCCTCGTCAACAGTGTCGTTGACGGAGCCGTCATCGACGGGGTCGTCTTCGTCGTCGACGGGATAGACTTCGAGGAAACACTCTTCGTCTACATTGAGTAGCGATCGACGATGACTTTTTAATTTTTATCTTCGACGACACTGGTTTAGCAGCCGTCGACGAGGCAGAAGATGCCAAAGAGGTGGAGACGGTCGTCGTCGACGAAGTTATCCCCACAGGTGTAGATGGGGATTTTTTCACCGTCGACGAAGCCGTCGTTGACGAGGTGGAACCAGGCTTTTTAAAGGTATGAGGGACCTCCTGTGGAGAAACCTTTGATGGGAAAGCCTTAAGGGGAGCCTCTGAAGACTTTTTGTGCGTCTTCTTTTGAGGGGGCTGCAACGAAGGTCCCGGAGAAGCAACTCTGGGCCTTTTCTGAGAGGATTTTGAAGATGTAGAGCAGCCTTCACTCTCCTCAGAAGACAGGACTTGGTCTTTATCCTTAAACCTCTGCAGCCAAATTAGAAGGCGTCCCTCCCGATCTTTAAGGGTCTTTGAAGAAAAGGTATGACATACCTTACAGTCCTTTGAGGAGTGGTCCGGGTAAAGACAATAGAGGCAGTTTTTGTGTTGGTCATCAAAATGAAGACTCTTTTTACCACAGGAAGCGCAGGGCTTAAAAAGGCCTTTCTTAGGAGTATCTGCCATGAAGAGAGTGAGAACTCCACACACAAGAAGGAATCCTGAAGAAAACATCAGTGGAAATCCAGAAATGAAGGAAAACTGAGCAGAGCTCAGGGGAGACTCCCTTAGCACGACATGTGGTAGAAAATCTGAGGGACTAGAGCCCCTTCCAGGTGGGTTCCAGAGGGTGGTGATAGCCGATTGGCTCTTCTCTAGAGTTTGGTCCTTTTTACAAAAGGACATGGAGTTGTTACTAATGTGAGGCCATTGGCCTATTACTATATATGTCTAATGGGACATTACTTTATTTATGTACCAGGGACTCCCATCCCGACGACGGGAATGATTCAGGCATGTGAAACTATGAAAGATACCCTACTACTGGATAACCGCAGTATTGGTTGATATACACAAATACTATATAGCAAAAGAACCAGGCATGCCAATTCTTCAACCAAAAAGGATACATGTGCTTGTGTGAAGCACAATTGTAGGAAGCTGGCTCTGAATATACTATACCAAAGTGATAGTGTGCACAGAGTCCAGTTGAACCCTAAAGGTATGCAGAGGTAAAAGTAGATAGCATCTTACTCTCTTTGTGGTAGTGTGGTGGGGCAGTAAGGCTGTATCGGAGGATAGTGTTAAGCATTTGTTGGACACACTCAATTAGCAAATGATTGTCACACACTCAAAGACTGAACTCAGACCAATGTTGTTTGTATAAAAATATTCTTTTAGTTATTTTATTTCCTAGAATCAAGCAAGCCTGGCACAGGTAAGTGATAAGTACTTTGCAGTAATAATCAGTTTGCCAACAGTTTGTATTGCAGTTGTATATATGAAATGAAATGAAAAGTATAGCTTATATAGCGCAACTGTCAATCCTAACGGAGTCTCCTGGCGCTGTAGATAACTAAAGTCAGCTGTATCAGTTTGAAAGCTAAATCAGGGCCAGACAGCTGGCGTCTGCTTTTCCAAAAATCCAAGTCTTTAGAGCCTTTCTAAACTGCTCTTCCTGTTCTGTCGCTCTAAGTTCCTTTGGCATGCAAGTCCAGGCCTTTGCCCCCAATACCGTTGCCGATTTTCCTCCTTTGGTTGACAATTTGAAGCCAGAAACCTTAAGTAGATTTGCAGAGCTAGATCTAAGTGTCCTCGTTGTGATATATGGTTTGACTCTTGTAGAGAGGTATACAGGACCCAAGCGGCAAAATGCTCTGAACGTTGTCAATAGTAATTTAAACAAAATTCTTTTATGAATCGGGAGCCAGTGAAGGGTCTTCAGGGCGGCAGATGCACTACGAGGATGCCCTAGGACCAATCTGGCTGCTGCGTGCTGTACCACTTGTAGTCTCCTCGGGGTAGCTTTATTAATCTCTGCCAGGAGGCTATTACAGTAGTCCAGCCGTGATAATATAAGAGCCACTGCTACTGTTTTCCTCACGACAAGCGGGATCAAATTAAATAATTTTTTCAAAGTTTTGATGAGACCAAAACAGGTCCCTGTTACCTTTCGGGCATGCGGTTTAAAAGAAAGGGAAGAGTCAAACCATACTCCCAGATTTTTTGCAACCTCCACCGTTGATGGGGGGCTGCAGTATCATCTGGCCACCAATCCTTCGGTTGGAAAGAGTTGTTTTTTCCGATTGGAAGGATTTCTGTCTTATCAGTATTACAGCAGAGATGGTTATTTTTCATCCATTTGATGACTGCCGTAAAACAAGCTTTGAAATTTTCTTCAGCTCTCGTGGATTTCTCTTCCAGTGACAGAATCAGCTGGGTATCATCAGCATAAGATGTAATTTCGATCCCAAAAGTCGAGATCAACTTAATGAGTGGGGCTATATATATGTTAAATAAAAGAGGACTAAGAGAAGCCCCCTGTGGGACACCTGTAGTAACGGTATGTTCCGACGTTAGAAAGGATCCCAAAAAAACAACCTGCTTTCTATTTGACAGAAAAGATGTAATCCATGCCAATGCGAAGTCAGAAATGCCACAAGATCTCAGTCTGGCTAGCAGGATATTATGCGAAATGGTATCAAATGCGACAGACAGATCTAAAAGAATCAAGACTGCCTTCCTGCCACTGTCCGTTATGAATTTCAGGGTGTCCGATATCTCGAGTAACGCTGATTCTGTCGAATGTTTTGAGCGGAATCCAGATTGACGGGGATGAAAGATCAGAGTGGACTCCGAAAAACTAGAGAGTTCTTTATAAACTATTCTCTCTGTGATCTTACCTAAAATTGGTAACAGGGATATAGGCCTATAATTGGATAAATTAGATGAGTCTACATTCTGTTTTTTTTAAGTGGCTTCACAACGGCAAATTTCCATTCATCCGGTACTATGCCGGTAGCTAGGGAGGAATTCACGATGTTGATCACAGGATTCACAACATCGATAATATGATGTAAAAAAGTTGGGGGGCATGCGTCCAATGGAGAGCCTGATTTACAGGCTAATATCGCCTCTTTAGTCTGAGCTAGTGAGGCAGCTTGGAAGGCTTGAAGGACAGAGCTGTCCGTTCTATGGTCTAGCACCTTTCCCTCGGTTAAGTCCGGGGGGCTATGGATCTCAAAATTCCTTAATCTTGTTTTCAAAGTAAAGTGCGATTTCATTACATAGCATAAGGGACGGGGGGGATCTCAGAATGCAAAGCTTTGGGATCTGTAAAAGACTTTACAATTTTGAATATTTCTTTTTGGTTGTGCTTTGCCATAGTTATTCAATTATGAAAATATTCTTTTTTAGCCATTTTAATAGCCAAGTGATATTGTTTCCTAAACATTTTGAAGGTTTGCAAATTGGTTACTTCATATCCCCTTCTCAATTTGCGTTCAAGTTGTTTGCAATGCAGATGAAGTTCCGCCAGCTCTTTTGAAAGCCAAGGATCATTGTGGATTTTTCTTTTAGTATACGAGCAGAGCACTTAAGGGGATCTAGTTCCTTACCTATAGATGTTATCCAATTATGGAACCTATGCGAATCCTCTCCCGGTTCCCCCGTAAGTGTTGGAACCGTATCTTGGGCTGTTGCTAATAAGGAAGGATTTACGGCTAATAAATGCCATTTCCGCCTCGGTGCACCCGTGTTATTGTTCATGACTGCACAGTTCTTCTAAGGGATTAAAAAGGCAAAAGAAATAAAGCAGTGATCAGACCACACCTGTGGGATTGGATTTTCTATCTGAAGTGACGGGAAGTTGGTGCAAATGGCATCCAACGTATGTCTTGCTCTATGTGTTGGTCCCTGAACAACTTGTTTCATGCCAAGTAGGGTGACCATTTCCAGGAAAGATTAAACTCCTGGGCTGTTATTACATTCCAAATGCAAGTTAACATCTCCAAGCAATGAAAAATTTGAATATCTAAGTAATGCTTCACTGAGAGCATCCCCTAGTGAATCCAGGAAGAAATTACTGTTACCTGGAGAGCGATATAACAAAGCCCCAGAAAAGGAATTATTTATAGGACAGCAGAAGCTCATGTTTCTGCTCCTTTTAGCCCTTGTAGGATAAAGGTCTTCCATAGCAAGGTCTCTCTGTGTATAATGGCTACTCCCCCTCCCCTGCCATCCTCTCTGTCTTTCCTACACATAGTGAAGTTGGGGGGCAAGGCGACCGCAATATCCGGATTACAGTCCTCCTTTAACCTAGTTTCCGTAATGCATAAAAAGTCTAATTCATTATCCATGATCAGTTCTTTAATATCTAAAGCATGTCTGACTAAGGAACGCGCATTAATTAAGCCCCCCCTAATGAGCGCCTGATGACAGGCTTCTTTTACAAGCTCCCTTGTTTAGGAAGGGTCGTCAAAAGGTATCTGTACCAGACATTTCCAACAACTTATCGGTCCTCTGATGTTATTAACATATACATAATGTCCGCACTGTTTGTTGATATTCAGTTCCTTCAGGTATATATACTTTTGATTTGATTACAGTAGAACTACTAGTAATGCAATGCTTTGATAGATTGTACAGATACTTTGTATTGGCTTTTTAGTAGAATGTCAAGTAGATTACTTCACAGATTACTTTTCTTAGACAGTGCAGTATACCTGGATAATACACTGGGACATTTCCTGTAAACAGGTAAGTAAAAGTGTTTGTTATTCAGTTACAGGTTTAAACGGTTTCTTAGATTTTCCAACTTCACACTTAGAAACTTTTCACAGAAAAACAGTCAATGTTATCCTATGGAGGAAAATAGGGTTATTGGTTCAAAGGTAAGTATTCGGTTGTGGGAGTTGGTATTCTGGGGGTAGACTCGTGGGTCCCCCAGGGTCAAGCTCCTGAACTTAAGCTCAGGGCAAATGTGGGTTTAGGCTAGCACAAAAGATGAACCCTCAGCTGTACTTGGGCGGCCGGGTGCAGAGCTTTCAATGGGGAGTCTACGGTTTGCAAAAGAACTGCTGACTCGGTGACAAAGGTCTTCTGGGTGCAACCACCACTTGGAGAGGTAAGTTGGGATGCTGGGTGTTGGCTAGACACCGTTGGTTGGGCCACCCAAGGCCGTGGGGCGTTGGGTGCAGGAGTGTCTTTTAGGGTCGGATCTTCTTACCAGCTCCTTGTCGCGGTTGGGGAGGCCTTCTGGATTGAGGCTGCAGGTGTTGGCTTGAGGCAGGTCAGGGGTCACCGGATCTTGGGTTAGGATCGCATGGGAGACCTGCTCTTGGTGTTGGGCCACTCGAACCTGGGCCGTGGGAGTCGGGTGCAGGGTGGTGCAGACTCGCAGATCCTGCCGGAGCTGGAGTCTGTTGGTGAACAAATCAGTTGTTCACAGGAGACAGAGTCTTTTCTTTTGAAGGCTGGGAAGGTCCTCGGGGTTCTTGAGGCTGCTGGACACACCGGGGTTTCACTTCTGTAGGTTCGAGGTGGGGACAGACCAGAAGGGCTGGGGACAAGTCAGTGGGCGTCCTCTTCTTGTTAGCTTCGGCACGGCTGTTCGGTCCTTCTTCTGGTTTCTTGTCTGAGGAAGCAAGGTTTGGGGTGCCCCCAAAATACTAGATTTAGGGGTGTTACAAGTAAACGTTGGGACCAATGGGTCTCTTCCTTGGGGTGGGTACACCCCTTATTATGCCACCCTCCAGTTGAAGAGGGGAATATGTCTCACTCTGGTTGGCTGGTTTCCCCATCTGCAAGATGGCAGGGACTGAAAGTTGTGATTGACCTCACCTACCCCACCTTAGGGGTGGAGTTGGCAGAGGTGAGCACACCTCTCTAACTCACTTGTTTTTCCCGCCGGTTCTCCCAAGCAAAGCGGGGTCAGAACCAGTGGGGACCAGTTGCTGAAAGCAGCAAGTGGCCTGGGGAAGCTCACAAAGGCGGCAAGCCTTTGAAGCTTCCCATACGTGGACCCTGCCCATCCTGAGTGAGGAGGCTTGGCACCTCGTCCCAGGATGTGCATTGTTTCAGGCCCCCGAGAGCAGCAAGCTCTGGAGAAGGCTGGGGTTGGATAATCAAGTACTGAAGATGAATGACAGTAAATGACTCATTAACAATGGGCAGTCAAGTGCCACTGCTTTTAGGAAGACAGACATTTAATTACATCTAGGTATATAAATCCGTTAGAATTAAGATACATCACGTGGAAGCTTTTTTAGACCTTCTGGGCTAGATATACAACCCCAAGCATATTTTGTGTTCAGGCCTACACTATTCTTTATAAAATCAGACCTGGGCTAATGTTAGCCCATAGGACTGCACTCTAGTTGACTTTGGTTGTCTTCAAGATTCACTGGGGTCAAATTTGTGTGGCGACCCTTCCTCACAAGGCATTCAGTTTTGGTGTATATAGAGAGGATACAGTAAACCTCAAACCATTAAAGGGTTAGCAGAGACGGAGGGGAGGAGTTTTAGGAGAAGGGGGTGTCACTATGGTCAGGCTTGATCCCCAGTTTAAGTCCATTATCAATGGCTGCATAGCTGGCAATCAAATCTGTGAAAGCCTGAACCTTTTTGTACAGTTTGTAGGCCTAAGAGGTGTGGTTAGGGTGAATGTATAAGATTTTCCCATTAGAAACATGGTCAAACGTGCAGAGAAAATAACTACATTAGTGACCAATATTTTCACTTAGGAAGCTGGCTCTTTAGATGATGTATCAAAATGAGATATTGTGTAAAGAGTCCAGGGGAGCCCTTGTAAGTGGACAAGGGCTTGCTATGGCAATCCCAAGGTCCTCTTCTAGGGGTTATTGCGGTCGAGCAGCCTTAGGCTCATCAGAGGAGTGCAAGACATCTGAAAAAACACACACTGCTCAATAAATGAGACACGACTCAATAAGGAGATCCACACCAACTAATAAAAGGGAAATGCTACTTACCAGTATGCATCTGTTCTTGGCATATAGAGCTGCAGATCTACACACTATGCATAGATCACCATCTGGTGTTGGACCCGGATGTTTGCACTTGTTTTTGTCCTGGAAAGTCTTTGGAAGTCAGAAGATAGGTGACTCCTCCTTAGGATCATAGTGCGCATGGGCATCGGCTCCATCCTCAGATTGTTTTTCGCCAGCAGGGAAATGATGGCGCTTTGTAAGAAACAGGAAGATGCCACTTGTATGCTGTATCTAAATAAGATAATACTGCAACAGATAGAGGAAGTCGGGGAGGCGGGTGGGCGTGTGTAGATCTGCAGCTCTACATGCCAAGAACAGATGCATACTGCTAAGTAGCATTTCCTGTTCAAGGCATATGAGCTGCAGATTAAACACTATGCATTGATTGTACAGCAGTCCCCCGTCTTATCTGCGGCCACCAGTATCTGTTGCAGTAGTCTGAAATAGTGTTTTGAGTACAGCTTGGCCCACACTAGCTTGATGTTTTGATTGCACATCTACACAATAGTGTTTTGTGAACGTGTGCGGTGTAGACCATATAGCTGCTCTGCAGATGTCATCTAAGGGAATGTTCCCTAAAAATGCCATAGAAGCTCCTATTTTTCTTGTAGAGTGGGCTCTAGGAGGAACAGTTAAAGTATGTTTTGCTTTGTGGTAGCAAATTTGTATGCATTTAACAATCCATCTGGCTATCCTGGACTTTGATATGAGATTGCCTTTGTGTGGTGGAGAGAAAGAAACAAAAAGCTGTGTGTGGTTGCGAGAGGAATACGGGCAACTCCACAGATTGATTGAGGTGGAAGGGAGAAATGACTTTAGGGAGGAATTTAGGATTAGTTCAGAGAACAATCTTATTGTGATGGATTTGTAAGAAAGGTTCCTGAATAGTTAGTGCCTGTAGCTCACTAACTCTTCTTAGAGAAGTAATGGCCACTAGGAAAGCAACCTTCCATGTTAAGAATTGTAGCTCACATTTATGTAGAGGTTCAAAGGGAGGTCCCATTAGTCTTGTGACATCGATGTTTAAATTCCACACAGGTGAGGGTGGAACTCTGGGAGGAATTATCCTTTTGAGTCCTTCCATATAGGCTTTGATGGCAGGTACCCTGAATAGTGGTAAATGTTGTCTATTTTGTAGATATGCTGCTATGGCAGCAGGGTGTAGCCTAATAGACGTATAGGCTAAGTTGCACCTTTGTAGGTGTAGTAGGTAGCCTATGATGTGTTGGATAGACACATCTAGGGGATTGATGTTATTGTTATGACAATATATCACAAATCGTTTCCACTTGGCTGCATAGCAGGCTCTAGTGGTAGGATGTCTAGCTTCCTTAATGACGTTCATACAGACAGGAGGAAGGTTAAGGTAACCGAATTGTAAGATTCCAGGAGCCAGATCGCAAGGTTGAGCTGAGCTGGGTCCGGGTGTCTGATCTCTCCAAGGTTCTGGGTTAAGAGGCGTGGTGAGAGGTGTAATCTTTGGTGCAGAACTACGGACAGTTCCAGTAATGTGGTGTACTACGGTTGTCTGGCCCAAGTTGGAGCAACTAGAATGAGAGTCAGTGAGTGTTGCCATAGTTTGCGCACCACCAGTGGTATGAGTGGGAGAGGCGGAAAGGCGTACGCAAATCTGCTTGACCAGTTCATCCATATCGCATTGCCTTTGGCCAATGGGTGTGGGTTTCTGGCGGCAAAGCTTGGGCATTTGCCGTTTTCGTGGGTGGCGAAGCGGTCTATCTGTGGTTGCACCCACATTTGAAAGAATGGTTGAAGAACTTGTGGAGGAAGTTCCCACTCGTGGATCTGTTGCGTTTGACGACTTAACAGATCGGCTATGGTGTTTTGGACTCCTGGGACATGTTGGGCTAGGAGAAAAATGTTCTGAGGTATAGCCCATCTCCATATGTTCTGTGCTAGCTGAGAGAGCTGCAGAGTGTGTATCCCGCCTTGTTTCTGTATGTAGTAGATGGCTGTCATGTTGTCCATACGGACTAGGAAAGTCTTGCCTGATATTGGAATGCTTTTAAGGCGAGGAATATGGCTAGTAACTCCAGGTGGTTGATGTGGAATAACTTTTGTTGAGGTGTCCACCTGCCCTGCATGGTGTGATGTAATAAATGAGCTCCCCAGCCGGAGAGCGATGCGTCCGCTGTCATGACAATTTGAGGAACTGGCTCTAGGAACGGTCGCCCTTTGGAAAGGTTTTTGGTGTTCCACCACTGCAGAGAGCGATGAGTGCGACCATCTACCAACACCAGATCTGTTAGCTGACCTTGAGCCTGGTTCCATTGGCGTGCTAAGCACTCTTGTATGGGACGCATCTGGAGTCTTGCGTGAGGCACTATGAATATGCAAGAGGCTATCATCCCTATGAACTGCATGAACAGTCGAGCTGGAAGAGAGTGATGCGGCTGAAATTTGGTGAGGAGAGCGAGAATGCTTGCTATCCTGGCTGGACTGGGATAGGCTAGCGCTTTTGAGGCGTCTATTGTGGCGCCGAGGTACTGTTGCGTGTGAGAGGGTTGCAGATGAGACTTGGTGTGGATTATTGTGAACCCCATGTCGTGGAGTAATTGGATAGTAGCGCGAGTGTGATGAACACACTGGTTGTACGAGCTGGCTTTTATGAGCCGGTCGTCGAAGTATGGGAAGACGTGAATGTGTTGTCTTCTTAGATGGGCTGCGACTACCGCTAGGCACTTTGTGAATACCCGTGGTGCTGTTGTGACTCCGAAAGGGAGTACTTTGAATTGATAGTGCTGCCCGTCCACTACAAACCTCAGATATTTTCTGTGAGCTGCGTGAATGGGAATATGGAAATAGGCGTCCTTGAGATCTAAGGCAGGGGTCTCCAACCTTTTCTGTATTGAGAGCTACTTCAGCTCAAGGAAAGTCCTGTTGAGCTACTAGCAAATGTTATCACTGTAAAATATTGACAGCACATGTAAACATTACACTATAACCACCCTAAGCAGGATTATCATAGTGCCACCCAAGTATTCCAGGTGATAGTACTAGAAGAAATGCTAGCGAAACATTTATCAATATTAAATGCCCCCACCTGACTGATAAAGTAACATTCAAATCTTCACATGCCTTGTGGCACAAAAGACATAACCACAGCAATAAGTCTCCTCAATTCAGCTTGACATATCTTTCAAGTATCAACTTTAAATGTGTTTTGGAATTGCAACCTTCTGTCTTCATCAGCATATCAATTTCTGGAAATATACAGATTTTTTTCTATCACCACTTTCCATTTTGGGCAAACAAACTAAATTTTCCTGAAGAAAACCCTTGTTTGAAAAAAATGCCTTTAAAATACACGTTTTCATTTTTAGGAAATACATAGTCCCCAAACATCAGCTAGTCATTTTAATTGGGCACTCACCTGTACAAATCCCTCATATGGACAGACTGCTTCAAATGCTCAGGTATTACAGTCATAATCCATGGCACCATAGCACAGAGAACGACTGCATAATGCCAATAATGCCCACCAGTATAAATTTTGCCAAGTCTGGACACCATATTGACCAGGATGGCCACCATATTATTAGTCGTGGTCATTATTATGCAAGGGGCAGCCACAATTACATCAGGGACACCTAAATGTAGTGCAGTCATGCTCCTAATATGTCACTGATGGCTGCCAGTGTACCATAACTAGACCACGAATACCCAAAATAGTAAAGGATGGCCATAATTATGTCATTGGCACTATTATGCCCTGAACTGACACAATTGTGCCACAGACAAAACACATATGATGGGGGCTCGCATACCCATTTGGTAGTCCTTGACACCAGGTGTAGCTTACAGGAAGCAACAGTGTTTATAATGGACACACACATAGATGAATGCAGATGAGGCTTTTCATTTTCTCTGCTCAGGATCATAGCTTTCCTCAGCCCTCGGCTGCTCATGCACCCAACTGAAACATTTTCACTCGGACTCCTGCAGTCCCACACTTTAGTAGGTCAGCCCTGATTACTGCTCAGGCTACCACTGCCACTCCTCATTTATGGCCCACTGTTCACACACATGGTGAAAATGATAAAGCAGGGGACTACCACATGGCTAATCACTTTGTGACTTAGTCAGAAATTGGATAAAGGTGACCATGTGGCAGACTCAATAGGCCGACACAGTGCGTGTTTGATTGTTAATATTAGTCCCTGCCATAGGCTGGTTGGCTAAAGAGCTTCAGATGAGAAGTGCTGCCTTTTTTAATATGCTTAGAGTCTCTGCATAGACTCTCTGAATGAGATACTGTGATTGACTTCACCTCTGAGAGCTACTTTGAGGGTACTGGCGAGCTACCAGTAGCTCCCGAGCTACTCGTTGGAGACCCCTGATCTAAGGTATCCAGTAATTCGCCCTGTGAAAGTAGAGGGAGGACCTGCTAAAGTGTGACCATGTGGAAATGGTCTGATTGTATGCATAGGTTTATTGGACTGATGTCTAGCATAGGTCTCAGAGAGCAGTCTTTCTTTGGTATGAGAAAATACAGGGAGTAAACTCCTGTGTTTTGTTGATGCAGGGGAACCAGTTCTATTGCACTTTTTTGTAGTAAGGAAATTACATCTTGTTTCAGGAGTGACAAATGTTCTGTTGATATTGGACGCTGTTTGGGTGGAATGTTTGGGGGGGGGTAGAGGTAAGTTCGAGACAGTAACCTGACTGCACTATTTGTCGTACCCACCTATCTGTGTGATGTTGGTCCAGACAGGAAGGGACTGTTGTAGTCTTCCCCTGACCGGAGTGGAATGGTCCGGGGGAAGCGGAGGGAAGTCATTGGGCAGGGGTGGAGGCAGAGCAGGTGTTGTTAGTCTTGCCTCTGCTCTTGTTATTGTTGCCTCTGTATCCTCCTCTCTGATAACCTCTGGTGAAGGTGGATTGGGTGGGAGCCTTGTAAGAGGTGGATTGGCTATCAGACGAATAGCCCCTGGAGTTGCCCTTGTAGGATGAGCGACGAAAAGAACGTCTGGGAGCTTGCGATTGCAAGGCTCCCATTGATTTGGCTGTGTCTGTGTCCTTTTTCATCTTTTCAAGGGATGCATCAACATTAGGGCCAAAAAGGTGTTGTTGGTCGAAAGGTTGGTTGAAGATAGAGCTTTACACCTCAGGTTTAAAACCGGAAATGCGTAGCCACGCGTGCCTGCGGAGAAGGACATTTGTGTTTACTGCTCTGGATACTGTATCTGCCACATCGAGAGCGCACCGGATGGAGGTGTTGGTGATAATTTTACCCTCCTGCATGAGGTTGTTAGCCTTATTTTTGTATTTGTCCGGGAGGTGTTGTAGTAGGCACTCCAACTCATCATAGTGCGCCCTATTGTATCTGGCTAACAGGGCCTGAGTGTTTGCGATGCGCCAAATGTTAGTTGCCTGTGATGCTGTTCTTTTGCCAGAGGCATCCAGGAGTTTAGACTCTTTGTCGGGTGGAGCTGCATCACCTGATGTTTGCGAGTTAGCCCTCTTTCTAGCATTTGAGACCACCATGGAGTCTAATGGAACAGGGCCCTTAATGTAAGCTGGGTCTGTATGGGCAGCTTTGTATTTTCTCTCAATTCTAGGATTGATGACTCTAGCCCTAACAGGGACCTTAAATACCGCTGTAGCGTGTTTAATAACCCCTTTGAGCATGGGTAAAGTGGATGTGGACCTTTGGGTAGTGTCAAAAGTGTCCATTAAAAAATCCTCTTCGACCGGCTCTGTATTTGGGTCGACCCCGTGGTACTGGGCAGTCCGGTGTGAGAAAGTGACATCTTTCTTGCATGGTATGCCCCCACTTTTTGCTGAATAGCTGAATGTACTTTGACTGAGTGTGCCCTGGACTCCTGCCAATCAGGTGCCCAGGGCCTATGTTCCTTCCCTAAAAACCTAAAACCCAAATTGGCCAACCCTGGCCACATGTCAGCCCCTGGTAAATGGTACCCTAGGTACCCAGGGTCTTGTGACCAGGGAAGGCCTCTAAGGGCTGCAGCACTCATTGTTCCACCCTTAGAGGCCCTGTACCCTAACACACACACACTGCCCTTGCAGGCTGAGTGTCTGGGTACAAGACAAAACAAAGAGTCGACATGTCACACATCCCTGTGTGCCATGCCCACCACCTACACTGCCCTGGCATACATCAGCCACCCCTCAAGCTGGGTCCCCTATGCCAGTGGTGTGGGCACAGGAGCATGAGCCCTGTGCCCCTACAGTACCCAGGTCCATTCCCGGGCACTGTAAGTGCAGTGCTGTCATTTAAGAGTACATGGTGCTGAGAGCTCATCAAACATGAACTCCACAGCACCATAATGGCAGCACTGAATACTGAGAAGTTTGGTATCAAACTTCTCAGCACATTAAACCCGCACTGATGCCAGTGTGGGATTTAATGTACCAAGCACCCCAGAGGGCATCTTAGAGATGCCCCCTGAAACCTAAACCTACAATCCACGTTTGGTCGGAGAGGCTGCCTAGGCTGCCACACAGCAGACATGTTGCTGGACCCCTGGGTAGGAGAGCCCCTGCTCTCCTGGGCCTGCAACAATGCACATCCTGGGCGAGGTGCTAGATCTCCTCCCCCAGGATGGGCAGGGGGAAGCTTCAAAGGCATGCCGCCTCTGTGAGCTTCCCCAGGCCACTGGCAGCCCCCACTCTGGCAGGAAGCCTGGCCGGAAACCCCAAATAAGGACAGGGGATGTGCCAGCCTGCCAACCCCACCCCTCAGGTGGGGGAGGCGAGGTGAAGCACATCACCGGGCTCTCGCCATCTTGAAGATGGGAAGCCCTGCCCAATGAGGACTAGGCTACTGCCCCCTTCCCACAGGAGAGAGGCAGGATAGGGGGTGTACCCACCCCAGGACAAGGACCCATTGGTCCCTGCCCTTCACCGACCTGTAACACCCCTAAATCTAGTATTTAGGGGCACCCTGAACCTTCCTTCCCCAGATTACGAAATACAAAGAAGAGCAAGAAGAAAAAGACCTGCCCTGCAGCTGCTAAGAAGAGTAAGACAGCAACTGCTTTGGCCCCAGCCCTACCGGCCTGTCGACCCTCGAACCTGCTCCTGCTCCAACCCGGCATCTCTTGTGGCCAGCAACCTCACAAACCCCGGAGGACCTGGCTACCTTTTGGCTCTAAGCACCTGGGACACCCATGAGTAGAGGCTCTACTCAAAATCAGCTTCTAATCCCTGGCATCAGCCCGGAACCGCGAACCCTACACACTCTGCACCCTCCAAGCCTGGCCTGCGCCGGAGTGAACAAAGGCTATGAGGACGACCCCACGGCGACTGTGACTCCGCGTCCGGCACCCAAGGACTTCCCTCGATGCTTCTGACGCCTGCAGCCTCAGAACCAGGTACCCCTCCAACCGCGATCAACAGAGGGTAAGATTTCCCGACACGAAAAGGCACCCCTGCACCCGGCACCCCGCGGCCCCCTGTGCCCAACTCCTGGTTACATACCAATCCTCCAACTACCCAACTTACCTCTCGAAGTGGTGGTGGCACCTGAAGAATCTTCCTCCCCGAGCTAGCAGTCTTTTTCTAAACCCGAGCTTTCCCATTGAAATCAATTGAGCGCCCGAAGGTTCAAAAGCACCCTGCACCCAGTCGCCCGAGTGGCCCTGGCAGTGTAACCTTTGCACCTATCTACTTCCCCATTTGCCCTGAGCAAGTGACCAAGAGCCCAGCTCCGACAGCCGCGTGGCCTGCTAGTCAGCAGCCACCAACCAAGGCCCCCCTGCCTCCCATAGGATAACATTGGGCCTAACTCACTCTGCACCCGGCTGCCCCTGTGCCGCTGAGGTTGTAACAACTGTACCTACCTGACCCTGGGAGACCCCTGAGTCTGTGCCCAGAACCTTAACTTTGCCAGTCGAGTACTTACCTGAAAGCCGATAATTCAATTTACTCCATAGGGTAACATTGACTGGTTTTTCCTGAAATTTCTTTTAAGTGTGGACTTTTCAAAATTTATAATATTCACCAAAAATCAGCCGAGTAACGAAAACGAAAATACTCACCTGCTATTAGGTGAGCTCCCAGTGCTGGACCTTGGTACCCAGTACTGACTCTGAAAAATATTTACAACCGTACTTACCAGTAACCCAATTTTCTTCCATTAGAAACCATTGACAGTTTTTCTGTGAAATTTCTTCTAAGTGTCGATTTCTGCAAACTTTAAATATTCTTTAAAAATCGTATAAATTGGGAAAACGTAATTACTTACCTGTTTTGGATAAAGGTCCCAGTAGTCTAGGCACACAGTACTGGATTACAAAAGTAACGAGAACATACTATACCTGCAACTTGAATTTTCTTCTGCCTGTTTTCTATGAAATATTTTCTAAGTGTCAACTTTTAAAATAGCAAAATATTGTCTAAAAATCATAACAGTTACTAAGTCGACTTTTATTACTTGTTTCTAAGTACTGACCCAGGACTGAATCTAGGATCCAGTCTTGGAATCCCAAAAGTAATCCTAAAAGTAATCTATTGCAAATAACTTGAAACTTCCATTGAACTCAATGCATTATTGTGTTTAAAATTGTGTTGCCTATTGCAACCACTTGTAACTTTATACGAAAGTTAATTGCATATTGCAAAAGTATTTATATAAAGCATCTCATTCTGAGAAAGTATTTATTAATACCTATTGTTGGTTCTAAAATAAAACAAGCATATATTTTTTATATATAAACCATTGGCCTAGAGTTCAGTTATTGAGCGTGTGAGACCATTTGCTGACTGAGTGTGTGCAACAAATGCTTAACACTGTCCTCTGATACTGCCTTACTGCTCGACCAAGCTACCACTTTAGAGAGTAGGGTTATATCCAACTTTAGCCTCTGCCAAACCTCTGGGGACTGTGGACTCTGTACACCCTGTACCTATTTGGGAACAGTATATACAGAGCCACTTTCTCACACCCGGTGTATCAGCTGATTAAAACCCATGGTGTCTTCTAGTGGGTAAGGCCTAGAGGGGTAGATGTCATCTTGCAGGACATCAGGCGTATTATAGTCATCCCAGGGGAAGCTGGTGGACTGGGATCCCCTAGTGGCAGGTCGTCCGCACCATCCCCTGTGTCATCATATGTGTCGTCATCGTCTACTGGTGTAGGGGATGGCGTAGGAGAACGAGGTGGTGGGGGAGGTGGAGGAGGAGGTGGGGGAGGTGGAGGAGGAGGTAGAGGAGGTGGAGGTGGAGAAGGGACTCTAAGAGGTGATGTGGCTATGTCCCTCTTTTTAGGTGGTGGAGCTGGTGCAGGCATGTCCAGTGGTCTTTTCCCGGAACTCAGAGTCAATTGACCAGTTTTAGGGTCTTTAGTTAGAGTTTTTTGTTGAGGGTCTGGGCGAAAAAGCTCTTCTGAAGAAGACTGGGTGTTCGGTGTCGACTGTGTCGGTATCGAGGGCTTTTTCGGCGCCGGCTCGGTTTTGGGCTTGGAGCGGTGTGGTTTACCAGTCTCTGTGTGCTTTTTCGGTGTCGATGGTTTTTTCGGCTCCGAAGAGTGCGAGTCCGAACATTTGGGGAGTGGCTTCTTCATCGGCTCCGAGTGTTTTTTCGGTGCCGGGAAGTCACTGCTTGGTGTCTTCGTTGCCGAGGGCTTCGGGGGGGAACTACCGGTCGGCACGGAGGACAGGTGCAACTTCTTTTTTGGTGCCGAAGATTGGGCTTCGGCACCGGTGGCAGTCGGACTCGAGGCAGAGTCACTGGAAGGCTTGGTAGGCTTCTTTGCCGGGCCCGAGGGAGGGGCATGGGAAGCAGTGGGTCGGTGTGCACCTGAGCCCGAAAGTGAAGGTGTGATCGAAGCCTTTGTTGTTGTAGAGAGTGGGTCGGGGTCGACGTCTCTACTTATGACCCGTTGAACCGGAGTCACTTCTTTGACGTCGGAGTCATCGGCTTCGGAGGCGCCGATGAGGCCTTGTTCGACCCGCTCCTCTGGCACATCGACGCCCTCTTGGAAGATGTCGTCGGGGATCGAACTCGATGAGCGAGCCATGGTCCTTCGAGCTCTTCGATCCCGGATGGTCTTCTTCGAGCGGAAAGAGGCTCAAGCTAGACAGTCTCTGGCCTCGTGCTCCGGAGAGAGGCAGTGGTTACACACCTCATGCAGAAACTTCGACCCACATTGAGGACACTTTTTGAAAGGCGTCCTTTCCATGAGCCAGATGCCAAGGCTCAGGTCAGCCCGAAGGTCTTCTTCGATGACTGGAATCGAAGATTTGTAGAGATGCGCGCCGATTAGGGTTCGCGATCTAGACAATACCGTCGAAAGGGTGAAGGATTGCGCGTTGAAACAGGAATCTGTAACGGTTCCGAACTGGAGCGCGAGAAACACATCCGAGCCCGATGGCGGAAAAAAAAACATCTGAGGATGGAGCCGATGCCCATGCGCACTATGATCCTAAGGAGGAGTCACCTATCTCGTGACTTCCAAAGACTTTCCAGGACAAAAACAAGTGCAAACATCCGGGCCCAACACCAGATGGCGATCTATGTATAGTGGGTAATCTGCAGCTCATATGCCTCGAATATAACATGTATCTATATCTATATATCTATTTAGGCACCAAAAGCAATTCCTTCAGGTAAGTACGTTTTTAAATCGGAATTCTTTTCAGTTTAAATAGTCAACAGTGCAATTTTTAAAAGCTGCAATGTTATCCTATGGAAGGAAAAGTCAATGCGGCATTCAGGTGTAGTACAGCAACGTACGGGACCAATCTCCAGGAGTTAAGGTAAGTGGTGGGTAAGGTCCAAGGCAGCACCAGCAGAACACCACAGCAGCACCCGGGTGCAGAGGTGCAAAACAGTGTTGGTGCCCAATGTTACTCTATGGGGATCGGTCTTAACGAAAAGACAAGGGGGGGGGGGGGCTCAGGCCTCACAATGCTCGGGGACATAGGGACACCTTTGGTCCTTGTAGGAAACATATATATATATATATATATATATTCACTGAAAAAACCATAGGTTTCACACATGTTATAGTTAGCGGAAATTTTACTGATAAAAAACCAATGAAATTCCCCCGTTATAGTTAGTGCTGGCAACTATAACTCACGCGACCGCAATCTTCTGCTGATGACATATGTGTCTTTATGAAAAAAAAATATTTGTAATATATGTATAGCTAAAAATGTATGGAAGAAGACATGGGCAAATAAGTGTCTAAATACAGTATTAGCATCAGCAGAGGATTGCGGTCGCGTGAGTTATAGTTGCCAGCACTAACTATAACGGGGGAATTTCATTGGTTTTTTATCAGTAAAATTTCCGCTAACTATAACATGTGTGAAACCTATGGTTTTTTCAGTGAATTTGCAAGGTTTTTTAAATGCTAATTCCTAACTATAACGTGTGTGAAACCTATGGTTTTTTCAGTGAATTTGTACGGTTTTTTAAATGCTAAGTTACTTTACGCCATTCGTGGCGTGCGCGCCCACTTTACGCAGTTAGTGCCGTGCACGCACGGTGGGCACGCGGTGCGATGACAAAGCAAGAAAGCACGTCAACAAATCTGTTTCTGCTTTCCTCCGTGACTATGGTATGGGTGCCATTTACCACAACAACTTGCGTTATGACATGCAAGACATTTATAGAGGAGATGGTGTGCACTTCAATGATGAAGGGAACAGAGTCTTCCTCTTGAACCTTAGACTCTGCATCGGTACTTACTTGTAGGTACCACTAAAAAATCATTTCATAAACACAACGGCTCTTTTTAGAGCCCCCTAATATCTAAACACTTAAATCTGATTTTCATTATTTTTTTTTTTTTTTTTCTACCGTACGCTTACCGTAAGCTTACCGTGATTTTTTTTAAAATCAATAAATGTTTTTTTTGTACTTTTCTGTCCTTCTTTGACCCCCTTACAAATGTTAGGGGGTCTGTAACTCTCCTCATTGCCCCCTTTCCTTGTTTTCACTCTTTTTTTTCAGAGTGAAATACACAAAATGGCGGCCGCCGCTTCCTGGTTTCGGCCGATTCGAATGTTTACTAAGATCTAAGAGCCAATCAGAATCGCGCTCGCGCACGCCACCGTACGCTTACCGTAAGCGTACGGTAAGCGTACCGTAAGCGGGCTCAGATATATATATTGATTTAAAGGCTATTTTCTCAGAATCTACTGAACAGATTTACACCAAACCTACAAAAGGCACTTCCTTGACCTAGGGACTACCTCTCTGCCAAATTTTGAGTAATTCTGTTCAGCCGTTCGGGCTGTAGCTCGTTCTAAAGGTCCTATGGAAAAATGCATGGGAAAAACGCGTTTTGGGACCCCCCTTTTATCTCAGCCCCCGCTTGACGGATCCCCCCGAGACTTTCAGGGTAGGAGCGGAGCGTAGCGCCCCACCTATTTTGAGAAATTCGCGAGGATTCGTCGACCGGCGCCAAAGTTATTCAAAATAGAATGTTGAGGTTTTCCTATGGAAACGTGGTCCTAACTATAACTACCTACTGGCGACCGCCAGTAGGTAATATATATATACACACACTACACCAAAATGAGGTATAGTGTGTAGAGAGTCCAGGTGACCCCAGAGGTAGGCAGAGGTTAAAGTTAGATAGAACCTTACTCTCTATTTGTGGTAGAGTGGTCGAGTAGTAAGGCAGTATCAGAGGACAGTGTTAAGCATTTGATGTACACCCTCAGTCAGCAAATGAATTCACACACTCAAGAACTGAACTCTAGGCGAATTTGTTTTGTATAAAAAAATATACTTTTGTTTTATTTTTTAGAACCAAGCAAGCTTGGCACAGGTGAGCATTAAATACTTTACAGTAATAAGTTGCTGAATGTAGAACAGTTTGGAAATGCAATAGGAATTGTACTTTGTTTGATTTATAGGGGATGCAGTAGGTTGCAATACTTAGCAAATACAGTACATTGAAATGAATAGTCTTTTTCAGTAAATTACAGGTAAGTTACTTTTTACTTTATTAACTCAGTGCTGGATACCTAGATTCAGCACTGGGACATTTCCTGCAAACAGGTAAGTAAATGCGTTTTGGTTATTCGTCCAAATTTTAAAGAATATTTTTAGATTTCAAAACGCTACACTTAAAAACTTTTTGTGGTTAAAATTGTCAATGTTATCCTATCGAGCAAAACAGGTTATTGGTTCAAAGGTAAGTTATCGAATGTGTGAGTTAAGGTTCTGGGGTTAGACTCAGGGGTCCCCCAGGGTCAGTGATGCACTCTTGTAACACCCTCAGCGGCACTAGGGCGGCTGGGTGCAGGGTGTTGAGGCTGAATGTTATACTAAGGAGGATAGGGGGTCTCCGGTTGGGGGCTGCTGGCAAGCAGTCCACACGGCCGTGGGAGCAAAGCTCCTAGGGTTTAGCTCAGG
This sequence comes from Triturus cristatus, assembly GCF_964204655.1. Taxonomy (NCBI): domain Eukaryota; kingdom Metazoa; phylum Chordata; class Amphibia; order Caudata; family Salamandridae; genus Triturus; species Triturus cristatus. The sequence continues at coordinate 128,258,655 of NC_140580.1, forward strand.
GCAATTGAGGTTGCAGGTCAGCACAAAAGGTGCACCCTCAGCGGCACTGGGGCGGCCGGGTGCAGTGCGCTGTTTTGGCGCCGGGCACCCTGTTTGCTATGGAGACACTCCGGTCAAAAGGAACAATGCAGGCTCGGGGACGAAGATCTTCTGTGTGCGACCACCACTTCGAGGGGTAAGTTGGGATGTCTTGGGTTGGCAAGGCACCGTTGGTTGGGGCACACAAGGCCGTTGGGCGTCGGGTGCAGGGGTGCCCTTTGGCTTCGGAAAGTCTTACCCGCTCTTGGTCGCGGTAGGGGGGATCCTCTGGATTGAGGCTGCAGGCGTCAGCTGGAGTCTTGAGGCTGGTCTGGGATCTCCGGTTCTTGGGTCACAATCAGCAAGGAGACCTCGTTGTCGTGTTTTTCCACTCGAGCTCGGACCGGGTTCGACGGGTGCAGAGTGGGCTGGATTAGCGGTGTCCGGCCAGAGCCAGAGGTTGCAGTTGAACAAATCCAGGGTTCACGGGAGAAGCAGTCTTTGGAAGTGAAGGCAGGCAGGTCCTCTGGGGTTTTTGAGGTTGCTGGCTGTAGGACACACCGGGATTTCGCAGGAGCAGGTTCGAGGGGAGACAGGCCTGTAGGGCTGGGAACAAGTCAGTGGGCGTTATACTCTTGTTAGCTCTGCACGGTTCTTTGGTCCTTCTTATCTTCTTTCTTGTCGTTTCCGGATCTGAGGAAGCAAGGTTCAGGGTGCCCCCAAAATACTAGATTTAGGGGCGTTACAGGTAGGTAGAGGGCAGGGACCAATGGCTCCCTTCCCAGGGGTGGGTACACCCCCATTGTACCACCCTCTAGTGGGAGGGGGGGCATGAGCCTGTCCCTGGTTGGTTTGGTCCACCCCATTCTCAAGATGGCGGGGACTCGGAGTTGTGCTTCACCTCGCCTCCCCCACCTGAGGGGTGGAGTTTGCGGAGGTGGGCACAACTCTCTCCCTCACTTGTTTTTCCCGCCGGTTCTCCCGCCCAAAGTGGGGGGCAGAACCAGTGGGGACCAGTTGCTAAAAGCAGCAAGAGGCCTGGGGAAGCTCACAACGGTGGCATGCCTTTGAAGCTTCCCCTTCGTGAACCCTGCACATCCAGGGGGAGGAGGCTTGGCACTTCGTCCCAGGATGTGCATTGTTTCAGGCCCGAGAGCAGCAGGCTCTTGACCCAGGGGTCCAGAAACATGTCTGTTGATGGCAGCCTAAGCAGCCCCTTAGTCGGGACACTAGAAGTTGGTCGAGTTTCAGGGGGCATCTCTAAGATACCCTCTGTGGTGCATTTTACATTAAATCCCACACTGGCATCAGTGTGGGTTTAATGTGCTGAGAAGTTTGATAGCAAGCTTCCCAGTTTTCAGTGTAGCCATTATGGTGCTGTGGAGATCGTGATGACAAACTTCAAGCACCATATACTGTTAATGGCAGCACTGCACTTACAATGCCTAAGAATGGACCTAGGTACTGTAGTGGTACAGGGCTCATGCACCTGTACCCTCACCACTGGCATAGTGCACCCAGCTGGAGGGGTGGCTGATCTGGGCAGTGGGTTGTGGGCATGGCACACAGGGATGTGTGCCATGTCGACTCTTCACTTTTGTTCTGCACCAAGACACGCAGCCTGCAAAGGCAGTGTGTGAGTGAAAAGGTGTGAGAAAGTGGCTCTGTATATACTGTTCCCAAATAGGTACAGGGTGTACAGAGTCCACAGTCCCCAGAGGTTTGGCAGAGGCTAAAGTTGGATATAACCTTACTCTCTAAAGTAGTAGCTTGGTCGAGCAGTAAGGCAGTATCAGAGGACAGTGTAAAGCATTTGTTGCACACACTCAGCCAGCAAATGGTCTCACACACTCAATAACTGAACTCTAGGCCAATGGTTTATATATAAAAAATAAATGCTTGTGTTATTTTACAACCAACAATAGGTATTAAAATATACTTTCTCAGAATGAGATGCTTTATATAAATACTTTTGCAATATGCAATCGACTTTTGCATAAAGTTACAAGTGGTTGCAATTGGCAACACAATTCTAAACACAATAATGCATTGAGTTCAATGGAAGTTTCAAGTTATTTGCCACAGATTACTTTTAGGATTGCTTTTGGAACTCCAGGACTGGATCCTAGATTCAGCCCTGATTCCTACTTGCGCCGTCAACAGTCACCATGCTGTCCGACTTTCCTTTATCGCAGACGAGACGAGCTAATTAATAATTAGGGGGCTCCTGAACCATTTGCAGACACCTGCTGGAGGCGCTGCCCTTACCTGTTGGCGGTTTGCGAGGGCAGGCGGCAGTGTGACTTTTTTCCCTCTCGCCACGGTGGTGGTGTGTGTGGCGCTAGTACCGAGACGGGTACACCAAGACTACATCCCCCAGGCTCCTTTGCCCTCTGCCTGTGATCCCGGAAGCGGCATTTCGCGCCCGAAGGCGCCTTAAAAACATCTCCGCCCCCGGCAGAGCGGGGCTCCTGAACCATTTGCAGACACCTGCTGGAGGCGCTGCCCTTACCTGTTGGCGGTTTGCGAGGGCAGGCGGCAGTGTGACTTTTTTCCCTCTCGCCACGGTGGTGGTGTGTGTGGCGCTAGTACCGAGACGGGTACACCAAGACTACATCCCCCAGGCTCCTTTGCCCTCTGCCTGTGATCCCGGAAGCGGCATTTCGCGCCCGAAGGCGCCTTAAAAACATCTCCGCCCCCGGCAGAGCGGGGCTCCTGAACCATTTGCAGACACCTGCTGGAGGCGCTGCCCTTACCTGTTGGCGGTTTGCGAGGGCAGGCGGCAGTGTGACTTTTTTCCCTCTCGCCACGGTGGTGGTGTGTGTGGCGCTAGTACCGAGACGGGTACACCAAGACTACATTCCCCAGGCTCCTTTGCCCTCTGCCTGTGATCCCGGAAGCGGCATTTCGCGCCCGAAGGCGCCTTAAAAACATCTCCGCCCCCGGCAGAGCAGGGCTCCTGAACCATTTGCAGACACCTGCTGGAGGCGCTGCCCTTACCTGTTGGCGGTTTGCGAGGGCAGGCGGCTGTTTGACTTTTTTCCCTCTCGCCACGGTGGTAGTGTGTGTGGCGCTAGTACCGAGACGGGTACACCAAGACTACATCCCCCAGGCTCCTTTGCCCTCTGCCTGTGATCCCGGAAGTGGCATTTCGCGCCCGAAGGCGCCTTAAAAACATCTCCGCCCCCGGCAGAGCGGGGCTCCTGAACCATTTGCAGACACCTGCTGGAGGCGCTGCCCTTATCTGTTGGCGGTTTGCGAGGGCAGGCGGCTGTGTGACTTTTTTCCCTCTCGCCACGGTGGTGGTGTGTGTGGCGCTAGTACCGAGACGGGTACACCAAGACTACATCCCCCAGGCTCCTTTGCCCTCTGCCTGTGATCCCGGAAGCGGCATTTCGCGCCCGAAGGCGCCTTAAAAACATCTCCGCCCCCCGCATCGCGGGACCGCGCGCGGGCGGCGCCGGGAGAAGCCCGGGACAAGGGCGGGACCATCTGTGGCCGTCCGGGGCCGGAGGAGGCCGGGTCGGGCAACATCTCTTGGTCGTGAACTCTGGGTTAGACTGGACTTTAATTCTCCACTGACAATGAGTCGTGTCTTTTATTTGTTTTATAGTATTCAGCCATAAGCTATACATAGAGTGTTTTATCTTTTTATATTTGATTGCTCAGTATTTAGCTATTGTTTTTATAGGGGTTTCTATCAGTACTGCACCAGCTTGTTAGCCTCCACCCGAGTTATGGGGAAACACACTAAACCCTCTTCGAGTCGTCCTATGACTAGACAACTAGCCAACTCGAATCCCCCGCTCCCAAGTCTGACAGCGATAGATAAAATGCTGCAGAAAACAATTGGGGTGGTTGCTACAGCCATTGAAAACACGGAAAGACGGCTGTCCATTACTCCTGCATTTACTATGGCACCCCCACACGATGGTTCGGCTGATATGTCCACATACCAGGTGGATATGGAAGCTATGTCATCTATGCTGCCATCTTTTACCCATTTACCTTGTGCACAGGTGATTTTAGATGAGCCTGAGCTGCCGGAAGTCGGTCCATTATCATCCTCCTTTGTTTCTATAGTGGCCCCCAAGAAGCAGGCAAAGTTAAAGAAAAATACACAGAAAACTAAAAAAAGGACTTTAAATTCTGCCCCTCCTGCAGCTGGGCCTGCCCCTTCAGTCCTGGCTCAACACCCTCCTATTTCTAATCCACCGGTCTGGGCTTCTACTCTACTAATAGATCTACAGTCGCATATAGATCATTCCCTAAACCTTCTCCTAAAAACCCTGTCATCTAAAATAGACAGGTTGGTATCCCTTATCAATACCAAAGGTATTGGGAAGCAGCAGCCAAACCATGATCCACTGCACAACTCTCGCTGTACGGAAGGTATTAGCACCCAAGCTATGATTAACAATCCTACTCCTCAGGGTCAGCCTAGTTCCCGCTCGCTCCCCACTCCCTCTACTTTAGCACAGCCACTTGTGGCGCCACCAATTGCCCCTCCTCTTTTTGCTGGTCCCCCTATACCCCTGAACGTCCCCCGAGTCTCTACTGTCTCATCAGCTTGTGATCAGTTCCAGAGTAATAAGGATCATAGCCCACGGAGCTTTGGTGGGGGTAGGCCTCTTCCTAATATGGGTGGGAACTTAGCCTCTTGGAACCTGGCTGATCCCTCTCCACTTGTACAGCTCCCCCCCGAGTCAGCTCCGTATGTGATTGTGCTTACAGGAGTTCCTCCTTTATCTAATGCCAAGGGGGAAACTTACCATGAACTAAAAAACAAAGTCACCCATTGGTTGTCTAAAAATAGACCATTGAATGGAGTTGGCAGAGGGGAAATCCTGTTTGTTCGCAGGGTTAGCTGGCTAGGGACTCGTCCAAAGGACATCAGTGGGGATTGTGTTTTGATTAATTTTAGGGACCCCAGAGTAGTGGGACACATACTGGATCTGGGTGGGAAGTTTAAACTAGGTTCCATTGATACTTCTCATTTGGGGTATTTTTATTCCCATCCCAATGTCTTGAACCCTGTGGAACTTCCATACTCTCACCAAGCATCTCATAATTCCTATTTTAATATCCCGGTTGCCAACCGTTTTGATGTGCTTGGTTCCGTGGATTGACCATCATCCCGGAGGCATATCAAGGGAAGGCACATGCACACGGAGGGGAACCCTGGTAGAGAGGACCATGGTGTGGTGATGGATCTCTCCTTGGCCGCACCTGGTATCGGGAGAGGACTTACTCCCTCCTTTTTTTTCCATCTGAATAACAGTTCTACGGAAGGATACCCTGAGTTGTGCCCCCCTGAACATACTGCTCCCCATGAGTCCCCTACTTCTTTCCCCCTGGTGGCCAGTTCCTGTCATACACCCTCACGTAGACCACTAGTAGGGTCCTGGAATGTGGCTGGACTGGAGTCCAAACTCTCTGACCCTGAGTGGGGAGAGTTAATGGACAATTTTGATATTTGTCTATTTCAAGAAACTTGGCTTCGGTACAGTCCAGTGAGGGTGGGTTACGCAGCTTTTTTTACTCCCGCGGTCCAAGGCACCAGGGGCAGACCTTCGGGGGGGTTAGCTATTTGGGTTGCAACTCATTTAGGTTGCTCTGCAAAGTCTATAGACACAAAGTCCCCTGATATCTTGTGCCTGCTACTTACCTTCCCTGCCGGATACTCGCTGGTAGTACTAAATGTCTATCTGCGTCCTTATCTGGTACAGCTGGGTTTGTCGATTTTGGGGGCTTTAGATGAGGTACTACACTCCCTTCCCCCTGCGTCCCACAAACTATTAGGTGCGGATTTTAACTGTCACTATGAACCCCTACCTGGGATCCCTCCTCCTACTTGCGATGAGGACGAAAATTATAAAATCCCAGATCCTACCATCTACCCGGCCAAGCGTCTTCTCCCACTAGCCCTTGAGATCAATAAGCTAGCCATTGCACATTCCTTGAGGGCCTGCAATGGTAGATTGTGCCCTGATGTACCGGGAGCTTGCACCGACAGACCCGGGAGTTGCTCGACTATCGACTATATTCTGGTGAACGTGGAATTTTGGGGCTATTTAGCAGCATTTTCTGTTATTCCGCGGGTCGATAGCGATCATAACTTATTGTCATTGGAATTGGTAAATAATATTGGTGGTAGTGCAGGCCCACACGGCCTGACACCACCTAATAGCGAGAACTTGGTCCTAGCTGCAGGAGGTAGACGGATTAGGTGGGCAAGGGTTGTGACCGATGAAATAAAGCTTGCAGCTTTATATAGTAGTGTCACTCGCTCCCTGGAGGCGGTTTCCCTCCTATTGAGCCCCAATGGGGATATTGAGCAGAACCATCTCCTAGATTTCCAAAACATCCATAAGGAACTCCTCGGCGGCCTGGTTGTTTTTTTTTACAGTGCATCTGTCTCAAGGCCAAGGGCCCCAAGGCCTGAGCATTGGTACAATGGTTCCTGTAGGCTGGCCAAGACTGCCCTGATTAAGGAGATAAAAAATGGTACACTGTCTAGTATCCAGGCTGCGAGGGCCTTTTATGAAAATCTGATTAAGGAGGCAAAATCTGAGTGGGAGGATCTCAGGTGGCAAAACATGAAACAAGCACTAGCAGATCATGACTCGAGGGCCTTCTGGAACATTGTTCGAACTGGTACGGTAGCTTGCAGCCCCTCTATCATTCCCAACCTCAGTGAGGAGGTCTGGCTCGCCCACTTTAAACCCCTATATTCTCTTAGTGACCCTAGGGGAGGATCTGATCTGGTAACCCCGCCTAATGTTATTCTAATGAACCAGATGGACCAAGAAGATTCTGTGAGTTGATCTTTCTCCCTCTCAGAAATAGAGTTGGCCCTTAGCACCTTAGCTGTAGGGAAGGCTCCGGGGCTTGACAGGATCCCTGGTGATCTGTTTAGAAGTGAATTAAAAATTTGGGCCCCCTACATTTTGGTATACTTCAATGCCATTTTGCAGGGCCTTGAGATCCCGGATACCTGGTTGGGAGCAGAAATTATACCCATTCATAAAAAATCTTCCCCCCTGGACCCAGCCAATTATCGCCCCATAAGTTTGATTGACATCTTACAGAAGCTGTTTGCCCGAGTCCTTTTAACAAGGCTGCAGTCCTGGATGGAGGACCATCAAATTCTAACCTCGCTCCAGGCAGGGTTTCAAACAAAGGTCTCTACCATTGACCAATTGTTTAGGCTTCAGTTGATTCACTGGAAGACAGTCAGCATGGGTGCTGGTAATCTCTACTTGATCTTTGTGGACCTTCGGTCCGCATTTGATACGGTCCAAAGGGAAAAATTATGGATTCTGTTATTAGAGATGGGTGTTCCCCCCTACCTTTGTCATCTATTCAAACGCCTACACCAAGGCACTTATGCAAGGGTGAGATTTGGGGCCATTTCCGGTTGAAAAGGGTGTGCGGCAGGGTTGTGTCCTGGCCCCCACCCTTTTCTCCCTTTTTATTAATGGGATGATTGAGCATCTCCTGCGCGCCGCTAATTTGGATTCCCCTATCCTTGCGGGGCGTAGGATACCGGCCCTAATGTTCGCGGATGACACGCTCTTGTTATCTAAATCTTTCATTGGCGTCCAGCGTACATTGGAGGCCTTTTGCTCTTTCTGCAAAAAAAGGGATCTGGAACTGAACCTATCTAAAACAAAATTTATGGTTTTCAGCTCCAAGTCAATCAACTGTCCCCACCCCAAGATGGGAGATGTAGAGTTAGATAGGGTCTCTACCTCTGATTACTTGGGGGTGACCCTCAATGACAAAATGAAATGGGGGTCTCATATGGCGAAGGCAAACCTGAAGCTAGCACAATCAGTGGGGGGTTTACTGAAGGTCTTTAATAACACTTCTTCCAAACCTCTGGGCCCCCCCATGGAAATCTATAAATCCCAAGCAAGAGGGGGCGCGCTATATGGCGCTGAGCTTTGGGGGCATTCTACTCCTGCTTCTTTATCGGTAATTGAGAATTCCTTTATCAGGCAACTGCTGAAATTACCTGCAAGCACCCCCTTAATTCCCTTGAGATGGGATTGAGGTTTAGTTCCTATAGAAGAAATTGCCCTGAATCACCCTCTCCTGTTCTGGAGACGACTCTGGTCAACACCCGAGCTTGCAAGCTATAGGCACGACCTAGGTGACATACTGGCAAGGGGAAAACTGGAAAAAATCCCTTGGTTAACTTATGTTAAGACCCTTTGTTATTCCATAGGGAAGGGGGACCTTTGGTCCGCCCCAGAAGAGACAAGCCGCACACTTTCTAAGAAATCTTTGAGTGAGGCCCTGTATTTGTATCGGAAGGAAATGTTATTACATTCTTCTCTGGGTAGGCTCACTGACACCTTCCTGGACATTAAGTTCAGCCCCCAGTACGAAACCTTCTTGGATGTTATCCAACCCCCCTTGGCAAAGAAACTTTACATTCAGTTTCGACACAGCTCGCTACCTCTGAGGGCTTTTACATGTAGATGGTCTAACGTATCTGATCGATCAAGCACGTGTCCTGTATGTACTGATATTCGTGAAACAGAGATGCATGTCGTTCTTTTTTGCCCCCTTTATACCAAGGCTAGGAAGAAGTGGATCATTCAGCTCTGTAAGTCGAGGGGCCTTAGGGACTACCAGGTAGTGTTTAGAATTTTGAAGTACGATACCACCCCATTGATAGTGTTTGCGATGGCCAAATATCTTCTTTCTATGTGGTTCACCAGGTCCAAAAAAATGCCTTCTGCCCCACAACCCTCTTGATTCCAGTAGTACTATCATTGTCATTATAGAATCTTGTGGTGTAGTGAGATCACTTTGGGCTTTGGTCACAGCTCTAACAAATTTGCTTCCTGTGGAAATAATTTGTTCTCATGTCTCTGTGCAATTTTTTTAGTATAAAAATGTTAATGCTTTCATGGATTACACTCTACTTAATGTTGATTTAATCATGTTTTATTGTACAGAATTATTTATGTCTTTTTATGGTATTATACCGAAATAAAAGCTTTTGACTGACTGATTCAGCCCTGGGTCAATACTTCGAATCAAGTGATAACAGTCGACTTAATTACTGTGATGATTTTTAGACAATATTTTGCCATTTTAAAAGTTGACACTTAGAAAATATTTCATAGAAAACAGTCAATGTTTCCCTAGGGCAGAAAATTCAAGTTGCAGGTATAGTATGTGCTTGTTAATTTTGTAATCCAGTACTGGGTGCCTAGACTCAGTAGTGGGACCTTTATCCAAAACAGGTAAGTAATTACGTTTTCAGATATTATACGATTTTTAAAGAATATTTAAACTTTGCAGAAATTGACACTTAGAAGAAATTTCAAAGAAAAACTGTCAATGATTTCCTACGGGAGAAAATTGGGTTACTGGTAAGTACAGTTGTAAGTATTTTTCAGAGTCAGTGCTGGGCACTAAGATCGAGCACTGGGAGCTCACCTAAGAGCAGGTGAGTATTTTCGTTTTCGTTACTCTGCTGATTTTTGGTGAATATTTTAAGTTTTGAAAAGTCCACACTTAGAAGAAATTTCAGGAAAAGCCAGTCGATGTTACACTATGGAGAAAATTGAGTTATCGGTTTAAAGGTAAGTACTCGACTGACAGAGTTAAGGTTCTGGGCATAGACTCAGGGGTCTCCCAGGGTCAGGTAGGAACAGTTGGTTCACCCTCAGCGGCACAAGGGTGGCCGGGTGCAGAGAGAGTTAGGCCCAATGTTATCCTATAAGAGGTAGGGGGGCCTTGGTTGGTGGCTGCTGACTAGCAGGCCACGCGACTGTGGGAGATGGGCTCCTGGTCACTTACTCAGGGCAAGTGGGGAAGTAGATAGGTGTAGAGGTTACACTGCCAGGGCCACTCGGGCGGCTGGGTGCAGGGTGCTTTTGAGCCTTCGGGCGCTGAATTGATTTCAATGGGAAATCTCCGGTTTAGAAAAAGACTGCAAGCTCGGGGACGAAGATTCTTCATGTGCCACCACCACTTCGAGAGGTAAGTTGGGTAGTTGGAGGATAGGTAGGTACCCCGGGATTGGGCACAGGGGGCCGCGGGGCGCCAGGTGCAGGGGTGCCTTTTGGTGTCGGGAAATCTTACCCTCTGTTGATCGCGGTTGGGGGGGCACCTGGCTCTGAGGCTGCAGGCTTCTTCAGGAGTGTCGAGGGAGGTCCTTGGGTGCCGTGGGGTCGTCCTCGTGGTCTTTGTTCACTCCGGCACAGGCCAGGCTTGGCGGGTGCAGAGTGGGCTGGGTTCGCGGTTCCGGGCTGCTGCCAAGGATTAGAAGTAGATTTTGAGTACAGCCACTACTCATGGGAGTCCCAGTGGGCTTAGAGTCAAGAGGTAGCCAGGTCCTGCGGGGTTTGCGAGGTTGCTGGCCACAAGAGATGCCGGGTTGGAGCAGGAGCAGGTTCGAGGGTCAACAGGCCGGTAGGGCTGGGGCCAAAGCAGTTGATGTCTTCCTCTTCTTAGCAGCTGGAGGGAGGTCTTCTTTCTTCTAGCTCTTCTTCGGATTTCGGAATCTGGAATAGGAAGGTTCAGGGTGCCCCTAAATACTAGATTTAGGGGTGTTACAGGTAGGTGAAGGGCAGGGACCAATGGGTCCCTGTCCTAGGGAGGGTACACCCCCTATCCTGCCTCTCTCCTGTGGGAGGGGGGCAGTAGCATAATCCTGATTGGGCAGGGCTTCCCATCTTCAAGATGGCGAGAGCCCGGAGATGTGCTTCACCTCGCCTCCCCCACCTGAGGGGTGGGGTTGGCAGGCTGGCACATCCCCTGTCCTTATTTGGGGTTTCCGGCCAAGCTTCCAGCCAGAGTCGGGGGTTGCAGTGGCCTGGGGAAGCTCACGGAGGCAGCATGCCTTTGAAGCTTCTCCCTGCCCATCCTGGGGGAGGAGATTTAGCACCTCGCCCAGGATGTGCATTGTTGCAGGCCCAGGAGAGCAGGGGCTCTCCTACCCAGGGGTCCAGCAACATGTCTGCTGTGTGGCAGCCTAGGCAGACTCAGAACAGACGAGGATTGAAGGTTAGGTTTTAGGGGGCATCTCTAAGATGCCCTATTGGGTGCTTGGTACATTAAATCCCACACTGGCATCACTGCGGATTTAATGTGCTGAGAAGTTTGATACCAAACTTCTCAGTCTTCAGTGATGCCATTATGGTGCTGTGGAGTTTGTGTTTGACGAGCTCTCAGCACCATGTGCTCTTAAATGGCAGCACTGCACTTACAGGGCCCAGGAATGGACCTGGGTACTGTAGGGGCACAGGGCTCATGCTCCTGTGCCCACACCACTGGCATAGGGCACCCAGCTAGATGGGTGGCTGATGTATGCCATGGCAGTGTAGGTGGTGGGCATGGCACACAGGGATGTGTGCCATGTCGACTCTTTGTTTTGTCTTGTACCCAGACACCCAGCCTGCAAGGGCAGTGTGTGTGTGTGAGGGTACAAGGCCTCTAAGGGTGGCACAATGAGTGCTGCAGCCCTTAGAGGTCTTCCCTGGTCACAAGGCCCTGGGTACCTAGGGTATCATTTACCAGGTGCTGACATGTGGCCAGGGTTTGCCAATTTGTGTTTTGTGTTTTAGGGAAGGAACATAGGCCCTGGGCACCTGATTGGTAGGAGTCCAGGGCACACTCAGTAAAAGTACATTCAGCAATTAGTGGGGGCATACCATGCAATAAAGATGGCGCTTTCTCACAAAAGGTGCAGGGCCTTTAAGGGACGCACAATAAGTGCTGCAGCCCTTAGGGGCCTTCCCTGGTCACAGTGCCCTGAGTACCTGTGGTATCATTTACCAGGGGCCTACCTGTGGCCAGGGATGCCAATTGGGTTTGGGCTTCAATGCAATTTTAGGGCAGCTGATTAGGAGGAGCCCAGGGCACACTCAGTCAAAGAAAATCAGCAATTCAGCAAAATGTGGGGGCATACCATGCAGAAAGAGGGCACTTTCTCACAGTCCTCTACTCCAAGGCCCAGGAGCGACAGGTACAGAGGTGTCTTTAGGCTGCGGGTTTTCCTTGCAGGGAGCAGTCACAGTAGGGGAGGGCCTGCGCGGAGAGGCTGCAGGCCTTGGTGAATTCACTGGGGCGAAAACACAGTGTACTCTGTCTCTGCAGGACTGGGGGACCACAATGACACCGTTGGCCCACTTCAACTTGGGTTTGGAGCAAGGGGTGCAGTGGTGTCTTCACCAGTCTGGTTTCTGCTGTCACAAAGTACCACATGAGTCTTTGGGTGCCTGCAGGTTGTAGGGAAGAAGGTATGCTACTTTTCTGAAGGTCTTGGTTCCTGGGTGAAGAGCTGGCAGATCTCCCGAGCTTTGGGGACTCAGTTACTGCAGGAAAAATCGACATTTGGTGTAATGCACAAGTTACTTACTTGTGTAACGATATATCTGTAAGAGACATTAGTTAGTGATGAATTTCTTACCGTAGAATATCCCCAGGCGTCAGACTGGATCCGGAAAGTTTTCATCAGCAGTACCCCTGCGCGTCGAAAGGTGGCATCATGCGGCTCCGCACCTGTCGCTGGCGTCGTAGGCGCCGAGATGACGTCACGGAGACTACTTAGGCGCCAACCATGCGCGCTGACGTCAGTTCTGTGCACGACTTTCTGCGCCAGGAACGCAGAGTCATGCATGAAACTGACCACTGGTGCCATGAAACTAGAGCCCTGAAAGGGATGACCTTAACCCTAGAAATCAGTTCACAGAACGGGGAGGATGGGTGGGGCGGTAAAGAATCTATCACTAACTAATGTCTCTTACAGATATATCGTTACACAAGTAAGTAACTTGTGCATCTGAAAGACACGTTAATGATAGATTCCTTACCTTAGAATAGATACTCCAGCAATACCAACCCTGGTGGTGGGTCTGCGAACAAGATCACACCAGAAAGTCACGGAGAACAGAATGGCCAAAAGAGCCGTCTCTCCGGACTTGCCTGTCAAAGCAATAATGCTTGGTAAACGTGTGCAGCGAGGCCCACGTAGCAGCCTGACAGATGTCCTGCAAGGGAACACCGCGTCCCAAAGCAGTAGTGGCTGCCGCTGCCCGGGTAGAATGGGCACGCAGCCCCACAGGAGGCTCCATCTTAGCCAACAAGTAACATGCTTTGATGCACAGAACGACCCACCGAGAGATGGTCCGTTTGTGCACGACCCGACCCTTTTTGGCACCCACGTAGCCAACAAAAAGTTGGTCATCCACCCGGATTAACAACCGGAGAATTAAAAAGAGAAGGCTGATCTGGAAGCCTTAGAAAGCCAGAAATGGCTGAGAGATAACCCTTGATAGTGCCCAGAGCAGAGCCCTGCTGGGCCAAAGAGAGAAGGAACAGAAGGACCTCGGAAAGAGGGGCAGAATGGGGATCCCCAGCCTTTGCTGTGCACCATGCCACAAATTTGTTCCACCTGCAGGCGTATACTGTCTTAGTGGAGGGACTCCTGGCTGCCAGAATAATATCACAGACAGGAAGGTCGAAAGCTGTCAAATGTCGCCGCTCAATATCCACGCGTGGAGGCTGGACAGGTTCGGGTGGAGGACCGTCCCCTGCTGCTGCGACAGAAGATCCTCCCGAAGAGGCAGTCGGATCGGGGGATCGATAGCCATGCTGAGTAGCTCGGCATACCACTATCTTCGCGCCCAATCCGGAGCCACAAGGATGACTTGGGCCCGGTCGCGCCAAATCTTCTTCAGCACTCTGGGCAGAAGTGGTATAGGCGGAAAGGCGTACAACAGACCGCAGCTCCACTCGTGAAGAAAAGCGTCGCCTAGCGAGTGTCGCCTTGGAAATTCCAATGCGCAGAACTGATGACATTGCGCGTTCTCTTCGGTGGCGACTAGATCTAACCAAGGCTCTCCCCACTGCAGAAAGAGACCTTGTGCCACGTCCGAGTTCAGACGTCATTCGTGATCCATCATGCACCGGTGGCTGAGTTCGTCCGCCCTGGCGTTCAGAGAACCTGCCAGGTGTTGAACCACCAAGGTAATGCCTTGATGTTCCAGCCATGTGCAGAGGCGGAGAGCCTCCTGACATAGGGTCCACGACCCCACCCCGCCCTGTTTGTTGCAGTACCACATGGCGGTGGTGTTGTCCGTGAACACCTGCACTACACTTCCCCGTACAGAGGGAAGGAATGCCTTCTGTGCAAGCTGGATCACCCGCAGCTCCAATAGGTTGATATGAAGCCGGGACTCCGCCAGAGAACAGAAGCCTCTGATCTCCGCCTCTCCCATGTGGCCCCTCCATCCCAGGAGGGACGCATCTGTCACCATTGTGTGCTCCGGTTGGAGAAGGGAGAGGGATCTGCCATTGACCCAATCATGATTCGTGAGCCACCACTGCAATTGTCGTGCAGCGCCCTCTGAGATCTGGACATGATCGCACAGGTTGCCCCGATGCTGTGTCCACTGGAACTTCAGGTCCCACTGCCGAGCCCGCATATGCCATCTGGCAAGTTGCTCTAGCAGGATGCAGGAGGCCATTAGGCCCAGGAGCCGGAGAGTCATCCTGACTGTAACCCGGGATAGAGGCTGAAAGATCGGAATCATAGCCTGAATAACCCGGACTCGCTGCTCGGGAGGATAAACCCGAAACTGCGTCGAATCCAGAACCGCTCCGATGAAGGGGAGCTTCTGAGAGGGACTCAGGTGCGACTTCGCCACGTTGATTGAGAACCCCAGCAAATGCAGGAGGTCGGCCATAGTCTGGAGGTGGGATACGACTGCCTGGGGCGAGCCCGCCTTCAACAACCAGTCGCCGAGATAGGGGAAGACTGGAACTCCTGATCTGCGCAGATGAGCTGCGACCACCACCATCACTTTCGTGAACACCCGAGGGGCACTGGTAAGGCCGAAGGGGAGCACGGCAAACTGAAAGTGCACTAGGCATACCGTGAACTGCAGGTAACTCCGGTGGGCCGGCATGACGGGGATATGAAAATATACGTCCTGCAAGTCCAACGCTACCATCCAGTCTCCAGGGTTGAGGGCAGCCAAGACCTGAGCCAGAGTCAACATCTTGAACTTCTCCTTCCGGAGGAAGCAGTTGACGTTCTTGAGGTCCAAGATGGGACGCAGGCCCCTTTTTTCCTTCTTGAGGACCAGAAAGTAGTGGGAACAACAACCACGTCCTATTTCTGGCCCAGGAACGCGCTCGATGGGCCCCTTGGCCAAGAGGGCCATGACTTCCTGCTAGAGAAGCGCGAAATGGTCCCCCGACATGCGGTGGAACTGAAGTGGCATGGCTGGAGGGGCAGTCTCGAAGGGGAGGGAGTAGCCCCTTCGGACGATTTGCAACACCCACTGAGTGAGGTAACGGAACGCCAGTGAGGAAGGTGATGGCGGCACCTGCCGTCCACCAGCGTGGGGTGTGCCACAAAGCTCGGACTAGGAAGGCTTTGAGGCGGATGCTATGGGAGCTGAGGTGGACTGACCCGCACGCTGGCCCCCTGTCCCTGCCGCGGCGGGCACCACGTCCGCGCTGAGGTTGGTTCTGCGCAGGATTCTGGCTGACCAAACGTGTTGGGCGCCCCTTCCGAGGCCACGAAAGGAACGAAAAGCAGACGTGGCCTGAAAGGAACGAAAAGCAGACGTGGCCGGGCGCGTGGTGAAGAGGCCTTGGCCGTAGCCCGGGAGTCCTTAAAACGCTCCAGCGCACTATCTGCCTTATCGCCAAACAGGCGAGTTCCATCAAAGGGCATGTCCATAAGAGAACTTTGAACATCCCCTGAAAAACCAGTGGACTGCAACCAGGCGTGACGACGGAGGGCCACTGTTGTGGAAATCGCCCTACCCAGTGAGTCCGCGTTGTCCAGTCCACACCTGACGGCGAACTTTGCCACATCTTTCCCCTTGGCAACAGCTTGGGAAAGCACTGTCTGACACCTCCTCCGGACACTGAGCCAAAACCTGCGCAACCATGTCCCTCACAGAGGGGGAATAGCGGCCCAAGAGGCATGCAGTGTTCACCGACCGCAGCCCTAAGCTGGCAGATGAAAACAGTTTCTTGCCGAACTGTTCCAGCTTCTTGGATTCCTTATCCGGGGGAGCGGTAGGGAATGCGCTTTGGGAAGTGGAGGCCTGGATGACCAGGATCTCTGGGGTTGGGTGGGCACACAGAAAAGCAGGTTCACCCGGGGCTGGGCGATGGCGCCTGGCCACATTCTTATCCACGGGAACCCCCGTGGCTGGTCTAGACCAGGTGCCCATCAAGACGTCAGTTAGGGCCTCATTGAACGCCAGCAGGGCTCCAAAGAGCTTGCCGTCAGCTGAAGTACTTCAGTGAGGAGATTAGTCTTAAGGGTCACTGTAGGCAGGTCAAGGTCAAGGGCCTCAGCTGCTCTACGGAGCACCACAGTCTATGTAGAGACCACCTCCATAGCCACAGCAGGAGGAGAAAAAAAAACAGGGTCAGAGGAGAGGTCAAGGCAACCGACATCCTCTAGCTCTTCCGTCCATTCCTGGTCCGACCCGCGCTGCTGTGCGAGAGGGTACTCACACCCTTCCCAGTGGTCCATCTCCGTGTCACAATTAAGGTCCCAACTAGGGGCAAAATTGTCCGGAAAACCTGGCAAAGGCGGTGGCGGAACGAACGGAGCCGCCGCCCGCAGCGGCGACGGCAGCAAGGGAGGGCCCTTGTGAGAAAGTGCCCTCTTTCTTGCATGGTATGCCCCCACTTTTTGTTGAATTGCTGATGTGCTTTGACTGAGTGTGCCCAGGGCCTGTGTTCCTTCCCTAAAACTGCATTGAAGCCTAACCCCAATTGGCATCTCTGGCCACATGTCAGCCCCTGGTAAATGGTACCACAGGTACCCAGGGTCCTGTGACCAGAGAAGGCCTCTAAGGGCTGCAGCACTTATTGTGCCACCCTCAGAGGCCCTGTACCATGACACTCACACACTGCCTTTGCAGACTGAGTGTCTGGGTGCAGAACAAAACAGAGACTACATGGCACACATCCCTGTGTGCCATGCCCACAAACCACTGCCCTGGCATACATCAGTCACCACTCTAGCTGGGTGCCCTATGCCAGTGGTGAGGGTACAGGAGCATGAGTGCAGTGCTGCCATTAAGAGTATATGGTGCTGGGAGTTTGTCATTACGAACTCCACAGCACCATAATGGCTACACTGAAGACTGGGAAGATTGGCATCAAACTTCTCAGGACATTAAATCCCCACTGATGCCAGTGTGGGATTTAATGTAAAATGCACGACAGAGGGCATCTTGGAGATGCCCCCTGAAACTCGAGCAACTTCCAGTGACCTGACTGAGTGGCTGCTTAGGCTGCCACCCCAGACATGTTTCTGGACCCCTGGGTCGATAGCTTGCTGCTCTCGGAGGCCTGAAACAATGCACATCCTGGGACGAGGTGCCAAGCCTCCTCCCCCAGGATGGGCAGGGTTCACGAAGGAGAAGCTTCAAAGGCATGTCGCCTTTGTGAGCCTCTCCAGACCATTTGCTGCTTTCAGCAACTGGTCCCCACTGGTTCTACCCCCCCACTTTGGGCGGGAGAAGCTGCGGGAAAAACAAGTGAGGAAGAGAGGTGTGCCCACCTCTGCCAACTCCACCCCTAAGGTGGGGGAGGCGAGGTGAAGCATAACCTAGAGTCCCCGCCATCTTGAAGATGAGGGGGGACCCAGCCAACCAGGGACAGGCTCCTGCCCCCCTTCCACTGGAGAGAGAAGAGTGGCAGAATAGGGGGTGTACCCACCCCAGGGAAGGAACCCATTTGTCCCTGTTCTTTACCTACTTGTAACACACCTAAATTTAGTATTTAGGGGCACCCTGAACCTTCCTTCCTCAGAACCAGCAACAACAAGAAAAGAAGATAAGAAGAAGGACGAAGAGCCGTGCAGAGCTAACAAGAGGACGACGCCCACTGACTTGGCCCCAGCCCTACAAGGCTGTCTCCCCTCGAACCTGCGAAATCCCAGCGTGTCCAGCAGACAGCAACCTCACAAACCCCGGAGGACCTGCCTGCCTTCACTTTCCAGACTGTTTCTCCCGTGAACACCGGACGTGTTTAAACTGCAGCTCCTAGTGCCAGCCAGGAACCGCGAATCCAGCCCCCTCTGCACCTGCCGAACCCGGCCCGAGATCGAGTGAAAATACACCACGAGGAGGTCCCCCTGGAGATCCTGACCCGAGATCCAGCGATCCCTGACCTGCCTCAAGCCTCCTGACGCCTGCAGCCTCAATCCAGAGGACCCCCCCCCCCTACCAGGACGTCGCAAGACACCCCTGCACCCGACGCCCCACGGCCTTGTGTGCCCAAACCAACAGTGCCTAACCAACCCTCAACATCCCAACTTACCCCTCGAAGTGGTGGTCGCTCCTGGAAGATCCTCGTCCCCGAGCCTGAAGTGTTTCTTTGTCCTAGAGAATCGCCATTGAAATCAACAGGGCACCCGACCTCAAAACAGCACCCTGCACCCGGCCGCCGTAGTGTCGCTGAGGGTGCACCTTTGGTGCTACTTTAGTCCCCAACTTGCCCTGAGCTTAACCCTAGGAGCTTTGCTCCCACAACCCCGTGGCCTGCTTGCCAGCAGCCACCAACCGGAGCCCCCCTATCCTCCATAGGATAACATTGGGCCTCAACACTCTGCACCCGGCAACCCTAGTGCCACCGGGGGTGCAACAGCAGTGCATCACTGACCCTGGGGGACCCCTGAGTTTTACCCCAGAACCCTAACTCAAAAGACCGATTACCTACCTGGAAACCGGTAACCTCTTTTTCCTCATAGAATAACATTGGCACTTTTTCTCCCAAAAAGTTTCCAAGTGTCGACTTTTGAAAACTGAGAATATTCCTAAAAAAAAAAAAAAATCACCCGATTAACCAAAACGCATTTTCTCAACTGTTTTCAGGAAATGTCCCAGTGCTGAATCTAGGTATCCAGCACTGAGAAAGAAAAGTAACGTTAAAGTAACTTACCTGCAAAGTTAATTTCCTCCCATAGGATAACATTGGTGATTCTATGCAAAAAAGTTTCGAAGTGTCAACTTTTGAAATACAATAATATTCTTTAAAAATCGTACCTCTAACTAAAACGTATTTACTCAACCGTTTTCAGGAAATGCCCGAGTGCTGAATCTAGGATCCAGCACTGTGCTAGAAAAAGTAATCCGAAAAGTAATTAACTGCATTTTTACTCAAAAAGCCTATTGATTCCTATGTACTGAGTCTACTAAGTTTGTGCATTGCATTGCAACCCCTGTAAACTCGAATTGGTACAAAGTCCTACTATCTTTTGAAAGTATTCAACAACAGCATCTTGTAGCTGAAAAGTATTTACATGCTTACCTGTGCCAGGCTTGCTTGGTTTTAGAAATAAAACAACAGTATATTTTTTTATACAAAACAATTGGCCTAGAGTTCAGTTCTTGAGTGTGTGAATTCATTTGCTGACTGAGTGTGTACATCAAATGCTTAACATGGTCCTCTGATACTGCCTTACTACTCGACCAAACTACCACTTTAGAGAGTAAGGTTTTATCTAACTTTAGCCTCTGCCAAACCTCTGGGGACTGTGGACCCTGTACACACTGAACCTATTTGGGAACAGAGCCACTTTCTCACACTCATTGAGCGCGATCTTACGTCAGGATACTTTTAAGGCTGGTCCAGGGAAAATACTTTTAAAGAAAACCTAGAGAATGCTTTGGAATACTTCCAATGTTCTATTAAACTCCTGCAATCTTGGTCCCCAATACTATTGATGCTTTTCCTAAAAAAATCCACCCCAAGATTGAGCTTTGATACTGATGAGGCTTACTGTTTACAGCTATCCCACTATAAGCCATTTTTAGCTAGAGTACAATATAAAGTGAGTTCAAATTATCTGAGATTTTCATTAGATCATAAGGTTAGCCGTCGTATTTTGATGTTGCGATTGAGGACACTACCACTAAAAGAATTAACTGGAAACTGGGGTGGCACACTGGATAAAGCTGGCCTCTGTGATCTATGAGGAGGAGGAGGTATTCAAGATTTGGTACATGTACGGTTTGTTTGCCCTAACAAACTCCTGGTTGAAGCACATAGCTGTTTTATAAAACCTATTTGTATTAAATAGAATATCTCTAGAATTATGGATCTGATTGAATTATTAAGAGCCCCCCAGATGAATTTTTATGTTATAAAGTATTTAAATTTTTAAAAACTTGTTCACCACTATTTTAAAGCAGTTTAATCTATGAACGACACTTCCTGTATACATTATATTTTTTTATATTGTGGATATCTGACGAGGTCTATAGCAATAAAATTTGATTTGAAGTAATACATTCAGTGTCAGGGGACCTGGCACACGGGAATGTGTGTCAGGTCATGTTTTCATTTTTGTCTGCATCAAAACATGCAGCCTACGATAGCAGCCCTGTATGAGTTTGGTGATGGGTCCCTGAGAGTGACACTGTGCTACAGCACTTGGGGGACACTCGTTTGTACCCAAGGTCTTAGGCACCAGGGGTACTATTTAATAGGGACTTCTAGAGGGTGCTAAAGGCATTGCCAATCGGGAGAACCATTGTCCTGTTTTGGGAAAGAGATTTGGCACTGGTGACCTGGTTAACAGGAACACAGTGCACTTCTAGTCAAAATCACATGTACCAGGCGAAAGTGGGGGTGTCCATGTCAAAATGGAGTACTTTCAAACAACTAATACATAGAAAGATTTAAATGACTCACCTCCAGTAAAGAGAAGTTTAAGTCCGGAGTCAGGAATGTACTGGATGCGCTCTCATTCCAAGCTTGGACCTCCGACACCAGGGACTCCAGTCGTGGTAATGAATCCAAATGCACTGGGATACTATGACCTCTTGACACTAGTTCCACCAGGTTGTCAAGCACTGGCACACGCCCGCTAGCCTAGACACAAAAGTATCAGTCACTAATCCAGACTCAAAGAATCAAAACTAGGTTCATTACATGCGGGCACAAGTCAATGGTCAAGAATATTTCAGCACTACTACGGATCTTCATTTAAGTTGTCAATTTAAATAATCTTCATTTAGGTCATAAATTTAAAGTGACAAAATGGAAATCTAAATATATTTGTACAAAGATGAAAATCTACATTTTAAGGACTTCCATTATAAACTAGAAAACGTATTCCAATATGTTGTTCCATTATAATCTGAAAAATTTACTTCAATCTGTTACACCCTACACCATATCGTTTCCTAGGTACCTTCACAACTTCAGACACTTTGTAAGAGTACGAGTACAGCAGGTCTAAAAAATATTTAACACATTTACTGAATTCCAAATAACAAATACCAGGCAATCATGCTTGCAAATCCCTGCAATGGCATTTCGTTTAAACCATAAAGCTGGCTCTCGCATATCAGTTTGTGCTAGATCATACCCAGCTTTCACATATCTTTCATTTAATGCTGAATTTGGCTCACCTGTTGATACTGAACATGTACCTTCTCTGAGAAAAGACTGTCTGCTTATGGCAAGCTAACCAGGTGTAAGACACACAAATTCCCACTTCTGCTTTTTAGGCACCAGACTTTCCAACTTTTGGTGTAGCAGTGCCAGAGTTAACATCAAGTCTGAGGCAGTTGTTTGGCAAGAGTGGTTACTGACCGCCCTACCAGGCTGTGTGGGACTGAGAAGTGACGGCATGTATTCTAATCAGGCTGAGGCCTATTCACCCGTGCCTCAGTGAGAATGTGGATTATCAGTTGGGGTGGTTGTGAGACGTCACCAAGTAATAATGTCACTATTCTGTATCAAGTCCAGTTAGGTTTCTTAAAATTAAATCCTTCCTCAGTCCTGGGTAACCATGGCACAGAGCAGTCAGGCTAAACTCAAAGGAACAAGGGTACAGCATTCATTAGTACAAAAACAGTTAAGTCGAAAACACAACACAATAAATAGTCCACTCCATTTTATAAAAATAGGAATATAATTAGCAATTTAATGAGCAAATAGACACCAAAAGCAAAAATCGGATTGGGGAAAGAGAAATATAATTTTTAGGAGTTGTCTAGCACCAAAAAGTGCTAAGCGGGAACCAAAGGTTATTGGTCGTGCTAGAACAGGCCAAACTGAAAAGCTATGGTCGACAGCGATGGAGTGCGGGTCAGCTACGGGCACCAGGTTTGGCCTGCTGGAACGGTTACCTTTAAAGGAACTCGTTCGTTGGTGGGGCAGGCTGCCGGCTAGATCTGATGGAGGGCTCGACAATGTGCGTGTGTGTGTGTGGGGGGGGGGGGGCGGGGTCAGACCTATGGGCACACCTCGGTCTCCAACCTCCAGGCTTTGGGCACCCTTTGTACAATTAAGTTAGGTTCATGGACCTTAAATCTCATTAGACGAAGTTTGTGTCTTTTAAAATGAGTCTGAAAAGCTCAAAACACACTATTTTGTGGCTGTTTCTATGAGAAATTGTTATTTCATACTGCTCAGTATGTATTGGAGGCACTCACTTGGATGATGTGAGAAGGTTCAAGCATGTGAATCTATGAAAAAATCTATGTTGGAGAAGGAAAGGTTTCTTACCCATGTTGGAGAAGGAAAGGCTTCTTACCTGTAATCCTAGTTCTTCTTCAAGGGCATCTCCATTGAACTCATAAGCACTGGATAGTCCTGCCAACTATCCCAGAGAACTTATAATATAAAAATATTCTTGTTTGTGGTTGACTGTTAATTCTTCTCTACAAGAGACAATGAATAAATGAGACTCAAAATTCATCTATGTCTGCTGTGAAGAGGACATCTTAACTTATGATGCAGCAGGCAACATGCATTTCAAATGACAGTATCCAGCAGACCATGTTGTAGGTGACATGACATGCAGCAGCAGACAGTTCTGTAGTCAACAGGGTCTTCTCTGACAACTCAAATCTACGATGCAGACTGTTGCTTTAGCTTGTTTGCAACCAATTATGGTAAGGGCTGCAACTCTTGAATGTAAAGATGACACAGCATATCTAGATGTCTTTGTAGGCATAGTGGATGGACCGAATTGTGCCAACCATGATGATGCAGCCAACAGTGAAGATACGAACGAGCACAAGATAGCTATTCGTAACCATCTAGGATGTGGGAATTCGCAATTGGGGGCGGCGAGGGAAAGAACAGAGTAATGGTAGCACTGAGGGGAATTGAAGCACTGTGCATTTTACTTTTCAAACCAACCATAGAGCGGACACTTTCTGGTTGGTGCTCTAGTGGTTGGAGTCCCGGCCTGGCATAAAAACGGCAGAGCAGCAGGCGCGCATCAGAGAAGCAGCAGCACTGTGAGGGTTTGCTGATCAGTTGCACCTATGAGGCAGTGATTTTTATGTTTTCTTTGAGCATGCAATGGAGGCACTGCTGGCGTGCTGAAGGTGCGTCTAAGGCAAACCCATCCACGCCCGACCGGGGCCAGGGAACCTGCAACTCTAACCTCTCACCAGCAAATATATTCCAGGGCCTTCCTACTTAAAGCTAGAGGGACAACACGTGCTAACTGTAGCCACTCAATAAATGTGTCTAGTTCAGACAGCACTCTAAAGTATTGCTCCTATAGGTTTCCTTTTGATCCTACAAGTAGGGAACTCCACGCACCTAAATCTTGACAAAATGTGCTTCTCCTCAACTGCATGGTCCTTCCAGGTCATAAGCTGGACATCCGTTCTCTCCTAGAAGATTACAAACTGGATGTAGTTTTCCTCACGGAAACATGGCTTCATGAGGAATCCGGACCGGATGTAGTTCAGGCTGACCCCCAGACAAAAATTCATTCAACTGTAGAATTGATCCCCTCACTCTCCTATTGTGAAAGTGTTGCGTTTTCTTTATCTTTTTTCCATACTACCACAATGTCGGAAGCTTAGTATATCACCTCCCAGGCCAGGACAGTCATTTATTCAATCAACCCTGATGTTCTAGCGAGTTTGGTCATAAAATATACTTCCTTAACGGTCATGGGAGATTTAAATCCACACTTGAATGATTCTAAAGACCCCCAAACTTCCTGCCTGCTTTATGCACGATCTAGCTGCCCTACAATTACAGCAAAGAGTTCAGTGCTCCACCCACATAGGGGGTCATTTGTTGGATCTGGTATTTACCAACAATTCCCGGCTGTTTGCTCCCATTAAGAGTACAGCCATGTTTGATAGACAATGGTCCGAGTTAAACTGGGAAAGCTGGAAGTGTTCACTGAATCAATCCTTACCCTGGGTGGGCCTTGGTCCACTGGATAAACATAAGATCACAAACTGGCTGACCCAAAATATCACCACGATACCAAAGGGGATGATGGACGGAGCGTTAGAGCAAATCAAACACTCACCCCCAGTCAACTGATCTGGGTTTAATCTATCATCATTCTTTAGCTCACTCCACCACTCCAGTTCAGACATGGCCATATGCAAATCAGTATGACCCTGTGCCTCATGGGAACAGTCCAGCCCCAACTGCCAAGCCACGTCTTCCCTGGACCGGAAACAAGCATCCTGGGACCGGTTTCGGGTTCATAACCCTCGTCAGCCAGGCCATCTTGAATCCAGTGGCAAAGTGAGCAAGGGACCCACGTCTGGGCATTATTATTATTATTAATTAATTTTATAATGCGCATGGCTGCCTCAGCAACGAGGCGTCCCAGCGCAGCAGCGAGAACCAGGGAGCGAGCACCGGAGCAGATCACTGAGGGTTAGATGATGAAAGGGGGAAGAGCCACGTCTTCAGGGCCTTGCGAAAGGTCAAATGGCTAGGAATAGTTCTAACTGAAATCGGGACAGAATTCCACAATTTAGCTGCTAGGTGTCGGAAAGAGCGCCCCCCTGCCCTGGCCCTCCGCACCCGAGGGACGCAGACCAGAGCATGGTTGGCGGAGCGCAAGGAACGCGTAGGAACGTAAGGCTCCAATAGTTCCAGGAGGCCTGACGGGGCCTGCTTTGCAAGAATTTTGTGTGAAATACATAGTGCTTTAAATTGAATGTGTTTACACACTGGCAACCAGTGAAGTTTCGGAAGCACCTGGGCAACCGAACAATGCTTGGGTAGAGACACCAGAACCCTGGCTGCAGCATTCTGGATCCTCTGGAGGCGGTTTATACTAGCCCTTGTTGCTCCCAAGTAAAGGCAGTTCCCATAGTCCAATCTGGCAAGAACAGACGATTGGATGATGGACTGCCGCACCGATGGAGGAAAGAACCCAAGCAGTGGTCTGAGGCTCCGCAGGAGACCGAAACAGACCCCCGCAACTGTCTTAGTTTGTTTCTCGAAAGTTAGACCGCGGTCAAACCAAAAGCCAAGGTTCTTTACAGAGTCCTTAGGGACTGGGGCAGGCTTGAGACGTTCTGGCCAGAGAAGGTCAGTCCATAACTCCCTATCCTTACCGAAAAGCAGAATTTCGGATTTCCCGGAGTTCCGCTGAAGGCAGTTTGCTGCCATCCAGTCGGAGATAGCCAATAGATCAGCCGTGAAATTGTTTAGGTTGGTGGAACTTTTTTTAGAGAAGCTGATCATTAATTGGGTATCGTCGGCGTATGAGACCAGTGAAAGCCCCCTACTCTTGGCCAGTGTTGCCAATGGGCTGACATACAGGTTAAATAGGAGTGGGCTTAGTATAGAGCCCTGAGGTACTCCCTGGTGCAATGCGCATTTTTGTGAGGAAAAGGGGGGAGCCAGGACCTGAAAGGATCTCTCTGACAGGAAGGAAGTAATCCAGGCCAAGGCCGAGTCCCTTACCCCAATGTCCTGCAGGCGTCTCAGAAGTATTTTGTGCGATACAGTGTCAAATGCGGCACTCAAATCCAATAGGATCAAAGCCGCGGAGTCGCCTGCATCAAGATGACTTTTAATGGTTTCAGATACCACCAGGAGTGCAGATTCAGTACTATGGCGAGGGCGAAAGCCATGTTGGGTAGGGTCAAATAAAGCATGTTGCTCGACAAAGCCTGCCAGGATAGAGTTCACGTGTGCCTCCGTCACTTTGGCCAAAAAAGGCAGTTGCGAGATGGGACGGTAATTACTCGGGTCGGATGCAGCCAAGGAGGGTTTTTTCAAAAGGGGGATGACTTTGGCATGCTTCCAAGCTCGGGGGACTGATGCCGTGAGTAGTGACCGATTGACCACTTCAAGGCATAGTTCGGAGATGGAGGGATAAAGAAGACGGAAACAGGTGGGAGTCACTGGGTTCGCCGGGGAGCCGGACTTGATTTTGGAGCTGAGAGACGCAAACTCCAGAGCCGTAATGGGAGGGAATTCCCCTAAGCTCTGAGCATTCAAAGACTCACCCCCTGAGGGGGCCAGCTCTTCAGACAGGGAAAAAGTTTGTGGGAGTCCCTGGTAGATTAGTTCCACTTTATTAATAAAATATGTAGCTAACGCACTACACTGGTTATTCGAGGTGATTGGATGACCCTCATTACCACCGGATTTCTTCATATTGCCCAGTAAGGAAAAGATTGTTTTTGTAGGGTTGGAGCTCGCCATAATTTTATTTGCCACAAAGTCGGCCCGCGCTCTGCGAATCTCTTTATGGTAACACTTAAGGGCTGCTTGATATTCAAGTTTAGCAGTCGCATCGTAGGAGCGCCTCCAAGCGCGCTCCAACTTCTTACAGCCCTTTTTGGTCAAGGAAAGGGCCTCGTTGAACCATGGGTTAGATGGCCCACGCCCAATCTTACCCCATTTTGCAGGGATATGGGTGTCCAGACCAGCCGTCAGCCAGTCCTGATAACACTGGTTTGCTTCGTCCGCGCAGGCGGGTAGTTGCGGTTGGTGGCTAGAAAGCCAAGCAGAAAGAATCTCGGGATTAAGCTTATGCCAGGCACGCTTTAGGATCTTCATGGGGTGACTAGGGTCAATTTTGATCGGAAATTGTAGGGAGAAGGTGACCAAAAAATGGTCTGTCCAGACCAGAGGAACTGGGGAACGCATAATGATTTGGAGGAGGTTAGAAATGACTGGATCCAAAACATGGCCGGCTATGTGGGTAGCTTCAAGCACACACTGCTTTAATTGAAAGGCTTCCAGATCAGCCAAGAAACTGCCAATCTCCACCTGTTCAGTGCATTCAAGGTGGAGAATGAGATCACCCAAAATGGTGAAATTGGCAGACTTGCTAGCCAGATGCCCCACTTTATCAAGAAGATCCTTTTTGAAACTGGTCGCTGACCCGGGGGGCCTATAAATCAAAAGACCGGCTAAAGAGATATTATCAGTTAGCCCAATTTTGATTGATGCGCACTCGCAACCTACTATGGGTTCACTCACTAAATTGGTTTTATATGATTCCTTAGCTATCATTGCCACCCCACCACCTCTTCCCAATTCTCTGTTAACAGATTTGAGTGTGTAGCCAGGCGGGAGAGCCAGCCATGGTATTGCGGGTGGCGTCCTGGTGAAGCCCGATTTCCGTGAGAAAGAGAGCGTCAGGAGATTCATCAGTTAGAAGGTCCAGGATCTCAGCGTGATGTTTTATCAGCGAGCGGCAGTTGAGACTGAGAATTTTAAATAACTTAAACCCAGAAGGGCAGGAAGTCGGTTGTGCTGGGGATAATTCAAACGGGCAGGACTTACAGTGAGAGGGAAACTTAAGGGGGGACCATGGGGAGGATGGGCAAGAAGGGCGCGCCAAGGCCAAGAGTTTTTCTCGTGAATACATGATAGGGTCAGACCTCTCGCCGTCCATAATGCCAGCGCCCAGCGCCGTCCCGGCGCGGACGGGCGCAGACGGGCTTGCCTCTGGCGCGCCTTTGGCGCGCAAGTGGCGCGCCCGCTGCGCGGTCGCGGCTGTGGGTTCATTTATGGGCGAATGGGAGGGTCCGGCCAGGCAGCTGTACCGCCGACTTCCCCCCTATCCAAGATCGCGGAACTATTCCAGCCGTCTGGGGGAAGTCAACTTAGGGCAAACAAAGCGATACCAAAGGGGATGATGGATGGAGCGTTAGAGCAAATCAAACACTCACCCCCAGTCAACTGATCTGGGTTTAATTTTTCATCATTCTTTAGCTCACTCCACCACTCCAGTTCAGACATGGCCATATGCAAATCAGTATGACCCTGTGCCTCATGGGAACAGTCCAGCCCGAACTGCCAAGCCAAGCTTGTTTCCGGTCCAGGGAAGGCATGGCTTGGCAGTTTGGGCTGGACTGTTCCCATGAGGCACAGGGTCAGACTGATTTGCATGTGGCCATGTCTGAACTGGGGTGGCAGAGTGGGCTAAAGAACGGGGATGGATCAAACCCAGATCTGTTGACTGGGTGTGAGTGTTTGATTGGTTCTGATGCTCCGTCCATCACCACCCCCTTTTGTACCGCTTTGTTCGTCATAACTTGGCAGGGTATGCTCAGACGTGAGTCCCTTGCTCACTTTGCCACTGGATTCAAGCAAGCCTGGCTGAAGACGGCTGAAATGCCAGAAACCGTTCCTAGGAAGCTTATTTCCGGTCCAGGGAAGGCATGGCTTGGCAGTTCGGGCTGGACTGTTCCCATGAGGCACAGGGTCAGACTGATTTGCATGTGGCCATGTCTGAACTGGGGTGGCAGAGTGGGCTAAAGAACGGTGACGGATCAAACCCAGATCTGTTGACTGGGTGTGAGTGTTTGATTGGTTCTGATGCTCAGTCCATCACCACCCCCTTTTGTACCGCCCAAAATATCACCAAGCAGATAAGAAATGAAAAATCTAACAATAAGTCTGCACCGTGGTATTCCCCCACCTCAAAACTTGAAAAAAAAAAAATTGTGGCAGACAGGAATGGAGGAAAGATTTTGCAGAACCAAAAAAAGGTATATATATGGAGAAAGTTAGTTCATCACTCTGAAATCCGCACTGCCCAGGCGTTTTATTTTGAAATAAGGATTAATAAGGCTAGCAATACCCCATGAGAAATATTTAAAATTACTAAAATGTTGCTAGACCCTTCTTCCAGCACACCTCTTTCTGAACGATCAACTGAAAGATGCATTGTCTTTGCTTCCTTCTTTAATTAAAAAATGTTGGTTATTTTCCAATCTTTTGAAAAGGACTGTAGAAGCACTATCTTGATTCCTAACATTAATAGAGGAAATAGTTGTTCCTCCATCCTGTCCCAATTCCCTCCCATTACACTGGAAGAGCAGACGGCTCTTTTCAGTAAGTTAGAATCAGGCTCTCCCCTTGATCAGGCTTCCCCCAGGATCATTGCTCAAGAACAGGAAACTATCCTCCCTATTTTGCTCAAACTGAACCAACCTGTCGCTGGAAACTGGGTCTGTTCCCAAGTCTTGGAAATGTGCGATGGTTAAAGCCTCCCTGAAAAAACCTAACCTTGACCCTGCCTGCCTGGAAAACTTCCGCTTTTACGTAAGGTGGCTGAAAAACATATCAACAGGTGTCTCTCTGACTTTCTGGAGGCCAACTCTTGCTTGTATCAAACACAGACTGGCTTCTGCCCAAGACATAGTACAGAGACTGCCCTTTTACTGGTGGTGGAAGAGGCTAAAACGAGATTAGAATCTGGGGCATGGTCTCCATCGTCCTTTTGGGCCTTAGTGAGTCCTTTGACACGGTTGACCATTCTATACTATTGCACAGGGTTGGTAAAGCTAGTGTTACAGGGAAAGTCTTGGACTGGGTTGGGTATTTTCTAAATAAGATAACATTACAAGTCTTTGACCAGGGCTGCACCTTGAATATCTTGCCTGTCACTTGTGGCATCCCGCAGGGGTCCAACCTCCGCCCAACATCTATCTTCAGCCACTGGCGGATACTGCAGCTCCTATTGGGATGTCCATAGTCTCCTACGCGGATGAACACCCAACTGGTGCTTTCACTTACACCTGGTTACGACTCGCCCCCAGTTAATTTGGGAACATAACGTATGCATTTTATAAAGCGCACGTTCACTCGTAGACATCTTGGCGCTGAATAACAGATGATTATTGTTACCCAACTTAAAGGTATTAATTTTATCGAGCTAAGATGGATGAAAGGCTGAGTGGACCCGCCGAGATTTTAACTTGTGACATAAGGTCGAACACAGGACCCTGCAGTGGATGCATTAGTCCACTTGAGCCACCAGAACCGGCATGCTGGGAACAAATAGCCAGCTGGATGAATCAATCCAGTCTTAAGCTCAATGTAGCCAAAACTGAATTAATGATACTTAGCAATAAATCCCCCGTCCAATACGATCTGAAGTGGCCAGCTCGCTTGGGTCTCCCTGGCTAATAAGCCAACTATAAAAAGTTTGGGCATGTGGTTTGATGATTCATTGATGATGGCTGTAGGAAGGTGGATATCTGACTATGGTTACCCCCAACTTTCGACTTAGTTGGCCTGAGATCCTGCCATTCAGGGTCTCAGGCTTTCTGCTCTCTCTTTAAAATGGACTCCATGTACCCTAGGTACATAACCAATTGGTAAGGTTCACCTTATTGGACCCTGTACAGTGTACCCTAGGTACCCAGGGCATAGGTGTACCCTAGGCCTCCCAGGGGCTGCAGCATGTATTATGCCACCCCTGGTCTGGCCTTCCAATCAGACACAACTGGCTGATCACTCAGCTGGGGCAAGGTCGTGTAATCACCCCTTGCTTAGATATAGTATACCTATATCTACCCTTAATATAGACACATGTGTACCTATCAGCCACTCCTATGGCAGGCCTTAACAATCCTGGAGGTAGAGTGCTTGGTAACATGTGAGATGGTGCTCTAGCATGAGCTGAGCCTGTCTGCAGCTTTCGGAACCATGTCCTTATAGCTGTTCTATGATATAGCCTACCATATACTCTTAAAGTGCCTTATAATCTTAAACGGTTATGGTAACTATGGTTTGGCTTTATCAAAACATGTTGTGTAAGGTGTCTAACACTTTGGAATAATACCCCCATACCATTTCTGGTGATAAGGATATTATTCCTCCCTTCTAGAGGGAGAGACATGTTAAAATCCTACTTTGCTGTTTAACTCTAACCAAAGCCTCAGCATCACAAAATGGATGCTGCTGCCACAGACACAAGTCTGACCTCCTGCTGCTGGGAGTGATCCCGGCAAGGGAGGCTTGGACAATAGGTTTCCTGCTTGGGGAGGTGCTAGCACCTCCCCAGACCACCATCAAGAGACTACCCTTTGCTTTGCTGAAGTTCTACGAGGGACCGACTGCAGAGCCCGACCAGAGCCTTGACTTCCAGACTTCTCCGACCCTGAGCCACATCCACAGCCGAGCTGAGATCCGTGGAGGCGACGAGAGACGTGGGACCGGCTACCTGGGAAAAGTGGCGAGTATCTTTCAGCGCAGCTTCTGCGGCACCCTCGAAGTTGTGCACCGGGGATTGAGAAGCCCCAACCTCAAGCACCATCTGCACCGAAGATCAGCCCCCCACACTCCACGAGTCCTGCGTGGGGCCCTTCTGCATTTTCCTGCTTGCCGCGTCTGTCCGGTTGCTTGCCCGTTGGCTAGCGGCCTTTGTGACGACACACCTTGAAATCTTCACTGCTGGTTTGGCTCCTCCAGACTGGCTCCCGCTTCTTTGCAAAAGAGAAGCACCCCAGACCTTCCTGGTCTGCACCAGAAGCAAGTCCTCCGTTCTTCGTGGGTTCCACTTGCCAAGGCTTGGTGAGTCCTAGTTCGACTTCGACGCCACCGACAGCAAGAGCCTTCGTGGGACAGCTCGCCTCCTGGTCGTCCTCGACGGCTCCTGGTACCCGTGGCTGCAGCAACAAGCTTCACCTTTCACCTGCAATCTTCACAACATCGCCTGGTTCCTTCCTGGTTCCACGTGGTCACTGGCTAGTGACCTTGACTCTGTCCCTTCTGCTTGCAGGTATCCTCTCTTCCTGATCCCAGCCTTGGGATCCACCGGACACCCTTCACTGACTGCCTGTCAGCAACTTTCCTTCAGGCATCCATAGAAGTCCACGACGAAACCCGACGCAAGTTCTCACCTATGCACCCGCAGCCCGTGGGCCAGGTAACTTGGGTACTTCGGTGCTCACAAGGGTAGTGACTATCCTAGGGTCTAGTTTCCGAGTCTCGACTCTCTAGCTGCTTCAGAAGTGTCCTTAAACTGTTAATTTCTAACTGCTAGTAATTCTATCGACTTTTACGCATTACGCGTGAGTGTTTCCACTCTGCACCTGAATCCCATGGGCCTCCCACTTCCTAACTGTTGCTAGCGTAGTGTAGCCCCAGCGATTCCCTAGGCCTAGGCCTATCCTATTTCCGTGACAGTGGTCCTTATACCACTTCTTTAGTATATGGTTTGCGTGGCCCCTAGGGCCTAACTGTATTACTTACCTGTGTGACTTAATGTATGCTTGAATAAGACTGTGTTGTACTTACCTCTAATCTCATAAAGAGTGCTAAGGGTTTGACTAGAATAAATACACTTTATTTTATATATATATCTGTTGTGGTGTCCTTTCATTTGGTATTTAAGGGATTATATATGGTATCACAGCTGGCTTCACATGCCATTCAGAGTTTAGCCTAAGACTGCTCTTGTCCATGCTGGTCTATAAGGTTGACTTTACAACCAATCACCATAAGGGTTGTTTGGACTGATACAAGGTGTACACTAGAACTAGTGACATCATACATCAGGCCAACTTCTCACAATGGCAGCCCGCACAGGCCATTAAAACATCAGCCAGCTGCTTTGGTCTGATGCGGATGGTACACAACATTTTGACGCTGGTCCCTCAGACTGCAAGGCAGATAGTAGTCCAGGCGTTAATCCTTTCCAGCCTGGACTATAGGAATTCTTTTTATCTGGGATCTCCCATGGCTTCCATCCAGAAACTGCAAGTGGTACATGTACGCAGCTGGGTCTGTATATACTATACCAAAATTAGGTATAGTGTGCACAGAGTCCAGTGGAACCCGAAAGATAGGCAGAGGTAAAAGTAGATAGCACCTTACTCTCTATTTGTGGTAGTGTGGGTGAGCAGTAAGCCTTTATCAGAGGGTAGTGTTAACCATTTGTTGTACAGACTCAGGCAAGAAATGATGTCAAACATTTAAAGACAGAACTCAGACCAATTTGATTGTACAAACATATTATTTAGGTATGTTTATTTTCTAGAACCAAGCAAGCCTGGCACAGGTAAGTGTAAATGGTACTTTTCAAGGCAGGTTGAACAACACAAACAAGCTGAATGAAAAATGACTTTGTTACAGGTTAGTAAATACTTTGGATACAGTGGAAAATACTGTTAAATTAGTTTTGATTACTTTTCACATTACTTTACGGATTACTTTTTCTACTCAGTGTGATATGCCTAGATATCACACTGGGACATTTCCTAGAGAAAAGGTAAGTAAAGCAGTTTTTAGATATTTGCAGTTTTTCAAGTTCCCAGACAAAACCAACTTCACACTTGGGGCTGCATGGACTGCTTTCTTGTGAAAATAATTCTATGGGAGGAAATGAGGTTATCGGTTTCAAGTTAAGTACTTGGGTTTGGGAGTTTGGTTTTCTGGGGTTGGAACCAGGGTTCACCCAGGGTCTAGGATGCACTGTCCTAGCACCATCAGCGGCACTAGGGCAGCAGAGTACAGAGGCCCAATGTTATCCAATGGAGGATAGGGGGCCTCTGGTTGGTGGCTGCTCACGAGCAGACTTCAAGGTTGTGGGAGCAAAGCTCCTGGTGTTAGGCTCAGGGCAAATGGGGATCTGAGTTCGCACCCAAAGTGTACCCACAACAGCGCAGGGGCGACTGGGTGCAGTGTGCTGTATTTGCGTCCTTCAGAAAGAGGCTACAGGCGTTGATTGGAAATTCGAGGCAGGTCAGAGATCACCCGATATCAGGTCAGGATCACCGGGGAGACCTCCTCATGGTGTTGGGCTACTCAAACTCAGGCTGTGGGCGTCGGGTGCAGAATGGTGCAGGCTCGCGGATTTGGCCAGGGCTGATGGCTGCAGGACACACTGGGATGTCGCTGGAGCAGGTTTGAGATGCAGATAGGCCGGTGGGGCTGAGGCCAAGTCATTAGGCGTCCACCTCCTCTTAGTTCAGCACGGCTTCCGCGGTCCTTCATAATCTCTTCTTCTGGTCGGTTCTTGCCAGAGGAGGCAAGGGTCAGAGTTGCCCCTAAATACTAGATATGGGGCGTTACAGGTAAGTAAAGGTTGGGACCAATGGGTCCTTCGCTTGCGGTGGATAAACCCCCTATTATGCCACCCTCCAGTGGGAAGTGGACATATGCCTCTCTCTGGTTGGTTGGATTGGGTCCCCCCCATCTGCAAGATGGCGGGGACTGAGAGTTGTGCTTCACCTTGCCTCTCCCACCTGAGGGGTGGGGTTGGCAAAGGTGGGCACACCTCCCTGCCTCCCTCGGTTTTCCCACCGATTCTCCCGCCCAAAGTGGGGGTCAGAACCAGTGGGGGCCAGTTGCTGGAAGCAGCAAATGGCTGGGGTAGCTCACAAAGGCGGCAAGCCTTTGAAGCTTCCCCTTCGTGGACCCTCCCCATCCTGGGGGAGGAGGCATGGCACCTCGTCCCAGGATGTGCATTGTTTTAGGTCCCAGAGAGCGGCAGGCTCTCGACCTAGGGGTCCAGAAAAATGTCTGGTAGTGACAGCTGGCGAGTAGCCACTCAGCCAGGACAATAGACTTAGGATCGTTTTTCAGGGGGCATCACTAAGATGCCCTCTGAGCGCATTTTTCATTAAATACCACACTGGCATCAGTGTTGGTTTAATATGCTAAGAAGTTTGATGCCAAACTTCCCATTTTTTAGGAAAGCCATTATGGTGCTGTGGAGTTCGTAATGACAAACTCCCAGCATCATATACTCAATGACATTACTGCACTTACACTAAGAATTGGCTTAGGTACTGTATGGGTACAGGGCTTCTGCATCTGTACCCTCACCACTGGTGTAGTGCACCCAGCTAGAGGGGAGGCTGACCTATGCCAGTTTGTGCTGCACCAAAACACGCAGCCTGCAATGGTAGTGTGTGTGTGTGTGCATAAAGGTACTCTAAGGGTGGCACAATAAGTGCTGCAGCCCTTAGAGGCCTTCCCTGGCCACAGTGCCCTTGGTACCTATGGTACCATTTACAAGGGACTGACATGTGGCCAGAGAGTGCCAACTGGGTTTTGTCTTAATGCAGTTTCAGGGAAAGAACATAGGCCCTGGGTACCCATTTGGGAGGAACCCTGGGCACACTCAGTCAAAGTACATCAGCAGTGTGGCAAAAAGTTTGGGCAACCATGCAAAAAAGGGCACTTTTACAGTACAAAATATGGCTGCTCGTGTGTTACTGGGTAGTCCCAGGTTTCAATGGGGTAGATGGCTTTGCACCAGCTTTCAACGCCTCAAAGAATTGAATTCAAGTCCTTGTGCATTGCCCATAGAATTCTTCCTGGAATAGGCCCACCCATCCTTCAACAGATTGTCACTATGTCCCGAATAGGGCCCTTCGCTCATCGAACCAACATTTGGTCACCGTTCCTGGAGTTAAAAGAGCTACAATGGGAGGGCGCTCCTTTCAATATAATACCGCTAAGCTCTGGGAATTTCTCCTCTTGGACATTAGGTGTCTGGACAATGAGCTGTGATTTCGCAAAGCCATTAAAACCTGCCTCTTTCCAGGGTGATCTTTTTATGATTACCTACGTTCGATCCTAGAATCACTGTGCTTTCTCTCTTTGCACTGGGATGCCTCCGGGACGCCATGCGCTCTAAATCCCATAGCATGTGGAAGAAGGAAAATGTTACTTACCCATTAGGCATCTATTGATAGTGTGTAGTGTCGTAGATTGACATGCTTAGCATCATCCTCCCATCTAGTGCTGGGCCCGGTCGATTACAAGTTGTTTTTCTTCAAATTAGTCTTCGAGTCACTAGGTATAGTGACCCCTCCTCCAGTGTGTACTGCGCATGTTCCTTGGCTCCTTTGTTAGATTCTTTTTAGCTTATTGGGTGAGCGTTAGAAAGGTAGGAGCAATAAAGTGATAGAATATAAAGAACATGCATATAAAATGTTTAGTGTGTTAAATGTATCCTAAATATTTCAAAGTAATTCAACCAGAAGCTTCCGGGAAGATAGGTCGGTGCATATGAATCTAAGGTGTTACACGCTACGAATAAATGCTTGTTGGGTAAATAACCTATTCCATTTGTGGCATGTATTGGCCGTAGACATATATATTTTTAGCATTGGGTGTAAAGCAGTGGCTAGCTAATGGTTGAATCACTTGTTTGATATAATGTTTTTAGTATAGATTGACCCACTCTTGCTTGTTGATGCACAAGTTACTACTTGTGTAACGATATATCTGTAAGAGACATTAGTTAGTGATGGATTCCTTACCTTAGAATATCCCCAGGTGTCAGACTGGATCCGGAAAGTTTTGCTTAGCAGTACCCCTGCGCGTCAGTAGGTGGCGTCGTGTGGCTCAGCGTCAGTCACTGGCGTCATAAGCGCCGAGATGACGCCACGGAGAGTACTTAGACGCCACCCATGCGCGCTGACGTCAGTTCTGTACACGACTTTCCACGCCAGGAACGCAGAGCCATGCAAGATACTGACCATTGGTGCAGAAAACTAGGGCCCTAAAAGGGATGACCTTAACGCTAGTAACCAGTTCGCAGAATGGGGAGGATAGGTGGGGCGGTAAGGAATCTATCACTAACTAATGTCTCTTACAGATTGTGAGAAATCCTCGGACATTACAGTGGACATACCTCATCCCCGCTCCTACCCGCGGACCTTAAACAGGAAGTCCGTCCTCGAACTATCCCCCTATCCGCCTCAACCAGTAAGGACGCTGACCCCGCCCCCGACCCGCAGGCCGGGACAGGTCCTGGCGCTAACAGAAAGGACCCGGAAGGAGGAGGGATTAACCCCGGATGTGCTTCTCTCCTTCAGGCGAAAAGAGGGATCGCAACTGAGAACGAATGCACTCGTGCCGGAGAGAGAAGGGAGAAAGGAGAAGCATCGAAGGTGGAGCAGGAGGTAGAGAGAAACGAAGCAGAGGACAAGGAGCAGCGTACCGAGGAAGAACCGGAGCTGAGGAGGACGAGACCGGCGCAGCGAGGAGAGAGCGCGACGAGGTGGAGTCCAGAAGCGGAGGAAGCGGAGGAGGCCCCGGATGAGACGTGGTACGAAGACTGGTGGAACCCTCAGGAGGAGGCTGGAGAGCGGCCGCAACCAGGAAGTGTTGCGGCGGGGCCGGTGAGTGGCTAAAACCACGGGTAACGGGATCGGGAAGCGGGTGGTAGAAGGGAGGAGGGTGGATACCGGGTTATAGGGTCACAGGGTGTTGCGTCGTAGGGTGTTACTGTGTGTGGTGCTGCAGAGTGAAACGTCTCTCTCTCTTACTTCACCTGACCACAGGGGCACACCCCGAATATCCTGACCTCCCTAAATAACCGGGTCTTCCGCCTCCCTGCTACTATTTTGACCCTCTGTCCAGCACACAAACCCTGCTGTCCCCTATCAATACACGGGTGAGGTGACGGTTTTTGCTATGATTCCTTAGAGCATAAATAGGACAAAATCCCTGACGGCCTCTCGTTTGTCTCTTTTTGTCCCTCGCATGAGCCTTCCTGAGGAAACCACCTCCACTATCCCCGAGTCATCATTCAGAGACGAAGACCGATCGAAATCGGAAGACGAAGAAGTCGTGAAACACCGCCCACAATCCTTGAAACCTGACTCCCCTACCATACCTACTGCTTTATCAATAAAACCTACCCACTGGCTCATTACATCCAGCCTCCGCGTCTGTTTATCCGGCCCGCCCTCCCACAAGTGGTGTCAGAAGTGGGATATACCGGAGACATGGAGGCTGTGATCGCTCGAATGGCGGAGAACCAAGAATGCCTGGGGAAAGCTATGGATAAATTCCTCACCATTGTAGAAGAGGACCGGGGAAAATTGCAACAGGCCCTCACTGATCAAGGCCAGACCCATGACGCGGCTATGGGGAAGATCGCCGACGTATTGGGTCAGCAACGAGGACCGAGTACCCTGCCGTCAGTAATATTACAAAAATACGTTGCCGGGGAAGATCCAGAATTCT
The DNA here is from genome assembly GCF_964204655.1 of Triturus cristatus. Classification (NCBI taxonomy): domain Eukaryota; kingdom Metazoa; phylum Chordata; class Amphibia; order Caudata; family Salamandridae; genus Triturus; species Triturus cristatus. The sequence goes on from NC_140580.1 coordinate 128,296,656, forward strand.
TCTTCAACAACTTCGAACGTATGGCCTTGGCCGCCGCATGGCCGGCGGACAAGTGGGGACAATACTTGGGACCCCTCCTGTCAGGGGAGCTACAAGCATCCTACCAAGCCGCTAACATCTTGGGCACCACCCCTTACGCAGACATAAAACGATGCATCATGGAACGCTTAGGGATAGACGACGAGACCTACAGGATGAAACTACGACAGATAAAGGAAGGGCCCCAAGAAACCCCTAGAGCCTTATACTTCCGCGTGCGAGACATGGCTGATCGGTGGTTAAAGCCCACCACCGCCACTAAAGAAGATATAATGCCCAAGGTCTACCTAGAACAGTACCTTACCTCCCTCCATCCGCCTATCCAAAGATGGGTCAGACAGCATGCCCACCTCACCCTGGAGACAGCTGTAGAAATTGCCAGTGCCTATAACAGAGCACAGGAAGTACAAAAGTGACGAGAAGAGACACCCTGGAAAACCGGCCCTACTGGGGCCCACCGACCTCCCCGACCAGTATTCCAGAGAAAACCAGACCCCGTCATCGTAATCCCCGGACCCCCTGCCTTCAGACCCCCGGGACTCTCTGCAGTACGAACCCCTACCCCGGGACTCCAGTGTTATGGATGTGGAGGACTGGGTCACATAGCTCGGTTCTGCCCGCAGAAAGAGGAACCGATGGAAATAGGCCTGACAAGGAATTACTATTGCCTTCCCCCGAAGACCGCGTCCCCTCCTTATCGCTGTGAAGTGGCTGTTAATGGACAAAGGATGACGGCTCTCGCGGATACCGGATGTCGACATTGCGTGATACGACCCCAGGATTTAGGGACCCGAATCGGACCGGTGGAGGGGACTGTGAACATCCCATGCGTCCATGGGGATACCAAAACCTATCCCACAACCCATGTACAGGTACAAACGGCCACTGATCCGGGGTCGGCTCTGAAAGTAGGCCTCATCCAGCGCCTTCCAGAACAGGTCATTTTAGGGAATGACTATCCGCATTTGCCCGCCTTATTACAGGAAGACCCGCAATCTGACTGGGAATGGCTGAACATGGCTCCTTTCTCACAAGAGGAAAATCCCGACTGGCCCCCTTCCAAGCCACGAAGATCCCGTAATCAAAAAAGAAAAGACAAGGGGAAAACCATGTACGCTCTCCCAGCAACCCCAATTGAAAACCTGTGGGAACAGAATCGCCAGTTCCACACCGCCCAACAGGAAGACCCGGTGCTACAGGAAGCCTGGAGTAAAGCCCTGACACAGGAAGATCCGTCACACGTATGTCCCTATTTTTTTGTCAGAAAAGGATTGCTTTATCGGAAGGCAGACCCCAACAGCAACCCCCAGTTATTGATCCCAGCCCTCTTCCAAGAGAAAGTCCTTGATCTGGCCCATAGCCATCTGTTAGGGGGGCATTTCGGGGAGGAGAAAACGGAACAGTTAATAACCAGACAGTTCTACTGGCCAGGGATCTATAAAAGAGTCAAAACGTACTGTCGAGAGTGCCCAGTGTGTCAAAAAAATAGCAGGTACCGACCTCCCCGAGCTCCCTTACAACCACTGACCATTCTCGATGAGCCCTTCTCTAGGGTGGGCATGGACATCATCGGTCCCCTCCTACCCTCCCGAAGCGGGTGTCGGTATGTGCTGGTTCTCGTTGATTACGCCACCCGGTTTCCCGAGGCCATAGCACTACGGCACCCGAACGCTACGGCCATAGCAAAAGCAATGATCACAGTATTCTCCCGGGTGGGATTCCCAAAAGAGGTCCTTACGGATCAAGGGACCCCGTTTATGTCTAAAGTCATGAAACAGGTGTGCACCCAGTTAGGGATTAAGCAAATCAGAACGGCGGCATACCACCCCCAAACCGACGGATTGGTGGAGCGGTACAACGCTACTCTGAAAACCACCCTAAAAAAACTCCTTAACCTCGAGACCAAACGGTGGGAGGACACGTTGCCCCTAGCTTTGTATGCCATCCGCTGCCAAACCCAGAAAAGCACAGGGTTTTCCCCCTTTGAGTTATTATATGGACATCAACCCCGAACCTTCCTGGACATGGCCCGTGAGGCCTGGGAAACCGAACCTAATAGTAACACCCCCCTGATTGACTACGCCACCAATTTGAAAAACCACTTAATGCAGATACGAACCATCGTCCGGAATAACATGGAGAAAGCACAAGAGGCACAAAAATCCCAATACAACAGAAAAACGAAGGACAGATCCTTCGAGGTTGGGGATGCCGTACTCCTGATGATGCCCTCTTCCGATCACAAATTGTTAGGGCAATGGCAAGGACCGTATGTGATTCTGGAGAAAGTGACCCCAGTTACCTATAAAATTGAGTTAGATAAACAACGTGGTACTTCCCAAGTATATCACATGAATCTTTTGAAAAAATGGGAAGGACCCCTGCCTGTCCTAAATGTCTTAGCAGAAACCCAAACCCCTTTGTACTGCCAATGTATAGATAGGGATGTGCCTAGCGAGAACGTAGCCGCGCTGATAAAGTCCCTCCTTCCATTACAGGATGTATTTTCCACCACCCCGGGAAAGACCTCTGTGGTGGAACACGCCCTCAAGACAAGACCCGGAAAAGTAGTACGCCTGAGGCCATATCGCATACCCGAGGCCCGCAGACAGGTCATACACAACGAGGTGCACCAAATGTTGCAAATGGGGGTTATAGAGCCCTCGGTGAGCGAATGGAATTCGCCTATTGTGCTCGTGCCGAAACCTGATGGTTCGGTGCGTTTTTGTATTGATTTTAGGGAAGTAAATAAAATATCTGAGTTCGACACCTACCCCTTACCCCGGGTAGACGAAATGGTAGAGAAAATAGGAAGAGCCAAGTATGTCAGTACCCTGGATTTGTGTAAAGGGTACTGGCAAATTCCCTTGCGAGAACAAGACCGGGAGAAGACAGCGTTTTCTACTCCCGACGGCCTATATCAATTTGTCATGTTACCATTTGGTTTACATGGAGCCCCCGCCACATTTCAGCGGGCTATGAATCTCATTCTACGGCCTCACGAGGGCTATGCCGGAGCCTACATTGATGACATCATAGTATACAGTGAGAGCTGGGAACAGCATTTGTCTCAACTATGTGATATGGTCCATACATTGGGTAAACATGGCTTTAAGATCAATCCGGCAAAAAGCCACTTAGCTGCCCAAACAGTGCAATATCTAGGCTACCTGTTAGGAGAAGGCATGATTCGGCCCCAAGACAGAAAATTGACCGCCATTTCCCAAATACCCTTCCCTTGCTCCGCAAAAGCCCTGAGAGCGTTCCTGGGTCTACTAGGGTACTATAGGAGGTTTATCCCACGGTTCTCCCACATAGCGGCCCCTCTCACCGACCTATTGCGAAAATCGGTGAAAACAGAAGCCAGATTGAGGGATCCCAGCCCAGAGGTGGTACAGTCCTTCAATGCTTTGAAAGCATCCCTGACCTCAGACACGGTGTTAGCCAGTCCCGAAATTTCATTACCATTTATCCTCCAGACCGATGCTTCGGATCAGGGTCTGGGAGCCGTGTTATCCCAAAAGAATGACCAGGGGGAGGAGAAACCGATCTTATATCTCAGTAGAAAACTATACCCCCGAGAACGGAATTACGCCGTAATTGAAAAAGAAGCCCTGGCCATCAAATGGGCCATTGACTCCCTAAAATACTATCTCGAGGGGCGAGAATTCACGCTATACACTGACCATGCCCCCTTGGAATGGCTAGCCCGAAATAAAGGGAACAATGAGAGAATATTACGGTGGTTCCTGTCATTACAACCTTATAGATTTCACACCCAACATAGGAAAGGCACAGAACAAACCAATGTGGACTTCCTTTCCCGATATCCCAGGGACACCCCCTCTAGAAAGACAGCAAGGGAAAAGGGATGTGAGAAATCCTCGGACATTACAGTGGACATACCTCATCCCCGCGGACCTTAAACAGGAAGTCCGTCCTCGAACTATCCCCCTATCCGCCTCAACCAGTAAGGACGCTGACCCCGCCCCCTGACCCGCAGGCCAGGACAGGTCCTGGCGCTAACAGAAAGGACCCGGAAGGAGGAGGGATTAACCCCGGATGTGCTTCTCTCCTTCAGGCGAAAAGAGGGATCGCAACTGAGAACGAATGCACTCATGCCGGAGAGAGATGGGAGAAAGGGGAAGCATCGAAGGCGGAGCAGGAGGTAGAGAGAAACGAAGCAGAGGACAAGGAGCAGCGTACCGAGGAAGAACCGGAGCTGAGGAGGACGAGACCGGCGCAGCGAGGAGAGAGCGCGACGAGGTGGAGTCCAGAAGCGGAGGAAGCGGAGGAGGCCCCGGACGAGACGTGGTACGAAGACTGGTGGAACCCTCAGGAGGAGGATGGAGAGCGGCCGAAACCAGGAAGTGTTGCGGCGGGGCCGGTGAGTGGCTAAAACCACGGGTAACGGGATCGGGAAGCGGGTGGTAGAAGGGAGGAGGGTGGATACCGGGTTATAGGGTCACAGGGTGATGCGTCGTAGGGTGTTACTGTGTGTGGTGCTGCAGAGTGAAACGTCTCTCTCTCTTACTTCACCTGACCACAGGGGCACACCCCGAATATCCTGACCTCCCTAAATAACCGGGTCTTCCGCCTCCCTGCTACTATTTGGACCCTCTGTCCAGCACACGAACCCTGCTGTCCCCTATCAATACACGGGTGAGGTGACGGTTTTTGCTATCATTCCTTAGAGCATAAATAGGACAAAATCCCTGACGGCCTCTCGTTTGTCTCTTTTTGTCCCTCGCATGAGCCTTCCTGAGGAAACCACCTCCACTATCCCCGAGTCATCATTCAGAGACGAAGACCGATCGAAATCGGAAGACGAAGAAGACGAAGAAGTCGTGAAACACCGCCCACAATCCTTGAAACCTGACTCCCCTACCATACCTACTGCTTTATCAATAAAACCTACCCACTGGCTCATTACATCCAGCCTCCGCGTCTGTTTATCCGGCCCGCCCTCCCACACAGATATATCGTTACACAAGTAATAACTTGTGCATCTGAAAGAGACACGTTAGTGATAGATTCCTTACCTTAGAATAGATACCCCAGCAATACCAACCCCGGTGGTGGGTCTGCGAACAAATTACACCAGAAAGTCACGGAGAACAGAATGGCCAAAGAAGCCGTCTCTCCGGACTTGACTGTCAAGGTAGTAATGCTTGGTAAACGTGTGCAGCGAGGCCCACGTAGCTGCCTGACAAATGTCCTTCAAGGGAACGCCGCGTCCCAAGGCAGTAGTGGCTGTAGTTGCCCTGGTAGAATGGGCACGCAGCCCCACAGGAGGCTCCTTCTTAGCCAAGGAGTAGCATGCTTTGATGCACAAAACGACACACCGCGAGATGGTTCGTTTGTGCACGGCCCAACCTTTTTTGGCGCCCACGTAGCCAACAAAGAGCTGGTCATCCACCCGGAACTGCTGTGTACGCTGCAGATAGAACGCAAGCGCACGTTTTAAGTCCAGACGATGGAGCCTCTCCTCCTTCCTTGAAGGATGCGGAGGCGGAAAGAATGTGGGCAAAGTGATGGTCTGCCCGATGTGGAAGGGCGTGACAACCTTTGGCAAGAAAGAGGGACAGTGCTTAAAACCACCTTTTCCTGATGAACAGAAAGGAAAGGAGGTTTGGAAGAAAGAGCCCGGAGCTCACTCACTCTTCTGGCAGAGGTGATAGCTACCAGGAAATCCGTCTTGAGAGTGAGAAGACGCAAAGGACAGGTATGAAGGGGCTCGAAAGGAGCGCACATCAGATAGGTCAAAACGAGATTCAAGTCCCATTGAGGCATCATGAACTGCACGGGAGGAAACGTGTGCGTAATGCCTTAAGGAAATGGTTAACAACCGGAGACTTAAAAAGAGAAGGCTGATCAGGATGCTGGAGAAAGGCAGAGATGGCAGAAAGATAACCTTTGGGAGTGCCCAGAGCAGAGCCCTGCCGGGTCAAGGAAACCAGGAAAACAAGAACTTCCGAAAGAGGGGCAGAAAGGGGACCCACAGCATTCGCTGTGCACCATGCCACAAATTTGCTCCACCGACAGGCGTACACCTTTTTAGTGGAGGGACACCTGGCTGCCAAGATGACATCACGGACTTCGGGAGGAAGATCGAAAGCTGTCAACTGTCGCCGCTCAATCTCCATGCATGGAGGTGGAGGCTGGACAGGTTCGGGTGGAGGACCATTCCCTGCTGCTGCGACACAAGATCCTCCCGAAGAGGCAGACGGATCGGGGGATTGATCGCCATGCTGAGTAGCTCGGGATACCAATATCTTCGTGCCCAATCCGTAGCCACAAGGATGACTTGGTACCGGTCGCGCCAGATCTTCAGCACTCTGGGCAGACGTGGTATAGGCGGAAAGGCGTACAACTGACCGCAACTCCACTCGCGACGAAAAGCGTCGCAGAGCAAGTGCCGCCTTTGAAATTCCAACGCGTAGAACTGATGTCATTGCGCATTCTCTTCGGTGGCGAATAGATCTAACCAAGGCTCTCCCCACTGCTGAAAGAGACCTTGCGCCACGTCCGAGTGCAGACGCCATTCGTGATCGATCCAGCACCGGCGGCTGAGTTTGTCCACCCTGGCGTTCAGAGAACCTGCCAGGTGTTGAACCACCAAGGTAATGCCTTGATGTTCCAGCCATGTCCAGAGGCGCAGAGCCTCCTGACATAGGGTCCATGACCCCACCACGCCCGGTTTGTTGCAACACCACATGGCGGTGGTGTTGTCCATGAACACCTGCACCACACTCCCCAGACAGAGGGAAGGAATGCCTTCAATGCCAGTCGAAACGCCCACTGCTCCGACAAGTTGATATGGAGCCGGGACTCTGCCGGAGACCAGAGTCCTCTGATCTCTGCCTCTCCCAAGTGGCCTCCCCATCCCAGGAGGGATGCATCCGTCACCACTGTGTGCTCCGGTTGGGGAAGGGAGCGGGATCTGCCATTGACCCAATCGCGATGCGTGAGCCACCACTGCAATTGTCGTGCAGTGCCCTCCGAGATTTGGACATGATCGGACAGGTTGCCCTGATGCTGCTCCCACTGGAACTTCGGGGCCGACTGCAGAGCCCGCATATGCCATCTGGCATGTGGCACTAGCAGGATGCAGGAGGCCATCAGGCCCAGGAGCCGGAGGGTCACCCTGACTGAAACCCGGGACAGGTCGGAATCATAGCCTGAATATCCTGGACTCGCTGCTCGTGAGGATAAACCCGAAACAGCGTCGAATCCAGAACCGCCCTGATGAAGGGGAGCTTATGAGGGGGACTCAGTTGCGACTTCGGCATGTTGATGGAGAACCCCAGCAAATGCAGGAGGTCGGACGTAGTCAGAAGGGGAGGTGATGACTGCCTGGGGCGAGCCCACCTTCAACAACCAGTCGTCGAGGTAGGGGAAGACTGACACCCCCGACCTGCGCAGATAAGCTGCAACCACCGCCATCACTTTCGTGAACACCCGAGGGGTGCTGGTAAGGCCGAAGGGGAGCACAGCAAACTGAAAATGCTCCTGGCCTACCGTGAACCGCAGGTAACGCCGGTGGGCCAGCAGGACGGGGATGTGAAAATATGTGTCCTGCAAGTCCAATGCTACCATCCAGTCTCCAGGGTCGAGGGCAGCTAAGACCTGAGCCAGAGTCAGCATCTTGAACTTCTCCTTCCGGAGGAAGTGATTGACGTCCCGGAGGTCCAAGATAGGACGCAGACCCGCTTTGTCCTTCTTGGGGACCAGAAAGTATTGGGAATAACAACCACTCCCTACTTCTGGCCCAGGAACGCACTCGATGGCCCCCTTGGCCAAGAGGGCCGCAACTTCCTGCTGGAGAGTCGCTAAGTGTTCCCCCGACATGCGGTGGGACCGAGGTGGCATGGCTGGAGGGGTGGACCGAAAGGGAAGGGAGTAACCCTTGCGCATGATCTGCAACACCTACTTGTCCGATGTGATGGCGCGCCAGTGGGGGAGGTGATGGCAAATCCTGCCACCCACTGGCGTGGGGTTGTCCCCAATGCTCGGAATAGGAAGGTTTGGAGGCAGAAGCAGCAGGGGCGGAGGTGGACTGCCCCCCACACCGAATGGCGAACTTAGCTGCATCCTTACCCTCAGCAACCGCCTGGGAAAGCACAGCATGGACCTCCTCAGGACACTGAGGCAACACCTGAGCAACCGTATCCCACACCGTGTGGGAATAGCAGCCCAATAAGCAGGCGGTGTTCACCGACTGCAGCCCCAAGCTGGCCGAGGAGAACAACCGCTTACCAAACTGTTCCAACTTCTGAAAAGTTCTTATCCGGTGGAGCCGTGGGAAAGGCACTCTGCGACGTCGAGGCCTTTATGACCAGACTCTCAGGCGTAGGATGAGTGGTCCAAAACGCGGGGTCACCAGGCGCCGGGTGGTGACGCCTGCCGACATTCTTATCCACAGGGTCCCCTGTGGCCGGCTACGACCAAGTGCCCAACCGGACGTCTGTGAGGGTGTCGTTGAAGGGAAGCAGTGGCTCCAACGAAGTCGACGCAGTCTGGAGCACCTCAATAAGGAGGTTAGTTTTGAGAGCCACCGTAGGAAAATCAAGGTTGAGGACCTCCATCGTAGGCAGGGGAGAGGCAAACCCCGGGTCAAAAGAGACATCGAGGTCGCCGGCGTCCTCCAGATCGTCCACCCAGTCCTGCTCAGAGTCACATTGACGGGCCTGAGGGTCCTCGAACCCCTCCCAGTCATCCCCCATCTCCTTTGCAGGAGGAACCAGCCGCGGTGGCAGAGGGAAGGGACAAACAGCATCGGAAAAGGCGCCGTGAACGGCACCGGCCGGGGTCGGGCCGGCGCAATCTCCCAATGCGGATCCCAGGCAGGAACGCAATGGTCCTGGAACCAGGGCAAGGGTGGAACGAACGGCACCCACTGCGGCGGCGGAGCTGAGGGCGGGGCCGGAGCCAACGGCGTAAGATCCTGTGGCACCAAAGTTGGATCCACCGGCAGAGCCGACAGGATCTAGACACGGGACCACGGGGCCTGAAGGCACGCCGGTGGGAGCCCGAGGACTAAAAAGGCGGTCCATGGTGGCAAGAAAATCTTGCACCTGTTCGGGAGTCGCCAACGGACCCGGGTAAGGCCGGTAGGCCACGGGGCTCCCAGGGAGCCGCAGGGGCAGAACCCCTGTACCCCTCGTCGCATCCGAGGACCGACGGGGGAACGTCGGAGAGCGAACACGCTTCTTTGACTTCTTTTTATGTCGTCGCTTACCGGAATCCGAGGGCAAAGACTTGGAGCCCGAGGAGCGACGACTGCGGCCCCGCGAGCTGTCCCGGAAACGGTCCCTGGACCAGGAGCAGCATTGGGACGAGTGCCCGGCCTCCAGCCTTTTCCGGCACAGCTCCCTTAAGTTCTTCGGGGCCATGGCTCGGCAGTCCCGGCAGGACCGGGAGTCATGTTCGGTCGCCAGGCAGTAGAGGCAAACATCATGGGGGTCTGCCACCGACATGTTGCGACGGCAGGCCCCACAAGACAAAGCCAGGCATCCCTATGTGCACCAGGAGAAAAAAAGAGACAAAAAGTCTCAAAAGAGTAGTCAAAAAGTGACTAAGGTACGTGCTTTATCTGGATCTGCACTTGCTGGCGCGGAAAAAGAATGAACTGACATCAGCGCACATGGGTGGCGCCTAAGTAGTCTCCGTGACGTCATCTCGGCGTTTACGACGCCAGCGATGGAGCCGCACAACGCCACCTACTGACGCGCAGGGGTACTGCTACAAAAAACTTTCCGGATCCAGTCTGACACCTGGGGATATTCTAAAGTAAGGAATCTATCACTAACGTGTCTCTTTCAGATAATCCTTTCATGAACTGTTTGATAATCCTTTCAGACCACAGTGATGGACCTGAGGAAGTTCTTCTATATCGAGAAATCGCAGCAAGATGCACTTTAATAGAAGCATGGGCTAAACCAGATTTTGCCAACGTTAAAATATATGGAATAATTTCATGTGCCGCTGAGCTTAGAGGATGAATATTACGTTCTTGGCAACACAAACAGAATCTCTTCCATTTCATCCTATATGTCTTGTTTGTACTTTCCGCTCTGGCATTTGCTAGTATATCTCTGCATTCTGATGAAATATCTAGGTGTTGAAATTCGCAGTGTTCAGGAGCCAGGCCGCTAAGCGTAGCGATTTCGGGTCTGGATGAAGCACTTGTCCCCGGGACATTGTCAAGAGTGATGGTATTGGTTGCAGATGAATCAGATGATTCTCCAACAGCAAGAGTAACTCTGTGAACCAGTGTTGCCTGGGTCACCACGGAGCTATCAGTATCACTTTGCACGGTTCTTTCTTTATCTTTGTGAGAACGCGTGGCAGGAGGGGAATCGGAGGGAAGGCGTAGGCGTAGACGCCTGACCATGCCATCAAAAACGCATTCCCCCCATGATCCCCTTTGGTGATGCCAACTTGTGAAGAACCGGCATTTTTTGTTCTGAGCTGTCGCAAACCGATCCACTGTCGGAACTCCCCATTTGAAGAAGATGCTTTGTAAAATTTCCTGGTTGATTTCCCACTCGTGGCATGTAGACTTCAGTCTGATGAGAGTGTCCGCTTTGACATTCTGACCTCCTGGAAGATGTTCCGCTTTTAGAGACACCTCGTTTTGAACAGCCCACTTCCATATCTTTTGTGCTTCCTGCGACAGGGAGAGTGATCTTGTACCTCCCTGCTTGTTGAGATAGTGTCTGTTCTTATCAGAACAGATGCTCCCTGAATTCTTGGTAGGAAAGCCAGCAATGCCAAGCCTATGGCTTTGAGCTCCAGCAAATTGATGTGGAGCTGCTGTTCCTGCAATCCCCACCGACCGCTGACTTGTAGCTCCTGAAGGAACGCCCCCCATCCTTCCAGTGATGCATCGGTGGTAATTACCAATGGAGCTGGTTCGGTCAGGAAGGAAAGGCCCACCGAAATGTTCCTTTTGTGGGTCCACCATGCTAGTGCTTGCCCCATAGCCGGCATGATCTTCACCTTGTCGTCGAAGGATCCCTCTGCCTGCTGCCATTGCCGATCCAGTTCCTCCTGTAATGGATGCATCTTTAGTCGGCATAAAGGAATCAGAAGTATGCAAGAGGACATTGTCCCTAGTAGCGACTTGTACGTGAGTACTGAAAGACACTTTTTTCTTGTCAAATTCTTGGCAAGCGTCATGAGACCCAGTTGCCTCTCTGTGGAGGGAAATGCCTAGTTTACAGAGGTGTCCAGAATCGCTCCCAGGAACGTGATCTTCCTTGAAGGTTGAAGGGATAATTTCTCTATATTCAAAATCAGTCCCAGTTCGGCAAATAATTGTAAGCATGCCGTAGTTGACACCTGGGCTGAAGTTTCTGATGCCCCTTTTATCAACCAGTCGTCCAGGTATGGAAACACCTGGTGTCTTAGCTTTCTGAGAAAAGCTGCCACTGGCGCCAGACACTTTGTAAAAATTCTCGGGCTGATTTGAGGCCAAATGGTAGTACTTTGAACTGGTAATGGTCTCCGGCTACTGCAAACCGAAGATACCGTCTGTGGGAAGGATGAACAAGTTACTCACCTTCGGTAACGATATATCTGTAAGAAACATTAGTTAGTTAGATTCCTTACCTTAGAAGATCCCCAGGCGTCAGGCTGGATCCGTAAAGATTTTTCGTCAGCAATACCCTTGCGCGTCGCTAGGCGTCGTCTGTGGCTCCGCGTCCGTCATCGGCGTCGTGATTGCCGGGATGACGTCGGAGTACTTAGACGCCACCCTTGCGCGCTGACATCAGTTCTGTACATAGTTTCAGCGCCAGGAACGCAGAGCCATGCAAGAAACCGACACTGGTGCCATGAAACTAGGGCCCTGAAAGGGATTACCTTAACCCTAGATATCAGTTCGCAGAACGGGAAGCATGGGTGGGGCGGTAAGCAATCTAACTAACTAATGTTTCTTACAGATATATCGTTACCGAAGGTAAGTAACTTGTTCATCTGAAAGAAACATGTTAGTTAGATTCCTTACCTTAGAATAGATACCCCAGCAATATCAACCCCGGTGGTTGGATCTGCGGACCAAGATCACACCAGGAAGTCCTGGAGAACGGAACGGCCAAAGAAGCCGTCTCTCCGGACTTGGCTGTCCAGGCAATAATGCTTGGCAAACGTGTGCAGCGAGGCCCACTTTGCTGCCTGACAAATGTCCTGCAGAGGGACTCCCCGTCCCAGGGCAGTAGTAGCCGCAGTGGCCCGAGTGGAATGGGCCCTCAGCCCTACAGGAGGTTCCTTCTTAGCCAAGGAATAACAGGCCTTAATGCACAAAACGACCCACCGAGAGATGGTCTGCTTGTGCACTGCCCGCCCCTTCTTGGCGCCCACGTAGCCAACAAAGAGTTGGTCTTCCACCCGGAACGGTTTTGTGCGGTCCAGATAGAAGGAAAGCGAATGTTTTGGGTCCAGGCGGTGGAGCCTCTCTTCCTCTTTCTCGAAGGATGCGGAAATAAGGTGGGCAATGTAACAGACTGGCCCATGTGAAAGGCAGCTACCACCTTAAGAAGGGAAGGACAAGTCCTGAGAACAACCTTGTCCGGATACACAGAGAGGAAAGGAGGTTTAGAAGAAAGAGCCTGGAACTCACTCACTCGTCTGGCAGAGGTGATGGCAACCAGGAAAGCAGTCTTAAGAGTCAGAAGACGAAGAGGACAATTATGAAGTGGCTCAAAAGGAGCGCATATCAGATAGGTTAACACCAGGTTCAGGTCCCACTGAGGCATTACGAAAGGGACTAGAGGAAACATGTGAATAATGCCCTTAAAGAATCTAGCAACAACAGGGGACGTGAAAAGAGAAGGCTGACCGGGAAGCCGCAAGACGGCAGAATGAGCTGAAAGATATCCCTTGAGGGTGCCCAGAGCAGAACCCTGCTGGGCCAGGGAAAGAAGAAAAAGGAGAACTTCAGAAAGAGGGGCGGAAAGGGGATCCACAGCCTTTGCTGTGCACCATGCCACAAATTTGTTCTACCTGCAGGCGTATACCGTTTTAGTGGAGGGACGCCTGGCTGCCAGAATGACATCACAGACTTCAGGAGGCAAGTCAAATGGCATCAACTGTCGCCGCTCAATGTCCACGCATGGAGGTGGAGGCTGGACCGGTTCGGGTGGAGGACCGTCCCCTGCTGCTGCGACAGAAGGTCCTCCTGAAGAGGCAGTCGAATTAGGGGATCGATTGACATACTGAGTAGCTCGGGATACCATTACCTTCATGCCCTATCCGGAGCCACAAGGATGACTTGGGCCCGGTCGCGCCTGATCTTGACTGAAAGGCGTACAATAGACCGCAACTCCACTCGCGACGAAAAGCGTCTCCGAGCGAGTGCCGACTTGGAAATGCCAACGCGCAGAACTGATGACATTGCGCGTTCTCTTCGGTGCCGAATAGATCTAACCAAGGCTCTCCACACTGCCGAAAGAGGCCTTGCGCCACGTCCGAGTTCATACGCCATTCGTGATCCATCATGCACCGGCGGCTGAGTTTGTCCGCCCAGACGTTCAGAGAACCTGCCAGGTGTTGAACCACCAGGGTGATGCCCTGATGTTCCAGCCATGTCCAGAGGCGCAGAGCCTCCTGACAAAGGGTCTACGACCCCACCCCGCCCTGTTTGTTGCAATACCACATGGCGGTGGTGTTGTCTGTGAACACCTGCACTACACTTCCCCATACAGAGGGAAGGAATGCCTTCAGTGCAAGCTGGATCGCCCGTAGCTCCAATAGATTGATATGAAGCCGGGACTCCGCCAGAGAACAAAGGCCTCTGATCTCCGCCTCTCCCATGTGGCCCCCCCATCCCAGGAGGGACGCATCCGTCACCACTACATGCTCTGGTTGGGGTAGGGAGAGGGATCTGCCACTGACCCAATCGTGGTCCGTGTGCCACCACTGCAACTGTCTTGCAGTGCCCTCCGAAATCCGGACGTGGTCGGACAGGTTGCCCCCATGTTGGGCCCACTGGAACGTCAGGTCCCACTGCAGAGCCCGCATCCGCCACCCGGCGTGATGTACCAGCAGGATGCAGGAGGCCATTAGACCCAGCAGCCACAGGACCATCCTGACCGAAACTCAGGATTAAGGCTGAAAGATCGGAATCAGAGCCTTAATATCCCGAACCCGCTGTTCTGGAGGATAGACCCGAAACTGAGTCCAGAACCGCTTCAATGAAAAGAAGCTTCTGGGAGGGACTACGATGCGACTTCGGCACGTTGATGGAGAACCCCAACAAATGTAGGAGGTCGGCAGTAGTCTGGAGGTGGGAGACGACTACCTGGGGCGAGCCGGCCTTCAACAACCAGTCGTCGAGATAGGGGAAGACCGGAACCCCTAATCTAAGCAGATGAGCTGTGACCACCGCCATCACTTTCATGAACACCCGAGGGGCACTGGTGAGGCCGAAGGGGAGCACGGTAAATTGAAAGTACTCGTGGCCAACCGTGAAGCGCAGGTAACGCCGGTGGGCCGGCAGGACGGGGATGTGGAAATAAGCGTCCTACAAGTCCAACGCTACCATCCAGTCTCCAGGGTCTAGGGCAGCCAGAACCTGAGCTAAGGTGAGCATCTTGAACTTCTCCTTCCGGAGGAAGGCGTTGACGCTCCTGAGGTCCAAGATAGGGCGCAGGCCCCCTTTTGCCCTTCTTGGGAACCAGAAAGTAGTGGGAGTAGCAACCCCGTCCTACATCTGTCCCAGGAACGCGCTGGATGGCCCCCTTGGCCAAGAGGGCTGTAACTTCCTCTTGTAGAAGTAACAAGTGATCCCCCGACATGCTGTGATACTGCGGTGGCATGGCTGCAGGGGTCCCCTCGGAGGGGAGGGAGTAGCCCTTTCGGACGATTTGCAGCACCCACCTGTCCGACGTGATGGTACGCCAGTGGAGCAGGTGATGGCGAACTCTGCCTCCCACTAGCGTGGAATGGGCCTGAAAAGTCGGACTAGGAAGGCTTTGAGGCAGATGCTGCGTGGGCAGATGTGAGCTGACCGGCTCGCTGTCCCCCTGTTCCGCCTTGGCAGAACCCACGTCCGCGACCGCGTTGAGACTGGTTCAGCGGCCTGTGGCTAGACAGACGTGTGGGAGCGGCCCTTTCTTGGCCACAAAAGGGTCAAAAAGAGGAAGTTTGTGGGCGCGGGGCCGAGAGGCCCAAGGACTTGGCCGTAGCCCTGGAGTCCTTAAAGCGCTCCAGCGCACTATCCGCTTTGTCGCCAAAGAGGCGACGGCCATCAAAGGGCATGTCCATGAGTGTGCTCTGGACCTCCCCAGAGAAATTTGTGGATCTCAGCCAGGCATGGCGACGAACCGCCACCGCCGTCACAATCGCCTTACCTAGCGAGTCCGTGGTGTCAAGCCCACATCGAATTGAGTACCGTGCTGCATCCCGCCCCTCAGCAAGAGCCTGGGCGAGCTGTGTCCGGGCCTCCTCCGGACACTGGGGCAGCACATCCGCCACCGTATCCCACTGGGAGTGGGTGTAACGGTCCAAAAGGCACGCGGTGTTGATAGATCGCAACCCCAAACTGAGGGAGGAAAAGCTTCTTCCCAAACTGTTCCAACCTTTTGGATTCCCGATCCGGAGGAGCGGACGGGAAGGCGGTCTGGGACGTCGAGGCCTGGATAACCAGGCTCTCAGGGGTGGGGTGCACGGACAGACAGCTGGGGTCGCCTGGTGCAGGGCGGTGGCGCCGGGCCACGTTCCAGTCCACAGGAGTGACTGTGGAGGGGTTGAACCAGGTGCCCATCAGAACGTCAGTCAGTGCTTCATTGAACTGCAGTAGAGGCTCCGAAGAGCTTACTGGCGGTTGAAGCACTTCAGTGAGGTTAGTCCTCACGGCCACTGCAGGGAGCTCCAGATGAAGGGCTTCAGCAGCCCTGCGCAGCACCACAGAATAGGTTGCACCCTCCTCTGTAGCCACGGAGAGAGGAGGAATGAAGCCAGTGTCAGGGGAGGTGTCAAGACCACTGGCATCCCCCAGCTCTTCTGCCCAGTCCTGATCAAACTGGCACTGCTGTGCCAGAGGGTCCTCAGACCCCTTCCAGTCGTCCCCGTCATCCGACTCCTGGTAGACAGGTTGAAAGGACTGAGCCGGGCGGTAGATGAATTACTCATCCATTGGTGCCGAAGACGGTGCCGGGCGGCGCTGCTCCGATATCGGGCCCGGACCGGGGCTAAAACTGGGGACGACGTCGTCCGAAGACGGCGCCAGGGGTGGCACCATAGGGGTCAGCGCCGGGGTCGTAAGGTCAACCGGTGTCGACCGGGACCCAGGCCTGGATCCCACGGGGGCCTGCGGCGACGGGACCGAAGTTGACGACTGCGCCGGGGCCGGAGCCGCCGGCTCACTAGGACTCCCAGTCGGACCTGCAGGGCCCGAAAGCATCGGCAGGCCTCGATGGCGGAGCGAGACTCCTCATGGCCACGAGGAAGTTCTGAATGTCGCCCGGAGTCGCATTAGGTCCAGGGACCGGAGGGTATGGGGCCGGATGCGACTCCTGTGGATCCGACTGAGCCGCGTGGGTGGTGCCACCCGAACCCTCAGCCAAGTCGCGCAACCGGCAAGGGAAGTCAGAAGAGCAATGTCGCTTCTTCGACGACTTCTTACTGTGCCTCGACTTACCGGAAAGCGAGGACTTCGACCCCGACGAGCGGTGATGGCTGCGGTCTGCGACCGGCCCCTCGACCTCGAGGAGCTTGCGGGACCGCTCCCGCCTAGCCTTCGAGGTCAAGGCCCGGCAGTCGGGGCACGACTCAACATAATGGTCAGCACCAAGGCAGTAGAGACACCGAGGGTGGTGATCCGTAACCGAGATCGGTCGGTGACAGGCGTCGCACGGCTTTAAACCGGGCATCCCTACCGGCACCAGGAGTCGAGGTCGATTCGAAAAATGAACCAAAGAAGTTCAAAACGTTTAGTCAAAAAGTGACTAAAGGGTATGCTCTTCCCGGATCTGCGCTTACTGGCGCAGAAAAAAGAAGAACTGACGTCAGCGCGCGAGGGCAGCATCGAAGTACTCCGGCGACGTCATCCCGGTGATTACGACGACAGACGCGGAGCCGCAGACGATGCCTAGCGACGCACAAGGGTATTGCCGACGAAAAATCTTTCCGGATCCAGCCTGACGCCTGGGGATATTCTAAGGTAAGGAATCTAACTAACGTGTGTGAGAAAGTGGCTCTGTATATACTGTTCCCAAATAGGTACAGGGTGTACAGAGTCCACAGTCCCCAGAAGTTTGGTAGAGGCTAAAGTTAGATATAACCTTACTCTCTAAAGTGGTAGCTTGGTCGAGCAGTAAGGCAGTATCAGATGACAGTGTAAAGCATTTGTTGCACACACTCAGCCAGCAAATGGTCTCACACATTCAATAACTGAACTCTAGGCTAATAGTTTATTTATAAAAAAAATATATGCTTGTTTCATTTTAGAACCAACAATAGGTATTAAAATATACTTTCTCAGAATGAGATGCTTTATATAAATACTTTTGCAATATGCAATTGACTTGTGTAGAAAGTTACAAGTGGTTGCAATAGGCAACACAATTCTAAACACAATAATGCGTTGAGTTCAATGGAAGTTTCAAGTTATTTGCCACAGATTACTTTTAGGATTACTCTTGTAATTCCAGGACTGGATCCTAGATTCAGCCCTGGGTCAATACTTGGAATCAAGTGATAAAAGTCGACTTAATTACTGTGATGATTTTTAGGCAATATTTTGCTATTTTAAAAGTTGACACTTAGAAAATATTTCATAGAAAACAGTCAATGATTCCCTATGGCAGAAAATTCAAGTTGCAGGTATAGTATGATCTTGTTACTTTTGTAATCCAGTACTAGGTGCCTAGACTCAGTACTGGGACCTTTATTCAAAACAGTTAAGTAATTACGTTTTCAGATATTATACAATTTTTAAAGAATATTTAAAGTTTGCAGAAATTGACACTTAGAAGAAATTTCAGAGAAAAACAGTCAATGATTTCCTATGGGAGAAAATTCGGTTACTGGTAAGTACAGTTGTAAGTATTTTTCAGAGTCAGTGCTGGCCACCAAGATCCAGCACTGGGAGCTCACCTAAGAGCAGGTGAGTATTTTCGTGAATATTTTAAGTCCACACTTAGAATAAATTTCAGGAAAGCCAGTCAATGTTACCCTATGAAGAAAATTGATTTATCGGTTTGAAGGTAAGTACTCGACTGGCAGAGTTAAGGTTCTGGGCATAGACTCAGGGGTCTCCCAGAATCAGGTAGGTACAGTTGGTTCACCCTCAGCAGCACAAGGGCAGCCGGGTGAAGAAAGAGTTAGGCCCAATGTTATCCTATGAGAGGTAGGGGGGCCTTGGTTGGTGGCTGCTGACTAGCAGGCCACGCGGCTGTGGGAGCTGGGCTCCTGGTCACTTACTCAGGGCAAGTGGGGAAGTAGATAGGTGTCGAGGTTACACTGCCAGGGCCACTCGGGCGGCTGGGTACAGGGTGCTTTTGAGCCTACGGGCGCTCAATTGATTTCAATGGGAAATCTCCGGTTTAGAAAAAGACTGCAAGCTCGGGGACGAAGATTCTTCAGGTGCCACCACCACTTTTAGAGGTAAGTTGGGTAGTTGGAGGATAGGTAGGTACCCCGGGATTGGGCACAGGGGGCCGCGGGGCGCCGGGGTGCCTTTTGATGTCGGGAAATCTTACCCTCTGTTGATCGCGGTTGGTGGGGGGCACCTGGTTCTGAGGCTGCAGGCTTCTTCAGGAGTGTCGAGGGGGGTCCTTGGGTGCCGGACTCAGGGTCACAGTCACCGTGGGGTCGTCCTCGTGGTCTTTGTTCACTCCGGCACAGGCCAGGCCTGGCGGGTGCAGAGTGGGCTGGGTTCGCGGTTCTGGGCTGCTGCCAGGGATTAGAAGTAGATTTTGAGTAGAGCCTCTACTCATGGTAGTCCCAGTGGGCTTAGAGTCAAAAGGTAGCCAGGTCCTCCGGGGTTTGTGAGGTTGCTGGCCACAAGAGATGCCGGGTTGGAGCAGAAGCAGGTTCGAGGGTTGACAGGCCGGTAGGACTAGGGCCAAAGCAGTTGATGTCTTCCTCCTCTTAGCAGCTGCAGGGCAGGCCTTCTTTCTTCTAACTCTTCTTCGGATTTCGGAATCTGGGGAAGGAGGGTTCAGGGTGCCCCTAAATACTAGATGTAGGGGCGTTACAGGTAGGTGAAGGGCAGGGACCAATGGGTCCCTGTCCTGGGGTGGGAACACCCCCTTATCCTGCCTCTCTCCTGTGGGGGGGGGCAGTAGCCTAATCCTGATTGGGAAGGGTGTTATACCCTGAGTTTTACATTAATTGTAATTAGCCTAGGTCTTCCTAGCTGCTCAGCCAGAGTGAGAGATGGTAACGGAATGTTGGTGTGACTGTGATGAATGGAATGCCTGGGTGCCTGTGTGGATGAGTGATGACAGTTGGAGATGGGCTGAGCAGCTAGGCAGGCTGCTCCTGGTGGGGCTGTAATGGGGGCTGTAATAGGCCAAGTAGGAGCTGGTGTAGGAGCTGGTATATGGCAGAACCAAGTCTGATGTTACCTGGAACTGGAACTAATAAAGAAGATTTAGAAACCTACAACCACCTTCATGTAAGAGCACAACATAATTTTTGGCGACGAGCGGACCTGGACCCAAGCGTACTCAAGCACTGAACAGTAACCCAGGAACTACAAAGAAACCAGCGCAACTACAAAGAAAAAAGAAAGAAAAATACCAGCGCAACTACGAAGAAAAAAGAAAGAAAAATACATGAAACAGAATGGAGTAAAAGGCAAGCCGGCCCCACCAGTGTCCTGTCATCGGACGGCCCCAACCTGTGTCCTGCCTGATCTTGCGCCATGGACTTGACCACAGTTATGGTCTGTATGTTAGGGTATGGATTGACTGGCTTTCACCCTACCACTTCCTTTTGAATCTTCTGTATGGATGTATCTACTGCGCAAAGGAATGTGGCTGTTCAAGATGTGAGTTGTGGTCCAACTCAGTGAAGTAAATTCACAGGTGCCACACAGGAGCGGTGTGGTTCTGCTAAGATTGGTACTTGTATGGCACTTAGAAAGTACAAGCAGCGTGAGTGAACAAGGTGGAAATAACGTGCCTGGAAGTTGCTATACAAAGCAACATGTTATAAATTTCTGGACAATATTCCTACAATTCGTTTATACCCACAAGTTTTGCTTCAAATTGGGAAGTCTACTCCTTTGAAATGTTTTTCCACATTGAGTGTACACAGCATGGATGCAGCAGACGTCATGTTTCACATGGAAAGTTGTTCTGCAGTTAATCTGTCTACTGCCAGTGGTGAGCGCTATTCAAGAGGCGCCTGCATATTGCTTTTGTCATCTAAAACGTTGATTTGATATTAGTGCACTTCAAAAGGAGTTTTTGCCTCGTCTAAATATATGCTCGGTTTTTGGACTTGAGGCGATCTTAGTGTTGGGAGTGTGAAAAAACTGGCGCTGGGACTGTTGTGGATATAAAGGATCCTATGACTTCCACCAGAGGAGTTTTTCCATGGAGTGCGTAGCGGTGGTTTTCTAGCATAGAAGTGATTTATGAGTATTTGATGCCGGTGATTTTTCTGCCTGTGACACTTGCGGCCATTTCCAAATGTTGGCGTAGTGGGGCAAATATTTGTTGTGAGACATTATAGTTTTTTAATTGTCCCTGTCAGCCTTTCAGATTGGCAGTTTAACCGCTATGTGTGGTTCGAAATTGTAGGTGCGTGTCTTGCTTAGCGCGCGCTCTTACCTTCACGAGGATCTCCGATGGTTCTTGCTGCATGGTTGTTTTTGGCGCATGCACGCGCCGTGAGCCACCCCGCGCACGTAACAAAACGTGCCGCCATCTTGGGTTTACAGGCGAACTACTGTGTGCCCTCGTTATTGCTATCTATGCTGCTTCACGCTTGTCTCAATAAAGTTTTATCTTTTAGATGGGATCCGGGCACAAACCACAATGCATTGTGATTTGACTGTGAGTACTTGTGGAACCATCGTCGTTGAGGCATTCTTTGGGTAAGAATCTCCATTTCATGTATGTTGGAGGTAATGTTACACCGGAGCCAAAAAGGACCATGTGTGACAATATGCTGTGTGGGCAACGTTTCATTTTGGTGAAGACCCGTTTTCTGGTACTCATATTGTAAGGTCTCACCTGCTCCTTTGGTTACTTTTTGCTTTGTGAGTGTTATTTCTCTTATAGGTTATGTAGTTAGTCATCGCTCTGGAGCTCACTGCTTGTTCTGGCACAACTCAGGTGAGAAATCACTCACCGTGTAGGACACAGTTTGGTAGTGTTCTAAGGTTATTGAATTTGTGCTTGTATTCACCCTGCAATGTTTTCATATTACATGATGCCACAGTTTTAGGCTCTTTAATTGGTTGGGATGTACTTGTCTCATGGTGGGTGGACATCACTGGTAATCTCTTACTTGAGGGGGGTTCTGGTCTTGATGGGTGGTTTCCCCACTTTTGTGTAAGTCGTCCTGCGCTTCACATGTTCTCCTGTGTAAGTCGCCCTGCGCTACAGATGTAGTATTTGTGTAAGTCGTCCTGCGCTTCAGATGTTGTATGTGTGTAAGTCGCCCTGCGCCTCACATGTTGTCCTGTGTAAGTCGCCCTGCGCTACAGATGTAGTATGTGTGTAAGTCGTCCTGCGCTTCATGTGTTGTCTTGTGTAAGTCGCCCTGCGCTTCAGATGTTGTATGTGTGTAAGTCGCCCTGCGCCTCACATATTGTCCTGTGTAAGTCGCCCTGCGCCTCACATGTTGTCCTGTGTAAGTCGCCCTGCGCCTCACATGTTGTCCTGTGTAAGTCGCCCCGCGCTTCAGTTGTGGATTGTGTGTAAGTCGCCCTGCGCCTCACTGTGTGTACCCTCTATGTGGTCCATAGTGTGGTACACGTGTATTTGTAGTGTTGGTTCACCCTTGTTGTTTGTGTCTGGCCCGGGTGTTTGTCGTGTGGTGTGTTCACTTTTCACTACATGGTGTTAAAATGTTCAGGGGGAAGGATGGTGTTACTAGTAGTATGTAATTTAGGTTGTTTCATAATTTATACTCCTTCCCAAAAGTACGCAGTGCATGTATTTTATATGTCGTATTTTGCCCATCTTTTCTTTATTTGCATTGTTCTCACTGTAGTGATGTTTTACTTTTAGTTGTATTCTTTAGGTATGAACATTACTTCTTATTTTATGTATAGTTTTCTACTTTGGTATTGTAATCTTTGTTTTCATTTTAAAAGGAAAGGGATAATGTTATACCCTGAGTTTTACATTAATTGTAATTAGCCTAGGTCTTCCTAGCTTCCTAGCTGCTCAAACAGAGTGAGAGATGGTAACGGAATGTTGGAGTGACTGTGATGAATGGAATGCCTGGGTGCCTGTGTGGATGAGTGATGACAGTTGGAGATGGGCTGAGCAGCTAGGCAGGCTGCTCCTGGTGGGGCTGTAATGGGGGCTGTAATAGGCCAAGAAGGAGCTGGTGTAGGAGCTGGTATATGGCAGAACCAAGTCTGATGTTACCTGGAACTGGAACTAATAAAGAAGATTTAGAAACCTACAACATGGCTACCAGTGTCTTCATGTAAGAGCACAACAAAGGGCTTCCCATCTTCAAGATGGCGAGAGCTCAGAGGGGTGGGGTTGGCAGGCTGGCACATCCCCCGTCCTTATTTGGGGTTTCCGACCAAGCTTCCTGCCAGAGTGGGGGGTTGCAGTGACCTGGGGAAGCTCACAGAGGCGGCATGCCTTTGAAGCTTCCCCCTTCCCATCCTGGGGGAGGAGATTTAGCACCTCGCCCGGGATGTGCATTATTGCAGGCCCAGGAGAGCAGGGGCTCTCCTACCCAGGGGTCCAGCAACATGTCTGCTGTGTGGCAGCCTAGGCAGCCTCAGAACAGACGTGGATTGAAGGTTAGGTTTTAGGGGGCATCTCTAAGATGCCCTCTGGGGTGCTTGGTACATTAAATCCCACACTGGCATCAGTGCGGGTTTAATGTGCTGAGAAGTTTGATACCAAACTTCTCAGTCTTCAGTGTTGCCATTATGGTGCTGTGGAGTTCGTGTTGGACGAGCTTTCATCACCATGTGCTCTTAAATGGCAGCACTGCACTTACAGTGCCCAGAATTGGACCTGGGTACTGTAGGGGCGGGCGGGCGGGCGGGCGTGTGTGTGTGTGTGTGTGTGTGTGTGTGTGTGTGTGTGTGTGTGTCAAAGGGTACAGGGCCTCTAAGGGTGGCACAATGAGTGCTGCAGCCCTTAGAGGCCTTCCCTGGTCACAAGGTCCTGGGTACCTAGGGTACCATTTACTAGGGGCTGACATGTGGCCAGGGTTTGCCAATTTGTGTTTTAGGGAAGGAACATAGGCCCTGGGCACCTGATTGGCAGGAGTCCAGGGCACACTCAGTCAAAGTAAATTCAGCAAAAAGTGGGGGCATACCATGCAAGAAAGATGGCACTTTCTCACAACTAAGCATTGCTTTTTTATATACCGGAGACTCCCGTCTCGACGACGGGGAATGATTCAGGCATGTGAATCTATGAAAGCTCCAATACTGGAGTAAATATTGAATTTAATGGCTTTACTGGGGTTGGAGGTCAGTAGCCAATGGCTTCTGTCCCTTAGGGTGACTACACCTTAGGGTGACTACAACCTTCAAGTGCCCCCTCCCTTTAGGGAGAGGGGCACATCCCTGTTTCTATTTGGCCTAATTCTCCAATTCAAGATGGAGAATTTTTAAGAGAGGTGTTCACCTCAGCTCCAGGTAACTCTTGGGATATGGCAAGCCAAGGTGGACACTAGTACTCTGTTTACTAATTTTCTCACCTCTTCTGCTACCAAAAGTGGGGCGGCCTGAGGGGAGGGGGGGGGGGGTGGGGGGGGCAGGAGTGCGGGATTTGGGCATCCCCACTATTTGGAGCAGCCCAAATCAACATAACACAAGGCGAGAGCCTTTGAGGCTCACCGCCATATGTTGCTATGCCTGCTAGGGGGAAGTGAGAAGCACCTCCACCAAGAGTAGGCTTTGTTTCTGGCCTCCGAGAGCACAGAGGCTCTCACCCCATGAGGTCAGAAACCAGTCTGGTGGCGGCTGGCTGGCAGGGACCAGTCAGCCAATACACTAGAAGTCAGTAGTTTTTCAGGGGTATCTCCAAGATGCCCTGTGAGTGTATTTTATAATAAATCCAACACTGGCATCAGTCTGGGTTCATAATGCTGAGACGTTTGATACAAAACCTCTTAATCTTCAATAAAGCCATCTTGGAGCTTTGGCGTTCGTAATGACAAACTCCTAGCCCATGTACTCAAAATGGCTTCACTGCTCTTGACTCAGACTCATGCAAGAATGGACTCAAATGCTGTAAGGGCATACTGCTCATGCTGCTATGCCCTCACCTGTGGTATAGTTGTGAGAAAGTGCCCTACTTCTTGCATGATATGCCCCCACTTTTTGCTGAATTGCCGATGTTCTTTGAGTGTGCCCTGGGCTTCTGCTAATCAGGTACCCAGGGCCTATGTTCTTTCCCTAAAACTGCATTGAAGCCTAAACCCAATTGGCATCTCTGGCCACATGTCAGCCCCTGGTAAATGATACCACAGGTACCCAGGGCACTGTGACCAGAGAAGTCCTCGAAGGGCTGCAGCAATTATTGTGCCAACCTCAGAGACCCTGTACCCTGACACTCATACACTGCCTTTGCAGACTGAGTGCCTTGGTGCAGAACAAAGTGAAGAGTCGACATGGCACACATCCCTGTGCGCCAAGCCCACAACCACTGCCCTGGCATACATCAGTCACCCCTCAGGAGCATGAGCCCTGTACCCCTACAGTGCCCAAGTCCATTCCTGGGCACTGTAAGTGCAGTGCTGCCATTAAGAGTATATGGTGCTGGGAGTTTGTCATTACGAACTCCACAGCACCATAATGGCTACACTGAAGACTGGGAAGTTTGGTATCAAACTTCTCAGCACATTAAACCCGCACTGATGCCAGTGTGAGATATAATGTAAAATGTACCACAAAGGGCATCTTAGAGATGCCCCCTGAAACTCGACCAACTCCTAGTTACCTGACTGAGTGGCTGCTTAGGCTGCCACCACCAGACATGTTTCTGGACCACTGGGTCGAGAGATTGCCGCTCTCGGGGTCCTGAAACGATGCACCTCCTGGGATGAGGTGCCAAGCCTCCTCCCCCAGGATGGGCAGGGTTCACGAAGGAGAAGCTTCAAAAGGCATGCCGCCTTTGTGAGCTTCTCCAGACCAATTGCTGCTTTCAGCAACTGGTTCCCACTGGTTTTCCCAAGTGAGGAAAGGTGGTGTGCCCACCTCTGCCAACTCCATCCCTCAGGTGGGGGAGGCGAGGTGAAACACAACCTCGAGCCCCTGCCATCTTGAGGATGGGGGGACTGAGCCAACCAGGGACAAGCTCAGGCCCACCTCCCACAGGAGAGTGGCAGAATAGGGGGTGTTCCCACCCCACGGAAGGGACCCATTGATCCCTGCCCTTTATCTACCTGTAACGCCCCTACATTTAGTATTTAGGGGGCACCCTGAACCTTGCTTCCTCAGATTAGAAACCACAAGAAAAGAAGATAAGAAGAAGGACCGAAGAGCGGTGCAGAGCTAACAAGAGGACGACGCCCACTGACTTGGCCCCAGCCCTACAGGCCTGTCTCCCCTCGAACCTGCTTCTGCGAAATCCCGGCATGTCCTGCAGCCAGCAACCTCACAAACCCCGGAAGACCTGCCTGCCTTCACTTCAAGGACTATCTCCCGAGAACACTGGACGTGTTTAAACTGCGGCTTCTGGTTCCAGCCAGAGACCGCAAATCCAGCGCACTCTGCACCCGCCGACCCCAGCCCGAGCTCGAGTGAACCAACACCACAAGGAGGTCCCCCCGGTGATCCTGACCAGAGATCCGGCAACCCCAGACCTGCCTCAAGCCTCGAGACGACGCCTGCAGCCTCAATCCAGAGGACCCCATCCTACCGCGACCAGAGCAGGTAAGAAAATTTGACGTCCCAAGGTACCCCTGCACCCGACGCCCCACGGCCTTGTATGCCCAAACCAACGGTGCCTAACCAACCCACGACATCCCAACTTACCCCTCGAAGTGGTGGTCGCACCCAGAAGATACTCGTCCCGAGCCTGCAGTGTTTCTTTGCCCCGGAGGTTCTCCATTGGAAACAACAGGGCACACGACCTCAAAACAGCACCCGGCCGCCGTAGTGCCGCTGAGGGTGCACCTTTGTTGCTACTTTGGTCCCCAACTTGCCCTGAGCTAAACCCTAGGAGCTTTGCTCACACAGCTGTGTGGCCTGCTAGCCAGCAGCCACCAACCGGAAGCCCCCTATCCTCCATAGGATAACATTGGGCCTCAACACTCTGCACCCAGCCGCCCTAGTGCCGCTGAGGGTGCAATCTCAGTGCATCACTGACCCTGGGGGACCCCTGAGTCTAACCCCAGAACCTTAACTCCCACAGTCGGTTACTTGCCTGCAAACCGATAACCTGTTTTCCTTCCATAGAACGAGTGTGAAGTTGAAACTTGAAATATTCCTTAAAAATCGAAACAATAACCAAAACGCATTTTCTCAACTATTTTCAGGAAATGTCCCAGTGCTGAATCTAGGCATCCAGCACGGAGTTAGAAAAAGTAACTTACCTGCAATTTGTTGAAAAAGCCTATTCATTTCAATGTACTGCATTTGCTAAGTGCTTCATACTACTGCTCCCCTGTAAATCAAACAAAGTACATTTCTTATTGCATTTTTCAACTGTTCTATATCCAGTAACTTATTACTGAAGAGTATTTAATGCTTACCTGTACCAGGCTTGCTTGGTTCTAAATATAAACAATATATTTTTATACAAAAACAATTGGCCTAGAGTTCAGTCCTTGGGTGTGTGAATTAATTTGCTGACTGAGTGTGTACATCAAATGCTTAACACTGTCCTCTGATACTGCCTTACTGCTCGACCAAGCTACCACTTTAGAGAGTAAAGTTATAGCTAACTTTAACCTCTACCTACCTTTGGGGACTCTTATATACACTGTACCTCACTTTGGTGCAGTATATATAGAGCCAGTTTCTTACAATAGTGCACTCTGCCTTAGAGCTGTAAGGCCTGCCAGAGGGGTGACACACCTATGCCACAGGCAGAGGTGTGAAGGCATGGCACCCAGTTTGGTGTACCATGTCAACTCTTAGTTTAGTCACACTACAACACATAGCCTGCAATGGCAGTGTGTATGTGTTTGGCATCGGGCCCCTTAGCACCCTTATACATGCTGCAGTCTTTAAGGACCCTCTCTGGTCCCTCAGTAACATCCTTAAATTTAGCATTAAAGGGCTTCCCTGAACCTTGTTCCTCAGATTAGACGACCTACAAAGAAGAAGGACCGAAGAGTCGTGCAGCAGTGGAGAAGACAACAACTGACTTGGCCCCCAGCCCTACAGGCCTGTCTCCTCCACCAGCAACCCTGCTCAAAGAAATTGGTGTCCGGTGGCCAGCAACTGCAGAGACCTGAGCTGCCTTCAATAAAGACTTTCTCCTGTGGACACCGGATATGGCCAGCAAAAGCAACCTTCAACAAGAACTCCTGTGCCTCCTAGAACTACGAGTCCTCACCACTCTGCACCAGTCACCCTCGGCCCAAGTGCAGGTGGTCCAACGATCCAGTGACATCCTGATCTGTAATCCAGCGTTTGAGGACCTCTTCTGAATTTTCCCACGATGCCTGAAGCCTCATCTTGAAGGGCCCCCCGACCGAAACCAGATCTGGTGAGAGAAACCCAACTTCTAAAGACACCACTCAACCCGCAGCTCTCAGGCTTTGGAGTGCCCAACCGACGGTGTCCCGGCATCCCCCAACTATCCAACTCAATTCTCCAGTCATTGGATTCCTTCAGGCAGTCTTCTGGACCGAGCCTGCAGCCTTCATCTCCAACCGAGGATCTCCATTGGTTTCTATAGGACAGCCGACGCCCCATTTGCACCCGGGACGCCCCTTTGTCACTGGTGGTGCAGCTTTGGTGCTTGTTGGTGGCCCCTACAGTGCTGACCTCAACCTCCAGGGCCTGTGTCCCTGAACCGCGTGTACTTACCTGCTTCGCGGTACCCCCAGCTTCTATAGGCTAACATTGAGCGCAGTGACCTCTGCACCCAGCTGCTCCAGTGCCACTGGTGGTGCAGTACCTACCTTGGTCCGACCGTTGCCAAGTGTTGGTCAAAACCGCCAAAGACTGAATTTGTAAATCGAGTGCTTACCTGAAATTGACTTACCTGTCTTTCCTCCCATAGGATTGCATTGATTTCTCTCTATATTGCACTAAGTGTTTATACTGAGAACTGTAGAGTATCTTATTGATATTGAAAAGTATTTCATGCACCTGTAAAGTATTTCAAATGCTTATACAAACATTTGCCATCTGTATATTGAAAGTACTGCATAACTGAAAAAGTCTACTTGCCTGTAACTAAGTTCCACTTGGTTCCTAACATTAAAGTAACTAAAGTAATATTTTTATAAACATTGGCCTGGAGTTAGTCATTGAGTGTGTTTGCTGCCTTGTATGAGTGTACACAAAAAATGCATTCACACTACCCTCTGATAAGCCTGACTGCTCAGCCCAGCTACCACTAAATTGAGAGTAAGGTAGTATCTACTTTATCCTCTGCTATGTGTTTGGGGACTTACTGGACTCTGCACACTATATCTCTTTTTGATATGGTATATACAGAGCCCGATTCATACTACGTACCCTTGTATGGAGTCGGGCTCGGAGTATGAACTGCCTCTACTGGTAGCCAGTATTATCTGTACATTTGTTGGCGCTGACTGTGCTTCCGTTTCTTGTTGCTCTTGACTGAGGTCTAGCGACAGATCCCGGAAGATATATAGAGCATCTTCTGTGCGTCACTGCATGGCTGTAAGAGCCTAACGATGCTCTCTTCATTTGACGCGTCTTTTTAGATCTGAACACTAAGCACGCCTTACAGGATTTTTTTTGTGTTCTGGAGATAAACCTAGATTACATACTTTATGTAAATCCTATCTGGAATATTTAGCGTGGCAGTTAGGTCAAAAACTGAAGGGCGTATTTTCCATTCTTCGTGGACATATTTCTGTATAATGAAGTTGAAGTAGTGGAGTAACGCCGCCCCCAGGCGGGAACTATGAATATAGAGGTATTACCAGTTTCTGTCTTTCGGATCTGTGATTTATCGGCTCGGAAACAATACCGAAAGCCTAACAAGCATTTGCAATGCAATAGGTCTCGCAGTTACGAGAGTTTCAGCTATTTGCATTGTAAATAACAATGCCTTTTATTTATGTTTTTTTAAAAATTAATAAATAAAAGGCATTATCATTTGCAATGTCAATAGCTCAAACTCGCGTAAATGCGAGACCTATTGCATTGCTAATGCTTGTTAACAGATAGGGTCTGCTGTCTCTTCCTGGTCTGAATGTAACCCCTTCTCCTACGATGTTGGATGGGTGTTGCACACACAGGACCCCATTTGCAAAGCCATTTGTGTAAGCCTAGTTGTCATGTGTAAATAATTTAACTACAAAATCCCCGAAATCTTTTAACTAGGACACACTTGCAGTATTCTCCCACACTTGCGCCTATCCTCAGACTGGCCCGTGAGGAATGGTGGCACGGAGGGGGTGAGGAGGGGCGCTCTGATGGAGTGAGTGATTCGAAGGCGAGGCCTGGGGTCCCCGGGATTCGGCTGCGTGCACCGTCTGAACAGTGGGAGGCACACCAAGCAGGCAGGCTGGGATAGGAATCCATATTTCTCCCTGACAGGAAGGCGATCCGTTATCAGCTTGGAAGCCCTCGCGAGACGTCTGCGGTTAGACAAAAACAATATACAAGTGCGAAGCGAAACCAACCGCCGCAATTGAGAAGGAGGGTATGGGGGGGTTGAGGAAAGCAACATAGAATACAGTCAGTTGCATTTGGTGGTATTGTAATAGGAACATAACCAAAGTAGGAAGCACTATTGAAGTGCTTAAACATAAAGAAGTGGGGTGGGGGAAAGCAACATAGAATACAGTCAGTTGCATTTGGTGGTATTGTAATAGGAACATAACCAAAGTAGGAAGCACTATTGAAGTGCTTAAACATAAAGAAGAGGGGTGGAGGAGACGGGAGAAAAAACAGATAGGGGTACGAGGGTGAGACAGAAGAAGCAAAAGGGATGGGGCAGATAAGATGTGAGTGTGTGAAAGTAATCGCGATCACATCAAAGCGGCCGTGCGGCCCGCGAAAGTGAAAGCAAACGAGTGCTTTCAGGCCTCCAAATGGTGCGCGCACCCGGCCGACGCACATGCACTGTATTTGGAGGCCTGAAAAGCCACTGTTTGCACTTCCAAAACTCGCTTACTATAAGTCTTGCCAGAGCAGCGCTAACGCGCTGTCTCAGGCGAGACCTAAAAAGCCATCTAACAAAGGAGCCAAGGAACATGCACAACACACACTGGACGAGGAGTCTATACCTCGTGACTCAAAAAGACCTTTTAGAAGAAAAACAACTTGTAATCGCCCAAGCCCAACACTAGATGGCAGGATAACGTTATGCATATGTATCTACGGCCAACACATGCTACGAATACAATTCGATGTCTTGAAAGGAAAATTATGATGTAAGGGGTTGAAGCTGCTGGTTTTAAAAGCACAATTACTCAGCACAGCTGTTTCAGATGCATGCACCAGTGATACACTTGATGACCTTAGCGATAGGCTCAGTGGATCTCTTAGTCACCTCAGGAGTCTGACGGGATTCTTTTTTACTAAATTTAAATGGCAACTTTATTTTCAACTTCTCAGGTGTAGGGCTAGCTAGCTACGTTTTTATCCTGCCTCCATATACACCAAAGTTAGCCTTACATCTATATACTTAAGCATTTTCTTCAAGCATGTGAAACAAAGGTACTATTTTCTGAAATTGTGGTCATGGTGCTGCACTTTGAATGCTCATGTTCCATGTAGGCATTTCTTTTCAACATGCAGTACACTTCGCAAAAAGTAAAACAAGCACAACCTCTTCTCTGATGAATTTAGTACTGAAAACTTAAGACTGTTTTAATTTATAAAAAATAAAAAAAAAACTGGAGAAGGGCCCCTGATGATTACTTCCAACCAACATCTGCAGAACATTTGCCAGCTCGTGCCTCTGTGAGGGGCATAGCTGACAGAGCTCTCCGCCTATCCACCTAACTGGTCAGATTTCGGGTGATTAAAGGAGGATAGGCTGCATGTAGTATATGTATGTTTCCTACGTTATTTAAGTACTTTATAAGGGACTGCTTCATAAAATTGCCTACCAAGGATTACCAGCCGAATCGGGAATATTTACACATGTGAATCTATGAAAAATCTACTCTTTGGAGAACATGCCCAAACCAAATGACAGAAAACAAAAAGCAATCTGAGGTGGAATCTGGCTCCTAGTGCAATGTGGGTTTCATGAAGGTATCACTCACCTTGAAACTGAAAGCACTTCTTCAAAGAAAAACAAGCTGTGATACTTTGAACCTAGGAGCATACACAGAATGTGATCTAAAGCAGTACAAGTTGCAAATACAAATATTTGTGTCAATGAATGTATTTTTGTAGGTAAGGTTTCAGTACTCTCCTCATGCCTACTGTATGTAAAGATCGTGCTTCTGAAAACGAAGGATTCCAAAAGAATGATGGAAGTGAAACTGACTGATTAATATGAAAATCATGCCACTTTAGGTAGAAATCCTGGATGAGATCTCAATTGTCCTATTCTTTTGGAACACTGTCGAGCATAGGTACTCACAAACTTTCTCTCGGGGGCCAAATTTACAGTGTGGTTTGTGGCCGATGGCCGCACCGGTGGGGGCGGGGGCAGTGGGGGAGGGGGCGGGGCTAGAGCAAAAAAAAAAACTGTAACCATCATGAGGTTGAACACAGGCCCCTGCAGCGGCCGCCTTCGTCCACTGAGCCACCAGACCCGACATTCACACATCTCTATCTATCTCTCTCGCTCTGTCTCCCTCTATCACTCTCTCTCTCTCTCTATCTATCACTCTCTCTATCACTCTCCCTCCCTCTGTCTATCACTCTCCCTCTCTCTCTCCCTCTCTCTCTCCCTCTATCACTCTCCCTCTCTCTCTCTCTCTCTCCCTCTATCACTCTCCCTCTCTCACTCCCTCTCTCACTCCCTCTGTCACTCCCTCTGTCACTCCCTCTCTCACTCCCTCTGTCACTCCCTCTGTCTCTCCCTTTGTCTCTCCCTCTGTCTCTCCCTCTGTCTCTCCCTCTGTCTCTCCCTCTGCCTCTCCCTCTGTCTCTCACTCTGTGTCTCCCTCCCTCACTCTGTGTCTCCCTCCCTCACTCTGTGTCTCCCTCCCTCACTCTGTCTCAGTCCCTCCCTCACTCTGTCTCAGTCCCTCCCTCCGTATGTCTCCCTCCCTCTTGTCTCCCTCCCTCTTGTCTCCCTCCCTCCCTCTGTCTGTCTCCCTCCCTCTGTCTCCCTCCCTCTTGTCTCCCTCCCTCTGTCTCCCTCCCTCCCTCTGTCTGTCTCCCTCCCTCTGTCTCCCTCCCTCTGTCTCCCTCCCTCTGTCTCCCTCTCTCTGTCTCCCTCCCTCTGTCTCCCTCCCTCTGTCTCCCTCCCTCTGTCTCCCTCCCTCTGTCTCCCTCTGTCTCCCTCTGTCTGTCTCCCTCTGTCTGTCTCCCTCTGTCTCCCTCTGTCTGTCTCCCTCTGTCTGTCTCCCTCTGTCTGTCTCCCTCTGTCTGTCTCCCTCTGTCTGTCTCCCTCTGTCTGTCTCCCTCTGTCTGTCTCCCTCTGTCTGTCTCCCTCTGTCTGTCTCCCTCTCTCTCCCTCCCTCTCTCTCCCTCCCTCTCTCTCCCTCCCTCTCTCTCCCTCCCTCTCTCTCCCTCCCTCTCCCTCTGTCTCCCTCTCCCTCTGTCTCCCTCTCCCTCTGTCTCCCTCCTGTCTCCCTCTCCCTCCTGTCTCCCTCTCCCTCCTGTCTCCCTCTCCCTCCTGTCTCCCTCCGCCTCCCTCCCTCTGCCTTCCTCCCTCCCTCTGCCTTCCTCCCTCCTTCTGCCTTTCTCCCTCCGCCTCCCTCCCTCTGCCTCCCTCCCTCTGCCTCCCTCCCTCTGTTTCCTTCCCTCCCTCTGTCTCTGTCTCCCTCTCCCTGTCTCCCTCCCTCTCTCTCCCTCTCCCTCTCTCTCCCTCCCCCCTCTCCCCCCTCTCTCTCCCTCCCCCTCCCTCCCTCTGTCTCCCTCTGTGTCTCCCTCCCTCTGTGTCTCCCTCCCTCTGTGTCTCCCTCCCTCTGTGTCTCCCTCCTTCCCCTCTGTCTGCCTCCCTCTCTCGCTGTCTCCCTCCCTCCCTCCGTCTCCCTCCGTCTCCCTCCCTCCCTCCGTCTCCCTCCGTCTCCCTCCCTCCCTCCGTCTCCCTCCGTCTCCCTCCCTCCCTCCGTCTCCCTCCCTCCCTCCGTCTCCCTCCGTCTCCCTACCTCCCTCCGTCTCCCTCCGTCTCCCTACCTCCCTCCGTCTCCCTCCGTCTCCCTACCTCCCTCCGTCTCCCTCCCTCCCTCCGTCTCCCTCCCTCCCTCCTGTCTCCCTCCCTCCCTCCTGTCTCCCTCCCTCCTGTCTCCCTCCCTCCTGTCTCCCTCCCTCCTGTCTCCCTCCCTCCTGTCTCCCTCCCTCCTGTCTCCCTCCCTCCTGTCTCCCTCCCTCCTGTCTGTCTGTCTCCCTCCTGTCTCCCTCCTGTCTCCCTCCTGTCTCCCTCCCGTCTCCCTCCCTCTCGTCTCTCCCTCTCGTCTCCCTCCCTCTCGTCTCCCTCCCTCTCGTCTCCCTCCCTCTCGTCTCCCTCCCTCTTGTCTCCCTCCCTCCCTCTCATTCACTGTTTGTCTCCCTCTCTCAGTCTCTCTCCCTCTCCCTCTCTCTCCCCGTCTCCCTCCCTCTCTCTCTCTCTCCCTCTAACTCTCCCTCCCTCTAACTCTCCCTCCCTCTGTCTCCCTCCCTGTCTCCCTCCCTCTCCCTCTCCCTCCCTCTCCCTCTCTCTCTCCCTCCTATCTCTCTCTCTCTCCCGCTGTCTCCCTCCCTGTTTCCGTCCCTCTCCCTCTCTCTCTCCCTCCTATCTCTCTCCCTCTGTCTCCCTCCCTCTCTCTCTCGCTCCCTCTCTCTCTCTCTGTCTCCCTCCCTCTCTCTCCCCGTCTCCCTCCCTCTCTCTCCCTCTGTCTCACTCCCTCTGTCTCCCCCTCTGTCTCCCTCCCTCCCTCTCCCTCTGTCTCCCTCCCTCTGTCTCCTTGTCTGTCTCCCTCTCTCTCTGTCTCTCCCTCTCTGTCTCCCGCTCTGTCTTCCCCCTCCTTCTCTCCCTCCCTCTGTCACACTGTCTTCCTTCTGCTGTAAACTCACCCGCTGCTCTCACTAGCTGCTGCCCCCCCCCCCTTCACCTCACCCTGCTGTCCCTGTCACCTCACCCCGCGCTGAGACAGCTTCCCTGGAACACACACAGCCGCCGCACCCAAGTACTGAAAAGGTCTTTTAAAGACCATTCACTTGTTAATGAGGCTTTGTTGAATTTCACCTCTTCTTAGCGCCCCTGCATCTCCACTCAAAAGCGCCCCTGCATCTCCACTCAATCAGAGTGGAGATGCAGGGGCGCTAAGAAGAGGTGAAATACAACAAAGCCTTATTAACAAGTGAATGGTTTTTAAAAGAATCGCCCGGCCCCCATAGCTCCGTGCTGCTGCAACCGGCGATATAAAAAAACAGAGGTATGTTGCCTGCAAGGTCCGAGGGCCGCCAAGGAAGGCTTGCCGGGCCGCTGGCGGCCCGCGGGCCGTACTATGAGTACCCGTGCTGTAGAGGATTCCTGGTAGGATAGAAATTGTTTCAAATAAGGTTAAGGTCTAGGTTTTTTTTTTTAAATGGGGGGCCCATGAGTTTTGAAAGGACTAGATTGAGGTCTCTAGGAGGAGAGGGTCTCCTAACTGGCAAAAAGAATTTAATTCAGTGCAGGACATTGGTAAACAGGAACCCTGAAAAAAAGGAAAATGTTACTTACCATGTAAGCATCTGTTCATGGCATGTAGTGCTGTAGATTCACATGCTGTGCATACTCCTGCCATCTAGTGTTGGGCCTGGATGTGTTCAAATTGTTTTTCTTCGAAAAAGACTTTCATGTCACAAGGTATTGGCACTCCTTCTTTCGCTTGTAATGCGCATGGGCATCAACTACATTGTTAGATTGTTTTCCCACACGGCGGGTGAGGATGAAGTGGAGTGAAGCGATGTATGGCAAGAGATGCCCGTTCAAAAAAAGACAGAAATATGAAAGTGTGATTACTGCAACGGCATCCTGGGAGGACGCATGTGACTCTACACTACATGACAAAACACAAAATCGGTGGGGCACGAGGTGCCCATGCTTTTGTCTATTTTGAAAAGCTAATCCTCCCAAGAAGGTGTTAATTCCTAGAGCTGCTCATTGCCAAGTAAGATTTTCTTCAAAGAAAAATAACACGTAAACATCGGAGCCCAACTCTAGATGGCAATCAATCAAGTTTCTTGTAAAGCGCGACTATTTACCTGCTAGGGTCTCAAGGTGCTGGGTGGTTGGGGGGGTGGGGTGGTTGGGGAGGGTGAGGGGGGCAGTGAGGATGGGGGTCCTGCTGTTCAGTCGAACAGCCAGGTCTTGTGGGCCTTCTTGAATTGCGATGGCGATTGCCTGAGGTGCAGAGGCAAGGAGTTCCTGATCTTCGCAGCAAGGTAGAAGGAACTTCCTCCAGCTGTGGTCTTGGGGATCTGTGGGATGGTGGCCAGGGCTAGTTGGGTAGAGCGAAGATGTCTGGTGGGAGTGTAAAAGGAGAGGTGGTGGTTGAGGTATGCAGGTCCAGCGTTGTGGAGGGCTTTGTAGGCGTGCGTGAGGAGCTTGAAAGTAATTCTTTTGTTAATATGAAGCCAGTGAAGGTCTCAGGTGGCCAGTAATGTGACTGTGGCGTGGGATGTTCAGGATGAGTCTGGCACAGGCGTTCTGGATGTTCTGCAGTTTCTTTAGGTGTTTCTGGGTGATGCCGGCGAAGAGTGTGTTGCGGTAGTAGAGTCTGCTTTTGACGAGCGCATGGGTGACCGTTTCCTGGACTCAGTGGGGATCCATTTGAAGATCTTACGAAGCAAGGCGGAGAGTGTGGAAGCAGGTGGATGAGACTGCATGGAGCGAGGAGTCCAGGGTGATGCAGAGGTTTCGTATGTGGGTGGGTGTGAGGGGGGTTCAGAGTGCTGTGGGCCACCAGGAGTTGTCCCAGGTGAAGGGGGTGGAGCCCAAGTTGAGGACTCTGGTCTTGTCTGAGTTGAGCTTGAGAAAGCTGTCCATCATCCAAGTGGTGACTGCCTTCATTCCGTTGTGTAAGTTGCTTTTGGCAGCTGTAGGTTCGTTTGGGAGGGAGAGAATCAGCTGGGTGTCCTCGGCATAGGAGACAATGCTGAGTCCGTGGCTTCTGACAATGGCTGCAAGCGGGGGCATGTAGATGTTGAAGAGGGTGGGGCTCAGGGAGGATTACTAAGGCACTCCGCAGCTGATCTCTGTGGGTTATGAGTTTAATGATGGGAGTCTGACTGTTTGGCTGGTGAGGAAAAGCGGTTTCATTCTAGGGTTTTGCTGCGGATACCGGCATTGTGGAGTCTTGCGCAGAGGGTGCGGTGGGAGATGTGTCGAAGGCGGCGGAGAGATCCAGGAGGATGAGGGCAGCAGCCTTGCCTCAGTCGAGGAGGGTGCAGATGTCTGTAGCGGCGAGGAGAGTGGTCTCGATGCTGTGATTGCTTCTGAAGCCCGATTGGGAGAGGTCCAGGTTGTGGTTCATTTCAATGAACTCAAAGTTAGGCGTTGATGACTTTCTCAATGACTCTGGCTGGGAAGGGGAGCAGAGAGATGGGTCTGTAGTTATTGAGATTCGTCAAAGTCAGCAGAGGGTTTCTTCAGCAGTGGGTTGACCTCTGCATATTTCCAGGCTTCAGGGAAGGTGGTGGACTCGATGGAGCAGTTGATGGTGCGGCAGAGTTTGGGTACGATGGAGGTGCAGAAGTGTTCTGAGCCTGGGAATCTACAGCACAACACGCTACAAACCGATGCTTACAGGGTTAAGTAAAATCTTCCTTCTTTCTTGAAGGAGAAAGGCTCAGCTCATTATGCAGGGTGGCTGAAGTGGCCATCTTGTGGAGCTTAGGTACCTCTGAATGGGTTCAGACATGCATTGAAATAAATTGCCACTCTGTTCTTTAAAAAGTGTTCTGACTGGACACTGGTTAAAGGACCACAGGTCACCACTTAATTTAAGGACCAAATGTTTAGCACAGCACCAATGACTTTATTAGGGTTGAATCAATGAAGTTCCAGTGGTAATTCTTTTGGCATTTAGAATTTCTGTGAGAAACACTGTTTTTTCAGTGGCGACAAACTGTTGTCTTGCATGTGAGACAATGAAAGGAAAAATGTTACGAGAAACAATAGGAACTGTAGACAAACAACTTTATCCCACCTGCATGGTATCCACTTCCTGCATCCATTCTTTGGCTTTCTGTAAAGCATCTTTCAAAGCCAAGCCATTTGGAAGATATGCAGGAACATTCTCGACTTCCGCCAATGCTGCCGCAAGAACGCTAATTGAACTGTGTGGCCTGTGGGAAAAAATAAGCAAGGATTGATTTTCTAGTCATCGTGGCTTAATGAATAAGTTACTTACCTTCGGTAACGCCTCATCTGGTAGAGATGGGATCTAGTCACAGATTCCTTATCTTAGAATTCTCCCCAGGTGCCGGACTAGATCCGGATATTTTTGCAGCAGTACCTCTGCATGTCAGTAGAGGGTGTCGACTCTGTAGCGACATCATCCTCCGGATGTGACGTAAATGGAGTCCACTTAAGCCCTCTCCTGATGCGCTGACGTCAGTTTCTTCTGTAACTACTTTTCGAGCCAACAACGCAGAGCCACCTATAGAAATTACTTATGTTAACAGTGTAATGATAGACTAAACAATGTGGACGAACCCACTATGTCGGTATGGTACAATCACTATTGTGGTAAGTACATGGACCCATTAGGTGTGCTTTAAAGACCCCTCACACACCAACCTGGATGGTGTCATGCTTCTTCATTGGGATCCCAACCGGGTGGCCGAATGCCCCCCGGTTGTGCTACGATGCCTGATTACAGCAGAGCTAGTGTGGTGTAAATGTGTGATGTGTCGTGAGTTTTTATTAAAAATATCTGAGGATCCTTGCCTGTAAAGTTTATTAATGGTGGCTCAGGATATAGTTAAAAATGTGTGGTGCAACTACTAGGAGATTATTATCCTTAGTTGACTATGTTTCAGCCCGCAAAAAGGTGTGTGGGAGGGACTTTCTTCAGGACCGGTTAGTGAGGCTAGTGAGTGGCAAAGGTGGAAGGCGCCACGTGAAAAAGAAGTGAAGTACCTACACATGCACTAAGGTGTGTGGTCTAACGTACTTACAGACACTTGTAAAAAACACTATATTAAGGTTAGGGCAGTTGATCGAGGGTCGGGAGAGGACTCATCCGGTGTGCCAATTTGGTCTCGGTGAGTAGCCCGTCTTTAAACCTGATGTGGTCTCCCGTCGTCTTGGCTGGTCCAGCCAAGACGACGAGAGACCACAGCTCACCTTAGCACGTGTGTAGGTACTTCACTTTTTCACGTGGCGCCTTCCACCTTTGCCACTCACTAGCATGACACCAACCAGGTTGGTGTGTGAGGGGTCTTTTAAACACACCTAATGGGTCCATGTACTTACAAGAATAGTGATTGTACCATACCGACATAGTGGGTTGGTCCACATTGTTTAGTCTATCATTACATTGGGGATCCGGACACACCCCGCATTTCCCTTGCTCTCTCATTGTTTTCCTATATATATATATGTTAACAGTGTGCCAATAAAGAGACCTCTTTGTGTCAAATGTCCTAAAGCAAGGCATCAGAATGCGAAGAAAGGGATCTTGTAGGTAACATGACCAGCAGTTTGCAGAGCGGGGAGGATGGGTGGGTCGTTAAGGAATCTGCGGCTAGATCCTGTCTCTACCAAATAAGGCGTTACAGAAGGTAAGTAACTTATTCATCTGATAAGAGACATCTAGCCACAGATTCTTTATCTTAGAATTAGATATCCAAGCAACACCATCCCTGGAGGAGGTTCTGGGAACTAAACTCACTAAAGATCCCTGAATAGGACTAGCCGGTCCATAATGAGATAAAGTGACCAAGCTGTCTTAAGAATTATAGGTGAAGCAAGGAAAATGCTCCACCAGAAGGACTGTAGGAAGCCCGTTGGGAGCTAAAGTCTGTAAAACTGTGAGAAGCATGTGGAAAACACTGCTCACAGTAGTGGGGGCGATAAGAGAGTGTTAGAGAAAACCCTTTATAGAAACAATAATACTATGTAGCCCTGACGAAGGTATTCAACCCAAGACTGGACAAGGCTCAAGGACCAAGGACAACAGCCCATACCACTGGATTAGAGCTCCCCTTGTGGTGGAAACTAGTGTGTGGACTAATCCTACCCTGTGAAACACCGAAAAGAGAATCTCGGATCACATCACATATGTATATACATATGTGTGCTCAGAGATTCTCTTTTCAGTGTTTCATCATTGCTGAAAAAAATGCATTGTATGAACAACAACGTTTGGTAAAGACCACTCTCAGTCAGAAAAAAACCCTCCTAGAGGGAAGGTAACTCTCGGGACTATGCAATGTAGAAGCCCAGAGGGGAAAGGAAAAATAAGTGCATAAGCAACTACCAAGTGAAGGTCGAATTAGAGCACCAAGAAAGGAGTAGTTACAAAAGCAGATATTTACGCTCTATGGAAGAAGTTCAGCACAACCATACTTGCACTATATACCCATATATACTTGAACACACATATATATATATATATATATATTCACTGAAAAAAACATAGGTTTCAGACATGTTATAGTTAGGAATTAATATTTAAAAAACCTTAGAAATTCACTGAAAAAACATAGGTTTCAGGGGTGTTATAGTTAGCTGGACATTTCACTCGTACAAAACCATAGAAATTCCCCCTTTATAGTTAGTTCAGCTAACTATAAGTCACGCCCCCGCAATGCACTGCCGATAACGTCACATATTACATCACACATGACATGGTCAGTGACATCACTGATGACATCTCAAATGACATCACTGATGACATCATCCAGTGTCTGTGTGTTTCTGTAAAGTTTAAATATGTTTATTATATATAGGGAAAGGCATATTAAAGAATGAGTGGGAGTATAAGTGTGTGAATGGATAATTTTGTTGGTGCGTGACTGACTATAAGTGAGTGATTAAACGTATCTAACTGAATGCATGGGTTAGTGACTAAACTGTGTGAATGTCTGTATCCGTCTGACTGTTGGTGTGTAAGCGGCTGCATGGGTTTGCAAATAGCTACATGAGTGTCTATATGGGTTATAGATTGGTTGTCTGAGTATCTGTATGGGTGCCTGAGTGTGGGTGGGGTGTGTGAATATGCATAGAGGTGTGAGTGGGTGATTCACTGGGGGCATGGTTTCAAGAGTGCATCTGTGATGGACTATATGGGTGGGTGAGTTATGTATGGTTGTGTTAGTGAGTTAATGTATATTTCACTGGTACATGTGTGAGTAGCTTCATATGTGAAAGGCAGTATATATGTGTGTTGGAGTACATAAATGGCTATAAGTGAGAGTGTGTGATTGTGAGAGGGGCTGTATGGATGAGTGTGTGCTTGGATCATTGATTGTATAAGAGCGTAAGAATGTGCTAGTATTTGTATGAGTAATTGAGCTGGTGTGTGTATAACTGTATAGGTGAGTAAATGACAGTGTGATTAATTATTTGCATGACAGAGTAGGTGTGTGAGTACCTCTATGGATGAGTGGCGGTGTGTGAGTGTCTATATAGGTGTATGAGTGCATATGATAGTCCTGTACTAAGTGACCATAAGTATGAGTGACTGTACGGGTGAGTGAGTGGATGGGTGTGTAGACCTAAGAATCAGTAAGTGGGTATGTAGTTATTGGTGTTGGAGTGTCTATGGTTTTGAGAATGGCAGTCTGTAATTTAGAGTGGGTGTATCAAAGCTTATATTAGGGTGTGAGAAGATGCATCAAATTATCACAGGGATGATGTCATGAGTGATGTCATCAGTGATGTCACTGACCATGTCATGAGTGATGTAATATGTGACGTCATCAGCAGTGCATTGCGGGGACGCGAGTTATAGTTAGCTGAACTAACTATAACGGGGGAATTTCTATAGTTTTGTACGAGTGAAATGTCCAGCTAACTATAACACCCCTGAAACCGATGGTTCTTTCAGTGAATTTCTAAGGTTTTTAAAATGCTAATTCCTAACTATAACATGTCTGAAACTTATGGTTTTTTCAGTGAACTTCAAAGGTTTTTTAAACGATATTTTTAAAATGTATTTCTTGTTCTAATTTTTTTATATTCTTTAACTACATTTTTTTAATCTATTTTTATATATTTTTTTTTAAATTACACTACACATTTTTTTAAAATATATATTTTTTTAAATAAATTATATTTTTATTATTTTATATTCTTTTAAATATACTTATATTATATATTTTTTAATTTTTTTTTTCCGGTTTTTTTTGGAGTCGCGCACCCAACGCGTTAGAATATTGCATCCAACGCGTAGAAATCGTGCACCAAACCCGCTGGAGTCGTGCACCCTACAGGTTAGTAGTCGTGCATCCAACGCGTGCACATCAGGGGGCCGCGCTGGACGCGGGACTCCTAATTTTACCGTAAAAAAAAAACAATAGCCCCTATCACTAATTTTTATTATCCCCGGGGACCCCATCCCCCGGTGCTTATAAAAAACGTTGGGGACCGTGGGGGAGCCCCAACGCCCCCACGGTCCCAGCCGGCTCCCCGCGTCCTTCGGGAGCCGGCACTGCTTTTCCACATGGGGAGCTGCTGACATGCAGCTCCCCGTGTGGAAAAGCAATATGGGTTTCCCTGCTCCCTCTTTCAAAATCCAAACCAAGTTTGCTATGGGAGGGTGGGAGACTCCCGCCCTCTCATAGCAAACAACAGTGTCCTGGGGGTGGGCACCCCAGGACACGGCAGGAGCCTGCCCTGGGGGGTGGCGGTCCCCAGGGCCCTCGAGGGCTCCAGGAGGGGGGCCACGCAGCCCCCCTCCCTCAATACATAAAGACCCGGGGGTAGTGGTCCCCGGGGCTTGGGGGGCCATTGAGCCCCCCCCACAAATTATACTGGGAGGGGCTTTAATTTAATAATTTTGCCCAGGGATTTGGCGCCTCCCCCGGGGGCTAAATATAAAACAGCTCCCTTTTTTTTTTTTTTAATGGCAGGATCCGCGCACCCTGCGCGCACTTTCGGTTTAAAAAAAAAAATTAAATAAAAAAATTGGGGGGCCCTGGGAGTCCTTCTGGGACCCCCTAAGCAGGTCTAGAGGGTCAGGGTATTTCTACCCTGCCCCCTTTATACGTTTTGCACACTTATTCCACAGACTTCTTCAGCCTCACTTCTACCGAGGCACA
Organism: Triturus cristatus; assembly: GCF_964204655.1. Classification (NCBI taxonomy): domain Eukaryota; kingdom Metazoa; phylum Chordata; class Amphibia; order Caudata; family Salamandridae; genus Triturus; species Triturus cristatus. The sequence goes on from NC_140580.1 coordinate 128,339,326, forward strand.
AAATGGCTGCCAACAGCTCCTGGTTTCGAATGTTGACAACCACTTGACAGCCAATTAGCATTCAGCGCGTGATCGGGAAAGTGCGCCCAGGGTGCGCGGATCCAGCGCGGCCATAGATATAAATGTACTTTTAACTGTAATTTTCTCAGGAACTACTGAACTAATTGACACCATTTAAGCAAAAGGCACAAGTCTCAACTGAGGACTACCTCTTCGCCAAATTTCGTGTAATTCCGTTCAGCAGTTTGGGCTGTAGCTGCGGCTAAAGGTCCTATGGGAAATTGCATGGGCAAAAAAACGTTTTGGGACCCACCCTTTTTTTTTTCGGCTACACGAATCATCCCGAGACTTTCAGGATAGGAGTGGATCGGAGCTGGCCAAAAATTTTGAAAAGTTTGCGAAGATTCATCAATCGGCGCCAAAGTTATTGAGAATAGAATGCTGTGGATTTCCTATGGAAAATAGGTCCTAACTATAACTACAACTGGCAACCGCCAGTAGGTAAAATAAATATATATATATATCAAATGCTACTTACCAGTACGCATCTGTTCTTGGCATGTAGAGCTGCAGATCTACACACTGTGCATAGATCGCCATCTGGTGTTGGGCCCGGATGTTTGCAGTTGTTTTACCTCTTGGAAAGTCTTTGGAAATCACGAGGTATGTGACTCCTCCTTCGGATCGTATTGCGCATTGCTTTTGGCTCCATCCTCAGATTGTTTTTCGCCAGCAGGGAAATGGAGTGCTGTATCTAAATAAGATAAACTGGAACAGATAAAGGTAGCCGGGGAGGCGGGTGGGCGTGTGTAGATCTGCAGCTCTACATGCCAAGAACAGATGCATACTGGTAAGTAGCATTTGCCGTTCCGAGGCATATGAGCTGCAGATTACACACTGTGCATAGATTATACAGCAGTATTCGCTCCTAGCGGCGACCACCAATATCTGTTGCAGTGGTTTGAAACAATGTTTTGAGTACAGCCTGTCCACACTAGCTTGTTGCTTAGTTTGCACATCTACACAAAAGTGTTTAGTGAAAGTGTGCGGTGTTGACCATGTAGCTGCTTTGCAGATATCATCTAAGGGGATGTTCCCTAAGAATGCCATGGAAGCCCCTATCTTACGTGTAGAGTGGGCTTTAGGGGGAACAGATAGCGTTTGTTTTGCTTTGTTGTAGCAAATCTGTATGCATTTGACAATCCACCTAGCTATCCCAGATTTGGAGATAGGGTTGCCTTTGTGTGATGGTGAGAAAGACACGAATAGTTGTTTGGTCTTACGAAAGGGTTGTGTTCTCTCGATGTAGTAGAGTAAGGCTTGTTTAACATCTAATATGTGGAGAGCTTTCTGCAACGGTCTGTGGCTGCGAGAAGAATACGGGTAGTTCCACAGATTGGTTTAGGTAAAAAGGAGAAATGACTTCAGGGAGGAATTTCGGATTAGTACGGAGAACAACCTTGCTATGGTGCATTTGCAGAAAAGGTTCTTGAATGGTGAGTGTTTGTATTTCACTGACCTTCTGAGGGAAGTGTTGGCTACAAGAAAATCCGTTTTCCATGTTAGGAATTGAAGTTCACATTTGTGTAGAGGTTCAAAGGGAGGCCCCATTAGTCTTGTGAGAACAATGTTTAGGTTCCACACAGGTGAGGGTGGCACTCTGGGGGGAATTATTCTTTTGAGGCCTTCCATGAAGGCTTTTATGGCAGGTACTCTAAAGAGTGATAGATGGGGGGCTTGTGTTTGGAGTCTGTTTCCTACCTGCGGACCTGCTACACGCTGATTTGGTCACTCCGCCGCTCCTGGGGCCCTGACGCTGCGGGTCTCCCCTGACGCCGCTTCACTCCATCGCGGCCGTGACAGGGGGAGACTACAGCTCCCAGGTTGCTTTGCGCCCAATTTCCTGCCGTGTTTGCGCCCGGAGGTGCTTAAAAGACCGAGGCTCCCTCAGCGTCGCCCGTGCAAAGGGTGGGCCCTCTGAGGCTGGGCTGGGCCACGCTTTTTGGCCCCAGGTCTTCGCTGCTGTCCCCTGATACTTTGGACACTGTGAGATTGTTTAAATTAATAGAGCTTGTGTGGCTCTAACACAGGATAAGGAGCTGAATTACCCCTTACCACTGTTGTGTGATTATTTTTCTGTCTAAACACTATATTTAGTCTTTTTTGGGCCTCTGTGTTACCATTGAAAATGTTGAAATCCACAACAGGTAAAACACTTTCTGTAGCTGCAACTCTAGATAATTACCTGGTGAAAGTTGTAACTAAAATTAACAGTGAAAGACGTAAATCATTGGGCCAGGGGACCAGTTCCATTTCATTGTCTAGCTCGCCCACTGCATTGTCTTCTCCTATTCAGGGTGATAGCTGTAGTACTGATCAATACGATGTGATAAATACGGCAGATTTAGCTCTGCCGCCCCCTGAATTAGTGCAGGATCAGGAAAATATGGTCGACCTAAATGTCATCAATGATGCTCCACCAGACCGTTCCCCGGTCCTGGTAACACAGATAGTGTTGATATCTCACAAGCTGACACAAAATAAACGGGGGGGGGGGTTGGGGGGGGCTGGCCGCAACACAAATAAAAAAACCAGACCCGCCACCTACTAGTGGGTAAAGCCTATATGAGGTCCCGGCTAATAATGCCACTATTAAAATAGATTCAGAGCAAATAGACTGCCTGATTGGAATTTTAGAGGCCAAAATCACTAAGATAGTTAAACCCCTTGTGGCCAAAATTGACACGTTGTCTGCAGAAATTGTGAGATTAGGAAACCTCCTGGGACCCCGGAATGATATAATTGTAAGCAATAGCAATGCCGATAAGGGCCCTAGGGTTAACAACGAGACACCAAAGCCCATTAAGGAAGGACCCTGTTTGGTAGAATCAGCAGTTGCTGTATCCCTGGCAACTGCGAGTAAAACTCCACCACCAGTCACATGTATAGGGAGTAAGAGCGGGCCGGCAGTAGTAAAGACCAGTCGCACGGTCAGTGCACAGCCCGATTTACCTCCTGAATGTGCCCCATTTGTCGCAGTGTTGACAAATGTTCCACCCTTAGTAGAGGGTAGTCTGTCTAATAAGCCAGAACCCCACGAATCCCTAAAGAATAAAACTGTATCGTGGTTGAATAGAGAGTGTGGGTTCCCGGTTGGTCTATCACGACAGATACTAACCACCAGGAGAGTCTCATGGATAGGACAATTACACAAGAACATTAGGGGGGATTGTGTAATTATAAATTTTAGTAACCCACTTCTCGTTAATAATGCTTTGCTAAGAGCTTCCTCGCTGCCACATACTGATCAGGGCATTACACTTCGTCCACTGGGATATTTTTATAGACATCTAACTCAGCAGCCCATTAATGACTTATGTGAGGGCAGAGGAATTGGCACTGTAGGGGTTACCAGCCGCGGGGTTGCCACGTTCAATCGTTATCAACCCCTAAGTGATCTAGATTTAAATGATTGACTTGAATATGGCCGGGACCAGCCCACACCTGCTGTAGAAGTTTCCACATTGATTGTGGAGGAGGAATGTGGGTTAATTGGAGACTCAGGGAGCCCTTGTGGGGGTGGTACCCCAAATGTTATGAACACAGAGGGGGATGCCCAAGGTGGTCCTACTGATGGTACGATGGCAGTTAGGGCCCCACGTATAGGTACGAGGGTCCTTAGCTGGAACATTGCTGGGCTGAATAGTAAAGCAAATGATGCACAATGGAGGGACTGTTTGACAGACTGTGAAATTATTGGGTTACAAGAAACCTGGGACACGGAGAACACCTTTTTTGGGATGGGTATGCTGCTTTTTGGTCGGCAGCAGTTGCTTCCCCCATGGGGAGGGCAAAGGGTGGTCTTTTAACCCTCATCTCAAAACTTGAGGGGGTTAATTCACAAGTAGAGACAGGCACGCCTTACTGCCTTGCAGTGGAAATTTTAACAAAACTAACTAGGAATTGGCTCATTGTCAACTTTTATAACTCCTTTGATAAGAGTTTTTTTAATGAACATTTGGTCAGTCTTTATGACTTTTTGGAATCGTATAATGTTAATAGTACGAATCATTATTCGGTTATTATGATTGGAGATTTTAATGTTCATTGTTGTAAAGGTAACTGTTTTGTTTGGGACAGTTTAGGTCCAGCAAACCAAGATAATATTCACTTTGAACACACCCCGTCGGGATTGTATTTAGAAGATTTGGTGGTAGGTAATGATCTGATCTACCCCACCAAATTTACAGGAGATATCCCAACCTTTAAAGGAAGAGGCTCTGGGTCAACTATTGATCATATTTTTGTGAGCGCAAACCTAGCAAGTAGGGTTAGTCAGTATAATGTTAGTTGGTCCCCCTATGGAGATCATAACCCAGTAAAGGTGACTCTGACAGATGATCTAAGGAAAAAAGTGAAACCCAACCTGACTGCTGGAATCCATGACATAAGGCCCACCGATCAAGCGCGACGCCTGAAATGGTGCCGCGTGGTGCCAATGGACTTCAAGAAAAATTTGCTGGGAAAGGTTGGGGACCACATGACCACTTGTCTGAAAGACGGTGTCATAGGGGATGAGGTCCTAGTAGCCTATGGCAGAATCTGTACCCAGGTCGATAGTGACCTTAAAAAAGTAGTTAAGGGGCAACCCAGGGACGGGGAAAAATGGTTTGACCATAACTGTTCAATAGCCCAACGGAAGTTGAAGGTAGCTTTGAAAGCTGATTTGCCCGACAAAGCGGAAATTGCCGCCCTTAGGAACAATTAGAAAAAAGCACAAAGAAAGCGAAAAAATGAAATTAGGCAGGAAGCCTGGAACGAGCTTTTATCAATAGATGTAATTAAAAATAGTGCTAAGTTTTTGACTGTGATAAATATGCCTTTTTTCCAGGATAAAAATAACAGCGAGCTTGATTGTGGTATACAGGAAGAAAAATGGCACACTCATTTCAAACAGGTTTATGATGGAAATGGGATGTTGGATGGCCCAGTCTTAAACATGGAGAAATATTCTTTGACCTTCACTGAACTAGAAGTAACACATGCCATTATGCAGATGACAAGTAATAAGGCTCCGGGACCCGATGGAGTCCCGGCAGACCTTTTTAAATCAGATGTAAAAACCTGGTCAAAGATTTTATATAATGTCTTTGTTAACGCCTGTCAATTGGGTCTACCCCCGTCATGGGCACGATCTGTTATTATACCCATTTATAAGAAGGGTAACAGAGGTGATCCGAGCGGTTATTGCCCGATATCCCTAATTGACTCTTCTGTGAAAGTTTTGGGTAGGGTGGTCCTTGGCCAACTGATTGGCTGGCTCGAGGAATCTGGAACACTCTCTATGGCCCAGTATGGCTTCAGAAAAGGGATGGGCACCACGGACCAATGCCTGAACTTGCAACTACTAATAGGTAAATATACGGTGGCAAAGAATGGAACACTATTAGTAGCTTTTATGGACCTGTCCTCGGCCTTTGATCGAGTAAACAGGTCAAAGCTGTGGTCTTTGCTCCTAATCTGTGGAGTAGACAAAAACATCATCTATTTCTTAGCCGACCTGCATAGGGATTTATCTGCAACGGTGAGGTATGATCAACAGGGTAATTGTACGGAAGGTATACCCATATCAAATGGAGTTAGACAGGTGCATTCTGGCGCCCCTGCTCTTTACATTATATATCAATAACCTAGATACTGCCTTAATTGCCTCCTGTAAAGATATTCCCTGTGCAGGGAAACGCTTGATTCCCGCACTTTTATATGCGGATGACGCCGCCCTCTTAGCAAGAATGGCTGTGGGACTTCAATTATTGGTAGATTCCTTTTCTGGCTTCATGAAGTCATTAGATTTAAGCGTAAATTTCTCAAAATCACATGTAATGGCTATTGGACAGAAATCCCCAAAGGCTAAAACCTTTTATTGTGAGGGCCATATATTAACCAGGGTGTCGTCGTTTCCATACTTGGGTGTACTTTTCGACGACCAAGGATCCTGGGTAACTCAAATCACAGCGAAAAAAATTGTACTGATAAGAGCAACCCTGGCCGTACTGGGTTTTGCCAGAAAGTTAAGAGCCAGGCCAATGAAGGCCCTCATTCAAATATACAGAGCCAAGTGCATTTCACTAGCCATGTATGGGGCCGAGCTATGGGGAATAAAAAATGTAAAGAACATACAGATTGTTGAAGATAGGTTCCTAAAGAACCTCCTATCTGTCCCTAAAACAACAGCCAACTACAATACACATCAAGAGCTTGGAATCGGCTTTGTTGAAGATGCTATTGCCGTGGCACCACTATTGAAATGGATAGCTACTTGGTTAAACCCTGACTTAATGCTTAATCATATTATTATGAAAGACTGTATGTCACTTGACTATGGGTTGTGTATACCCTGGCTTAAATATATTCAGAGGTTGGCAGCAAAGCTGGGTCGTCCAGAATTATATCATTCTCCAGAAGCTCTAGTGAATGGAAATATAAAATGGTGTAAGGAAATGTTCTTGCACATAGCCACCATGGATAGGGAAGAGAGAGAGCTGGTAAAGGTGACAGTAAGGGCCCACCAGCTATGTAAAAACACTATCCATGGAACCATATTTAGGCTATGTCACAAATAACAATCATCGCTTCTTACTGACTAGATTTAGATTTAATCAACTGCATCTTCTTATTGGAGAACAGAAAGGATGGAAGAGGGTAGAGGATCTTGGCCCTTGTACTTGTGATAATTTTTCGCAACAAGACATCACACATTTCCTCTTTTTCTGTGAACACCTTATTGTCATTAGGAAACGTTTTATTCTCCCTATTTTAAAAAACAAAGGTTTTGTGCAAGTGAGACCTGCCCTTCTCTACTTGCAAATGTTAACTGACGTTTGGGAAACTTTTAACGTTGCCAATTTTTTATCAGCAGCCATAAGAATGTTGAGGAAATGAACTTAACATTATATCATGAACATCCTTTTTTAATTGTGTTAAGAAGGAAATTGTTTTTACGTGGTTTTATTGAATGCTTTTATACGTTTTTATGAGCCATGATTGTGTTAATTGAGTCACGTACCTACAACTGTTTTTATATATTGTGTTTTGTAGTATGCTTTTATGGTTTGTACCTAAACCGAATAAAGATATTTGACTGACTGAGTGATAGATGTTGCCTGTTTTGTAGATAAGCTGCTATGGCTGCAAGGTGCAGTCTAATAGACATGTAGGCCAGATTGCATCTTTGTAGGTATAGTAAATAGCCTATGATGTGTTGAATGGACACATCTAGGGGATTGAAGTTATTATTGTGACAATAGACCACAAAACGTTTCCACTTGGCTGCGTAGCAAGCCCTAGTGGTAGGTTGTCTAGCTACTCTAAAGACGTTCATACAGTATGGGGGAAGATTTAGATAACCGAATTCTAGGATTTCAGGAGCCAGATCGCAAGGTTGAGCCGAGCTGGGACCGGGTGTCTGATCTCTCCATGGTTCTGAGTTAAGAGGCGTGGAGAGAGGTGTAACTTTTGGTGCGGTACTACTGATAGTTCCAGCAATGTGGTGTACCATGGTTGTCTGGCACAAGTGGGAGCAACTAGGATGAGAATTAGGGAGTGTTGCTGTAGTTTGCGCACCACTAATGGAATGAGAGGGAGAGGCGGAAAAGCGTACGCAAATTTGCCTGACCAGTTCATCCATATCGCATTGCCTTTGGACAATGGGTGTGGATACCTGGCGGTGAAGCTTGGGCATTTGGCGTTTTCGTGGGTGGCAAAGAGGTCTATCTGTGGCTGCCCCCACAGTTGAAAGTACGGGTGAAGAACTTGCGGATGGAGTTCCCACTCGTGGATCTGTTGTGTTTGTCTGCTCAGCAGATCGGCCATAGTGTTCTGGACTCCTGGGACATGTTGGGCTAGGAGAAAGATTTTTTGGGGTATGGCCCTTCTCCATATGCTCTGTGCTAGCTGAGAGAGCTGCGGAGAGTGTGTGCCCCCTTGTTTTTGTATATAGTACATGGCTGTCATGTTGTCTGTGCGGACTAGGACTGCCTTGCCGGATATATGTGTTTGAAAGGATTTTAGGGCTAAGAATATGGCTAGTAACTCCAGATGGTTGATGTGGAGTAACTTTTGTTGAGGTGTCCACCTGCCCTGCATGGTGTGATGTAGTAGGTGAGCTACCCAGCCGGAGAGCGATGCGTCCGCTGTCAGTACTATCTGAGGAACCATGTCAAGGAACGGTCGCCCTTTGGAAAGGTTTTTGGTGGTCCACCACTGCAGAGAGCGATGGGCACGACCGTCTACCAACACCAGATCTGTTAATTGACCCTGGGCCTGGTTCCATTGGCGTGCTAAGCACTCTTGGAGAGGACGCATTTGGAGTCTTGCGTGGGGTACTATGAATATGCAAGAGGCCATCATTCCTATTAGTTGCATGAACACTCGAGCTGGAAGAGAGTGTTCCGGCTGAAATTTGGCGCGTAGAGCCTGAATGCTCGCTATCCTGGCCGGACTGGGGTAGGCTAGCGCTTTTGAGGTGTCTATAGTGGCACCGAGGTATTGTTGTACGTGGGACGGTTGCAGATGGGACTTTGTGTGGTTTACTGTGAAGCCCAGTTCGTGAAGTAGCTGGATAGTGGCTTGAGTGTGTTGTACACACTGGTTGTATGAGCTGGCTTTTATTAGCCAGTCGTCTAGATATGGGAAGACGTGGATGTGTTGTCTTCACAGGTGTGCTGCCACTACCGCTAGGCACTTGGTAAACACTCGCGGTGCTGACTCCAAATGGGAGCACCTTGAATTGATAATGTTGACCGTCCACTACAAACCAGAGAATCTTTCTGTGAGCTGTGTGAACGGGAATGTGGAAATAGGCGTCCTTGAGGTCTAGGGTGGCAAGGAAGTCGTTTTGGGAGAGCAGGGGAAGTACTTGCTCGAGTGTGACCATGTGGAAATGGTCTGAGTGTATATAGTGATTTAGGGGTCTGAGATCTAGGATGGGCCGTAGAGTGTCGTCTCTTTTTGGTATGAGAAAATATAGGGAGTAAACTCCCATATTTTGTTGGTGGGCAGGAACTAGTTCTATCGCACTCTTTTGTAGGAGGGAGATCACCTCCTGCTGCAGAAGTGACAAATGTTCCTGTGACATCGGACGTTGTTTGGGTGGAAAGATTGGGGGGGTAGATGTTAGTTTGAGGCAGTAGCCTGACCAAATTATCTGTGTTACCCATTTGTGATAGTAGTCCAGACAGGGAGGAAATTGTGGAGTCTGCCCCCGACTGGAGTGGAATGGTCTGGGGGGAGTGGAGGGAAGTCATTGGGCAGGGGTGGAGGCAGAGCGGGAGGTGTTAGGTTTGCCTCTGCTTTTTTTGTAATTTCCTCTGTAGCCGCCTCTCTGGTAACCCCTAGTGAAGGTGGATTGGGTAGGGGTTTTATAGGAAGTGGAGGCGCTGTCTGAGGAGTAGCCTTTGGAGGTGCTTTGAAAGGAAGAGCGGCGAAAGGAGCGCCTGGGATTGTGTGACTTTAAGGCTCCCATAGACTTTACCGTATCGGTGTCCTTTTTCATTTTTTCCAGGGCAACGTCAACGTGTGGCCCAAACAGATGTTCCTGGTCAAAGGGGTGGTTCAGGATGGAAGCCTGCACCTCAGGTTTGAAACCTGAAATACGTAGCCAGGCATGCCTATGGAGGAGGACGCTGGTGTTAATTGCCCTAGAGGCGGTGTCAGCTACATCTAGGGTGCAGCGAATGGAGGTGTTGGTAATGGTTTTACCCTACTGGATTAATTTGTTGGCTCTATTCTTGTACTTGTCAGGGAGGTGTTGCATTATGGCTTCTAGTTCGTCATAATGTGCCCTGTCATATCTTGCCAAAAGCGCTTGTGCGTTTGCGATGCACCATATGTTGGCCACCTGGGATGCAGTGCGCTTGCCAGAGGCGTCTAGGAGTTTGGACTCCTTATCAGGTGGTGGTGTTTCGCCTGAGGCCTGGGAGTTTGCACGCTTCCTTGCAGTGGAGGCTACCAGGGTGTCTAGTGGTGCGGGCCCTCTGATGTAAGTGGGGTCTGTAGGGGCTGCCTTATACTTCTTCTAAATGCGAGGGTTGATGACTCTGGCCCTGACTGGGTCTTTAAAGACTTCAGGCACGTGCTTGATAACCCGTTTTAGCATGGGCAGGGCGGAAGTGGTCTTGCGTGTAGTATCAAAGGTATCGAGGAGGAAGTCCTCCTCCACGGGATCTGTATGGAGATCAACTCCGTGGTAGTGTGCCACCCTATGGAGTAATTAGTTAAACCCCATTGTGTCTTCAGGGGAGGATGGTCTTGAAGGGTAAAAGTCGTCCTGCGGGACGTTAGGAATGTTGTAGACGTCCCATGGGTCTGGGGAGCCTATAGGAGTGGGGTCCCCTGTGGGCTGGTCATGGGGCCCGTCCCCTGTGTCATCGTAGACATCGTCATCATCCTCATCAGGAGAGGGTGTGGGGGAATGATGAGGTGGGGGAGGTGGAGGAGAGGGAGGAGGTGGAGGAGGAGATGGAGGAGGAGGTGGAGGAGGGGGTGAACGTATTCTCAAAGGGGAGGTAGCAAAGTCTCTTCTCTTTGGAGGTGGAGCTGGGGCAGGCTTGTCCAGCGGTCTCTTTTTGATGCTGAGCATCAAATGTCCAGTTTTAGGGTCCTTGACCAGTGTCTTTTGTAGTGGATCGGGCTGAAATAGTTCCGTCTGTGAGTGGCCGATCCTTTGGTGCCGAAGGTGTCGAAGCCGTATGTTTTTTAGCCTTGTAGCCGGCATCGGTTTGTTTGTTTTGAACTGTGCGGCTTAGAAATGTCCGGATGTTTTCTCGGCTCCGGGATGACTTTCGGCTTCGAGGTGTGTGTTTCGAGGGCCTTTGGCTTTTTGCTCGGCTCCGAGGATGGTGCCGGTACCGAGGAGCTAGTGCCAGTTTTCGGCGCAGAGTGCTTCGAGGTGGAGCTCGGCGCGGAGGACGGAGGAGGAGGCCATTTACTTTTTCAGCGCCGGTGCGGAGGAGTGTTTCAAGGCACCGACGGCAGGCTGGCTCGAGCCCGAGCCGCCAGAAGGCTTGGTGGGCTTCTTAACCGGGCCCGAAAGCGAGGTATGGGAAGCAGTGTCTTTGGTCGTGCCTAGGCCCGAGGGCGAAGGCGTGACCGAAGCCTTTTTTGGTGCCGTCGAGGGTGGGGAGGTCGATGTTAGTACTCATGCCCCTCTGTGCCGGAGTGATGTCTTCGACATCTGATTCGTCGGCTTCGAAGGCGCTGACGAGGCCCTCTTCGGTGTGCTGCTCTTCAGGGACAACGACGCCTTCTCCGAAGATGGCGTCGGGGATCCCTGTCGACGAGTGTGCCATGGTTCTCCTCGCCCTTCGCTCTCGATTGGTCTTCTTGGACCGGAAGTATTTGCACGCCGGACAGTCTCGAGCCTCGTGTTCAGAGGAGAGGCAGAGGTTGCACACCTCATGGAGATCGGTGTGGGGAAATTTGGACCCACATCGAGGACACTTCTTGAATGGAGTCCTTTCCATCAGCCAGGACCGGAGCTTAGGTAGGCCCAAAGGCCTTCGTCGACAACCGGAATCGAAGACTTCGGACGATGAGAGTTGCATCGAGATCGCGATCGAAAACAATACCGCGAAAAGGGGAGGATTGCGCGCCGATCATGAGAACTGGAAACTGTTCGGAACCGGAGCACGGAGAACACATCCGAGCCCGATGGCGGAAAAAAACAATCTGAGGATGGAGCCAAAGCCCATATGCAATACGATCCGAAGGAGGAGTCACATACCTCATGACTTCCAAAGACTTTCCAAGAGGAAAAACAACTGCAAACATCCGGGCCCAACACCAGATGGCGATCTATGCACAGTGTGTAATCTGCAGCTCATATGCCTCGAACATATATATTCACCAAACAGCCCCAAGGAGAGTGCTCTATTCCATAGTGGGTGCTGGTCTCGAGGACGGGCCAGTCCTCCCAATTAATTTTTCACCAAAGTTCCTTTGAAGAAGGAAACAACCTGTTGGAAACCGGGCAACCAGGTTAGCAGTCACCAGGTTCCCAGCACCGTGGTAGCTTGGCTCGAGCGGTTGGGGGTCAGGCACCGTGTTAAGCGTACGTCACACCCTCACAATAACCATGCGTTCATCCGTTCCAAAAACGACACTACACCGTAAAAATTATGCAAGTCAAGTTGAAAATATATATGTCTTTATCTTATTTTCTCTTAGTTGCAGGTTTCATCACATAAATACAATACAATAGGATTTTCCTTTAAAAGAGCAGGTCAAACAAACAATGCTACTTTGGAATTTCAATAAATAGATTCAGGTCCTCATTAAGCAAAGAATAAATAGATGTGCAATAAATACAGACGGCAAATAAATACAGTCAGACAATAAATACAGTGCAGGAATAAATTAGTGGAAGACAATAAATAAAGCACCCTCAATAAATAAGGTAAAGCAATCAATGACAGTATAGATCAGATCACTTTCATGAGGTAACTTGGTCTTACTTTGCCAATATACAGCTTGTGGTCATTTGGATGGCATGGGGGGTGTCCCACCTAGATTGGTCAAGGCTGGGGCCTAAGCTGAGGCAGAACAAGAGTAACCTAAAGATTTGGCCCTCCAAACTACACAGCCCCTCACAGATGTCACTGCACCAGTCTCAGTTCACCCCTGGCACTCCCAGGCTGGTTCTAACACCCCTCTAACCCCTAAGATGGTCTTTCAGGGCTACACGGGGCCTCAGACGCCCCCTCTACCACTTACTGCCCTTTTCACGATGATCGGCTCCGCTCGGCGCCGTGTCGATGTCGTGAGGCGGCTCCGGCTCGATGCCGCTGGGCGGCCTCGTCTCGATGTTGCTGGGCGGTCTCGGCTCGATGTCGCTGGGCGGCCTCGTCTCGATGTCGCTGGGCGATCTCGACTCGATGTCGCTGGGCGGCCTCGTCTCGATGTCGCTGGGCGATCTCGACTCGATGTCGCCTTCCGGTGTCGCAGGGACACGGCCTCCCCGCTTCCGGGTGTCTCCGGAGTGCGATCTCCACTCCCGACCTCCGGCGCGCTTCACCTCAGTTTCCGGCGACTCCGGTGGGCGGACTTCACTCCCCCGTCGACGCCTCACCTCGACCGCGGGTGAATCTCCACTCGACCTCCGGCGCCTCTCCACGACCTCCGTCGGCGCCCTCACCTCGACCTCGGGTGAATCTCCACTCGACCTCCGGCGCCTCTCCACGACCTCCGTCGGTGCCCTCACTCGACCTCTGGCGGCTCCGGGTACGACGTCTGCTTTCTGGCAGCGCCGCTTCTCTACCTCAGGCCCCAGGTCTCCAGGCTTCTCGACGTCAGGACTCCAGGAGGACACCACTGAACAGGTCAGGAACTTGCTGTTCTTCCTCTTTAAGGCCTGTTTCAAATGTTCAGTTCCTTAAGATGGTTCTTCCGGTCTTGGTCCCACACAGGGCTTTAGGCTGGGCTTGGTCAGTAGGGACTAGCATCAAGGGTGGGTTTCTGGACCCCACTCCAAGCACTGGTTTCCACCCCTGCTGCCTTACTCCGACCTCCTTCTATATCTGTCCTCTCTCCTCTCCAGTCAGATGCCAACTGCCACTCTGAGATGGCCTCCCAACATTCTAAACTGCCTCCCACTGTCACAGGGTTCTAGAATGTTACAGAAGGTTCTAGAAACCTCCAGTGGGTTCTGGTGATGTCACAGGTGACAATGGGTGGCCACCATTTTGTGTCTCAGGCCCTCAGACAGAAGTTCCAGGGGTAGGGCAAATGGCTCCCTGACCCTGCATCAACACTAAAAAGTCTGGTGGTTCTCAAAAAGGAAAAATTATAACAGGGTTTGAGGCAAAAGTGGGACAAAATAAATAATGATGAGGAGGGACCACCCAAAGGGCTGACAGGTCTAACACAACCGCACTCCAAGGAAATCGTCAATTAATTGGAATTTATTCTGTTGTGCAAATAATAACCACTAACCACCACCAACGCGTTTCAACCAACAATAGGTATTGCTCACGGTATGTGAATCTGTTTTTGTGTCTTTATTTATAGTTATTCCCATTAAAACCAATTAAGAGGAATTATGGGAGATGTAGTTCTTAGTTCTTTATACCGTTTTCCAGCACTTAAGTTCACTTATTCCTCTGTAGAGTGATGTATTTATCACTCGTGGATATGGTGATATTATTTTTGTTTGGGCATTTTGCATTTGAGTAAAGAATCAAACTTTATTGACAATACACGCTTTCATTCCTCCAATCCGCTCTGTGGATACATCATTGTTAAGATGTATAGTTGCTTATTCTCGCTTAGTGCGTTTTACTCATGGTTGATATTCCACCCATTCATATATATATCTACAAATATAGATATATATACGCATACACACGTCTATCAAAATACACCAAAAGTATTATCCTCCCCATCGTTGAAGCAAACCACAGCCTCCATCAGCAACAGGGGACACTGATCCTCGTTCCTACACTGAACACTCATAGAATAGAGGCTTTCATCGAAAGATAGATATAAATACAAACATACATTGGTAAGAGACCAAAGTTGTGATCACAATGGAGTGAAAATGATAGACATACAGATATTAGCACTAAGCTGTAAAACCAGCAACAAAATACTGTATAAGAGAAGAGAGAGAGTGGAGAGCATCACACACCCCAGAAAAAAAATTGGCAACTGCCCATGAACCAACGCAACAAATTGAAGAGGCTACCATCAGGCGGTTAACAGGAAATCAAAAGAAAACACCAGGTGTAAAAACTCTGCTATGAAGTGTAAGAAAGTGGGTTTCTGTTGCAGTACCCCCCTTTTTTGCCTGATACCTTATGCACTTTTCCTTGTTGTGCCGTGGGCTCCTGCCAATCAGGTGCCCAGGGCCTGTGTTCCTTCCCTAAAAACTGCCTAACAGCCAAAACCCAATTGGCATCTCTGGTCACCTGCCAGCCCCTGGTAAATGGTACCCTAGGTGCCCGGGGCCTTGTGACCAGAGAAGGTCCCTAAGGGCAGCAGCACTTATTGAGCCACCCTTAGAGGCCCTGTACCCTGACACACACCCACTGCCTTTGCAGGCTGAGTGTCTGGGTGCAGAACAAAACAAAGAGTCGACATGGCACACATCCCTGTGTGCCATGCCCATCACCTACACTGCCATGGCATATATCAGCCACCCCTCTAGCTGGGTGCCCTATGCCAATGGTGTGGGCACAGGAGCAGGAGCCCTGTGCCCCTACAGTACCCAGGTCCATTCCTGGGCACTGTAAGTGCAGTGCTGCCATTTAAGAGTACATGGTGCTGAGAGCTCGTCAAACACTAACTCCACAGCACCATAATGGCAACACTGAAGACTGGGAAGTTTGGTGTCAAACTTCTCAGCACATTAAACCCATACTGATGCCAGTGTGGGATTTCATGTACCCAGCACCCCAGAGGGCATCTTAGAGGTGCCCCCTGAAACCTAACCTACAATCCACGTCTGCTCTGAGGCTGCCTAGGCTGCCACACAGCAGACAGTTTGCTGGACCCCTGGGTGGGAGAGCCCTTGCTCTCCTGGGCCTGCAACAATGCACATCTTGGGCGAGGTGATAAATCTTCTCTCCCAGGATGGGCAGGGGGAAGCTTCAAAAGGCATGCCGCCTCTGTGAGCTTCCCCAGGCCACTGCAACCCCCCACTCTGGCGGGAAGCTTGGCCGGAAACCCCAAATAAGGACAGGGGATGTGCCAGCCTGCCAACCCCACCCCTCAGGTGGGGGAGGCGAGGTGAAGCACATCTCCGGGCTCTCGCCATCTTGAAGATGAGAAGCCCTACCCTATCAGGACTAGGCTACTGCCCCCCTCCCACAGGAGAGAGGCAGGATAGGGGGTGTACCCACCCCAGGACAGGGACCCATTGGTCCCTGCCCTTCACCTACCTGTAACGCCCCTAAATCTAGTATTTAGGGGCACCCTGAACCTTCCTTCCCCAGATTCCAGATTCCGAAATACAAAGAAGAGCAAGAAGAAAGAAGACCTGCCCTGCAGCTGCTAAGAAGAGGAAGACACCAACTGCTTTGGCCCCAGCCCTACCGGCCTGTCGACCCTCGAACCTGCTCCTGCTCCAACTCGGCATCTCTTGTGGCCAGCAACCTCACAAACCCCGGAGGACCTGGCTACTTTGTGGCTCTAAGCCCCTGGGACTCCCATGAGTAGAGGCTCTACTCAAAACCTACTTCTAAGCCCTGGCAGCAGACCGGAACAGCGAACCCAGCACACGCTGCACCAGCCAAGCCTGGCCAGTGCCAGAGTGAACAAAGACCACGAGGACGACCACACGGCGACTGTGACCCCGAGTCCGGAACCCAAGGACCTCCCTCGACACTCCTGAAAAAGCCTGCATCATCAGAACAAGGTGCCCCCCTTACCACGATCAACAGAGGGTAAGATTTCCCGACACTAAAAGACACCCCTGCACGCGGCGCCCCGTGGCCCCCTGTGCCCAATCCCGGGGTACCTACCTATCCTCCAACTACCCAACTTACCTCTCGAAGTG
Source organism: Triturus cristatus (assembly GCF_964204655.1). NCBI lineage: Eukaryota > Metazoa > Chordata > Amphibia > Caudata > Salamandridae > Triturus > Triturus cristatus. The sequence goes on from NC_140580.1 coordinate 128,355,878, forward strand.
GTGGTGGCACCTGAAGAATCCTCGTCCCCGAGCTTGCAGTCTTTTTCTAAACCGGAGATTTCCCATTGAAATCAATTGAGCGCCCGAAGGCTCAAAAGCACCCTGCACCCAGCCGCCCAAGTGGCCCTGGCAGTGCAACCTCTACACCTACCTACTTCCCCACTTTCCCCGAGTAAGTGACCAGGAGCCCAGCTCCCACAGCCGCATGGCTTGCTAGTCAGCAGCCACCAACCAAGGCCCCCCTATCCCTCATAGGATAACATTGGGCCTAACTCTCTCTGCACCCGGCCGCCCTAGAGTCGCTGAGGGTGAACCAACTGTACCTACCTGACCCTGGGGGTCCCCTGAGTCTATGCCCAAAACCTCAACTCTGCCAGTCGAGTACTTACCTTTAAACCGATAACTCTATTTTCTTCATAGGGTAACATTGACTGGCTTTTTCCTGAAATTTCTTATAAGTGTGGACTTTCCAAAACTTAAAATATTCTCCAAAAATCAGCCGAGTAACGAAAACGAAAATACTCACCTGCTCTTAGCTGAGCTCCCAGTGCTGGATCTTGGTACCCAGCACTGACTCTGAAAAATACTTACAACTGTACTTACTAGTAACCCAATTTTCTCCCGTAGGAAATCATTGACTGTTTTTCTGTGAAATTTCTTCTAAGTGTCAATTTCTGCAATCTTTAAATATTCTTTAAAAATCGTATAATATCTGAAAACGTAATTACTTACCTGTGTTGGATAAAGGTCCCAGTACTGAGTCTAGGTACCCAGTACTGGATTACAAAAGTAACGAGAACATACTATACCTGCAACTTGAATTTTCTTCCATAGGAAATCATTGAGTGTTTTCTATGAAATATTTTTTAAGTGTCAACTTTTAAAATAGCTAAATATTGTTTAAAAATCATCACAGTAATTAAGTCGACTTTAATCACATGATTCTAAGTACTGACCCAGGACTGAATCTAGGATCCAGTCCTGGAATTCCAAAAGTAATCCAAAAAGTAATCTGTTGCAAATAACTTGAAATTTCCATTGAGCTCAAAGCATTGTTGTGTTTAAAATAGTGTTGCCTATTGCAACCACTTGTAACTGTTTACAAAAGTCAATTGCATATTGCAAAAGTATTTATATAAAACATCTCATTCTGAGAAAGTATATTTTAATGCCAATTGTTGGTTCTAAAATAAAACAAGCATATATTTTTTATATATAAACCATTGGCCTAATGTTCAGTTATTGAGTGTGTGAGACCATTTGCTGACTGAGTGTGTACAACAAATGCTTTACACTGTCCTCTGATACTGCCTTACTGCTCGACCAAGCTACCACTTTAGAGAGTAAGGTTATATGTAACTTTAGCCTCTGCCAAACCCTTGGGGATTGTGGACTCTGTGCACACTGTACCTATTTGGGAACAGTATATTCAGAGCCACTTTCTCACATGAAGGGAATGAAGGCCACAACTGCGATCCATCAAATTGTACAGTCGAAATTAAGGTTAACAAACTGAAGGCCTCGACAAACCCCTAATTTCCATCCAATAGACCGAAAAATCAGGCAGCAAGTCCTGACTGAAGCTCTGATAAAAGATGGAGTATGAAGTGGGAAAAAAAAACAAAATATTGAATGGCAGTGCACACAAGCTTTGCAAGGATCGAGGCCAGTAAGAAAGATCTTAACAGGAGACAAGATATATACAAAGCAAGACCTCTAATATACTGCAACTAAAAAAAGAGAAAAAGACCAACTTCTTCCAAAGGAAGAGAGGAAGAAAACAAGAAACAACTCCTTCAAGCAAAATAAATTCACCAAATGAGGTGGAAGTGGCATTAACAGACTTTTGAGGTGTAGAATACTTATCACCTCCAATAATGAGGAAGAAAACCTCCAGAAAAAGGACACTAAGGGAGACCCCAGCCTCCTTGGAAATCAGTCCTCAAGAGTTGGAACCATAATGTCTAAGGGACCTATGTTCCAGAAGGAAAACTGAAGATGAAAATTAGCTTCAAAACCGACAAAAGGGGTGAGATGGTGACATCTGAAGAACCATCAACGTAGTAAGCAAATGCCATGGCTGTGACCTAAATTGGTAAATGACACCTATAGGTAACAAGCATTTGCCATGCAATAGGTCTCGCATTTACGTTTTAAAACATAAATAAAAGGCATTGTCATTTACAATGCCAATAGATTAAACTCACGTAATTGCGAGACCTATTGCATTGCAAATGCTTGTTTTCAGTTAGGAGCAGGAGCTTACCTTTCATGAGAGACAGGGCCTGGGCCAGTCAAGCAATAGCACTGAGGGCTGTCTTTTGCTGGTCTTCAATTCCTACTAAACAGTGTAAACTGCACAGCTGGGTGCCCGCTGTATGGCACGGATCCTCACTCTTTTAAACATATAGCCATGTCTTGAGACAACTCTTCCTGTATGTCTTTTGCCCCCCTCCTGTCTCTCTTGCTACTTTGCAACCCTGACAATGGGCTCGACACGGACCTCCTTAAACACAGTAGCTATTGCATTCATTTGTAACATTAAAGTTTAGAACTAAGCTTTTGTGACCGCTCTGCAGCTGATGAATATCTTTGCAAGCGATATGCTAAAGTAGCTTTCACATACGACTTCTTTTTAGGGGTGGGCGGAATTTGCGAAATCCACTTTCGCAAATTATCGCGAAAATGTTAAAAATTATCGCAAACACGCGGAAATATCGCGAAGATGCAGAAGTTTTTTTCCCGCATGTTCTCGAGATTTTCTGCATGGTTGCGGCTCGCCAACTTACCCATGCGGTTGCTCGCGGGCGCGGCCATCTTGTTTTCAGTTGTCTCGCGGTGCATGATCGCGAGAAGAAAGACGTGATCGCGCGACGCATGACGTCACTGCGGGCGCGAACTATCGCGAGACAGCGCAAATGGCTAAAAACAATACAACAGCTCATGGAGAACGCGACCGGATCAAGAAAACTTGTCGGCGAACGCAGGGATTCAGGTAAGGCGATCGCGTGTCAAGAATTCCTGTCATGCAAGGGAAGGAAAACACGCCCTTATGTAAACAGGAGAGCTGTTACATAACTCAAGGAAAACACGCCCTTATGTAAACAGGAGAGCTGTTACATAACTCAAGGAAAACACGCCCTTATGTAAACAGGAGAGCTGTTACATAACTCAAGGAAAACACGCCCTTATGTAAACAGGAGAGCTGTTACATAACTCAAGGAAAACACGCCCTATAAAGGGAGGAACCGGGAGGTACAACGCTGTCGGATATTGTGTTTACACCGACGTACCTGCTTAGTGAAGAGCAGTGTTCCGGAGTGGTGCTCCAGTAAGGCAAGAACGGAGGTAGGTCGAGTCGTTACTCCCTGGGCCGTGTCTTGCCCCATCGTCACCTGTGAAGGACCCGAAAGCTCTACCGGATAACCATTGAGCTTCGCTTTTTGACTCGGCTGAGTCAAAGCGCAGTGCGCTTTTGCTGGTTGGAGTCGTAACTCCCAGCCCGACCAGAGATACAGGGACTGCCAGCTGTAACGCAGACCAGGAGGTGTTTGCCGCATTACAGACTCGGAAGTCCACAGGATCGATCGAGCGGCTGCTCTCGGTTCAGTCTTCTTTGCTTGTGATTGGGGTATCGGTGACGCATCACCAGGAGGTGACTCCGCGTCCCGGTGCAGTCTGAGGAAGAGGTTGAGCGGCTGCTCCCTTCAGGTAGAGACCCCGGCTGGGTGTTTCCCTGACTCCTCGATTCTCCCCAACACTCTTCGTGCCCCTCGCAGCCTACCGATTGGCATTGTCGGCCATTTCATTTCTGCCCTCTGTTGGCATACGCCGGGATCGGCGTATATGCAGAGGACGGTTAGGACCATCCGTGCTGTGGGCTGGTAACGTACTTAGCCTGGAGGATTCCAGTGACTATAACCTTTGTTTATTCCTTGTATTATTTTTGCCTTCATTAAAATAACTAAACCTTCACAAGTGGTTGCGTTCTCATTATCGTGTCTGTTAAACGATCCTGAGACGTTCAGGGCGTTACAAAATATCCGACCTTAATAACACTAACTGTCTCCCGGTCGATAACAGACATGGCAACACTTGATGATGTGCTGGCTGCTTTAGCGACCGTGCAAATCGAATTGGCTGCCTCCAGGTAAGAAACAGCCGATGTAAAAGCCAGACTGGATGCTATCCAATTGGACCCGCTCACGCCCAGCACCTCCCTCACGAACCAGACCCCTGCGGTAGTAGTGGAAATGCCGGTAGCCATCCCCTTGGCAACACCAGAGAGGTACAGTGGGGATCCTAACACAGTGCAGGTATTCCTCACACAAGTGGCGCTACATTTATCGTGCAAACGAGTCAGGCTCGTGTGGCTTTCCTTATATCCTATTTGGCTGGAAACGCGGCACAATGGGCCGTACCTCTGGTGAACAGGGACGACCCCATCTTATGTGATTGGGGTGCTTTTCGCGAGGAATTCCTGAAAGTCTTCGACAGAAGGGCTGACTCGTACACGGCGGACCGTGAAATGCTTGAGTTGAGACAGGGATCCAACGACCTGGTGCAGTATCTCAACGCGTTCCGAAGGCTGGTTGCGGAAACCAAGTGGCCTGTTGCTAAACAGACGGCGCTCTTCCATCACGGGCTGTGCGATGAGCTCAAGGACGCCGTGGCTCATATTGACCCACAACCCAAGACATGTGAGGGCCTTATCAGCCTGGTATTACGGCTGGAACATAGGCTAAGTGAAAGAAAGGGGGATCATGGGAGAAAAGGAAACTCCCTTCCATCCTATGTGACAGTGGGAAGTCCTGAAACTTCCACCGCATCCAAGGGAGAACCCATGGACATCGGCGCAATACGAGCGAGCCTCACAGCCACGGAGAAAGAGTCACGCCGTAAACAAGGATTGTGCCTATATTGTGGCAAAAAAGGCCACTACGTACGTGAATGCCCTGCCAAACCGAAGACGTCACGTTATCGGGCCAACCGGTCGGTAACAGCCGTGGTGGACGTACCGGCGGAAAACTAGAGGACTCCCAGACCAAAGAAGGGGCATCTCGGAGTCACTCATCCATCCCTTCACTTTCCAACTCGGTCTCTAAGGGACAACGACACCTGTTTCTCACGGTGCACGTGGGAGTGCATGACCAGTGGATACCCGTTGTGGCCATGGTGGATTCAGGGGCCACTGGCATGTTTATGGACCACAACGAGGCATGCAGGCTAGGGCTAGTGCTTCTTCCCAAAGCTGTACCCGAAGACGTCTATGCTGTAGACGGAAGGCGATTGGTGACGGGGCCCATCGGGCAGCACACGGGGGTCCTTCCGATGAGATGTGGGAGGAACCATTTGGAACAAATCGATTTTAACATCATCCGAGCGCCCCAATATGGCGTCATATTGGGATTGCCGTGGCTACAGAAACACAACCCCTCTGTGGATTGGCCAACACATCGCATCGAACTGACGTCACCGTATTGCATCCTGCATTGTGGAATAAGAACGGAATCCCTTGACGCAGATGAGAGCGGGAGTCAGACGGTGGCTACAGCGGCAGAAAAAGATGTGGCTCTCCCCCAGGCTTATCACAGTTTTGAGGATGTATTTGATGAGGTGAAGGCGGAAGTGCTACCACCACATAGACAGTTTGACTGCCAGATCGACCTGGTGCCAGGGGCCAGCGTTCCCAGCGGCAGGCTGTATGCCCTGATGGAGCCTGAAAACGTGCATCTCCGGGGGTACCTGGATAAACTCCTCAAGCTAGGATTCATCCGCCCGTCCAAGTCTCCGGCCGCCTCGCCACTCTTCTTCATCCCGAAGGCTAATGGGGAGCTGAGAGCCTGTGTGGACTTTAGGGCATTGAATGCGATAACCGTAAAGAATCGGTACCCCTTGCCTCTCATCAGTGTACTTCTGGAACAGGTCAAGAAAGCTCGTATCTACACCAAGTTGGAATTGAAAGGGGCATACCATCTGGTACGCATGAGGGACGGAGACGAGTGGAAGACCGCCTTTAAGACCAGGTTCGGCCTTTTTGAGTACCTCGTCATGCCGTTCGGTCTGTGCAACGCCCCGGCAGCCTTTCAGTACTTTTTGAATGAGGTATTCAGAGAGGAGTTGGATATCTACGTGGTCGTATATATCGACGACATCCTCATCTATTCGTCCAGTGTGGAGGAGCACGTACACCACGTCAAAGCTGTGCTCCAAAAGCTGAGGGAAAACATGCTGTTTTGTAAACTCAGCAAGTGTGACTTCCACGTCACATCCGTGGAATTTCTCGGAGTGATGCTGAGTCCAGAGGGACAGGAGATGGCAGAACAAAAGATCAAGGCGGTGAAAGAATGGCCGGTGCCCCAAAGCGTGAAGGACATCCAAAGTTTCATTGGCTTCGCCAACTTTTACAGGCGGTTTATAGATGGATTTTCAGGATTGGTGGCCCCAATCACACAGCTACTGAGGAAGTCCAAGGAGTTTGTCTGGTCCCCTGAAGCGAACAAAGCCTTTGAGGCCCTGAAAAGCGCCTTTGGTAAGGCGCCGGTGTTGGCTCACCCCGATCCGGATCTCCCCTACGTGGTGGAAGCGGACGCATCGGATGTGGCGCTGGGGGCTATCTTGTCCCAACGCAACCACGACACAGGGGTGCTTCATCCCGTTGCGTACATGTCCCGCAAACTCAACGACGCCGAACGCAACTACCATATTGCGGAGAAGGAGCTTCTCGCAATCAAGGACGCCTTCACCGAATGGAGGCATTGGTTGATGGGGGCAAGACATGTGGTATCGGTGTACACGGACCATCGGAACCTACAGTTCATGACGGCCACAAGACACCTTTCTCCCAGACAGCTGCGGTGGATGATCTTCTTTGCGGGGTTCAACTTCCGCATCACATATCGGCCGGGGACGGAAAACCGGAAGGCGGACGCCCTGTCCCGTCAATCTGCAGTTAAGGAACCATTGCCTGCGACCGAGCATTCCATCATTTCCCCGAGGATGGTATTGGGGGTTATCCAACCGGATACTTTCCTGAGGGGAATAAAGAGAGGGATCAGGTCATTCACATGGCGGAGGTGGCTCCTCAGTCACAGAGAATGGCAGCTGAAGGACGGGATACCCCTGAAGGGCAGGTGCCTATTGATACCCACGCCTAGGCTAAGGAAACAAGCATTCATCTGGTGCCATGACTCTCCATGCGCAGGTCATTTGGGCTTTGAAAAAACGGTGGCTAGCATGGGACGGCATTTCTGGTGGCCAACCATGAGAGTGGATGTCAGGAGGTGGGGACAGGAGTGTCCTACGTGTGCTACCATGAAGGCCGACCATGGCCGAACCCAAGGGCTCTTACATCCACTTCCGACCCCGGATAGACCATGGGATAGCACATCACTGGACTTCGTGGTGGGCCTACCGGTAGACCAGGGGATGACGGCAATACTGGTGGTGGTGGATTACTTGACGAAAATGGGGCACTTCATCCCCTGCAAGAGAGTCCCTACGGCCGGGGAATTGGCGTCACTACTCCTAAAGAATGTGGTACGACTGCATGGATTACCTGGGGTGATCGTGTCGGACCGGGGGTCGCAGTTTACTGCGCAATTCTGGAAGACTTGGTGCACTGCGCTGCATGTTAAGACCGCCCTGTCCACCAGCTACCACCCTCAAACGGACGGCCAAACCGAGCGCCTGAACCAAACGCTCAAACAGTATCTGCGATGTTTTGTGGACCAGGGCAGGGAAGAATGGGTCGACTTGCTATGGGTTGCAGAGATAGCCTATAACAACGCCACTCACAGCTCCACACAGTCATCTCCGTTCTATAGCAACTATGGCCAACATCCCAGGTTCTTGCCATTTCTACATCCGTTCAGAGAGGACAGGATTCCCGCCACAGCGGACAGGGTGGCACACATAAAAGACACGTTGATGCGCTCAAGGGCTGTCCTAATAGAGGCCAAGAGAAGATACAAGGCTGCGGCAGACAGGAAGAGAAGGCCCCCGGCCACTGTACCGCACTGGAGACTACGTCTGGATATCCACAAGAAACATGAGGTTTCGAAAGAACAGTGTGTTCCATCCCAAGTACATGGGCCCCTATCGAATTACCAAGTGTATGGGTCCCGTGAACGTGAAGGTGTGCTTGCCCCAGTCATTGCGGATACACCCTGTCTTTCATGTATCATTGCTCAAACCAGCACCCTCCAAGCCGTCTGGGACACCTAGGCCGGTATGCGTGGAGTCGGAGGTGGAGTATGAAGTGTCGGGCATACGGGCGTCCAAATGGCGCAGGGGGAAGCTGTGGTACCTGGTTGCATGGAAAGGCTATGGCCCGGAGGAGCAGTCATGGGAACCGGCTGAAGGGGTTCATGCTCCGCGCTTGGTCTCCTTGTTCCATCGGCGTTTTCCTGCCAGCGCTGGACCCGTGGGGAGCCGCTGAGAGGGAGGATGTACTGTCAAGAATTCCTGTCATGCAAGGGAAGGAAAACACGCCCTTATGTAAACAGGAGAGCTGTTACATAACTCAAGGAAAACACGCCCTTATGTAAACAGGAGAGCTGTTACATAACTCAAGGAAAACACGCCCTTATGTAAACAGGAGAGCTGTTACATAACTCAAGGAAAACACGCCCTATAAAGGGAGGAACTGGGAGGTACAACGCTGGCGGATATTGTGTTTACACCGACGTACCTGCTTAGTGAAGAGCAGTGTTCCGGAGTGGTGCTCCAGTAAGGCAAGAACGGAGGTAGGTCGAGTCGTTACTCCCTGGGCCGTGTCTTGCCCCATCGTCACCTGTGAAGGACCCGGAAGCTCTACCGGATAACCATTGAGCTTCGCTTTTTGACTCGGCTGAGTCAAAGCGCAGTGCGCTTTTGCTGGTTGGAGTCGTAACTCCCAGCCCGACCAGAGATACAGGGACTGCCAGCTGTAACGCACACCAGGAGGTGTTTGCCGCATTACAGACTCGGAAGTCCACAGGATCGATCGAGCGGCTGCTCTCGGTTCAGTCTTCTTTGCTTGTGATTGGGGTATCGGTGACGCATCACCAGGAGGTGACTCCGCGTCCCGGTGCAGTCTGAGGAAGAGGTTGAGCGGCTGCTCCCTTCAGGTAGAGACCCCGGCTGGGTGTTTCCCTGACTCCTCAATTCTCCCCAACACTCTTCGTGCCCCTCGCAGCCTACCGATTGGCATTGTCGGCCATTTCATTTCTGCCCTCTGTTGGCATACGCCGGGATCGGCGTATATGCAGAGGACGGTTAGGACCATCCGTGCTGTGGGCTGGTAACGTACTTAGCCTGGAGGATTCCAGTGACTATAACCTTTGTTTATTCCTTGTATTATTTTTGCCTTCATTAAAATAACTAAACCTTCACAAGTGGTTGCGTTCTCATTATCGTGTCTGTTAAACGATACTGAGACGTTCAGGGCGTTACATCGCGCGAGAATGTATTATTTTACAGCGCGAGCAAGAACCAAATTATCGCTAAGCTGCGGAATGCGGAAATTTTGACATTTTCGCGCTTTCCGCGGAACGCGCAAATGTCAAATTATCGCAATTTCCGCGAACGGAACGAAATTTTCGCCCAGGCCTACTTCTTTTTTAAAACCTGAATATTCTCCTGTTTATTTCCGTTTTTGCAGTTATATCGTACACACTTGGCCTACGGATGTTGGCGTGCTTTACCTGAGCGCCTGTTATGTTGCACAAGATCAGATTTAAATATTATTTTTTTTATTTAATTAACTGATCTGCCCAGAATCACAGAATGTTCAGCAGATGCCGAAATTCGAACCAGTGTCACCAGTTTTAAAGCTGGCATCTTTGGACTGACCCTCGTCTTTCTCGGCAGTTGGAAAGGGCTTGCTGGAGAAGTGCGATGCCAGGAGGCATCTGTTGGTGGCACAGTCTCTGCGATCTGCATTTACAGACACACAGCAATGATAGGGGAAGACCGGAATCCCACTCAAGCACAGCGGGATTTGTGTGTGGGAGGACACGGCATTTACAGCCTCCTGTCACAGAACGAGGAGCAGGGACTGCAAGAATCCTGCGGAGAAGAGGTTAGCTGGGTCTGCCGGAGGGGGCTGATTCTGGCGCCTGCTGGGGGGATCTAACAAGAGCAGATTAACTAAACCTGATCACCTCCATTTACATTACAGCATGCTGCTTCTATGTACCCACCCTTTCCCAAAACGTCATATGGTGGGGTGAAGTCTGGTCTGTGATTCTTACAGAACACTCCCCCACCCTGTGACATCATCGGAAAGGGAGGGAAATTAGCCTGCAGCTCCAGGCAGTTAGAGAGCTGAAAATCATGCTGCCCGGGGCTGCTTCAAAAACGAACACTCCTGTGCGTCATTTGGGGTGAAGCACAAAGTGCCCAGACAAAGCAAGTCCAGGGCTGAAATGAATGAAGCACTTTGATCTCGACAATGACTGGCACACGCGCACCATGTGCTAGTGAAAGTGCCTGCCTGGCTGCCTGACCCTCGCATAACGCGAGTCAGAGTATGAAGCTAACAAAGGACAGGCGCTTGTAATACGAAGTTGGATCTTCAACGTTTTTTCATGCTTTAGGTGCCATCCTCAGTGATAATTAAATAATCATATTACACAATGTGCAATGTGATTATTTAATTATTATTTTGTATTGCACATAGACCACAAACATTGGCGGGGTGGAGCCCCAGTGCCCAAAGCGAGTATCTGCCCCTGTGACTTGGTGAGGGAAGGAAAATGGTACTTACCAGTATGCATCAGTTCTTGGCATGTAGAGCTGTAGATTCGTATACTTATGCATAGATCGCCATCTGGTGTTGGGCTCGGATGTTTGCAGTTTGTTTTTGTCTTGGAAGAAGTCTTTGTAGTCACAAGGTAGGTGACTCCTCCTTAGGACGATAGTGCGCATGGGCATCGACTCCATCTCCAGATTGTTTTGCCATGGAGGGTTATGATGGAGTTAGTAAGAAAAAGAAAAGGATGTCCATCTGTAATGTATCTAAGTAAGATAATACTGGAACAGATAGAGGTATCCGGGGAGGCGGGTGGGCATATATGAATCTACAGCTCTACATGCCAAGAACAGATGCATACTGGTACGTAGCATTTTCCGTTCGAGGCATATGAGCTGTAGATCGAATACTTATGCATCGACTATACAGCAGTTACCTCTTAGCGGTGGCTACCTGTATCTGTTGCAGTGGTTTGAAAAAGTGTTCTTAATACAGCCTGGTCCACACTAGCTTGTTATTTTGCCTGAACATCTACACAATAGTGTTTTGTGAAGGTGTGGGGTGTAGACCAAGTTGCTGCTTTGCAGAGGTCATCTGGGGGAATGTTCTCTAAGAATGCCATAGACACCCCTAGTCTACATGTGGAGTGAGCTCTGGGGGAATGGTCAATCTGCGTTTAGCTTTAGCATAGCATATTTGGATGCATTTAACAATCCACCTTGCAATCCCTGTTTTTGAGATAGGATTGCCTTTATGAGGTGGGGAGAAAGCCACACAAAGTTATTTAATCTTTCTCAAGGATTTTGTTCTTTCAATGTAGTAATTTATCACTCTTTTCACGCATCTAGCATGTGAAGAGCTCCTTCTGCTACTGAGTCTGGTAGAGGCAAAAACACTGGGAGTTCTACAGACTGGTTAAGGTGGAGAGCAGACACGAATCTAGGTAGAAATTTTGGGTTAGTCCTAAGAACCACTATGTTATGATGAATTAGCAGAAATGGTTCTTGTATGGTTAATGCCTGGAGTTCACTGAAGTTTTGAAGATAGGCTGCTATTGCAGCGAGGTGCAGTCTAATGGATGTATACGCTAGGTTACATTGTTGTAGATGCAAAAGGTAGCAGATGATGTTTTGAATAGAAGCATCTAGTGGGTTGATGTAGTTATTTGTACAGTAAATTACAAATCTTTTCTACTTTGCTGCATAACAAGCTCTAGTGGTAGGACGTCTAGCCTCTTTAATGATGTTCATGCAGTCTGGCGGGAGATTGAGTTAGCAAAACTTTCAGGTGCCAGATCGCAAGGTTGAGTTGACTGGGATCTGGATGTCTTATCTCTCTATGGTTCTGAGTGAGACGTTTGGGTGAGAGGCGTTAGCTTTTGATGAGGAACTACTGATAATTCCAAGAGGGTTGTGAACCATGGCTGTCGGGCCCATGTTGGAGCAACAAGGATCATTGTGAGGGAATGCTGTTTGAGCTTCCGAACCACTAGTGGAATGAGCGGGAGAGGCGGAAAAGCATAAGCAAAATTGCCTAACCAGTTCATAAATTGCGCATTGCCTTTAGACAACGGGTGTGGATACCTGGATGCGAAGATTTGGCATTTTTCGTTTTGGTGTGTGGCGAACAGGTCTATTTCTGGGTGGCCCCACATTTGAAAGAATGGAAGCAGAACTTGAGGATGAAGTTCCGATTCGTGGATCTGCTGTCTCTGACGACTGAGCATATCTGCAATCCGATTGTGTACTCCTGGAAGGTATTCTGCAAGGAGATGTATATTTTGAGGAATGACCCATTTCCATATGCTTTGAGCTAGGTGTGAAAGCTGCAGAGTGTTTGTCCCCCCCCTGTTTTTGTATGTAATACATTGCTGTCTTGTTGCCTGTACGGACCGGAGCAGCCTTGCCTAGGAGGTGGAGCTGAAAAGATTTTAACGCTAGGATGATTGCCAACAATTCCAGGTAATTTATGTGGAATTGTTTTTGTTGAGGGGTCCACGTGCCCTGAATGGTATGGGTTTGAAGATGAGCTCCCCAGCAGGTGAGTGATGCGTCTGCTGTTAGCACTATCTGTGGAATCGGGTCGAGGAACGGCTATCCTTTGGAAAGGTTGTGTGTGTTCCACCACCGCAGAGAGCGATGGGTGCGGTCGTCTACCAACACCAGATCTGTTAGTTGACCTTGAGCCTGGTTCCACTGACGTGCCAAACACTCCTGTAAGGGACACATTTGAAGTCTTTCATAAGGGACGATGAGAATGCAGGAGGCGTGTTGAGGCTGAAAGTATGTTATTAGAGCTTGTATGGTGTTTACCCTGATTAGGTTGTGGTATGCTAGAGCTTTTGAAGTGTCTATGGTAGCCCCTAGATATTGTTGTATGCTGGGCAGTTGGAGGTGGGATTTGGTGAGGTTTACCGTGAATCCGAAGTCGTGAAGCAGTTGGATTGTATTGTGTGTGTGTTGCACACAGCTGCTGTGTGAGTTGGCTTTTATGAGCCAGTCGTCCAGATAAGGGAAGACATGAATGTGCTGTCTTCGTAAGTGGGCGGCAGCTACTGCGAGGCACTGGGTGAAGACTCTGGGTGCTGTAGTCACCCCAAATGGGAGGACTTTGAATTGGTAGTGTTGACCGTCTACCACGAACCTAAGATATTTACTGTGAGCGGGGTGAATGGGAATGTTAAAGTAGGCATCCTTTAAATTTAGAGTGGAGAGAAAGACGCCTTGTTGAAGTAGTGGGAGCACCTGTAGAAGAGTGACCGTGTGGAAGTAATCCGATTGAATGTAGATGTTTAGCGCTCTGAGGTCCAATATGGGCCTGAGAATGCAGTCCTTTTTTGGTATTAGGAAATAGAGGAAGTAAACCCCTGTGCCTTGATGAGGCAAGGGGACTGGTTCTATTGCATGTTTTTGTAATAGAGAGAGAACCTAATGTTTGAGAAGTGTTAGATGTTCTGAGGACATTGGACATTGTCTGGGAGGCAAATTTTGGGGGAGTAGAGGTGACTACAAGGCAATAACCATACTGGATAATTTGTCTTACCCACTTGTCTGTTGTGATTGAATTCCAGACAGGTAGGAACGTTGAGAGAAGTCCCCTGACAGGAGTGGAATGATCCGGAGAAGTGCAGAGCAGTCACTGTTTGGTGGTAGGGGAGTTGCGGTTATTATTGCCGCAACCTCGCCCCTTACCATTGTTGCCTCTGTAGCCTCCGCGAAAGTATCCTTTGGAGGACGTTTGAGTGGGGCTTTTGTAGGAAGAACAGGGATGTTCTGAGACAATGGTTTTGGAGCCAGCCCTTTAGAAGGAGCAGCAAAAAGAATCTCTAGGGGAAGGCAATTGTAAGGCCCCCCATGGACGTAGCAGTGTCCGTATCTTTTTTCATCTTTTCTAAAGATGTGTTGACTGAGGGTCCGAAAAGATGCTCTTGATCAAAGGGCTGATTAAGAATTGCAGATTGAACCTCCTGCTTGAATCCGGAGATTCAGAGCCAAGCGTGCCTGCGCAACGCAATGCTGGTGTTAATGGCACAAGATGCGGTATCAACCGCGTCAAGCGCACATTTAATTGAGGTGTTTGTGATCAATTTTCCCTCTTGTATAAGGTCATTGGCTTTCTGTTTGTACTGGTCAGGAAGGTGTTGCATGAGCTGTTCAAGTTCGTCATAATGAGCCCTGTCGTACCTGGCCAATAAAGCTTGGGCATTGGCAATGCGCCAATGATTTGCGGCCTGTGACGCAATAAGTTTACCCGATGCATCTATTAACTTGGACTCCTTATCAGGAGGAGGAGTGTCGCCTGTACTCTGAGTTTGCCTCATGCATTAGACACCACAAGAGAATCCGAAGGGACCTGACCTTTAATGTGAACTGGGTCATTGGGAGCTGCCTTATACTTTTTGTCTACCCTTGTATTGAGAATCCTGGTTCTGACAGGGTCCCTAAAAACATCTGGGGCATGTTTAAGCATGCCTTTTAACATTGGCAGGATGTGCGTGGATTTCTGCGAGGGTGCAAAGGTTTCAAGCAAGAAATCTTCGTCTAAGGGATCAGAATGTAATTGTACCCCGTGATATTAAGGGCACCCTATTGATTAGTTGCGCAAACCCAATATTGTAATCTGGCGGTGATGACCTAGATGGATAAAGGTCCGGGTCATTATGTGGGTCGCGATCTGTGTTGTAGTCATCCCAAGTGCACACGTTGTGTGGGATGGTATGTGCGTCATCATCATCCCCATCTGGATCTATATTCCCACCACCATCAGTATGATCATCATCATCATCAATGAAAAGGAATATGCTACTTACCAGAATGCATCTGTTCTTGGCATGTAGAGCTGCAGATCTATACACTGTGCATAGATCGCCATCTGGTGTTGGGCCCGGATGTTTGCAGTTTGTTTTTCCTCTTGGAAAGTCTTTGGAAGTCACGAGGTTGGGGACTCCTCCTTTGGTTCGTATTGCGCATGGGCTTCGGCTCTATCCTCAGATTGTTTTTCGGCAGCAGGGAAAGATGGAGCGTAGTAATAACAGTAAAGAAACCCATGTGTGTTGTAGCTAAATAAGATAGACTGGAACGGATACAGGTAGCCGGGGAGGCAGGTGGGCGTGTATAGATCTGCAGCTCTACATGCCAAGAACAGATGCATACTGGTAAGTAGCATATTCCGTTCGAGGCATATGAGCTGCAGATTATACACTGTGCATAGACTATATAGCAGTACCCAACCCTAGCGGCGACCACCGGCATCCGTTGCAGTGGTTTGGAACAGTGTTTTTAGTACAGCCTGGCCCACACTAGCTTGTTGCTTGGTTTGCACATCTACACAGTAATGTTTTGTGAAAGTGTGCGGTGTTGACCATGTCACTGCTTTGCAGATGTCATCTAGTGGTATGTTTCCTAGAAAAGCCATAGAAGCCCCTATCTTCCTTGTAGAGTGGGCTTTAGGGGTAACAGATAGCATTTGTTTTGCTTTGTGGTAGCAAATCTGTATGCATTTAACAATCCACCTAGCTATCCCTGATTTAGAAATAGGGTTGCCTTTATGTGGTGGAGAGAAAGAGACAAATAGCTGTTTGGTTTTTCTGAAAGGTTGTGTTCTTTGGATGTAGTAAAGTAAGGCCCTTTTAACATCCAGTGTGTGTAAAGCCCTTTCCGCAACGGTTTGAGGTTGTGAGAAAAAGACTGGTAATTCTACCGACTGGTTTAGATGGAAGGGAGAAATGACTTTGGGTAGAAATTTTGGGTTGGTGCGGAGTACCACCTTGTACTGATGCATTTGAAGAAAAGGTTCCTGTATGGTGAGTGCCTTTATTTCACTAACCCTTCTAAGGGAAGTGATGGCCACTAGGAATGCTGTTTTCAATGTGAGAAATTGCAGCTCACATTTATGTAATGGTTCGAAAGGGGGTCCCATTAGCCTTGTGAGAACTATATTTAAGTTCCAGACAGGTGAGGGTGGTACTCTGGGTGGAATTACTCTTTTGAGCCCTTCCATAAAGGCCTTGATGGCAGGCACCCTGAAAAGTGATAGGTGCTGCCTGTTCTGTAAGTAAGCAGCAATTGCTGCGAGGTGTAACCGAATGGATGTATATTCTAGGTTACACCTTTGTAGATGGAGCAAGTAACATATGATCTGCTGTATGGACACATTTAGAGGGTTGATTGTGTTGTTGTGGCAGTAAACAACAAATCTTTTCCACTTTGCAGCATAGCATGCCCTAGTAGTAGGGCGTCTAGCTTCCCTGATAATATTCATGCAATCAGGGGGAAGGTTAAGGTATCCGAATTCTAGGACCTCAGGAGCCAGATCGCAAGGTTGAGCTGAGCTGGGTCTGGGTGCCTGATCTCTCCATGGTTCTGGGTTAGGAGGCATGGTGAGAGGTGTAGCTTTTGGTGTGGTACTACCGAGAGATCCAGCAGTGTGGTGTACCACGGTTGTCTGGCCCATGTTGGAGCTACTAGTATCAGTGTTAGGGAATGCTGTTGTAGCTTTCGCACCACTAATGGAATTAGTGGGAGAGGTGGAAAAGCGTATGCAAATTTGTTTGACCAGTTCATCCATATCGTATTGCCTTTGGACAATAGGTGTGGATATCTGGCGGCGAAGCTTGGGCATTTTTTGTTTTCGTGGGTGGCGAATAGGTCTATGTGTGGATGCCCCCACTTCTGAAAGAATGGATGAAGAACCTGTGGGTGAAGTTCCCATTCGTGAATCTGTTGCGTTTGTCTGCTGAGCAGATCTGCCACGGTGTTTTGGACTCCTGGGACATGTTGGGCCAGGAGAAAGATTTTCTATGGAATTGCCCATCTCCATATGCTCTGTGCTAATTGAGAGAGCTGTGGAGAGTGTGTGCCCCCCTGTTTTTGAATGTAGTACATTTGAATGAGGACTGCCTTGCCTGAAATCTGCGTCTGGAAGGATTTTAGGGCTAGGAAGATTGCCAGTAACTCCAAATGGTTGATGTGGAGTAACTTCTGTTGCGGCGTCCATGTGCCCTGTACTGTGAGATGTAACAGATGAGCTCCCCAGCCGGAGAGCGATGCGTCTGTTGTTAGGATTATTTGTGGAACCGGGTCCAGGAACAGTCGACCTCTGGAAAGGTTTGTGGTGTTCCACCACTGCAGAGAGCGATGGGTGCGACCGTCTACCAACACCAGATCTATCAGTTGCCCCGGGGCCTGGTTCCACTGGTGTGCTAAACACTCTTGGAGTGGACACATTTGGAGTTTTGCATGGGGCACTATGAGAATGCAAGAGGCCATCATCCCTATCAGTTGCATAAACACTCTTGCTGGGAGAGAGTGTTGAAAAATGAATTTCTGATGCAGAGCCTGTATGTTTGCAATCCTGGCAGGATTGGGATAGGCTATGGCTTTTGAGGTGTCTATGGTAGCACCGAGGTATTGTTTTGTGTGGGATGGTACCAGGTGGGACTTTTGGTGGTTCACTGTGAAGCCTAGCTGGTGAAGTAGTTGGATTGTAGCAGCGGTGTGTTGCACACATTGTTCGTAGGACGTGGCTTTTATTAGCCAGTCGTCCAAATATGGGAAGACGTGAATGTGTTGTCTTCTGAGGTGTGCCGCCAATACTGCTAGGCACTTGGTGAATACCCTTGGTGCTGTTGTTACCCCGAATGGGAGCACCTTGAACTGGTAGTGTTGCCCGTCCACTACACATCTGAGGTACTTTCTGTGAGCATGGTGTACTGGGATGTGAAAGTACGCGTCTTTCAAGTCCAGAGTGGTGAGAAAGTCGTTCTGGGAGAGGAGTGGAAGAACCTGTTGAAGGGTTACCATGTGAAAATGGTCTGAATGTATGTATGTATTTAGAGGTCTGAGATCTAGGATAGGTCGTAGAGTTTCGTCTCTCTTTGGAATCAGAAAGTACAGGGAGTTGACCCCTACATTTTGTTGATTGATGGGGACCTGCTCTATGGCTTGTTTTTGCAGGAGGGAGATTACCTCCTGTTTTAATAACGTAGCATGTTCTTGAGACATAGGGCGTTGCCTGGGTGGAATGTTTGGGGGGGGTAGATGTTAATTCTAGGCAATACCCTGAATGAATAATTTGGGTCACCCATCTGTCTGAGGTGATTGTCTCCCAGACGTGAAGGAAATGTTGTATTCTGCCCCCGACCGGAGTGGAATGGTCTGGAGGGAGCGTGGGAAAGTCATTGGGTAGGCGGTGTGGCAGAGCGGGCGGTATTTGTCTTGCCTCTGCCCTTATTATTATTGCCTCTGTATCCGCCTCTTTGATAACCTTTTGTGAAGGTAGATTGAGGAGGGGATTTGTACGACGTGGATGCACTATCGGAGGAGTAGCCCCTGCCCGTGCCCCGAAAGGAAGAGCGGCGAAAAGAGCTCCTAGGAGTGTATGACTGTAGGGCTCCCATGGATTTCGCCGTGTCAGTATCTTTTTTCATCTTTTCGAGTGCTTCATCAACTTTTGGGCCAAATAGATGATGTTGGTCGAATGGGGGGTTCAATATAGAGGCTTGTACCTCAGGTTTAAAACCTGAAACTCTGAGCCAGGCATGGCGACGGAGAAGGACACTGGTGTTTATGGCCCTGGAGGCTGTATCTGCTGCATCTAGGGCACAGCGTTTAGAGGTATTAGTTATTGTTTTTCCCTCTTGGATCAATTCATTAGCCCTATTCCTGTATTTTTCAGGGAGATGGTGCATGATGGTCTCTAACTCATCATAATGCGCCCTGTCGTATCTGGCCAATAGCGCTTGCGTGTTGGCGATACGCCATATATTGGCGGCTTGTGACGCAGTGCGCTTCCCTGACACGTCTAGGAGCTTGGACTCTTTGTCAGGTGGTGGTGCTTCGCCTGACGCCTGAGAATTTGAGCGCTTCCTAGCTGTAGATACCACTAGGGAATCCAATGGTGCAGGGCCTTTGATGTATGAAGGGTCTGTGGAGGCGGCTTTGTATTTTTTCTCTATACGGGGGTTTAGGACCCTGGCCCTGACTGGGTCTTTAAAAACCTCTGGTGCATGTTTGATTACTCCCTTTAACATAGGTAGAATGGCAGTAGACCTATGTGCATTATCGAAGGTGTCTAGGAGAAAATCTTCCTCCACTGGGTCAGTATGTAACTCCACCCCGTGGTAGTGTGCCACCCTTTGTAGTAGGTGGTGAAAGCCTAACGAATCTTCAGGTGGGGATGGCCTAGATGGGTAAAGGTCATCCTGTGGGACATCTGGGATGTCCGGATTGTTATAGTCGTCCCATGGGTCTGGAGATCCAGTAAGGGTGGGGTCTTGTGGCACATCTGCTGGATCATAATAAGGGTCTCCTAAATCATCTGGGACAGGAGACAAGGTTGGGGAACGATGAGGCATGGGTGGAGAGGGTGGAGGTGGGGAGGGTGGAGGAGGTGGAGGAGGTGGGGAAGGCACTCTGAAAGAGGAGGTAGCAGTGTCTTTCCTCTTTGGAGGTGGAGGTGGAGCTGGTTTGTCCAAGTGTCTCTTTTTTGTCCAGTTTTTGGATCCTTGGTGAGTGTCTTTTGCAGAGAGTCCAGTGTAAAAAGTTCTTGCGACACTGGTTGTTCGGTCGGCGCCGAAGTTTTCGGGGCCGACGGCTTTTTAGGTTTGTCTAAGCCGTGCTTCTTTGGGACCTCTGATTTTTTGGTCGGTGCCGAAGAGGGCTTCGGCACGGGAGTGTCGGTGCTGAGGGCCTTGTGATGTTTGGTCGGCACCGGAAGGGCAGGTTTCGACACCGAAGGCTTTGGTGCTGGGTTCGGTGTGGAGGTGGAGGCCGATCTTTTCTTTGGTGCCGAAGGGTGTTTTCGGTACCGCTGGTCGGCTGGCTCGAGCCCGAGCTGCCGGAAGGCTTAATAGGCTTCTTTACCGGGCCCGAAGGTGGGGTGTGAGAAGCAGTATCCTTGGTCTTGCCTAGGCCCGAAGGTGAAGGTGTGACCGAAGCCTTTTTGGGTATCGGTGTGGGAGGGGGTATTGTACTCACGACCCTCTGCGCCGTGGTGATGTCCTCCACATCTGAGTCGTCGGCCTCGGAAGCACTGACGAGGTAGTCATCCTCTTCTCCGATGTTCTGCTGTCCCGGAGCTTCGACGTCGTCCCCGAAGATGTCGACTGGAGCGGAGGTCGAGGGGTGCGCCATGTTGCGTCTAGCCCGTCGATCTCGAATAGTCGTTTTAGAGCGAAAAGACTTGTAGGCGGGACAGTCTCGGGCCTCGTGTTCAGGGGAGAGGCAGAGGTTGCACACCTCATGAAGATCGGTGTGGGGAAACTTGGACCCACATCGAGGGCACTTCTTGAAGGGAGTTCTTTCCATCAGCCAAGACCGGAGCCGGAATAGGCCCGAAGGCCGCCGTCGACGACCGGAATCGAAGAAGTGCCGAAGAGAAGGTGATTAAGAGGATTTATTATCTGAAGAATCTCGATGAGCGAGGATTTTTGCGTCGATCGTTGAACTGGAAAAGTTCGGAACCGGAGCGCGAAGTATTACATCCGAGCCCGATGGCGGAAAAAAACAATCTTAGGATGGAGCCGAAGCCCATGCGCAATACGAACCAAAGGAGGAGTCACCAACCTCATGACTTCCAAAGACTTTCCAAGAGGAAAAACAAACTGCAAACATCCGGGCCCAACACCAGATGGCGATCTATGCACAGTGTATAATCTGCAGCTCATATGCCTCGAACAGTATGTTGTGGGGAGTGTGGTGGAGAAATTAAGAGATTTGGATCAGCTGGAGAAGTGTTAGTACTGATCTCCTTTCGTTTTAAGGGTATTTCAGGTTCTTCTGAAGTGTTCAGTTGCCTCTTTTTTGGAGGCTTGGCAACTACTTTGCCAGTCTGTGGATCAATAAAAAGAGTTCTTGTTTTGGATCTGAAAACTCTGGGTAAAATGTATTTTTTCGGTGCTGAAGAGTTTGGGTCTGAATGTTCTTTGGACCGAGTGTCTGAGGTCTTCTGTGGGGCTTGGACTCCTTATGTTTTGTTATAGGAGTTTGTGGCTCCGAGAGTTTTGAGTGCCGACAACTTTTTTGGGTCCGAAGTTGTTTTCGGCTCCGAAGATTTTTTTTTTTCAGTTCAGACTGTTTGTCCTTGGTCTGTTTCGATGCCGAGGACTTCGGCATCGAGGCTGTCATTGGTGCCGACGAAGACGGGCGTGGCACATCTTTGGTCTTGTGCTTCGGTGCCGAAGGTGACTTTTCGGCACTGGAGCCCGAGCCAGAAGGCTTATCTTTAGGTTTCATAGCCGGGCCCGAGGGCGGGACTTCTGAGCCATGTTGCCGGTGTCTACCAGAGGGCGAGGGTGTTACTGGAGCCTTAGGTTTGGGTTTTGGGAGAGGGGTTTCGGTACTTATGGACCGCTAAGCCGGGGTGATGGTCTCCTCTTCGATGTCGGCCTTGGAGACGTCTTTTTCATTACCTTGTTGTTCCAGCTGGACATTGGGATCTGCTCCGAAGATGTCTGGAATCGAGCTTCTTCCACAAGACATTTCGTGACATCGAGCCCGACGATCACGGATGGTTTTCTTCGACCTGAACGATGCACAGGCCTCGCAGTTTCTGTCTTCGTGCTCCTGGGAGAGGCAGAGATTACAAACCTCATGCAAGTCCGTGTGTGGGAACTTAGCACCACACCCGGGGCATTTTTTTAAAGGAGTCCTTTCCATTGACAGCAGGCGTGGTTGGCGCGGATAGGCCCAACGGCCCGTGTTCAAGATCGAGGTGTTTGTATTTAAAGATGTGCGTCGAAAGGGAAACGTGATCGAGACAATACTGTCGAGTGGAGAGGGATTGCGCGTCAAATGGGGGTTCGCAACCGACCCGGAGCGCAGCAAGTTACATCCCAATCCTTTGGCAGAAAAAAACAATCTGGAGATGGAGTCGATGCCCATGCGCACTATTGTCCTAAGGAGGAGTCACGTACCTCGTGACTACAAAGACTTCTTCCAAGACAAACACAAACTGCAAACATCCGAGCCCAACACCAGATGGCGATCTATGAGCAAGTATACTATCTACAGCTCATATGCCTCGAACACCATGATAAACCGCCTAAAAGAGGTGGTTTACCATCCAAGGGTGCTGACTTTGGAGCAGGAGAACAGGGTTCGAGCCTTGATGTAGGCAGTAATTATCTCCTGCTCAGTTCTCTTTATTAAAAATAAATAAACAGCATCTCAGAAAAATGCAAGCAGCCATCAGTAGCGCTGAAGTTCCTTCTCGGAGAAATACGAGTGCAAAGTGTCTTACGAAGCAGCAGCCATTGCTGTCCTGTAAGTGCCGTGTACAATAATAAAGTAAGTAGTTCTCTGGATTGCTAATGAAAGCTCCAGAGTTAGGGCACTAGTAAAAGAGCCAGTCCTCATGGGAGGTAACAACAGGAGACAGGGTGGTACTCGGGAGGGACTAACAAGCATAATAACAAAAGGGAAGCCAGCGTTTGCCAAAGACAATGCCACCAGCAAATGAAAAATATGGGCGGGGCTTCCACTCCACTTCTAAAACATACCCTACTACAGCATGCCTCGCAGAGCGAGCAACGCATGCGCTGCAACGCTAGGCTCGACCGAAAAAGGGTACAAGGCACACCAGAATGCTACGAGTAACATCCACTCCAGGGATGAAGCAGAAAAAAGGCAGCAAGGTCGATGTCACAGGACCAAGGTAACCCTGGGGGCAGTGGCGGAATATGAACCAATGCAATAGAGTTATAGCCTAACACAGAACTTGAAAGAACATTGGCAGAAAACCTTGCCAATGCCTAGTAAACACAGAACAAGATGTGCCAATGCACTAATAAAGGTCTTAGGCCAGAACTAAAAATCTATCCAGGCCAAGGATCTTGTCACTCGTTCCATTACCTCTTATATGGGAAGAAGGATGCCACTAAATGGAAGAAATGCCCCATGGATATAGGAGATACCCCTAGTGTATACTGGAACTCACATGCACTTCTTGTTCAGAGACAGATAAACTGAAGTCCCTATAAGGGATACTAAGCATCAGAAGTAGATCCCAAAATGCCTATAAGGCATACCGAGGATGGCCCCCGTAGAACAGGGAACGAGCGCATCTGCACAACGCAAGCAAAATACCCTCTGTAGAACAAGTACTCAGGTAGAAAAACTACCTTCAGAAAGAACCTTTAAGAACAGGCGCACAAAAGGTCATACAATAACATCCACCTGAGATAACTGGACACTTCAACTGTCACCGACAGTATAAGAAGAATAAAAGTGCCTGCAGCAAGGAGGAACACCTCACCGGGTGTCACCCTGGAAAAGGAGGGCGGAGAGGTTTGAAAAGCAAAGTCAATGAGCTCCGTCCTGTGATTGGCTCATATGTGAAAGAAAAAGGGATCTTTCCCCAAACAAACGCACCACAAGAGTACTAGGATAACAGACAGCAGAGTTAAGAATCTGCTCCATCCGGACAATCTCAAAATAACTGCATAGCAGAGTCGGCATGTGCACCAAATACACATGCACATCAACAGGTAAATAAATTAAGGTGGCTTGAACCGCCTCCGAAAACCCAGGTGTGTGCAACAAGGTATTCCGACGTAGATCTCCTGAAGAGGTCATAGCTCAACCTCCAGAATCAGTGGTATCCATACCACAGCAATGAGTCCCACAATATATGGGAGAAGAGTCCGTGGACACAAGTAGTATTGAGGGACCGCAGTGCAGAACTGGTGAAGGAGAAAATATGCCTGCCACAAGTGTCTAGACTTTTGGCCACTTTCTAGCGGGACAGCAGGGGGTAAACAAATATCAACATTTTGGGCAGCCAAAGCAGGCTGTACCCCAAAACTATGAGGAGGTGGATGTCCGAGGAGACATGTCGGGTCACCAGGGGCCGGACAGTGTCTTTGGGAAATAAAGCGATCCACAAGGGTCCCTGTTTCAGCCCAAGCCCTCAACAGAATATCAAAAAGAGCCTCACTATGAGGAAGCATCAGCTCTACTCCTGATTGGCCTTGATGCAGGACGCCAAGTAATGGATCTGTCGTCAATTCCACAGAAGGAAGCGCCAAATCCAAAATGACAGAACTCATCTGAGCATATCCCCCAGAGAGGAGAAGACTCCAAGCCGTTAGCTTCACCCAACCCAACCCAAACCACCAGCTAGACTCCATAAGAGGTTGAACCGTGTCAGAGATGGGATGGTGAAACTCTAAACCCTCTCCATAACTGTGTTCCTCAGAAGGAAAAACAGGAGGGAGGACTACAGAGAGCCGAGGAAAAGAGTGACGCAGGTGGCTCCACCGGCGCCGCATCAGACACAGTCTGGCGCCGAAGAGCAAATGCGTCTGAGTCGGAGAGGGGTAGTGGTGGAGCAGTAAGGGCGCTGTCATCAGTAGATCAGAACCTGACACCGTAGTCTGAGCCAGGCCCCGAAGGTGGTAACCCCGAAGGGTTGTGCACAGGCGTCTAAGCCGATTTGGAATCTGAACTGAAGCAGACGACGAACGCGCCGGTGTGTACAAAGGCACAGCCTTGTGCATCACCTTAGGGTCCAAGGACGCTCCAAGGGAAGGTGAAGACCCAAAAGGCTTTATGTGGCGAAGTCAGGAACCTCTGCAACTTCAAACGCCTGCGTCGAGATTTACCTTGGGACGCCGATGGATAAGGACGCCCACAGGAACGGCCTCTGGATCGGACCCGCAGGCGGTTTGTGGAGCGCGAGGGGGACAGAGGTCGAGGGGAAATCTTGGAAGACTGACATTCACACCGCTAGGAGCTTCCCTCGATGTTCCCTTAGTGCCTTTGGTTAACGTTGACGACAAGAGTCGCACTCCTCTGAGTCAGAGTACTCCCCCAGGAACCATATACAAAGTGAGGATCCGTGGCAGATATCTGTGCTACAAGGCCTGAACCCCGAGGACATGAAAAGTTGTTTAAAGGCACACTGTTTAGTTTGAAGAAACAGTGTAGGTAGGCCAAAAAAAGACCTGAGGAACCACTGATCGGATCCACGTTTTAAGCGCGGAAAAGAAAAAACTGACGTCAGGGAAGGGCTTATATCGAGTCCGTCGACGTCACATCCAGGGAACGGAGTCGCTAGACACCCGCTACTGACGCACAGTGGTACTACTGCAAAAATTACCAGAACCAGTCTGGCGCCTGGGGAGAATTAGAAGATAAGGAATCTGCGGCTAGATGTCTTGATCAGATATGAGATCCGCAAACCATTTAGCTTGAGTTAGAAGGTTTGACAATTTTACCTTAAGCACCCTTTTGTAGGAAGCTGGCTCTCTATATACTAAACCAAAGTTAGGTATAGTGTGCACAGCGTCCAGTGGAACCCAAAAGGTAGGCAGAAGTAGATAGCACCTCACTCTATTTGTGGTAGTGTGGTCGAGCAGTAAGGCTTTATCAGAGGCATATTCTTACACAGTGTAGTATACCTGGATACTACACTGGGACATTTCCTGTAAACAGGTAAGTAAAATCCTTTTGGTTAGTTAGTACAATTTAAAGAGTTTCTTTAGGTTTTCCAACTCCACACTTAGAAACTTTCATAGAAAAACAGTCAATGTTATCTTATGGAGGAAAATAGTGTTATCGGTTTAAAGGTCAGTACTTTGTTGTGGTGGTTGGTGCTCTGGGTTTAACCTCAGGGATCCCCCAGGGTCAAGGATGCACTCTTGTTACACCCTCAGCGGCACTAGAGTAGCCGGGTGCAGACTGCTGAGGCCCACTGTTATCCAATGGGGGATAGAGGGCCTCCGATTGGTGGCTGCTGACGAGGAGGCCACTAGGTTGTGGAAGTAAAGCTCCTTGACTTAAGCTCAGGGTAAATGGGGGTTTAGGCCAGCACAAAAGATGCACCCTCAGGGGCACAGGGGCAGCCGGGTGCAGAGTGCTGTTTTGGCGTCGGGTGCCCTCTAGCTTTCAATGGAGGGTCTCCAGTTTGCAAAAGCACTGCAGGCTCGGGGACGAGTTCTTCTGGGTGCGACCACCACTTGGAGAGGTAAGTTGGGATCTTGGGGGTTGGTTAGGTACCGTCGGTTGGGCCACCCAAGGCCGTGGGGCATCGGGTGCAGGGGTGCCTTTTAGGGTCGGATCTTCTTATCAGCTGCTGTTCGCGGTTGGGGGGACCTTCCGGTTTGAGGCTGCAGGCGTCAGGATCGCCAGGGAAGCCTCCTCTTGGTGTTGGGCCACTCTAACTCGGGCTGTGGGCGTAGGGTGCAGAGTGGTGCACACTCGCGGATGCTTGCGGAGCTGGAGACTGGTGTTTGAACAAATCCGGTGTTCACGGGAGACAGAATCTTTGGAATTGTAGGCAATCAGGTCCTCCGGGTTTCTAGAGATTGCTGGCTGCAGGACACACCGGTATTTCGCTGGAGCAGGTTCGAGGTGTGGACAGGCCGGTAGGGCTGGGGCCAAGTCAGTGGGCGGCCTCCTCTGGTTAGCTTCGCAACGGCTGTTCGGTCCTGCTCTTTTTCTTTTTGCAGGTTCTTGTCTGAGGAAGCAAGTTTCAAGGGTGCCCCTAAACACTAGATTTAGGGGCGTTACAGGTAGGTAAAGGGCAGGGACCAATGGGTCCCTTCCCTGGGGTGGGTACACCCCCAATTGTGCCACCCTCCAGTGGGAGGGGGGCATAAGCATTTCCCTCGTTGGCTGGGTCCCCCCATCTGCAAGATGGCGGGGACTAAGAGTTGTGCTTCACCTCGCCTCCCCCACCTGTTGGGTGGAGTTGGCAGAGGTGGGCACACCTTCTGGGCTGGCTAGTTGTTACCACCTGTCTTCCCGCCGAAAAGGAGGGGAGACAGGACGGGGGCCTGCTCCTGCTAGCAGGAGAGGCTGGGGGTCGCATTACAAAGGCTGCCAGGCCTTTGAAGCTCCCCTGCCACAGATGGCTCTTCCTGGACTGGGGAAGGTGTGAACACCTCCGTCCAGGACAGGCTTTGTTTCTGGACTCAGGGAGCGAAGGCTCCCACCCTAGGGGTCAAGAAACATGTCTCGTGGTGGCAGGCTGGTGTGTACTAGTCAGGGAACCCACCAGAGACAGGTTGTTTTTCAGGGGGCATCTCTAAGATGTCCTCTGTGTGCATTTTTCATTAAATCCCACACTGGCATCAGTGTGGGTTTAATGTGCTGAGAAGTTTGATACCAAACTTCTCAGTTTTCAGTGTAGCCATTGTGGTGCTGCGGAGTTCGTAATGACAAGCTTCCAGCACCAGATACTCTTAATGGCAACACTGCACTTACAATGTCTAAGAATGGACCTAGACACTGTAGGGGTACAGTGCTCATGCACCTGTACCCTCACCACTGGTACAGGGCACCAAGCTAGAGGGGGGACTTATCTATGCCAGGGCAGTGGGTTGTAGGCATGGCACACATGGCTGTGTGCCATGTCGACTCTGCGCTTTGTTCTGCACTAAAACACGCAGCCTGCAAAAGCAGTGTGTATGTGGAAAGGTAGCGGGCCTCTAAGGGTGGCACATAAAGTGCTGCATCCCTTAGAGGCCTTCCCTGGTCACAGTGCTCTGGGTACCTGTGCTACCATTTACCAGGGGCTGACCTGTGGCCAGAGATGCCAGTTGGGTTAGGTTTGGGGAAAGAACACAGGCCCTGGGAACCTGATTGACAGGGACCCAGTGCATATCAAGTCAAAGTGCATCAGTAGTTGTGAGAAAGTGCCATCTTTCTTGCATGGTATGCCCCCGCTTTTTGCTGAATTGCTGTATGTACTTTGACTGAGTGTGCCCTAGGCTCCTGCCAATCAGGTGCCCAGGGCCTATGTTCCTTCCCTAAAAACTATGCTGAAACCTAAAACCCAATTTGGCAAACCCTGGCCACTTATCACACCCTGGTAAATGGTACCCTAGGTACCCAGGGCCTTGTGACCAGGGAAGGCCCCTAAGGGCTGCAGCACTTATTGTGCCACCCTTAGAGGCCCTGTACCCTAACACAACCACACTGCCCTCGCAGGCTGAGTGTCTGGGTACAAGGCAAAACAAAGAGTCGTCATGGCACACATCCCTGTGTGTGCCATGCCCACAACCTACACTGCCCTGGCATACATCAGCCACCACTCTAGCTGGGTGCCCTATGCCAGTGGTGTGGGCACAGGAGCATGAGTCCTGTGCCCCTCCAGTACCCAGGTCCATTCCTGGGCACTGTAAGTGCAGTGCTGCCATTTAAGAGTATATGGTGCTGAGAGCTCCACAGCACCATAATGGTAACACTGAAGACTGAGAAGTTTGGTATCAAACTTCTCAGCACATTAAACCTGCACTGATGCCAGTGTGGGATTTAATGTACAAAGCACTACATAGAGATGCCCTCTAAGACCTAACCTACAATCCGGTCTGGGAGGCTGCCTAGGCTGCCACACAGCAGACATGTCGCTGGACCCCTTGGTGGAGAGCCCCCCGCTCTCCTGGGCCAGCAACAATGCACATCCTGGGCAACATGCTAGGTCTCCTCCCCCAGGACGGGCAGGGGGAAGCTTCAAAGGCATGCTGCCTCTGTGAGCTTCTCCAGGCCACTTGCTGTACCCAGCAAACTGGCCCCCATCAGTTCTGACCCCCACTCTGGCGGGAAGACTGGCCGGAAACCCCAAGTAAGGACAGGGGATGTGCCAACCTGCCAACCCCACCCTTCAGGTGGGGGAGGCGAGGTGAAGCAGATCTCCGGACGCTCGCCATCTTGAAGATTGGAGGCCCTGCCCAATCAGGACTAGGCTACTGCCCCCCTCCCAAAGGAGAGTGGCAGGATAGGGGGTGTACCCACCCCAGGGCAGGGACCCACTAGTCCCTGACCTTTACCTACCTGTAATGCCCCTAAATCTAGTATTTAGAGGCAACCTGAACCTTCCTTCTCCAGATTCCAGATTCCGAAAAAGCAAAGAAGAGCAAGAAGAAAGAAGACCTGCCGTGCAGCTGCTAAGAAGAGGAAGACACCAACTGCTTTGGCCCCAGCCCTACCGGCCTGTCGACCCTCGAACCTGCTAAATCCCGGCACCTCTTGTGGCCAGCAACCTCACAAACCCCAGAGGACCTGGCTAACTTGTAACTGTGAGCAACTGGGACTCCCATGAGCAGTGGCTCTGCTCAAAGCAAGTTTCTAACCCCTGGCATCAGCTCGGAACCACGTCCCCCCAGCGACTGTGACCCTGAATCTGGCACCCAAGCACTCACCTCGATGCTCCTGACGACGACTGCAGTCTCAGAACCAGGGAACCCCCCAACCGCGATCAACAGAGGGTAAGATTTCCCAACACCAAAAGGCACCCCTGCACCCTGCGGCCCCTTGTGCCCGACTCCTGGGTACTTACCTATCCTCCAACTACTCAACTTACCTCTCGAAGTGGTGGTGGCTCCTGAAGAATCTTCGTCCCCGAGCTTGCAGCCTTTGTTCGTCCTGGAGCTTTCCCATTGAAATCCATTGAGCGCCCGAAGGCTCAAAAGCACCCTGCACCCAGCCGCCCGAGTGGCCCTGGCCGTGTAACTTCTACACCTACCCACTTCCCCATTTGCCCTGAGCAATTGACCAGGAGCCCAGCTCCCACAGCCACCAACCAAGGGTCCCCTGCCTCCAATAGGATAACATTGGGCCTATCTCACTCTGCAACCGGCCACCCCAGTGCCGCTGAGGGTGTAACAATTGTACCAACCTGACCCCGGGAGACCCCTGAGTCTGTGCCCAGAACCTTAACTCTGCCAGTCAAGTACTTACCCAAAAGCCGATAACCCAATTTTCTTCCATAGGGTAACATTGACTGGTTTCTTCTGAAATTTCTTCTGTGTGGAGTTTCTAAAACTTAAAATATTCCCCTAAAATCACCCGAGTAACGAAAACAGAAATACTCACCTGCTATTAGGAGAGATCCCAGTGCTGGATCTTGGTGTCGAGCACTGACCCTGAAAAGTACTCACAACCGTACTTACCACTAACCCAATTTTCTTCCATAGGAAATCACTGACTGTTTTTCTGTGAAATTTCTTCTAAGTGTCGATTTTTGCAAACTACAAATGCTCTTTAAAAATCGTACCCACTGTCAAAACGCAATTACTTACCTGTTTTAGATAGAGGTCCCAGTACTGAGCCTAGGAGCCCAGCCCTGGATTACAAAAGTACCAAGAACATACTTTACCTGTAACTTGAATTTTCTCCCATAGGGAATCATTGACTGTTTTTCTATGAAATTTCTTCTAAGTTTCAACTTTCAAAATAGCAAAATATTGCCTAAAAATCACAACAGTAACTAAAACGAATTTACTCACTTGTTTCCAAGACCTGTCCCAGGACTGAATCTAGGATCCAGTCCTGGAGTTAGAAAAGTAATCCTGAAATTAATCTATTGCAAATAACTTAAAATTCACATTGAGCTCAATGTATTATTGTGTTTGAAATTGTGTTGCCTTTTGCAACAAACTAACTATTGCATTCAAAAGTCAATTGCCTCTTGCAAAGTATTTAACTAAAGCATCTCATTCTGAGAAAGTATATTTTGATACCTATTGTTGGTTCTAAAATAAAACCGTATATTTTTATATACAAACCATTGGCCTAGAGTTCAGTTCTTGAGTGTGTGAGACCATTTACTGACTGAGTGTGTACAACAAATGCTTTACACTGTCCTCTGATACTGCCTTACTGCTCGACCAAGCTACCACTTTAGAGAGTAAGGTTATATCGAACTTTAGCCTCTGCCAAACCTCTGGGGGCTGTGGACTCTGTACACACTGTACCTATTTGGGAACAGTATATACAGAGCCACTTTCCTACAGTTATACATTAAGAATGTTCCATACATGTATACATTAAGAATGTTTCATCAATTATTTGTGAATTTAATGTATTTATTGATTCGACAATGTAGTTCTATCTTCCATTTTCTTCCTTTTGGGTCATATGCATGTTTTCCATTTATTTCCATTAATTCTGTCTATGGTTTCCCTAAGGAAAGGGGATATGTTGTGAGTTAACGATTGCATTCCTTTTCCTTAGCTACACCTTCCCTACTGCTCAGCCAGGATGAGTGCTGAATGCTTGGTGAGGTCATAAAATGCATGGGGGCCTGGTGATGTGCTGAGTGCCAGTTGGAGTGTGCAGGCTGAGCAGCAAGGAGGCTGCTCCTGGTGGGGCTGTTATCGACTTACCTGGAACATACCTTGTAACTAAGCTTAAATAAACCATCTATAGAATATACACCTCAGCTAACGGACTTCTGATTATGATTACCACACACACCTTTTGGGACTCCCTGAACTCTGTGCACACTATACCTCCTACTGGTATAGTATATTGAGAGTCAGCTTCCTACAAGATGGAAGGCTGGTGCAGACCAGTCAGACACACACTAGTGGTTTGGCAGTCTTTAAGAAAGCACCTCTGAGGTGCCCTCTGAGTGCATTTATCAATGAATCCAACACTGGCATCAGTGTGGGCTCATTAATCTGTAATGTTTGTTACCAAACATCTTGGAATTCGGTGAAGTCATCATGGAGCTGTGGCATTCGTAGTGACAAGCTCCTAGCCCATGTACTCAGGATGGCTTCACTGTGCAATTAGGTCTAAGAATGGACTTAAGACACTGTAGGGGGGAGTATCTGCTCATGCCGTTGCCCTCACATGAATTATAGTGCACCCTCCCTTAGGGCTGTAAGGCATGCTGTAGGGGTGACTTACGTATGCCTCTTGCAGTGAAGGTAGGCCTGGCACACAGATGTGTGCCGGGTCGACTCTTAACTTTATCTGCACCAAAACACGCAGGCTGCAGTGGCAGTATGCTTGTGTTTTGTGAGGGGTCTCTTAGGATGGCACAATACATGCTGCAGCCCTTAGAATGCTGCAGCCCTTAGAGACCCTCATTGGTCACAATGCCCTTGGTACCACAGGTACCTTTTACAAGGGACTTATGTGGGCCAGAGGTGCAACAATCATGGAAACAATGGTACAGTTTTGGGAAAGAACACAGCACTGGGAACCTGCTTAGCAGGAACCCAGTGCACATTCAGTCAAATATGCATCAGTCAGGGAAAAGCGGGGGGTAACCGTGCCAAAAGGGCCACTTTCCTACACTGGCTCTTCACCATCTTTTTCAAACTTGCTTCAGGAGGTTTTTGAGGATGCCTCCTTTCTCCTCCCATTGTGTCCTATGATAGAGGGCGAGAATTTCAACTGAGTTGGCTACTAGCCAGTAGGGAGCCACTCCTACTGCCACCCGAAGCCGGAAAAACTACCCAACATCGAGTCAGTGCTCATGTTACTCGAAGAGGAGGAGTCACACCACACCTTGTGACTTGAGAGAAAGTAACTTGCAAACATACGAGCCACACAATAGATGGCAAAGGTACGGTAAGCATGTGCATCCACAGCGATACATGCAGGGAGTGTGTGTGTGTAAGTTTGTTTTCAGGTGTCCCCACACATAAGCAGGACTATTCTACTTTAATGTTTATCAGTGAGAATGAATCCTACAATGCCGATGTTTTAGTTAGAGAAACTTAGAGGTCATTTTGTCTCCAATTTAAAAGAAATTTCCTGGCTTTTGCAAAATTCCAATTACATCTTGAAACATAACAACATCTTTTCAGTGGTAAAGATGATCAAACTACGCACATAACCAGCTCAAAACCAAGCCCCTACCACATGAACATGTTGTTCCAGTGTACAAAAAGAGGGTACAAACTGTTTTCTGTGGAGAGGTGCATTTAAGAAATCTTGCAGGGGCTAATGCAGATTAGAGGCCCAAACCCAGTGCTTAGGCTTATCAGAAATTCATTTTGAGCACGAGAGACCATGGCGATGCAGACAAGGTCAGCATATGGGGTGATACAATATTTCTCCCACCATTAGCACAGTCACATTCAACATTTGAGAGCATTGGGTACTATATATATTGACACTGACAGCAGTCAGAATTGTTTACCTGGCCTTGATGAGGCTTCGGGCCTTATCATCCCAGTGTTCAGATACTGTCAGCAGTTCTTGCAACCTCGCCATTGCTTTCTCCACGGTAACATGAGGAGCCAAACCAACTCCTAAGTCTATGAGTCGTCTCATATCATCCAAGGTCAGGGTGTTCGAATTGCTGCATGCCTGATTTACATTTTGTAACCATCGAACCTGCTCGAGCCTCTCGCGCAACTCCCCGATCTGCGGAAGTTCTATATTAAACTCAAAGCTGACATCCAGTAGTTCTTGTAGCTCAGAGACATTGGGCTTCTCCTCAGAGAGGAGTCTTTGGCTCTGTTGTAGGAAATCTTCAACTCTGGTCAGATGTTCCTAAAATCAAGAAATGAATTTAGTAAGTGCAGATACGGTGTACATTCATAGGATCAAGAAAAAAAATACTACAAAGGAAATAATGGACTGATTATGAATCTTATATTTTTTTATCTTTTAAAACAAAAAGGTTTCTTTTCTGCAAAAATTAAGTTTCAGTGTAGAAATTAATCAGTCAAAGGCTTTACAGTTTTCCTTGATACTAGGACCTTGAACAATTAACTTTTTTTGAGAACCCTGGGAGTCACCAGCACCACAAGGCCAATGGCACTGGATATCATACAAACTTGCATTATAGGAGATGTGATTACTTCAAGTCTATAAAATATAGACGATTTTCATATCCCAGGAGAATCACATTCAATCAACAAAAGAGTGATATGCTGCAGATCTGTAGGGTGCAGTAGATTATGTCTGCAGCAATGTTTATATGCAACAGCAAAATAAGCCATAGTATAAATGTCACTTGCAATTTTAAGTTTCAAAATAGAAAATTTTTATTGACCTGTGAATAGGCATGCCAGAGTGCGATCCTGGAACATAAACCAGCATTTTGAAATAAAAAATGTTGAGCTCTGAACCTTGCTCCTGAAAGCAAAAGTGGAAAAACAAATCTGAAGTTGGCATTTATGCATTGGGGGAAATTTTGGGCTTACCTTCGACATGTTAGGGGGCTGGCTCTGCACACCACTGGTTGACACTCAAAAGAAAAGAAAATGAGAATAGCGAACAACTCCAAACACAGCCACTGGATGGTGGAATAATGGGCACCTGATGGACTGAAGACACCTGTAAGTAATGTTTGCTTTAACTAACGCTCGCGAGGCATGTCTGTTTGATTAGTGTGTCTGCAAGAATTTCCCTCTCCAGGCAAGTGATGTGCTGTATGCACAATATTTATGAGCTATGACGTCCATTTATGTAGAGCCATTCTGGACCTGCAGAAAAGGATCAATTGTGACTGATCATAGAGGACAGGTCTTCTTACCTTTCCTCTTGGAAGGTTGGGCCATACTTTCAGGGTCCAACACTTTTTTCACCCTGCTTTCGGCTCTGTGCTCTCTAGTCTTGACACACAATCTCAGTGATGTCCAGCACTGCTGCATCGGTTTTAAGTTCTACCTCAGCCCATGCTGAGGTTTCCAGGTCATTACCAAGCAGACATGCAGCTAGAAGCTTTGGAGAGACCACTACCTGTTTCGGGCCAGTAACCAGCCTCCAGTCTAATGTCACCATAGCCATGGCATGGTTAGCAATAACACTGTCAGCATTGGTGACTAGCTAAGTTTCCCATTCAGGTATTGCTCTGGGGAAACCAGTATATCTCTCACCATAGTGACACTGGCACCTGTATCCCCCAGTGCTTCTATTCTATTCCCATTGATCCAAGGGCATTGCAAATCATTCTTTAAGTTGGGTGGCCATACAGCTAAAGTGTCACACTCAACTTCCCCCTCTGTGACTAGAACTGCTTCAGTGTGCAAACAGATTTGATCGAGGCACACTGCTGATCCCATCTTGAGAATGGCGACACCAGCAGTAGCTGTAGGTGGAGTAGGGGGTGTCTTGTTAGGACAAGTAGCATCTCCAGTTAAGTGTCCTAACTTCTTACAGTTGTTACACCAGGTCTTTAAGGGATCAAAGTTCTTTCCCCTGTACCTATTGTTGGACTTGGAAGAGATTTAGGTCCCACTCCCCTGTACAGATTTTTGGGGCCCTTTTGAAGACTCAGGATTTGTATCTGGGGGATTCTCACCACCTTTCCCCTGGGGAGGTTTTGTAACCCCTTTCTTTTGGTCACCCCCAGTGGCTGTTTTTGGCACCCTTGTCTTGACCTAGTGGTCTGCCTTCTTTCGCAATTCTTGGGGAGAAATTAGACCTAGGTCTACCAAAAGCTTATGTAACTTTTGCTTAGTACAATTACTTAAAATTTGTTCTTTCATAAACAAATTGTAAAGTCCATTGAAATCATGCACATTATGTCCAGTTAACTAACCTCCTAGTCTTTTAACTGAGTAGTCAACAAAGTCAATCCAGGATTGGTTTTGGGGTTTGTGGGTCCCTCTGAATCTAATTCTGTATTCCTCAGTTGTGAGTCCAAAGCCCTCAATCAGCGTTCTCTTCATGAGGTCATAAGACCCAGCAACTGCCCCTGTAAGGGTCAGGAGACTGTCACTGCTGTTACTAGAAAACAGTTCTCAAAGGAGTGCCCCCGCCCCCCCAGTGTGACTTCTTCACTTTTCTCATTTCACAGGTCCTCTCAAAAGCTGTGAACCATTTTGTGATATCATCACTCTCTTCATATTTAGGGACAATCTCTTTGGGGATTTTACGATCATAAGATTGCTCTTCATCCTTATTTAGTAAATTGCTGCCATCATTGATGGGAGCTAAGCCCATCTCGGCTCTCTCTTTCTCTAGAGCCAGGAGTCTGGTCTCCAGATCCACTCTTTTGGTCAACCTTGCTAAAAGGTTGTCCTCATTGAGGCTGTCCTCAAAGTCCTCAGCAGCACCTGATCCACCTCTGTGGGCTCTAGGTGCTGAGGGGTTTATTTTTGGAGTCAGGGCCACTGGGGCCCTTCTCTCCCTATGAACTGGGGGAGGTTGGTAGTTATCCTCATATCCTCCCTCTACTTCTTCATTGTGTGAGAAAGTGCCATCTTTCTTGCATGGTATGCCCCCACTGTTTGCTGAATTGCTAATGTACTTTGACTGAGTGTGCCCTGGGCTCCTGCTAATCAGGTACCCAGGGCCTGTGTTCCTTCCCTAGAACTGCATGAAGCCTAAACCCAATAGGGTCTCTGGCCACATGTCAGCCCCTGGTAAATGCTACCCAGGGCCTTGTGACCAGAGAAGGCCCCTAAGGGCTGCAGCACTTATTGTGCCACCCTTAGAGGCCCTGTACCCTGACACACACACACACTGCCTTTGCAGGCTGAGTGTCTTGGTGCAGAACAAAACAGAGAGTCGACATCCCTGTGTGCCATGCTCACAACACACACTGCCCTGGCATACCTCAGTCACCCCTCTAGCTGGGTGCCCTATGCCAGTGGTGTGGGAACAGGTGCACACGCCCTGTACCCCTACAGTACCCAGGTCCATTCCTGGGCACTGTAAGTGCAGTGCAGCCATTTCAGAGTATATGGTGCTGGGAGGTCGTCAACACGAACTCCACAGCACCATGATTTCTATTTTATTTTTTAAACCGTTTTTATTGCAGAACAAAAAGATAAGCAGCTTACATACATAATGACCCCGCACTGCGAATGCCGGTACTTTTCCTTTCTTGGCCATGAGGCTTCCGTACACAGCTTGTGAGCCCACATCCCAGAGGCCAGGCAGCGATAACATGTAGGTCATTACACTTAACCATATTGCAACCTGTACATTTGTTTATATCATTATAGCATGTCTGCGTTCCGCTTTTGAGTTTTCTCCCCCCTTCCCTCCCACCCAGTCACTCCCTCCCCCCAGTCCCTAACCCCCTATCCCCCTCCCTCTCCACCCTCCAGTGCCCTCGCCAACGACTGGACCCGGCCTTAATATGTATTCTTGGGTACTTATCAGAAGTGAATGAATATCTACTGTG
This sequence comes from Triturus cristatus, assembly GCF_964204655.1. Taxonomy (NCBI): domain Eukaryota; kingdom Metazoa; phylum Chordata; class Amphibia; order Caudata; family Salamandridae; genus Triturus; species Triturus cristatus. The sequence goes on from NC_140580.1 coordinate 128,392,938, forward strand.
TATGTGTGGTTGGGACGTTCCGGGGATCAGCCTCAGTATCAGAGGGCTCCTCCTCCTCCTCGATCTCGCTGTTGCGCAGGGCCTGCACCAACATCTCCCACTCTGTGGCCGCCTCTAGTGCCCTATCATCTGGCCTACGACACGCCAGTTGGTATCTAAGTGTACTTTCACTCGCCGCCCATTTCCGTAGTTCATTAATCCACCTCCTATGTGCGGGGCTCCCCTTCGACTTCCAGAGCCTCGTCACTTCCCTCTTTGCCAAGAGGAGGCCCATATCTATAAATTTACTCGTGGTCTTGTTCTTGGGCGTGTGGGGACACCAGTGCAGGACACAGACCGCCTTGTTATATTGTAATTCCCTGTCCGCTACCGCAGCCAGTGTCTCGCCCACTTCCCTCCAGTATTCGCGCAGGCGAGGGCAGTCCCATAGCATATGACCCAGCTCTGCTCCTATCGCGCCGCATCTAGGGCACGCCGCATCCTTCACTCCGAAATATTTCCCAATTTTACCTGGTGTTAGGTAGGCCCTGTGGAGGACATAAAAGTGTACCAACTGGAAGCGTGCGTTCCTTGTGCCCTTCCTAGCCCTCCTCACTATACCCGCCCACGTGGTGTCAGGGATCTCGGTCTGTAGATCCAGCTCCCATTTCGCCTTCAGCGCCGCCATCGGCTGTAAGGTTTCGCGCATAATTCTGGAGTACAGACAAGCCACTGCCTTGTAAGTGCCAGCAGACATCATGGTGTATTGACAAGCCGCAGATGTGGTAGGCTCTAGGAGCCCCTCTCCCCAGTGCTCCTGCATCGCTCCAGTCACTGCCGCGTGCATCAGATAATCTCCCCTCGGAAGACCTCCACAGCACCATGATGTCTACACTGAAGACTGAGAAGTTTGGTATCAAACTTCTCAGCACATTAAACCCCCACTGATGCCAGTGTGGGATTTAATGTAAGATGCACAACAGTTAGGTTCAGGGGGCAGAGTTTCCCCCTGAACCTAACCTACAATCCACATCCTTTCTGAGAGGCTGCCTAGGCTGCCACTCAGCAGACATGTTGCTGGACCCCAGGATAGAGAGCCATCCGCTCTCCTGGGCCTACAACAATGCACCTCATGGGCGAGGTCTCCTCCCCCAGGATGGGCAGGGGAAGCTTCAAAGGCATGCCGCCTTTGTGAGCTTCTCCAGGCCACTTGCTGTACTCCGCAACTGGCCCCCACCGGTTCCGACCCTCACCGTGGCGGGAAACACCAAGGGAGGAAAGGGGGTGTGCCAGCCTCTGCCAACCCCACGCCTCAGGTGGGGGAGGCGAGGTGAAGCATATCTCCGGGCTCTCACCATCTTGAAGATGGGGAGCCCTGCCCAATCAGGACTAGGCTACTGCACCCCTCCCACAGGAGAGTGGCAGGATAAGGGGTGTACCCAACCCAGGGAAGGGACTGTGAGAAAGTGCCATCTTTCTTGCATGATATGCCCCCACGTTTTGCTGAATGTACTTTGACTGAGTGTGCCCTGGACTCCTGTCAATCAGGTGCCCAGGGCCTCTAAGGGCTGCAGCACTCATTGTGCCACCCTTAGAGACCCTGTACGTATACACACGTATACACACGTATACACACGTATACACACGTATACACACACGTATACACACGTATACACACGTATACACACACACACACACACACACCCACACACACACACACACACACACACACACACACACACACACACACACCTTGCAGGCTGAGTGTCTGGGTACAAGACAAGACAAAAATTCGACATGGCACACATTCCTGTGTGCCATGCCCACCACCTACACTGCTCTGGCATACCTCCGCCACCCCTCTAGCTGGGTGCCCTATGCCAGTGGTGTGGACACAGGAGCATGAGCCCTGTGCCTCTACAGTACCCAGGTCCATTCCTGGGCACTGTAAGTGCAGTGCTGCCATTTAAGAGTACATGGTGCTGAGAGCTCGTCAAACACGAACTCCCCAGCACCATAATGGCAACACTGAAGACTGAGAAGTTTGGTATCAAACCTCTCAGCACATTAAACCCGCACTGATGCCAGTGTGGGATTTAATGCACAAAACACCACAGAGGGCATCTTAGAGATGCCCCTGAAACCTAATCCACGTCTGGTCTGGGAGGCTGCCTAGGCTGCCACATAGCAGATAGGTTGCTGGACCCCTGGGTAGGAGAGCCCCCGCTCTCCTTGGCCTGCAACAATGCACATCCTGGGCGAGGTGCTAGGTCTAATCCCCCAGGATGGACAGGGGGAAGCTTCAAAGGCATGTCGCCTCTGTGAGCTTCCCCAGGCCACTTGCTGTACCCAGCAAACTGGCCCCCACCGGTTTTCACCCCCACTCTGGCGGGAAGACTGGCCGGAAACCCCAATTAAGGACAGGGGATGTGCCAGCCTGCCAACCTCACCCCTCGGGTGGGGGAGGCGAGGTGAAGCACATCTCCAGGCACTCGCCATCTTGAAGATGGGAGGCCCTGCCCAATCAGGACTAGGCTACTGCCCCCCTCCCACAGCAGAGTGGCAGGATAGGGGGTGTACCCACCCCAGGGCAGGGACCCATTGGTCCCTGCCCTTTACCTACATGTAACGCCCCTAAATCTAGTATTTAGGGGCACCCTGAACCTTCCTTCCTCAGATTCCAAATTACGAAAAACTAAGAAGAGCAAGAAGAAAGAAGACATGCCGTGCAGCTGCTAAGAAGAGGAAGACACCAACTGCTTTGGCCCCAGCACTACCGGTCTGTCGACCCTCGAACCTGCTCCTGCTACCTCCCGGCACCTCTTGTGGCCAGCAACCTCAAAAATCCCGGAGGACCTGGCTACCTTTTGGCTCCAAGCACCTAGGACTCCCATGAGCAGAGGCTCTGCTCAAAACCAGCTCCTAACCCCTGGCATAAGCCCAGGAACCGCGAACCCTGCACACTCTGCACCCGCCAAGCCTGGCCTGTGCCGGAGTGAACAAAGCCCCCGAGGATGTCCCCCCGGTGACTGTGACCCCGAATCCGGCACACAAGGATTCACCTCGACGTTCCTGACGACGCCTGCAGCCTCAGAACCAGGGACTCCGCCAACCGCGATCAACAGAGGGTAAGATTTCCCGACACCAAAAAGCACCCCTGCACCCGGCGCCCTGCGGCCCCTTGTGCCCAGCCCTGGGTGCCTACCTAACCTACAGCTTCCCAACTTACCGCTCGAAGTGGTGGTGGCACCTGAAGAAACTTCGTCCCCAAGCTTGCAGCCTTTGTTCAACCAGGAGCTTTCCCATTGAAATCCATTGAGCGCCCGAAGGCTCAAAAGCACCCTGCACCCAGCCGCCCGAGTGGCCCTGGCAGTGTAACCTCTACACCTATCTACTTCCCCATTTGCCCTGAGCAAGTGACCAGGAGCCCAGCTCCCACAGCCGCGTGGCTTGCCAGACAGCAGCCACCAAACAAGGCCCCCCCATCCCTCATAGGATAACATTGGGCCTAACTCACTCTGCACCCGGCAGCCCCTGTGCCACTGAGGGTGTAACAACTGTACCTACCTGACCCTGGGAGACTACTGAGTCTGTGCCCAGAACCTTAACTCTGCCAGTCGAGTACTTACCCAAAAGACGATAACCCAATTTTCCTTCATAGGGTAACATTGACTGGTTTCTTCTGAAATTTCTTCTAAGTGTGGAGTTTCTAAAACTTAAAATATTCACCTAAAATCAACCGAGTAACGAAAACGAAAATACTCACCTGCTATTAGGAGAGATCCCAGTGCTGGATCTTGGTGCCCAGTACTGACCCTGAAAAATATCCACAACCGTACTTACAATTAACCCAATTTTCTTCCATAGGAAATCATTGACTGTTTTTCTGTGAAATTTCTTCTAAGTGTCAATTTTTGCAAACTACAAATATTCTTTACAAATCGTACCAACTGTGTAAACGTAATTACTTACCTGTTTTAGATAGAGGTCCCAGTACTGGATTACAAAAGTAACGAGAACATACTTAACCTGCAACTTGAATTTTCTCCCATAGGGAATCATGGACTATTTTTCTATGAAATTTCTTCGAAGTGTCAACTTTTAAAATAGCAAAATATTGCCTAAAAATCACAACAGTAACTAAGACGACTTTTATCACTTGTTTCTAAGAACTGTCTCAGGACTGAATATAGGATCCAGTCCTGGAGTTACAAAAGTAATACTGAAAGTAATCTATTGCAAATAACTTAAAACTTCCATTGAGCTCAATGCATTATTGTGTTTGAAATTGTGTTGCCTATTGCAAAAACCTGTAACCAGTATTTACAAAAGTCAATTGCATATTGCAAAAGCATTTACCTGAAGCATCTCATTCTGAGAAAGTATATTTTAATACCTATTGTTGGTTCTAAAATAAAATAACCATATATTTTTTATACAAACCATTGGCCTAGAGTTCAGTTCTTGAGCGTGTGAGACCATTTCCTGAGTGTGTGCAACAAATGCTTTACACTGTCCTCTGATAATGCCTTACTGCTCGACCAAGCTACCACTTTAGAGAGTAAGGTTATATCTAACTTTAGCCTCTGCCAAACCTCTGGGGACTGTGGACTCTGTACACACTGTACCTATTTGGGAACAGTATATACAGAGCCACTGTCTCACAGAGACCCATTGGTCCCTGCCCTTTACCTACCTGTAACGCCCCTAAATTTAGTATTTAGGGGCACCCTGAACCTTCCTTCCTCAGATCCCGATTCCGAAACAAGCAAGAAGAACAAGAAACAAAAAGACCAGCCGTGCAGCTGCTAACAAGAGGAAGGCACCAACTGATTTGGCCCCAGCCCTACAGGCCTGTCGACCCTCAAACCTGCTCCTGCTAAACCGCAGCATCTCCAGTGGTCAGCAACCTCAAAAAAAGCAGAGGACCTGACTGCCTTGTGACTGTAAAAGACTTGGAATCCCACGAGCAGTGGTTCTGCTCAAAGCAAGTAACAGACCCCTGGCACCAGCCAGGAACCGCGACTCCTGCACACTCTGCACCCGCCAAGCCTGGCCTGTGCCGGACTGGACAAAGACCCTGAGGACGTCCCCCCGGCGACTGTGACCCCGAATCCGACACCCAAGGACCCACCTCGACGCTCCCGATGACGCCTGCAGCCTCAGAACCAGGGACCCCCCCCCAACCGCGATCAACAGAGGGTAAGATTTCCCGACATCAAAAGGAACCCCCTGCACCCGGCACCCTGCGGCCCCCTGTGCCAGACTCTGGGTACCTACCTATCCTCCAACTACCCAACTTACCTCTCAAAGTGGTGTTGGCACCCGAAGAATCTTCGTCCCCAAGCTTGCAGTCTCTGTTCGTCCTTCAGCTTTCCCATTGAAATCCATTGAGCGCCCGAAGGCTCAAAAGCACCCTGCACCCAGCCGCCCGAGTGGCCCTGGCAGTGCAACTTCTACTCCTACCTACTTCCCCTTTTGCCCTGAGCAAGTGACCAGGAGCCCAGCTCCCACAGCCGCCTGGCCTGCTAGTCAGCAGCCACCAACCAAGGCCCCCCTGCCTCCCATAGGATACCATTGGGCCTAACTCACTCTGCACCCGGCCGCCCCAGTGCCGCTGAGGGTGTAACAACTGTACCAACCTGACCCCTGAGTCTGTACCCAGAACCTTAACTCTGCCAGTCGAGTACTTACCCAAAAGCCGATAACTCACTTTTCTTCCATAGGGTAACATTGACTGGTTTCTTCTGAAATTTCTTTTAAGTGTAGAGTTTCTAAAACTTAAAATATTCACCAAAAATCAACCGAAAACGGAAATACTCACCTGCTATTAGGAGAGATCACAGTGCTGGATCCTGGTGCCCAACACTGACCCTGAAAAGTACTCACGACTGTACTTACCACTAACTCAATTTTCTCCCATAGGAAACCATGGACTGTTTTTCTGTGAAATTTCTTCTAAGTGTCGATTTTTGCAAACTACAAATATTCTTTAAAAATCGTACCAAATGTAAAAACGTAATTACTTACCTGTTTTATATAGAGGTCCCAGTACTGAGCCTAGGAGCCCAGCCCTGGATTACAAAAGTAACGAGAACATACTTTACCCGTAACTTGAATTTTCTTCCATAGGGAACCATTGACTGTTTTTCTATGAAATTTCTTTTAAGTGTCGATTTTGCAAACTTATAAATATTCCTTAAAAATCGCCTGTGTAACTTAAACGTAGTTTCTCAACTGCTTACAGGTGTTACACTAGTGCTGGATCTAGGATCCAACACTGACCTAGAAAAAGTAACCATAACCCCACTTACCTGCTAAGTGAATTTCCTTCCAAAGGATAACATTGGTAATTTGATTAGCAAAAGTTTCTAAGTGTCAACTTTTAAAATAGCAAAATATTGCTTAAAAATAACAGTAACTAAAACGAATTTACTTATTGTTTCCAAGAACTGCCCCAGGACTGAATCTAGGATACAGTCCTGGAGTTAGAAAAGTAATCCTGAAGGTAATCACTTGGAAATAACTTAAAATTCACATCGAGCTCAATGTATTATTGCGTTTGAAATTGTGTTGCCTATTGCAACAAATCTAACTATTATCTGCAAAAGTCAATTGCCTATTGCAAAGTATTTAACTAAAGCATCTCATTCTGAGAAAGTATATTTTGATACCTATTGTTGGTTCTAAAATAAAACAACCATATATTTTTTATATAAACCATTGGCCTAGAGTTCAGTTCTTGAGTGTGTGAGACCATTTGCTGACTGAGTGTGTACAACAAATGCTTTACACTGTCCTCTGATACTGCCTTACTGCTCGACCAAGCTACCACTTTAGAGAGTAAGGTTATATCTAACTTTAACCTCTGCCAAACCTCTGGGGACTGTGGACTCTGTACACACTGTACCTATTTGGGAACAGTATATACAGAGCCACTTTCTCACAACAACCTCCCAGCACCATATACTCTTAATGGCAGCACTGCACTTACAATGTCTAAGAATGGACTTAGACCCTGTGGAGGTACAGGGCTCATGCACCTGTACCCTCACTACTGGTATAGTGCACCCAGCTAGAGGGGTGGCTGATCTATGCCAGGGCAGTGGGTTGTAGGCATGGCACACAGGGATGTGTGCCATGTTGACTCTTCACTTTGTTCTGCACCAAAACACGCAGCCTGCAAAGGCAGAGTGTGAGTGTAAAGGTAAAGGGCCCATAAGGGTGGCACAATAAGTGCTGCAGCCATTAGAGGCCTTCCCTGGTCACAGTGCCCTGGGTACTTGGGGTAAGATTTACCAGGGGCTGACCTGTGGATAGGGTGCCAATTGGGTTTGGTACAGGTTTGGGAAAGAGCCCTGGGAACCTGATTGGAAGGGACCCAGGGCACATCAAGTCAAAGTTCATCAGTAGTTCTGGCAAGAGTGGGGGGTAACTGCAACAGAAACCCAGCTTTTCACAGATGGTTACATGTTTAAGGTTGCATGAATGGCTTGAGGCGGAATGGCCGTGAGGCGGTAGCATGCATGACCTGTATGCTTCATGGCAGCCACCATGACTAAGTTGATTACATGGAATGTCTGAGGCATAGTTGCCTTAGAAAAACGTTCTAGAGTATTTGCCTACCTGAAAAGGTACAAAATAGCTGTGGCATGTCTGTTAAGAGACAAATATCTGGGGGGATACTATATCGTTTTTATGAAAATGCTGGAGAGGGCAATTATATGCTACCTCATATTCTGGATTTGCTAGAGGGGCTCTCATTTGGGTGGCTCCAGGGGTTCCCTTTCAGCATCTGCATCATGTTACTGACCCAGAAAGGAGATATGTTATCCTGTATGGGAAGTCTGATGGTAGGGAATTGTGCATTATTAACGTAAATGCCCCCGACGACAGCTGCTCCTCTTTTTTTCCCCGCCCTAACGGATGCGGCATCACCATATCTGGGGGCATCAATATTGTTAGCCGGAGATGTTAATTGCATCCTTGACGGTTCAATCAACCGTGAGCCCCTACGACCCCACACTAAGTTCGTATGACTGGCACACTACGAGACATTCTAGAGGGCATTCACTTGATCGATATATGGCGAGAACGCCACCCAACCACTCGACAGTTTTCCTGCCACACTCCTGCCACTAGAACCTTTAGCAGACTGGATAACTGGTTTATATCCACGACCTTGGATGGAGCGTAAGAGGGATATCGTATAGTTTACCTGTCGGTGTAGTTTTGCAGCTTGAAGAATTTACTGGATTCACTATGCTGTGCATTATTTCGCCATCTAGTGGTTGGATCTGGAATTGTAGTATTTCTTTTTTTTTCTTTCCCATGGCCGGTGAGCGTCGACATACCACCATTTGGAATCCTTCTGTGAAGATGAAGTGCTTTCTCCGGAAGCTCCCACCTTTGGTCGCCATCTTCGGATTCTTTTTTTTTTTCTTGTTTCATTTATTTCTTCCTCTTGTCTCATCTTTCTGGCGGAGGAGGGTGGGTTCACTAGTGAATCCAGAAAATTCTTCAAGCTGCAATACTACACCGACAGGTAAGAAACTATACGTTTTGCTGTGTGAATCTTTTCTGGATTCACTATGCTGTGCATAGACTTTGTAGCGGTTTGCTAGTCTTGTGGTGGTTGGGTGGAAGATGAGCGTTGGTTTGTGAAAATATGCTGCAAGACCTTTTGTCCTACTTGTGCTTCTTCATTCATTTGAATATCCATGCAATAGTGCTTTGTGAACGTGTGCACTGAAGACCATGTTGCTGCTTGGCAGTCCGCTTGAATAGGCGTACTTGCTAGAAAAGCTACTGTTGCTCCTTTCTCCCTGCTTGAGTGAGCGTGCGGTGCTCCTTGTAATGTCTGACCTGCCCGTTTGTGGCAAAACTGTATGGCTTGTGCAATCCATCTTGCAATGGTATTCTTTGTGACTGGTCGTCCAAGAAAACGGTTGGTAAATGATATAAAGAAGGGTTTTGTTTTCCTATATTCTTTGGTTCTTTCTATGTAGTACATAACTGCCCTTCTGGCGTCCAGGGTGTGTAATGCCCTTTCTGCTTGTGTCTTTGGTTTTTGGAAAAAACCGTGGTATTTGTATAGTTTGGTTTACGTGGAACTTCGATACCACCTTTGGCATAAATTGTGGATCAGTTCTCATGATGAATCTGTCATTATGTATTTGGAAGTAGGGCTCTTGCAGTTTTAGAGCTTGCAATTCACTTATTCTATGTAGTGATGTAATAGCAACTAAAAACGCAGTTTTTAGCGTGAGCATTTGTAGTGTTGCTTTGTGGAGTGGTTCGAATGGTGCCTTCATCATTTGAGCTAGTACTACATTGAGATTCCATGTCGGTGGTGGCACCTTTCTTGGAGGTGCTATTCTCTTTACTCCTTCTAGGAATCTTTTTACCACTTGGGATATGAAGAAACTTTCCCCTGTTTCTCCCCTTGTGAACGTTACCATTGCTGCTAAGTGTACCCTTATAGATGTGTAGCTCAATTTATTTTGTAGTAAATATGTTAAGTATTTTAGTACTGTTGATGCTCTTGTGGTAATTCTTGACAGTTTTTCTATAAGGCACCAATTAGAGAATCTTTTCCATTTTGCTGTGTAACACTTGCTTGTCGTTGTGAGAAAGTGGCTCTGTATATACTGTTCCTTAATAGGTACAGGGTGTACAGAGTCCACAGTCCCCCAGGGTTTGACAGAGGTTAAAGTTAGATATAACCTTACTCTCTAAAGTGGTAGCTTGGTCGAGCAGTAAGGCAGTATAAGAGGACAGTGTAAAGCATTTGTTGTACACACTCAGTCAGCAAATGGTCTCACACACTCAATAACTGAACTCTAGTCCAATGGTTTATATATAAAACATATATGCTTGTTTTATTTTAGAACCAACACTTGGATTTAAAATACACTTTCTCAGAATGATATGTTTCATATAAGTACTTTTGCAAAATGCAATTGACTTTTGTAAACAGTTACAAGTGGTTGCAGTAGGCAACTCTATTTTTAAACACAACAATGCATTGAGCTCAATGGTAAATTAAAGTTATTTGCAACAGATTACTTTTTAGATTACTTTTGGAATTCCAGGACTGGATCCTAGATTCAGTCCTGGGTCAGTACTCAGAATCAAGTGATGAAAGTCGACTTAATTACTGTAATGATTTTTAAACAATATTTAGCTATTTTAAAAGTTGACACTTAGAACATATTTAAAAGAAAACAGTCAATGATTCCCTATAGAAGAAAATTCAAGTTGCAGGTACAGTATGTTCTCGTTACTTTTGTAATCCAGTACTGGGTGCCTAGACTCAGTACTGGGACCTTTATCCAAAACAGGTAAGTAATTACGTTTTCAAATATTATACGATTTTTGAAGAATATTTAAAGATTGCAGAAATAGACACTTAGAAGAAATTTCACAGAAAAACAGTCAATGGTTTCCTATGGAAGAAAATTGGGTTAAGGGTAAGTGCAGTTGTAAGTATTTTTCAGAGTCAGTGCTGGGCACCAAGATCCAGCACTGGGAGCTCACCTAAGAGCAGGTGAGTAATTTCGTTTTCGTTACTCGGCTGATTTTTGGTGAATATTTTAAGATTTGAAAAGTCCACACTTAGAAGAAATTTCAGGAAAAAGCCAGTCAATGTTACCCTATGAGGAAAATAGAGTTAGCGGTTTAAGGGTAAGTACTCGACTGGCAGAGTTGAGGTTCTGGGCATAGACTCAGGGGTCCCCCAGGGTCTGGTAGGTACAGTTGGTTCACCCTCAGCGGCTCTAGGGCGGCCGGGTGCAGAGAGAGTTAGGCCCAATGTTATCCTATGAGGGATAGGGGGGCCTTGGTTGGTGGCTGCTGACTGGCAAGCCACGCGGCTGTGGGAGCTGGGCTCCTGGTCACTTACGTAGGGCAAGTGGGGAAGTAGGTAGGTGTAGAGTTTTCACTGCCAGGGCCACTCGGGCGGCTGGGTGCAGAGTGCTTTTGAGCCTTTGGGCGCTCAATTGATTTCAATGGGAAATCTCCGGTTTAGAAAAAGACTGCAAGCTCGGGGACGAGGACTCTTCAGGTGCCACCACCACTTCGAGAGGTAAGTTGGGTAGTTGGAGGATAGGTAGGTACCCGGGATTGGGCACAGGGGGCCGCGGGGCGCCGCGTGCAGGGGTGCCTTTTGGTGTCGGGAAATCTTACCCTCTGTTGATCGCGGTAGGGGGGGAACCTGGTTCTGAGGCTGCAGGCTTCTTCAGGAGTGTCGAGGGAGGTCCTTGGGTGCCGGACTCGGGGTCACAGTCGCCGTGGGGTCGTCCTCGGGGTCTTTGTTCACTCCGGCACTGGCCAGACTTGGCTGGTGCAGAGTGTGCTGGGTTCGCGGTTCCGCGCTGCTGCCAGGGATTAGAGGTAGGTTTTGAGTAGAGCCTCTACTCATGGGAGTCCCAGGGGCTTAGAGCCAAAAGGTAGCCAGGTCCTCCGGGGTTGGTGAGGTTGCTGGCCACAAGAGATGCCGGGTTGGAGCAGGAGCAGGTTCGAGGGTCGACAGGCCGGTAGGGCTGGGGCCAAAGCAGTTGGTGTCTTCCTCTTTTTAGCAGCTGCAGGGCAGGTCTACTTTCTTCTTGCTCTTTGTAGTTTTGAATCTGGAATCTGGGGAAGGAAGGTACAGGGTGCCCCTAAATACTAGATTTAGGGGCGTTACAGGTAGGTGAAGGGCAGGGACCAATGGGTCCCTGTCCTGGGGTGGGTACACCCCCTATCCTGCCCCTCTCCTGTGGGAGGGGGGCAGTAGCCTAGTCCTAATAGGGTAGGGCTCCCCATCTTCAAGATGGCGAGAGCCCGGAGATGTGCTTCACCTCGCCTCCCCCACCTGAGGGGTGGGGTTGGCAGGCTGGCACATCCCCTGTCCTTATTTGGGGTTTCCGGCCAAAGCTTCCCGCCAGGTTGCAGGGGCCTGGGGAAGCTCACAGAGGCGGCATGCCTTTGAAGCTTCCCCCTGCCCATCCTGGGGAGGAGATTTAGCACCTCGCCCAGGATGTGCATTGTTGCAGGCCCAGGAGAGCAGGGGCTCTCCTACCCAGGGGTCCAGCAACATGTCTGCTGGGTGGCAGCCTAGGCAGCCTCAGAGCAGACGTGGATTGTAGGTTAGGTTTAAGGGGGCACCTCTAAGATGCCCTCTGGGGTGCTGTGTACATTAAATCCCACACTGGCATCAGTGTGGGTTTAATGTGCTGAGAAGTTTGATACCAAACTTCTCAGTCTTTAGTGTTGCCATTATGGTGCTGTGGAGCTCGTGTTTGACGAGCTCTCAGCACCATGTACTCTTAAATGGCAGCACTGCACTTACAGTGCTCAGGAATGGACCTGGGCACTGTAGGGGCACAGGGCTCTTGCTCCTGTGCCCACACCATTGGCATAAGGCACCCAGCTAGAGGGGTGACTGATGTATGCCATGGCAGTGTATGTGATGGGCATGGCACACAAACACAAAGCCTGCAAAGGCAGTGTATGTGTGTAAGGGTACAGGGCCTCTAAGAGTGGCACAAGGAGTGCTGCAGCTCTTAGAGGCCTTCCTTGGTCACAAAGCCCTGGGTACTTAGGGTACCATTTACCAGGGGCTGACATGTGGCCAGGGTTTGCCAATTTGGGTTTGGTTTGTTTTAGGGAAGGAACATAGGCCCTGGGCACCCGATTGGCAGGAGTCCAGGGCACACTCAGTCAAAGTACATTCAGCAATTCAGCAAAAAGTGGGGGCATACCATGCAAGAAAGATGGCACTTTCTCACAGTCGTAGGTCTTCTTGCTTCTCTGAGTACTGCCATTGTGCTCTTTGGTAGGTTGAGGTGAGTAAATTCTATGCCCTCAGGAGCTATGCTGCCAGGCTTAGGCTCTCTGGTTCTGGGTGTAGAACCTTTCCATTTTGCAGTGTTAAGAGGTCCTTTCTGTTGGGTAATTTGTGCATTGCCCCTTGAGTCATCTCCATTATCTGTGAGAACCAGGTTTGTCTGGGCCACTGAGGTGCTATGAGTATTAATGTCATGTGGCTGATCCTGCACTTGTTGAGTACCCTGTGTAGCAGTGGTATCGGGGGGGAAAAGCTTAAGCAAATGTCCCTGACCAGTCTATCCATAGCGTATTCCCTAGGGATTGTCTGCACGGTTGCCTGGATGCGAAGTTTTGCCATTTTGCATTTTGGGGTGTTGCAAAAAGGTCGATTTGTGGAGTTCCCCATTTCTTGAATATCTTTAGGATTTCTGATTGATTCATTTCCCATTTGTGGGATGCTGATGCTTGCCTGCTCAGCCTGTCTGCTTCTATATTGTCCTTCCCTGGAAGATGTATTGCTAGTAAGTCTATTTTACTTGGGATTGCCCATCTCCATAGTTCTTGGGCTAAGGTTGATAGTGTTGGGGGCAGAGCTAGCCTGTCTGGAAATGGCCGCTCTGTGAGCGAGCTCCTCCGGTCGTGTTTCTATCCTGCATGTATCCTGCACGCACAATGCAACTATCGCCATAAAACTACCATATCCTGCCTCCGGAGAGTGGAGGGACTGGCCATACCAAAAATCGCCGCTGCAGACAGTGCCGAACACCCGCCACACTGCCGAAGAATCTGAGCCTGGGCGCGGCCTATACTGAGGTGAGGCGCACGGGCGGCGTGCCGATTACGTGAGGTCTGGTGAGTGAGACGCGCGACTACTGCGAGGCGGGCCCTCCCTGACAAGGACAAGCTACTGCAGTGAGAACGGGGAGACTGCCCTCTAGTTCTTCACCCTCCAGTTCTTCGCCCTCGGACCTCCGGCACCCGTGCAGACACCGCTGACCACCGCTGAAGGTGGGGAAGGGGCAGGGGCGATGCAGAGGCTGGGGGCGATGCAGAGGCTGGGAACAACGGTGACGACGGGCACGCTCTGAACCAGCGCCGCACTGTGGACCCCCGCATGTTGCCACGAGGCTGTAACGGCTGGATACCCCCCACACTGCAAAGTAACTCCTCTCTTCATGGTGCGGGCAGTCAAGGGAAACTGTGTGACGCAGCTGCAGTCCTTGCTGATATTGCAGCACCGGCGCTCATTACTACAATCTGCCAGGCCCTAAGAGACATACAGCTGGGCGTATATATATACACTGGGCACAAGTTTACTACTACCCCCGCCCCCCCGCTGCCCCATTCACCCGACTGTCTGAGATACTGGTGCATGCAGGCCTCCACGTGTTGGTTTGATCTAAGGAATACTGCTACCAATCCTACGAATTAGTGGACAGGATTTCAACAACCGGGACAGTTATTTATTAAACTGTGCTAGACACGCAAGGTGAGTGACCTACTGTATCTACCGACCAAGGCCAGAGCGCAGACTGCACCTGGTGCATATGCACCACGTGTGTGACGGCACAACTCATAACGGCGTGGAACTGCAGTCTTACGTTCTCACAGCCTAAATTGTACGCACTGGTCTCCTGGCCCAAGATGTACTGGGAGTCTTGAGACGTGGCGCTTTGCTATGCCCAAGTCGATTAGTGTGAAACCCTGAGTGTGGCTGAATCGCACGACTGAACTATAGTCCTACAGGCTAGGAAGACACAGCCCACCATTTACTTCCTTGCGCACTGAGAGTTATAAGGCGAGCACTGAACATGGGTAAACCGGACAAAAATCAACCCAAACTGCACACTGACCAGTCCAAAAAAACGACAGAGTTCAGCAGATGATGCCTCGGGGCCAGACACAGACACTGCCAGGAACCGCGGGCACAGCAGTGGATTTTCAAGCTATGTTCCTGACGATCCAATCGACACTGTCAAATATTGATGGTAAATAGACTCCTTAACATAACGTGTTGATAGAATGTCTGAACGGTTGGATGGGCATATCGAAAAAATTGATATGGTGGAGCGCCGCATATCAGACGCGGAGGACGCTCAACACCAACTGGAAACGAAACAACAATGGATAAAACCCTAGCAGCGGTACTGGCAAAGACCGAAGATTTGGAGGCGAGGTCACGCCGCAACAATCTGCGCGTCATGGGTATTGCGGAGACAGCCAACACAGGAAACATGGAACGATATATTGAAACTCTGCTGACCACACTAATGGGCAGAGAAACCTTCTCGGAAGTCTTCATTGTGGAGAGAGCACACAGATCGCTTGCACCGCCTCCGCCGCCGGGGGCAAGACCGCGCCCCATTATAGTCAAACTACTCAACTACATGGACCGCGATGCGGCGCTCCGTAAGGGTCGGGAACTGGGTACTCTCACTCATGACGAAATGGCTGTCTCTATCTACCCGGATTTCACTGGCCGGGTCCAAGAAGCCCGGAAATAATTCCTGGACGTAAAGAAGAAACTGCGAGACATGAACATTCCTTATGCAATAGTTTACCCGGCACGTCTGAGGATCCCAGATGAAAGTAATAGAGTCTACAACACACCCACTGAAGTACTTAAATACTTGAAAACGAAACCGTCCCCTAGAGGCGCACAAGATGAACTGGGGACTATTTCAGATGTTGAGTAATGCTGTCTGCAAGAATTAAGTTTACCTGGGACTCTTCTGAAGTGGAGGCCACAGATGGCGCTCCGTACTGGTGCACCATGGACTCAGACAAGTGACAGTTGTATTTAATTATCGGTGCAATAGCTGGCTTAAATATTGTATAACGCTGATACTACTTAACATGTAACTACCCGGGATATGTATACCATTATTTCCTATGGACTGTATTAGCCTGTTTTTTCCAAGTTGTTGTCATTGAGTGTGTTCACTATACCACTTGCTGAGCGTAACATGACCCCCCGTGGATATTATTCTTCGGGGTATTAGGCTGGCCACTCCCACCACCGTTGTGTACACCACAACCTTGTTTTCTTGTTTAGTAAGCAATGTTTGAGGGGAAGGGATATGCTTATCAGATTAGGGGGCTTGTCTTTGCCGTAATTGGGATGGCGAAGTGGGTGAGGGGAGGGAGAAAAAACTGAAAAATTGGTCAGCATGGAGAGAATTGTCTTTATGTAATGCAGGTCTAGACGCAGTTATCCTATTTCTATAATTATCGCAGGCAGCAGTGGATAGCAGGCCATTAACCGCGAAGAAGATCACATTTATGATATGGAATGTTAGGGGCCTACACAATCCACAGAAAATACATAAGATCTTTGCTTATTTAGATCGTCACAAGGTAGATATTGCTAGTCTGCAAGAGACACATCTTACTAACGTAACAGAAGGTCGGGTGGGGGCTAGATGTGCCGCTTACAGGTTTGCGTCATCCTACTCCACTTATGCTAGAGGAGTCCGTTACTCATTAAGAAAAATGTCCCCTTTAATCTGCTCCACTCAATACACGATGATCAAGGGAGATATGTGATTATCTTGCACAATTTTGGAGGAACTGTCAAGACCATAGTAAATGTATATGGACCAAACGTAGAAGATCCCTCTTTTTTCACTGACATATGGGCCAAATTACACTCATTCCCACCCTCTGCGATATTATGGGGTGGAGATTTTAATACTTGCATAGACCCCGTTATGGACAAGTCCACTTGTAATGATCGATATGGAAAACACTCCACCAAGGTACTTAAGGAAGGTATGGACGACCACACTATGTACGATTTATGGAGGTTGCGCCACCCCATCTACCACACAACACCTGGTCACAAATTGATTTCTGGTTAGCCACGGCTGATATAAACGCCTGTACGACCGCCATCACGCACTTGCCCAAACTCTTTCTGATCACGCTCTGGTTAGCTTAGAATTGGCCATCCGCACCCACACTCCACGTCAATTTACATGGCGCCTAAATCCTAGCGCACTACAAGATCAAGTATATAGAGTAGAGCTACGGCAGGCTATTACGAAATACTTTACACACAACGTTGATTCAGTGAGTAGTGCTTAAGTATTTTAGGAGGCTTTTAAGGTAACCATTAGGGGCTTCTGTATAGGTAAGCATGCCGGTATACTCAAGGACATTCAAACACAGTTGTCCAAAATTGAAGCAGACATTACGAAACTGGAGAACGCATACATGTCCACACCGAATCCTAAACTATTAGCTGAAATTCGTAGTCAAATGGATAAATATCACGAGTTTGCAGATGACGAAATTAAATACCTTTCCCGTAAAACACAGCCAGAGCATATGGAGAAGGTGGTAGGCCAGGTAGAACACTTTCCAGTAGATTACGGCCCACACACACTGCATCGTACATAACTCAAATTGTAGATAGCCATAATACATTTCAATATGACACCCCCTCTATCATACATTGTTTCGAGGACCACTATACTCATTTATACACTGCCGGGCCGGCGGTATCCCCAACTGAGATAAATAAATACTTGGATGATATTGCCCTGGCGTGGCTATCTGACGCGCATAAGGAATATTTTAGTCACCACATAACGGAAGATGAGATGAGGGAAGCTATAAATTTGCTACCAAATAAAGCACCAGGTAGAGATGGCTTACCGGGAGAGTTCTATTAAGAATATAAAGATGTGTTATATCCTCACCTAGCAGCTATGTACGAGGAAGCTTATGAAGAGGGCATACTACCCCCTCGCTACATGAGTCACCCTTGATCACGCTTCTCAAACCTGACAAAGATCCGACCCGATACGACTCCTACCGCCCTCTATTGTTAATCAACACAGATGCCAAAATACTGGCACAAATCATTGCCCTCCGACTCCAACCGTTGATGAACAACCTGATACTCCCGGATCAGGCTGGATTCATTCCGCCACGCTCCACTACACAAAATATACGGACTATATTTGCAATGTTCCATCACTTACACCCAGACCTACCGGCCTCTGCGACTCTATTAGACGCCGCTAAGGCATTTGATTCTGTGGAATGGCCTTACATGTTTCAAGTCCTGAGACGAATGGGATTCTCAGAACCATTTTTGAAATGGGTAGCTCTACTATATACACAACCTCGCGCCAGAATACGTATAAACGGTAACACCTCTGCTCCTTTTAACATATGCCGGGGCATGCGACAGGGGTGCCGGTTGTTCCCGCTCTTATTTACCCTCGCGCTAGAACCCCTTGCGTGTAAGATTCGTCAAAAGCATGTCGATACAGCTTTACAGTTTCATCTACAGACCATAACAATCTCTTTTTATGCAGATGATATGGTCCTCTACACCAGAAACCCAGATGTAAATCTCAACAAACTCATCCGAGAATATATCGGATTTGAATATTTCTCCGGCCTTATTATAAATTGGGACAAATCAATGGTGATCCCGCTTAGCCCGGGGACAACCCAACCAACGATCGATTATCCGTTACAATGGTACACGGACCCAGTGAAATACTTGGGGGTCTGGATACACCGAGACCCAGACTTGGTTCTGGGAGAGAATTATGGGAAAGCGATAACTAAACTAGAGGACCAGATTAACAGATGGATTCACCTCCCACTATCACTAGCTGATAGAATAGCTATACAAACAAGCATTAAAAATGCAATAGGTCTCGCCTTTCATTAAGTTAAAGCCCTTTGTTTTGCTATACAATAGCATTAGCAAAGCAAATGGCTTTAACTTAATCCAAGGCGAGACCTATTGCATTTTCAATGCTTTTTTTTATATTCCGAAAGAGGCATATGTGATTTAAGCCCTAAGTATTGGGGTGTCTTCTTTAGATTCATCACCTGAACAAGAGCACTGGTAGGAGCTAACAAATCTAAAGGTCTTCATTGTACCACATAGCTTGTGCGTAGAGGCAGTTCACCCGGAAACGGGTGAGTTGTTCAAGTGTACATATTCTCACCTTGAGACATCCAGCAACGCAGGTCGCCATCAGTAAGAACACATGAGGGGAGACTGGGCCATTTTACGTGTGACCCTTTACCCGGAACAGTAGCCCCCGAGCTCCCTCCGATTTACAATGTTTGTGGTGGCTTTGGGACTTGCCAAGAACTCCCGGATCATTGGGAATCAGCCGCACTGCTTGCCCTTGGTCATATTGTGCCGCCCTTGTATCTTTTATGCTTCTCACTAACTTGCACCGGGGTCGGGGGAGCAGAAAGATGCATTTGCAGATTTGCCCAATTTACATCTCCTCTGAAATGATCTTGCAGCTTCTAAGTGCCTTATATTTCAGTGGCTGCATGAAATAATGCCCACTGGCATTTGGAGGTGAAGGGATTTGCCCAGGATCTCAACATTTTATCAGAGGAGAAGTTAAGATTAAAACTCTTATGGTCAGCAATTTAAACCGCAAGGCCGAAGAGAATGCAATTGTAAGACTAACCGAAAACAAAGCAAACGTCGTGAGGTGGAAATGGATGAACACAAGCAGAGAACACACATACAATGTACCCAGTACGATAGTCACCGAAGCACCTAAAATACAGCAGAATAGAATCATTCTTTGAACGGTCATCTGCCGCAGATCTTTCGTGTGTGAGACAGGTTCTGGTTCTAGGTGCCCTGGTCTTCCTCCTCACGGGTGGATGGACAGAAGGGTGGATAGATGAGTGAAGGAGTGAAAGGGTGGATGGATGAGTGAGAAAGGATAGATGGATGAGTCAAAGGAACGATGAGTGATATGCTCAATGGATGAGTAGATGGATGGGTGGATGGAAGGATGGATGGCTAAATAAAAGGGGGATGGAGAGAGAAAGGGAAGATGGATGGATGACTGAAAGGGTGAATGGGTTGAAGGATGAGTGACCGGGTAGATGAAGGAGTAAGTGGAAGGATGGCTGGATGGGTGAAAGGGTAGATGGATGGATGGATGAGTGAATGGATGATGAGTAGAAGAGTAGATGAATGAGTGTACAGATGGATAAGGTGAAAGGATGAATGGGGGGATGGATAAGTGAGTGAAAGGGTGGATGGAGGGCTGGATGAGTGGATTGATGGATGGATGGATAGATGATGGATACGTTTTCAAATGGTTGAATATTGATATGGATGGGTACACAGATGAAAGCTACCAGTGATTCAATATAATTCAAGCATTCTCTCCCTCTCAGAGAGCCAGCCTAGGCCATGTGCCAGGAAGTGGGCACCGTAGCTCGCTGTGCTATGAGAACTCAAGCTCTCTTCACTGGTGAGGTCCAAGAAAGTCAAAACACGCCCAGGGTTCTTGTTCCCCCTATGAAGACAGAGGTTCGGGCCAGGCTGCTCCTCTCGGAGGCAGGCCATGATGGTTCATTAGTATGCGGTCGGTCCTTTACTACAGTGCCGGCCACAACAGGCGTACGTGCACAGATTCGTTTCCATTTTTATATTTTTCACTTTCCTGAGCTAACAAAATTCTGATCTCTAAGAGCAGGCTGATTGACAGTATTAAGAAGTTTATATTTTAAAAACCTGGAAGCCCTGGAGCAGCCCGAGGCGGATCGGTTTGTGACGCTGTCCAGCTGAGTCTCATACGATTGTACCCATCTGGAAATAGATTTTTTTCTCTGGAAATCTGCTTTTCTTTTCACTGTGTAATGTTGAAAATCTTATCTATTCTGAAGCCTGTTCCACGGTTGAAAAGAAAGATTCCCTGAAGACTGACAAGTCCACTCCGAGTATGTTTCACCCCTTTTAACAAAGAATCCACGACCCCCCACAACTCCACTCCTACCCCCCTGCACCAGCAGAAGAAGGGAGGGCGGAGAACAGCATGAGGAGGGAGAGACGGGATTAGAAAAAGAGATAGCGGGCGAGAGAGTAGGAGGGAAGTGGATAAGCAGGGAGAGGCAAAGACATTCAGAGAGGGAGAAGAAATGAGCAGAGGAGAGACAGAAGGTATGGGGCAGGTGGAGAGCAGAAAAAGTAATACGGAAAGGGGTGTGCGAAGCAGTAGTGAAAAGGACTGGCGTAAATCTCGGCTACCCCGACATTACTAATCCGAGCAGATCGTGGGAGATAGATCCCGAAATAACCGGTAAACTCCTCAGCCGCTTGCGAAATCCTATACTTTTCCTCATCAAAAGTAATTCACTCAAGGTCTCATAAGTGAGAAAGATGCAACCATAGCACAGTAAAGAAAAAGAAAGAATTCCATGTGGGATACCGCATGCGTGTCTGTCGTAAGGAGGCCATGGTCCCTGCCGCCCAGTTCTCTGCTGCCCATGTCCCTTAACAACTTGAGCCCGAGCACGGAGCTGTAAACATTATTCTGGTGGGCCGCTGTGAAGTCTTGGTATTTCTTTTGTTTAAAGTAAATAAACGGAGCGCAGTGTCCCTGAAGCGGGCACCGCGCTCCGAATTAAAGTAATAAAGTGCGGCAAGCAAATAATAAACCTACTGTGTCACGCCGTGGGTAAAAGATCCAATCCCGCTGGGCATGACTAAAAGGAGACAGGGGGGCAACAAGCAGCGATTGGCATGCCTTAGGTGCAATCATTGCACTGCCTTTCGCATAATTTGTGATGCCAAAAGACACGCACAAATGAGAATTGAAGGCAGAGCTGGGATGAGGCTTCTTGGAATCGTATTGATTCCAAGAAGCCTCGTAAGACGAGAGCAGCGCATGCGCTGCTTATGTCACGAGACCTAAAAATGGTGGCGTTACCGAGGTTTCTTTATTTATTTATGAATATACTTATATGGATTCCGCAGGTGCTCTTTGCCAAACTCCGTACAGCCTTGCTCAGACTAACATGGGCGGGAAAGCATGCACGTGTAGGCTGGAAAGAACTCACTAAGCCATACATGCGGGGAGGTTTTGGGGCTCCGGACCTTCAACTCAACTACTACTGCGCACAGGCGCACTATGCCCACTATTGGCTACTCACATGGACATATACCACATATAGCGGTGGAACATGAAAGCATTATTTCACTTCTCATCGCCACGATGACACATTCCGCCCACAGGGATATACCCGGCGAGTTGCAGCTCCAAAGCATGGCATATGCTAACTAAAATGCTACGCTTACTAAATGAGATGGGATTTCGTAAAATGGGGCATGCTTTTCCACAAGGGATATTTGTATCACAAAATGATATCATTGTGCACACATCATACCCCACTGAAAACCTTAGCATACATGAGACTGCGCGCAGCACTTAACAGCTTTATATCCTACATTCCCAGATGAACCGCTGACACACAATACGCTACAGATCCTGCTGATGTCCCCGACGCAGAAGGGCCTAGTTACGAAACTGTATAATACGGCCCAACTGGAACAATTCATTGCTCAGGATAGACCCAAAACAAGGTGGGAAGACACATTAGGTGTAAGTATCACTACTGAGCAATGGGACTACAGCTGCACACAACTGCAAATGCTGACTTCCAACTGCAATCTGAAAATAATACACTTTAAGTTTCTCCATCAAGTGTATTACACACCTGCACAACTCCATAAATATGGTCTAAGGGAAGATGACAAATGCCGCAGATGCGGAGCTTCAACAGCGGATTTCTTGCATGTGGCCTGGTCGTGCCTGCGACTTCATTCCTACTTGGCAGTGGTAACCACTACACTCACTACCATGTTGGCAGAACTGATACCTAATACACCCCAAACATGTCTACTAGGCATGTACAGGATCAAATTAGCTTGTATACGTAAATTACTCCCAAAAGCACTTCAACTAGCAAAGAGGCGTTTAGCAATGAAATGGGGTAGTAAGGCTACGCCAAAATGCAAACACTGGATTGCAGATCTGACATACTGTAAAACACAGTTTGGAAACATATGCAGAGGAGCTACCACAAACTTCTTGTCCAAGGAATTTCTGGGAACCACTAGTACAATTTCTAGAATCCATGCACACTGAGGTTTGATTATGGTCCGGAAATGGGTATGAAATTTCAAAGCACAAGATCCTCTTCTATACCCCAATATACTGGGTAATGGCTCTCTTAAGTAGACCCTCCTTTTCTGTGTATCAAGTGAATCTGTAATATTTCGGATATTGTAAAGTATAATGTACTGATATGACATTGTGATTGCACAGACATGTAATATGAATGATAATATGCATAACTGTGACATCTGTTGTAATGGTCACTGTTGGAGTTGATTGTGTGATAAGTCTCCCCTGTGCTATGTTCTTTCTGTTCCACCACGCCATCTCTTGATGAAGTGTTTACGTGACAACCACCTGATCCTCCAAACTCCCTGTTGCCTGTGACCATTGCTGTTGAATCCATTCCTGGAATGGTCTCATGGGTAGCCGAATGTTTGGGACTAGATGAATGCCTGTCGCCATCATCCCTAGTAGTTTGCCCACTGTCCTCACTGTCAGAGCTTGCCCCTTGTGGTATAGATGTGTCTCCTTCAGTATCGCTAATGTTCTTTGTTCTTGGAAATGCCTTTCCCAGTATTGTATTGATTTCTGCCCCAAAGAATATCTTCACTTGTTCTGGTTCTATTGATGATTTTTCCCAGTGTATTGAGAAACCGAGTTGGACCAATGTGTCTATGACTTTCTATATGTGTTTTTTGCAAAGACTGTATGAGATTGCTCTTACTAGCCGGTCATCTAGGTATGGATAAACATGAATCCCTTGCCTTCTTAGGTGGGCCGCTACTGCTGCTAGGCATTTTGTGAAGACTCTTGGTGCTGATTTTAGTCCGAAAGCTAGCACTGTGAATTGGTAGTGTGTTTTGTTGATCACAAATCTCAGAAGGCCTTTGTGTCTGCTGTTCATGGGGATGTGCAAGTAAGCGTCCTTTAAGTCTATAGTTGCCATGTAGTCCCCTTCCTGTATCTGAGGTATTACTTCTTTAAGGTTGTCATTTTGAATTTTTGTGCTTTTATGAATTTTTTTAGGAACCTTAAGTCTAGTATCGGTCGTAGTGTTCCATCTACCTTTGGTATGAGGAAATACGTGGAATACTCGCCCTTGTTCCTTTCCTTGTAAGGTACCTTTCTCGATGGCATTTTTGTTCAGAAGCTCTTGTGCTTCTTCGAGCAAATGAGATCGTTCTTTTGTTGAATGAACCTTGTTGTTTGGTCTTTTGCTCGGAAGTTGTTTTGCAAGTTCTATGCAGTATTCGTATTTTATTATGTTTAATATCCATTTGTCGGATGTAATCTTCTTCCACTCCTGGAAGAAGTTTATTATCCTGCCTTCCACTGGTGTTATATGTTGGAGGAATTATTTTTTCTTTGGGACATGTTCTTTTGTTATGCTTGTCTGTTGTTGCACTCTCTGCGATTTTGTTTGAGTGTGCATAAGCCTTGCAGTGAAGTCACTTGCAGGTGGGCTGCTGTCCCCCTCTTTGCGCTTGGTCTCTTCCTCGAGGGCGCCCTCGAAAGAATTGTCTTCCGTGTTGGTATTGCCAACTCTGTTGTTGTTGGCCCTGTTGCTGGCCCTGGCTTCCTCCTTGGTAACCTTGCTGAAAAGCTTGGTGTGAGGTTACCAGCTGGTGGTTACCTCTGCCTGCTGGTCTCCGTGATCGTGTTCCCCCTACGCATGCCTCTGAATTGTAGTGCCCACATGGACCTTGCAGTCTCATTCTCCTTTTTTAATTGATTTAATTTCTCGTCCACAGCTGTTCCGAATAGTTGTTCACCATTGAACGGGGTGTTTAATATGTTATTTTGTACGTCTGGTTTGAAACCTGAAATTCTTGGCGAGGCGTGCCTTCTTCCAGTGACTCCGATCCTCATCTGTTTGCTAAATGTTTCTGCTGCATCTAGGGCTGATTTTAAACATGTGTTCGCCATGTTCTTCCCTTCTTCCACTAAGTGGCTTGCCCTTCTTTGGTATTGTTCTGGCAGATGTTTTAGTCATTCACCTACTTCCTCCCAGTGTTGTTATGCATGCCTATTGATTAATGCATTTGAATTTGCGATGAGCCACTGAATTGCCGCACATCGTTCCACCTTTCTTCCAATGAGATACATTCTCTTACTTTCTTTGTCTGGTGGTGGCCCCATATTAGTGGGTCCATTAGCTCTCTTCCTAGCCGTGAAAGTTATCATGGAATGAGCTGGCACCGAACCCCT
Organism: Triturus cristatus; assembly: GCF_964204655.1. Taxonomy (NCBI): domain Eukaryota; kingdom Metazoa; phylum Chordata; class Amphibia; order Caudata; family Salamandridae; genus Triturus; species Triturus cristatus. Next base: position 128,417,846 of record NC_140580.1, read on the forward strand.
GATATACCTAGGATCCTTGGAGGAATGTTTGTATTTTTTCTCACCCCTTGGTGTTACAGCCTTGCATGTAGCAGGTTCTTCAAAGGCTTCCTTACCCTGGTCCAGCAAGCTTGGTAGCATGGGACGGAATTGACTCCTTGTTTGTGTCTGCAATAATGTCTCTAGGAGAAAACAGGATTGCGGTTATTCCTCCTCTAACTTCACTCTATAAGTGTCTGCAACCTTCTTTATCACCTGATTATACATTCCAATGTCATCTGGTGGGGAGGGCCTCGAGGGGTATGAGTCTACCCTTTCTTCTGGTGATTTGGCGTCGAGATCTTGCCACTGCATGTCTTGCGGCTCCGAGGTTGCCGAACCGTGGTAGGTTTGGTCCTCCTCCTCTCCTTCGGCTTCGAAGTAGTAATCTTCTTCCTCCTCTTCCTCGACCGGTTCTGGCATTGTCGGCAGCTCTAGTTCTTCGACATCCTTTTCAGTTTTTTTTTGTAAACAAATTTTATTTGTCAAATACACATGTCGCGAAGCTCTGTAGCCCAGAGACTTCCATCGTATCAAGAAACAACATATCAGCTCTGACAAGTTTCTCATAAAGTACCTAATAACAATTACAGAAGAGACGTGCAAAACAAGAACCGCCCCCTCGATTAAAAAACAGTGAACACTCCCTCCCCCCCCCCCCCGAACCCCACCCATCGCACAGCCAAACCAATCCATACAGCAAGTCTGTGTGCGACTATGAGTCTGTCCTTACTACAAATCATGGCCATATAGCCCGGTAGCACCCAATAGATACGTGTTGCATGTCCCCAAAACGCATGTAAAAGAGCGCCGGACACCCAGGCAATCATCCCTCCGAAATGGGTTCCAATTCCAATCCCCTGTAATCCGCCCACCGCTTCCAAATTTTAAAGTGTTTTCGCGGGCAGCCCCGCGCTACATAAATGGGTGCCTCATCCTTTTCAGTTTTGGTTGAAATTTTCTGCGGAATTTTGAACTGTTTCATTTTCTCGTCGTAATCTTTCTTGCGTTGCAAGATACTCGCCATTTCGGTTCGAGCCGCTTCTTTTTCAAATCCGGCACTTGTGTTTCGGCATCGAGATTTTCTGCCTTTCTCTTGGAGCTTGTAGACGTCGAAGCTTGTTTAACCCTTTCTTTTTTAGACTTTGAAGAGTCCTTTTCATGAGTGCTCTTCGACGACTGTGTTTTCTAGGGTTTTCACCTTCTGTTACTCCTTGTCAAAGGAACCGACGGACTGTCTTTGGACGCACTTGGGTTGTCGAATGTTTCGACGCCAAGGCTCCTTTCAAGGACTTACAGTCACTCTTATGTGGGTCGGCTGGCGGTTTGGGGGGGTCCATGCTACTCTTACCTCCTTCGGAGTTTTCTTTTCGACCTCGACGACTGGGACATGCGTCTCTTCTTTGCCTTCAGGACCTTCGGCAATGTTGTCCTCCTCTTTGCTGGAGAGGCCCAAGTCTCGAAGCGACGGAGGTGGTCCTTGACCCTGCATGTTATAATTTGCTCCTCTTTGCCTCTCTCTCACCATTAAAGTTTTCGGGGTGAACGCCGAGCATGCATTGCAATCTTCGCTTCGGTGGTCTAGTGGCAGCCAAAGGTTACTGACCGGATGCTGATCCTTCTGTGCGTACTTGTGGTGACAATTGTTGCAGAACTTGAATGGTGTCTTGTCCATCACAGCGCACAGGGAGCCCCTGTATGCGCATTCTCCGTAGGACGTCGAAGTTTTGGTCTTTTTCCTCTTCGCTGTGTCCTGGTTCCCTGACTCGAAGTCCGGTACGTTGATAAAGTTGTTTTCTTGTTGTTTTTCTCAATTTTTGTCTATTTTTTTCACCAAATCCTTGGAGCTCCTTCCGTATCGATCCAGACCCAACAGCGGAAAAAAAAAATCTGAAGATGGTGACCAAAGGTATGTCGATGGCCACCGGCCATGAAAAAAATAAAAAGGAAGTTCTAGAACTTGGAGTGCGCAGGGATCGATCCGAGATACCCCTTTGGCGGCTAAGTACTGAGGCCTTGACGGACCCTCCATTTGTGGCCACGCTTTTGAAGGAGCTACGTCATTACTTTGAGGAAAACTGGGGGTTGCACTTAAGCCATGTGCTTGAATGGGAGGCCATGAAGGTGGTCATTAGGGTAGTATGTATTAAAACATCCTACGGGGTTCGCCGACAATTGGAAGGGTTGTAGCCACATAGGAGGCAAATCTGGGTAGACTAGAAACAGAGATCTCCAAGCTCCTCATAGATTGACGGAATGGTGTGCGGCCAAGAAGGCCCTGCTGACGGACCTCCGCAGATTACAAAAGCACATAGACACAGCCTATTGACAAAGATTACACAGGGAGGGAGATAGAACTGGAGTCTTGCTGGCATGACTAGTTAAACAGGAAACCCCTATCACCCCTATACTACAGCTCCACAATCGCACCGGGAAAATGGTCTATACACAAAGGGCAATTTCGGAGGCGCAGGCAAATCATTTAGGGGCTGTGTATGCACATCGGCCTCCCCTCCCCCATAAGGAGTCAATCCTTGCCTTTCTGAACACTATCAAAATTCCCCAACTGGAGCCCGATGAGACTGAGGCGCCGAACGCCCCGATCACAAAGGAGGGAAATTATTATTGTTATATGCTGGCTTAAAATGGCCAAGAGTCCTGGCTCTGATGGGCTCCCAGTGGAGTTTTATCGATAGTTCACCCCCTTACTGGCAGATAGATTGTTAAAAGTCTATAATGATGCACTGGAGACAATCTCTACCACCCTCCATGTGAGAGGTGCTGGTTGCCATGATACTCAAAAACGATAGGGACACACTCTTACCCAATTCCTATAGGCCCATCTCGCTATTAAATATTGATGTGAAAATACTCCGCGGGATTCTGGCGGAACGTCTCCTCCCGAGGATGCCCCATCTTAGCCACCCAGACCAAGCAGAGTTCATACCAAGACGGAGTACAACCCATAACCTGCGACACTTGGCATATGTCTGGCATGCTCCAGGTTTAATAAAGGATGACTATGCTATAGCAATGCTGGATATCAAACAGGCCTTCGATTCAGCAGACTGGCCTTATATGACAAGAGAGGTTCCTCAAATGGGTGCAACTGCTCTACACAGCCCCTGCAGCCAGAATCAGGATTGGAAGATTGGTGTCTAAACCGCTTACTCTGTTGGGGCACCCGCCAGGGGTGCCCACCCTCTCCTCTGCTATTCGCGGTGGCTATGGAGCCTCTACCCTGCGGGTTGAGTTGGGACCCTGGGGATTAAGCTGGGGGCGACTAACCGGTTTCCCTATACGCGTATGACACACTGATCTACCTCTCGCGTCCGGCGTGCTCGGTGCCTCTTCTTCTTATGGAGTTGAGGAACTTTGGTGAAATCTCGGGTCTTCATATCAACCCCAGGAAGTCCAAGTTGATTCCCACTGGCAAGCTGGCCGAAGTACGAACGTCTGAACTGCCACGGGTGGAGTTGCCATGGGTGGGCGAAGGGACGCAATATCTGGGGATTCGTCTGGCAAATACAGCCTCTACCTACTTGGATCTTAATATTGTAAGGGTGGTTGAGGGACTGCAGGAGTCCATACGTTTCTGGAGAGATCTGCCATTGTCACTAATGGGGCGCTTTGCAATTGCAAAAATGATTATCCTACCTCGTTGTCTCTACGCAATGCAACACTCCCTTTATATGATTCCGCGACATTACTTCCAGACATTAGATGGTCTAACGGCAGACCCCCTATGGAGAAAAAAGCGCAGAAGGGCGCGTCTGACAACACTACAAAGAACATGGGCTGGCGGAGGGCTAGAAGTCCCCTATTTGGAATTTTATTACTTGGCCTCCCAGCTGCAACATGCGGTCCACTGGCTGGACAGTGAAGGTATTTAGGAGAGACATCTCTTGACGGGAAGGTATGGAGACCATCCTCTGACTGAGCTCTTGATGCTTGGGTGCGATGCCCCCCGGGAGACCCCATACATTTTGTGGCACCTAGTCACAAAGTGGGGAAACGTGGTATGCCGGGTGGTGCAACATGCCCCATATGCGCCAGACATGCCCCTGTTGGCGCTGCGCCCTTGCTTCCTTTCGCCAGTATTGCGGACTATCTTGGTGCGCCGATGGAAGGGGGGAAGACGTCAGACATTGGGGAATCTCTACATAGACGGAAAATGTATTACGAGGAAGTAAGGGTCGCCTTCAATCGGGCCAATTTCTACAATATGAAAAGATCTCAAGTGTAGTTCGAGAGATCTGATCTATGTTCCCATGAGGAACCCCCTACCACCAATACACTGAAAGTAATGTTGCATGGCGCAGGGCAGGGGGTTGTATCCCATCTCTATAGAGCACTAAGAGATGATCTACCAGGCGAAATGCTGATGATCCAGCCAAAATGTGATGCGCTAGTATATGCACCCCTGACCGAGGGTGAATGGAGGAGAGTTCACGAAGGGGTACAGAAGGTTAGCACCAACGCACGGTTCAAGCTCCTCCAATATAACTTAGTTCATCAGATGTACCTCACCCCACGCACTTTACATATAATATACCCATCCCGCAAAGATGAAAGCCCAAGATGTAATGCAAGTGCAGCGGATTTCCTTGACATGTTCTGGTCCTGCCCGTAATTGCTCTCTTACTGGAGGGAGGTACTTGCGCGTCTGCGGGGGGCAACAGGATGGAGAATCCCTAGGGACATTAGGCAAGTCTTGCTGGAACGATTATCTGCGCCAAAGCGCAAGAGGCTAAGTAGATTTGAATTGCGCGTTTCTGTTGTTTCATATCGCTCTGTCAGAGACCACCGACGCTGCCGATTCTTTACTGTTCAATGACTGACATTTCCAACAATTTGCTATTTTTTCTTTTTTTTTTACCTCTATGAACAGTTTAATATACATTTCTACATGAGGATTGACTACTTTTCATTTGTTGCTATGCTGCCTCACTACTGCAACTGTCTCCTCACGCTGCCTGCCATTTTGTATGTGAGTCTAAGCATTTAGAAAGGTCTGCTGCCTTTTATTCTTTGTACCTCAGTTGACCTTATTTATTTTTTTTTTTTACATTTTATTGAAAAGAACTATATGAGCACTGCCTGCTGGACATTTGCTTTCCTGGCTCACATACCCTTCATAGGAGCTCCGGTATTCCCTGTGAGTGGTTTATTCCCTCGTCTGCCATTCTTCCATCAGTGCACATCTCCATCAACTAATTTCACTGGAATGTTTAGGCCCTGTGCGCCCTGAATGTTAGCTATATATGGGAAAGCTGCGTAATCCAAAATTTGTTTTCGTTCCTTCTAAGTCCGTTCCTTTGGAGACATCTTCTCACATAGGCCAAATGGCTGGAGTTGCGCCTACTGGTTCCTCTTCGACGCAGCCCTCTGTAAATAAATCATCCTCACCTGCCGCGTCCTCTAAGCGCCTGAAACAGGACCCTCCTTCCCCTGATAAGGTTCCGTCTCCCATCTCTATGGAACTTCTTCTGGAGGAGATACGCGCTTTGCGGCTGTTTGTAGAGGAAACCAACAGCAAGATGCAATTTCTTGAGGAGAAGTGGTCTACTATGGATAGCAGAGTATTGTCGGTGGAGCAGCAGGCATCAGAGATTCCAATCCATTCAAAACTAATCTCCTCCTTGGAACAATCGGTTCTAGCCCTACAGCAACATACTGAGGATTTAAAAAATAGAAACAGAAGGAATAACCTACGCGTTTATGGTCTGCCGGAATCCCTGGAAGGAGACGACCCTGTCTCTTTTTCACCTCCTTTCTTCCGAAACTCTTAGATATGCCATCTACCACTTCTCTCAGTATTCAAAGAGCCCACAGGCTTGGTCCTCGCACATCTACTTCAACCAAACCACGAGGTGTCATCATTCTGTTCCTGACATGTACTGACCTTCTGTCAGTTCTTTCTGCAGCTAGATCTAAACGTCAACTTTCCTGGTTGGGTCAGAAAGTCTATCTCTCACAGGATGTCTTGAATGCTACTGCGACTAGAAGAAAAGAATTCCTGAACCTTTGTGCTCCTCTGCGAACTCTTGGTGCTTGTTTCACCCATGTATTTTCAAAGTCACTTATCAGAACCAAACATGGACTTTCCAAAATCCTGCGGAACTTAAAAACTTTATCCATATTCAAACTTCCACGGGCATGGATACTTCTGTCTCCTCTAACGGTTGACAATTTAATCTTCTTTTTTCCTTACAGGTTTTGTGTTCCTATACTCTCACGTATGGTTTCTTGTTGTACTGCGGTTTTGTATCACTGATGTTTTTTAGGCAGTTTTTAGTGAAGCTCTTTCTTCATGTCTATTTCCTTTTTTGTTTGCTATTTAGATATTATTGTTCTTAAGATCTATCTTCTTTCTTGTTGCATGCTAGCTGGTTATTTCTCTCCTTTATATTTTCCTTATGTTAATTGTTACCTTTGTTTACCCATATAGATTGGTTGGTTTATTGTTCTCCAATTCTTATTGCTCCCCTTCTGCGTTCTTTCGTCCTGGTGCGGTGTGGACTCCCATTCATGGGAGGCTCATCTTGTTGAGTGTCGCCATTGCCCCGTTGTTTACGTCGTTTTTCTCCCCCTCAGGTATGTTGCCCTCAGTCATCCTTTTTGGATATGTACTGTTTTTCCTTGCACTTTCTCTTTTTTCCTTTTCCTTCCCCTTTTTCCCTTCTCTTTTTCAGTTATTGTGGTTGCATTATCTTTCTTTTTTTGTTATCCCTACTTGTTCTTTCCTTCCCTAAGTATGCTCTTTTTACTCTTTTCTTCTCTATTTCTTTTTCTAAACTTTGTCTTTTTGCTCATCTTTTTCCCTCTTTTACTTATTGGCATTCTTCTCTTTCCTTTTGTCATTGTAATTTTTGTTTCTTTTACATTCTTGTTGTTTTTAAATTCAAAGTTATTTCCTGGAACGTAAGGTTTTATTAGCCCTATTAAACAACAGAGTCCTTTCCCACCTAGCTTCTTATAACCCAGATTTAGTCCTTTTACAAGAAACTCACCTTAGGGAGGCTGAGTCGCTTAAGTTGAAGAGAGGCTGGGTGGGTACGGTTTTATTCTCTCCATCTACCAATAAAAAAAATGATGTCGCTATTCTATGTCTCAAGAAACTAAAGTGTAATTGTGAGAAAGTGCCATCTTTCTTGCATGGTATGCCCCCACTTTTTGCTGAATTGCTGAATGTACTTTGACTGAGTGTGCCCTGGACTCCTGCCAATCAGGTGCCCAGGGCCTATGTTCCTTCCCTAAAACAAACCAAACCCAAATTGGCAAACCCTGGCCACATGTCAGCCCCTGGTAAATGGTACCCTAAGTACCCAGGGCTTTGTGACCAAGGAAGGCCTCTAAGAGCTGCAGCACTCCTTGTGCCACTCTTAGAGGCCCTGTACCCTTACACACATACACTGCCTTTGCAGGCTTTGTGTTTGTGTGCCATGCCCATCACATACACTGCCATGGCATACATCAGTCACCCCTCTAGCTGGGTGCCTTATGCCAATGGTGTGGGCACAGGAGCAGGAGCCCTGTGCCCCTACAGTGCCCAGGTCCATTCCTGAGCCCTGTAAGTGCAGTGCTGCCATTTAAGAGTACATGGTGCTGAGAGCTCGTCAAACACGAGCTCCACAGCACCATAATGGCAACACTAAAGACTGAGAAGTTTGGTATCAAACTTCTCAGCACATTAAACCCGCACTGATGCCAGTGTGGGATTTAATGTACCCAGCACCCCAGAGGGCATCTTAGAGGTGCCCCCTCGAACCTAACCTACAAATCCACGTCTGCTCTGAGGCTGCCTAGGCTGCCACCCAGCAGGCATGTTGCTGGACCCCTGGGAAGGAGAGCCCCTGCTCTCCTGGTCCTGCAACAATGCACATCCTGGACGAGGTGCTAAATCTCCTCCCCCAGGATGGGCAGGGGGAAGCTTCAAAGGCATGCTGCCTCTGTGAGCTTCCCCAGGCCCCTGCAACCCCCCACTCTGGCGGGAAGCTTTGGCCGGAAACCCCAAATAAGGACAGGGGATGTGCCAGCCTGCCAACCCCACCCCTCAGGTGGGGGAGGCGAGGAGATGCACATCTCCGGGCTCTCGCCATCTTGAAGATGGGGAGCCCTACCCTAACAGGACTAGGCTACTGCCCCCCTCCCACAGGAGAGAGGCAGGATAGGGGTTGTACCCACCCCAGGACGGGGACCCATTGGTCCCTGCCCTTCACCTACCTGTAACGCCCCTAAATCTAGTATTTAGGGGCACCCTGAACCTTCCTTCCCCAGATTCCAAACTACGAAGAGCAAGAAGAAAGGAGACCTGCCCTGCAGCTGCTGAAAAGAGGAAGACACCAACTGTTTTGTCCCCAGCCCTACCGGCCTGTCGACCCTCGAACCTGCTCCTGCTCCAGCCCGGCATCTCTTGTGGCTAGCAACCTCACCAACCCCGGAGGACCTGGCTACCTTTGAACTCTGATCCCCTGGGACTCCCATGAGTAAAGGCTCTACTCAGAAACTACCTTTCACCCTTGGCAGCAGCCCGGAACCGCGATCCCAGCCCACTCTGCACCAGCCATGCCTGGCTGGTGCCGGAGTGAACTAAACCTACGAGGACGGCCCCACGGCGACTGTGACCCCGAGTCCGGCACCAAAGGACCCCCCTCGACGATCCTGAAGGAGCCTGCAGCCTCAGAACAGTGTGCCACCCCAACCGCGATCAACAGAGGGTAAGATTTTCCGACACCAAAAGGCACCCCTGCACCCGGCGCCCCACGGCCCTCTGTGTCCAATCCCGGGGTACCTACCTATCCTCCAACTACCCAACTTACCTCTCGAAGTGGTGGTGGCACCTGAAGAGTTCTCGTCCCCGAGCCTGCAGTCTTTTTCGAAACCGGAGATTTCCCATTGAAATCCATTGAGCGCCCGAAGGCTCAAAAGCCCTCTGCACCCAGCCGCCCAAGTGGCCCTGGCAGTGAAAACTCTACACCTTCCTACTTCCCCACTTGCCCTGAGTAAGTGACCAGGAGCCCAGCTCCCACAGCCGCGTGGCTTGCCAGACAGCAGCCACCAAACAAGGCCCCCCTATCCCTCATAGGATAACATTGGGCCTAACTCTCTCTGCACCCGGCCGCCCTAGAGTCGCTGAGGGTGAAGGAGTAGTTTCTTTTCTGTAACTCCAGTTCTGTAGTAGGGGTATCTCTGTTATAGTCATAATCTAGTGAATAGTCCCGCCCATGTGCGCGGACCCCGGAGCAATAAAAATAATTTCTTAAGTTGTCAAGTCATGCAGACCTGCATCCACACTTAAGAGAGAATTTCAAAGACAGATAATGCAGCCTATATCCACAGGCTACACTGTCCAGTACTTCAACTAGAAAGAATTCCACCAGCAACCACTAACAGCACTGCCTGTCCAGCTTTTTCCATAGAGAAAGAAACCTGCCTCTTCCAGCAAAAGCCTCTGGAATGATAGAGAGGAAGGAATGGACAGACAAGCCCCATAGGCTGCCATTATGTGGCTCAGAACAGGATACTGTGCCTTTAAGAAAACTTTCCAGAACTTTTCCAGTATCCCAGAATGCACAGCAGGTCCCTTTTACTTTCAGTTCTTTTTGAAGGCGTAGCACGCCAGATCTGTAGCATTCCTTATATCAACATTCATCTCTCCACCGGGGAGGAGGGCGGGCGCTTATGACTATAACAGAGATACCCCTACTACAGAACTGGAGTTACAGAAAAGAAACTACTCCTTCTGTAGTAGAGGATCTCTGTGTATAGTCATAATCTAGTGAATAGAATGGCAAGCCCATCCCCACACAAAAACGGCGGTGGAGAAGATTACAAAATAATACCACTACTGTGCGAACAAATTTCGCAGCGAAGCCTGCCCAACCTGAGCATCTGCCCTGGCATCCGCGTCCAGACAGTAATGCGCAGCAAAGGTATGGACCGACTTCCAAGTGGCCGCCTTGCAGATTTCTGCAATCGGAACATTACGCAGCAAAGCAGTCGTGGCAGCTTTGCGCCTGGTGGAATGAGCCTTAGGTTTGCCCCCTAAGGTCTTATTAGCCTTTTGGTAACACAACTGTATACAGGACACAATCCACCGAGTGATGGACTGTTTGGAGGTAGCAAGACCGGTCCTGACTGATCCATAATTGATAAACAATTGGTCTGACCTACGACTATCTTTGGTCTTATCAAGATAAAACTTCAACACCCTCCTCACGTCCAGGGAATGTAGAGACCTTTCCACTGGAGAAGAAGGATTCTGAAAAAACGTAGGTAAAGTTATGGTCTGGTTGACATGAAAATCAGATATAACCTTAGGAAGAAATTTAGGGTGAGTACGCATAACAACCTTAGCAGCATGAAATACAGTATAAGGTTCTCGGCAACACAACGCCTGAAGTTCACTCACCCTGCGGGCCGATGTAATGGCCACTAGGAACGCAGCCTTCCAGGACAGGTGCTGCAACGAAGCCTTGTGAATAGGTTCAAAAGGCTCCTTCATCAATCTGGACAGCACCACATTCAATTCCCAGGAAGGCGAGGGAAGTCTGACCAGAGGGAACACCTTTTTCAAGCCTTCTAAAAAATCCTTGACCACAGGGATCTGAAAGAAGGAAGTCTGTAGAGCTTTTTTTTTATTTGAGATGTTATTCTTATAACATCGTTGAAGGACCCCTAGATCTGCAGCCATTGTTTGTCCAGCTCCTCTTGCAAAGGTCTCATTCGCAGACGACAGTTGGGAATTATGGGAATGCAAGAGGACAACATTCCCAGAAGCGATTTGAACTTGCGACAGAATTGAATTTTTTGTGAGTAGTCGAGCTGCTAACTTGTAAATCCTTTGTTGTCTTTCTTGTGAGACAAGGGCCTTTGCCTGATGAGTGTCCAAGGTTGCCCCTAAAAATATCTTTACATTTGAAGGGTTTAAATGAGACTTTGGTAGATTTATCGAGAGACCTAAGGACTGGAAGAGAGAAAGACATCTTCGAGTTTGACTGCTTGCTACTGAAAAGGATTTTGCCTTTATGAGGCAGTCGTCCAGATAAGGGAAGATTTGGACTCCAGCTTGACAAAGATGAGCTGCCACTGGTGCTAAAACCTTGGTGAACACTTGGGGCACTGAACGAAGTCCGAAAGGTAGGTCCTTGAATTGGAAATCTCTGCCAGCCACTCTGAAGTGCAGGAATTTTCTGGAGTCTGGGAAGGATAGGGATATAAAAATAGGCATCCTGAAGTTTTAGGGTTGCCATGAAATCCTCCTGATTTATCTATTTAAGCACTTCCTGAAGAGACAACATCCGGAAGGATTGCATTTTTAGAAATTTGTTGAGGGAACGAAGGTCTAGACTGGGACGCCACTCTCCCGATTTCTTTTTTATGAGGGAAAACCTTGAATAGAACCCGGTTCCTTTCTGTAAATTTGGTACCACTTCGATCGCTCCCTTCTTTAACATTTTTATTTAAGACAACAGTTCCTTGAAATGAGAAAGAGGAGGAACGCTGGGAGGATAATTTAGAGGAATCTTCAAGTATTCCAAAGTGTGACCCCTGTAAACTATGTCCAAAACCCATCTGTCCATTGTTATTGCAGACCATTCAGAGAAGAAATGGGAGATTCTTCCTCCAACTTTGACAGGATTGATGGGAAAAGTGGTTGGCAGTGGGCGGTTGTCACTGTTTTTTGAAGTTCTCTCTGCCTCTGTAGGCAGTCTTTCCTCTGTAATGCTTGTAGGAAGAGGCCGGAGGTTGCTTAAATGACTGTTGCTGCTGTGAAGATGTGTACCTTGGTGGACCTTGGTACAGTTGATATTGTTTATATTGATTGTATCCTCCTCGAAAAGATGACAAGCCACAACCTCTAGCTCCACGAAAGAGCTGTTTCCTAAATTGCAGAGTGCCGAGAGCCTTTGCAGTATCCGTATCTTTCTTTATGGTCTGAAGAGCTTCATCTATATGTTGGCCAAATAGGTGTGAGAAGTTGGCCTGATATGTAGTGCTCACTATTCAAGTGATCACTGTGTATCATTCCAAACGACCCTTATTGATGAACCTTGTAGACCAGCTATCCTAGTAGCGTGGACAAGAGCAGTCTTCAGGCTAAACTCTAGAGGGCGTGTTAAGCCAGCTGTTTACCATCACATATACCCCTTGAACACCAAGTGAAAGGACACCACACAAGTTGTTATGAAAATAAAGGATATTTATTTATAACAAGACTACCCTGGCTCTTTATGAGTCAGGGAGCTAAGCACAATACAAAACTCTTGAGAAAATACTTCTAGTTGCACAATTTACCCAAATGCCCGAAGGGCACGAAACCATTTACACTGCAAGTGGAATGGGAGATGTTAGAGAGTCTAAAGTTACTGATTCCGGAGGAATCCGATCAGTTGGACTAAACGGAAAAGGAGCTGGACACTTGTAGAGTGAACCTACGAGGGAGCACCGAAATGCTCGAGTTACCTAGCCCAGAGGCTGCGGCTGCGTGGGGTTCAGCAAGATGTCGGGAGTCCTCGTTGTAGTCTCGGGAGCCTGAAAGAAGAAGTTGCTGGCAGGCGACCAGTGTCGATGTTCAGAGAGATCCAAGCCTGGATCGGTGATGAAGGAAACCTGAAAGCAGAGGGGACTCAGTTCTCAACCGCTAGCCAGTGATTGGGTGGGCACCAGGATGGCACCGGATGAAGTCACCTCGACCAGGTGAGTGGGTGACGTCGGACTCGGCTGTTCCTCGGACCAGGAGGCGCGGCGGCGACCAGGATGGAGGGCGAGCTGTCCCACGAAGGTGTCTGCTGTCGATGATGCTGGGCCCAGGAGTGGGGCAGCAGGTTTTAGCAGAGGCAAGCCCACGCAGTGGAGTCAAGATGGCATCTGGAGTGGACCAGTAGGGTCCGGGGTACTCCTCTGTTGAAGGGGAGCAAGGGCCAGTCTGGAGCAACCAGACCAGCGATGAAAAACTGTCGTGGTGCGTCGTGAAGAGGGCCACTAGCTGACGGCGAGTGGCCGAACAACGCGGTGAGCAGCAAGGAGCAGAAGGGCCCCCACGCAGCTCTCGTGGATGCTGGGGGGGCAGACTTCGGTGCTGGAGCTGCTCAGGGTTAGGGCTTCTCAAACCCTAGGTGCACTCACTCGAGGGTCCCTCGGTGGTCGTGCTAGATAAGCGTCGTGCAGGTTCTGAAGATGGCCGGTCCCGCAGGTCTCGTCACACCCACGAATCTCAGCTGGGCTGACGATGTAGGTAGAGGTCAGAGATGGCGGGGAATCCGGGTCTCGTCGAGCTGGGCAGTCTTGATCCGTAGGAGAGACGTACAGCAAACCACAAGCGCTTAGGTGGTGCCTGCTGGTGCAGGGTGGCTACTCCTTAGCCACAAGGGAGAGTCTTCAGAAAAAGTCAAGAGTTCCTTTCGTGGAAAGTAGTTCAAGATTCAGAATTATCCAATTTGGGAAGGGGACTCGCTCCTACCTTTATTCTAGGAAAAGGGGCTGGCCCGTGACTAGGTCCTGCCTATGGTTGGGACCAGGAGGGGGGTGGTTACACCCCTATCCTTTGTCCAGCTTCGCCCCAGCTCAGGGGCTGGGGTGCCCCCGAAACTGGTTTGAGCCGGGCTATGCACAGTGAGCACCGGGGTGCCACTTGCAATCACCTTCCTTTCAGCACTGCCTACCTGGGATACACAAACCCTGTCTGGGATGGTGCTAACACCGCCCTCGACAGGAAACCCTTTGTCCAAGCTCCCCTCGCTGGAAGGTCTCCCAGCAGCAGGAGGTCAGACTTGTGTCTGGTGGCAGCATCCATTTTGTGATGCTGAGGCTTGAGTCAACTTTAACCGGGGTTCAAGGTTACTTCCATGTCGTGTCCCTCTAGAAGGGTGGAATGCTAACCCCGTCGCCAGAATTGGCGAGGGGTTCGTATTCCAATTCGTATGACTCCTTACTCGACATGTTTGGGTGATGCGATGCCAAAGTTAGCAAATAACCGCGAGGATTATAATGCACTTTAAGGTAGATGGCACGCGTCACCATGGAACAGCTATTAGGACTTGGTTCTGCAAGCCGTCGACGGGCTCAGCTCGCGCCAGAGCACCATCTCACATGATTCCCAGCACTCTGCCTTCAGGATTGATAAGGCCTGCCATAGGAGTGACTGATAGGATTCCATGTGTCCATTTTAGGGTTAGGTATAGGAATACTACACCTACAGCAACGGGTGATTACACCACCTTGCCCCAGCTGTCGTGCAGCCAGTTGTGTCAGATTTGGGTGGCCATCCAGGGGTGGCATAATACATGCTGCAGCCCCTGGTAGGCCCTGGGTACACCGATGCCCTGGATACCTGTGGTATGCTGATACAGGGACTGATAAGGCGGCCCAGTTCCAATTAGTGGATGCACCTAATGTACATGTGTGTTAATCTCGAGAGAGAACAGCTAGGCTGGGGGTCTGATTGGCAGGCCCACAGCCAGGGAAAGTCATAAACCAATGAAGCAAAAGCAAAAAATCTGGGTGATCATAGGATTGCAGACCCTACTCTCCTACATGACCCCCCCCCCAAACTTTGGGACAATAAGCTAACCTTGACCAGGTGAGTCTTCTTGCTCTAAGTGGAAATACCTGGAGATCCCATCTGCATTGCCATGATCAGTGCCAGGTCTATGCTCCACTGTGAAGTCCATCCCCTGTAGGGAAATGGACCACCTAAGTAGTTTGGGGTTTTCACCCTTCATTTGATTTAGCCACAAGAGGGGCTTATGGTCGGTCTGAATCTTGAAGTGAGTGCCAAACAAGTATGGCCTCAACTTCTTCAGGGCCCAAACCACAGCAAAGGCCTCCCTCTCAATAGCTGACCAATTCTTCTCTCTGGGGGTCAGCCTCCTGCTAATAAAAGCTATGGGCTGGTCATGACCATCAAAATTCAGCTGAGATAGAACATCTCCCACAACCAACTCCGAAGCGTCTGTTTGGACAATGAATGTTTTGGAGTAGTCTGGACTCTTTAGGATAGGTGCTGTGCACATGGCCTGCTTTAGGTCATTGAATGCCTTTTGACAGCTTGCTGTCCACTGAACTTTTTTTGGCATCTTTTTACTTGTCAGATCGTTTAGCGGGGTCACCATGGATCCATAATTTCTGACAAATTTCCGGTAATAACCAGTCAGGCCCAAGAAAGCTCGAACCTGAGTCTGGGTGGTTGGAGGAGCCCAGTCCTGGATGGCCTGTATCTTGCTCTCCAATGGCTGAACCTGGCCTCCACCTACAAGGTGGCCCAGGTATACAACCTGTGTCTGCCCTATCTGGCACTTAGTGGCCTTGATAGTGAGGCCTGCCTTTTGCAGAGCCTCTAACACTTTCCTCAGGTGGGCCAGGTGATCCTCCCAGGTGGAGCTAAAGACAGCGATATCGTCCAGATACGCCGCACAGAAGTCGTCCAACCCAGTGAGAACTTGATTCACCAGCCTTTGGAAGGTGGCAGGTGCATTTTTCAAACCAAAGGGCATTACCACAAACTGATAATGCCCACCCGGGGGAGAAAATGCGGTTTTGGGCTTGGCCTCCTCAGCTAACCTGATTTGCCAATACCCAGCTGTCAGGTCAAATGTACTTAAGTAGTTGGCCGAAGCCAACCGGTCTATAAGTTCATCTGCTCTTGGTATTGGGTAGGCGTCAGTCTTCGTGACTGCATTGAGGCCTCTGTAGTCTACGCAAAACCTCATTTCTTTCTTACCGCCCTGGGTGTGAGGTTTTGGCACGAGAACTACTGGACTAGCCCAGGGGCTGTCCGAGGGCTCAATGACTCCCAGCTCCAACATTTTCTGCACCTCTGTCTTGATGCAGTCTCTGACATGATCAGGCTGTCGATAGATTTTACTCTTTACGGGCAGACTGTCCCCAGTGTCGACCTCATGGGTACACCAATTGGTCTGACTGGGTGTCAGAGAGAACATATGTCGGAAGGATTGAAGAACCTGTTTACAATCCTTTTGTTGATGTCCAGAGAGGCTGCCACAAAAGACAACACCATCTACTGACCCATCGTCAGGGTTCTGAGAGAGCAGGTCCGGGAGAGGGTCACTCTCCTCCTCCTGTCCCTCATCTGTGGCCATGAGCAAGCCCATGCCCTCCCTGTCGACATATGCCTTGAGCCGGTTTACATGGAGCACCCTGTGGGGGCTCCGGGGAGTTCCCAGGTCTACCAAGTAGGTGACCTCTCCCTTTTGCTCAATGATCGTGTGGGGCCCAGACCATTTGTCTTTGAGTGCTGCTGGGGCCACTGGCTCCAGCACCCACACCTTCTGTCCAGGCTGATACACAGTCAGGACAGCCTTTTGGTCGTGCCAAGCTTTTTGTAATTCTTGGCTCGCCTCAAGGTTTTTAGATGCCTTTTCCATGTACTCAGCCATCCGCGAGCGGAGACCGAGCACATAGTCCACAATGTTTGATGCCGGCTTTCTGAGAGGTCTCTCCCATCCTTCCTTTACCAAACAAAGGGGTCCCCTTACAGGATGCCCGAACAGAAGTTCAAAAGGGCTGTAGCCAACCCCCTTCTGCGGGACCTCTCTGTAGGCGAACAAGAGGCAGGGTATCAGGACATCCCATCTCCGCCGAAGCTTTTCAGGTAGTCCATGAATCATCCCTTTCAGGGTCCTGTTGAATCTCTCAACAAGCCCATTGCATTGTGGGTGATAGGGTGTGGTGAACTTGTAGTTGACACCACACTCCTTCCACATGGCAGTCAGATATCCCGACATGAAGTTTGCACCTCTGTCAGAGACAACCTCCTTAGGGAAGCCCACTCTGGAGAACACTCCAACTAGGGCTCGTGCCACAACAGGTGCTGTAGTGGTCCTAAGGGGAATAGCTTCAGGATACCTGGTGGCGTGGTCCACCACCACCAGTATAAACTTGTGCCCTGATGCTGTCTGGGGTTCCATTGGTCCGACAATGTCGATCCCCACTCGTTCAAAAGGTACCCCCACCACCGGCAGTGGTATGAGGGGGGCCTTTGTCGTGCCACCTGACTTACCACTGGCTTGGCAAGTGACACAGGAGCGACAAAACTCCTTCGTATCTTCGGACATGTGGGGCCAGTGAAAGTGTGGAACAATTCTGTCCCAAGTCTTATTCTGGCCTAAGTGACCTGCAAGGGGAATCTCGTGGGCCAAGGTAAGAAGGAAACCTCTCAGAGACAAGGGGACGACCAGCCTCCTGGTCGCGCCAGGCTTGGGGTCTCTTGCCTTGGAGTACAGGAATCCATCGTCCCAGTACACTTTGTGGGTACCTGTGGCGTTCCCTGCAGCCTCAGCAGCAGCCTGCTGTCTGAGGGGTTCAAGTGAGGGGCAGTCTAACTGTGCCTTCCCCAGGTCTTCCCTGGAGGGTCCCCCTGAGCCCAGAAACTCAACCTGACCAGGTTCAAGCTCTTTTGGCTCAGTTTCCCTCAGTTCTTTAAGGTCAGCCTCCTCAGAGACTTGATCCACGACCTGGGGCAAGGGGGAAGGCGAGGCCTTACCCTTACTGCTCCTTTTCTTGGATGGTGTCTGGTCCGTTCTTCCAGGATCCAGCACCTGTTCAGTGGGGCATCTTTTGGCCTGTGACCTGGTCACAGCAAGGACATGTGCTGGCAAGCCTAACATTTCCATGTGAGTCCTCTGCTCCACTTCTGACCATTGTGACGTTTCCAAATCATTGCCCAACAGACATTCTACGGGGAGGTCTGAACTAACCACAACTTTCTTTGGGCCACTTACCCCTCCCCAGGAGAAATCAACAACTGCCATACTGTGATTGGTAGTGACATTGCTGGCATTGGTCACTAGGTAATCGGTACCTAGCATGATCTGTCCAGGGTCCACAAAGTTAGGTGTCACCATTGTGACACTGGCATAAGTGTCCCTGTAGGCCTGAGCCACTTTTCCATTGATCAAAGGCGTCTGCCTGTATTTGCCCAAAGTATTGGGACTGGCATCAGGGGACATATCCATATCCCCTGTACAGACAAGGACGGCCTGAGTGAGCGTGCCAACTAAGTCGTCACACCCCTCAGTTCCCAAGGTTAACCCAACTAATGCCTTGGGAGGCGCACTACCACTGCTGACTGTACTAGGGGGTGCAGGTGCCTTAGGGGCTGCAGTGGCAGGAGTTTGCCCTCCTTTCTTGGTGCACTCACTAAACCAGTGAGTCTTACTTTTACAGTATTGGCACTACCTTTTTGACTGGCCTTCCTGAGTCTTCTTCTTCTGTGAAGCCTGACCCCCACCCTCTTTGGTTTGTTGGGGACCTGTCGAAGACTTCTGGTCATTTTGTTCGTTCTTGTTACTACCCTTTTGGTCTGCTTTCTTCTGACCACCCTGGTTCTGAGTCTGGTTCTGCTTGACCCTTGTTCTGACCCATCTGTCTGCCTTCTTTCCCAATTCTTGGGGAGAGGTCAGCTCCGAGTCGACAAGGTGCTGATGCAACAATTGGTTCTGACAGTTGTTTAAAATCTGTTCTCTCATGATAAGATTGTACAATCCTGTGTAATCAGTAACCTTGCTACCCAGCAACCAGCCTTCCAAAGCCTTAGTGGCACAATCGACAAAGTCAGTCCAATCCTGAGACTGAATTTTCTGGGTGTCTCTGAACAGCAACCTGTACTGCTCAGTGGTTAAGCCGAACCCATCAATCAGTGTATTTTTCAGGACTTGGTAGTTGTTAGCATCCTCAGCTCTCGTAGTGAGGAGCTTGTCTCGTCCTTTACCTTCAAAGGAGAGCCACAGTATAGCTGCCCACTGACTTGGGGGGACGCACTGGACAGTGCAGGCCCTCTCCAAAGCAGTTATCCACTTGTGGATGTCGTCCCCTTGTTTAAAGGGGGGCACTATTACTCAGGTGTCTAGTGTCTATACCCCTGTCTTTCTCTCTAATGAGAATGCTGCCACCAGTGGGGTCTAACCCACTCAATTTCTGCTCTCGGGCCAAGGCAAGTCTTTCTTTGGCGAGGGCAAGTTCCTCCCGCTCGATCCTCAGATTGACTTCCCTCATCTTCGCTTCGTGCTCCCTTCTCTGAGGGGACGTCATTCCTCTCTGAGAAGATGCCTGAGAGACATGTGTTCGAACAGATCTGTTAGAGCCTCTCGAGAGAGACCTAGCTCATCCGTTCCCAAGGTTAAGCCTGCTTGAGCGTGGGCCCGGGGCTCCCCCAGTTCCATTCTCATGCCTGCTTAAGTTGGTCCTCGTGAGCCTGCCGACTACTACTGGACCTTTGTCTGCCTCGTCTCCTGATAATTCCTCCTCCTCTTCCTCCTCTGTATGGAGGCCGAGGTCTGGGTCACCAAGGGTTCCCTCTAAGGGGGGCATGTTCCCATCTGGGTTAGAGGGGCCTACGTTAAGAGCCCTTCTAGCATCATAAGTCTCTAAGAGACCTATCAGGAATGGGACGGTAGGGTTAGAACCCTGTTTTAACTTCCTGGAGGCACACAGTTGTCTCATCTCCGTGAAGCTAAGAGCTGCATATCGTGACATGACCTGTGGAGGGTCAATGACCACTAAGGGAGTCTCTGCAGACTCTCCGCGGACCGACATGCTTTCTAGTGAGGTGTAAGTGATGCACCTACCTACACTATGTGTTTCCCTACTGATCCCTTGCTAAGAGTTATAGTCAGGGTGTGCTAGTCCCTGTTTCACTATAACAGCTGGTTCAGTAGAACTCAGAGTATTCTAAGTTAAGTTATATGTACCTGGGTACTTATGTGATCTTTCAACTTGATATTCTTAGGATACGTGTGTGGTAAAACAACAGCAAGCTCAAATCCCAACCGCTGCTCACCAATGTGAGAAGTTGGCCTGATATATAGTGATCACTATTCTAGTGATCACTGTGTATCATTCCAAATGACCCTTATTGATGATTGGTTGTAAGTCAACCTTGTAGACCAGCTATCCTAGTAGCGTGGACAAGAGCAGTCTTCAGGCTAAACTCTAGAGGGCGTGTTAAGCCAGCTGTTTACCATCACATATACCCCTTGAACACCAAGTGAAAGGACACCACACAAGTTGTTATGAAAATAAAGGATATTTATTTATAACAAGACTACCCTGGCTCTTTATGAGTCAGGGAGCTAAGCACAATACAAAACTCTTGAGAAAATACTTCTAGTTGCACAATTTACCCAAATGCCCGAAGGGCACGAAACCATTTACACTGCAAGTGGAATGGGAGATGTTAGAGAGTCTAAAGTTACTGATTCTGGAGGAATCCGATCAGTTGGACTAAACGGAAAAGGAGCTGGACACTTGTAGAGTGAACCTACGAGGGAGCACCGAAATGCTCGAGTTACCTAGCCCAGAGGCTGCGGCTGCGTGGGGTTCAGCAAGATGTCGGGAGTCCTCGTTGTAGTCTCGGGAGCCTGAAAGAAGAAGTTGCTGGCAGGCAACCAGTGTCGATGTTCAGAGAGATCCAAGCCTGGATCGGTGATGAAGGAAACCTGAAAGCAGAGGGGGCTCAGTTCTCAACCGCTAGCCAGTGATTGGGTGGGCACCAGGATGGTACCGGATGAAGTCACCTCGACCAGGTGAGTGGGTGACGTCGGACTCGGCTGTTCCTCGGACCAGGAGGCGCGGCGGCGACCAGGATGGAGGGCGAGCTGTCCCACGAAGGTGTCTGCTGTCGATGATGCTGGGCCCAGGAGTGGGGCAGCAGGTTTTAGCAGAGGCAAGCACACGCGGTGGAGTCAAGATGGTGTCTGGAGTGGACCAGGAGGGTCCGGGGTACTCCTCTGTTGAAGGGGAGCAAGGGCCAGTCTGGAGCAACCAGACCAGCGATGAAAAACTGTTGTGGTGCGTCGTGAAGAGGGCCACTAGCCGACGGCGAGTGGCCGGACAACGCGGTGAGCAGCAAGGAGCAGAAGGGCCCCCACGCAGATCTCGTGGATGCTGGGGGGGCAGACTTCGGTGCTGGAGCTGCTCAGGGTTAGGGCTTCTCAAACCCTAGGTGCACTCACTCGAGGGTCCCTCGGTGGTCGTGCTAGATAAGCGTCGTGCAGGTTCTGAAGATGGCCGGTCCCGCAGGTCTCGTCACACCTACGGCTCTCAGCTGGGCTGATGAGGTAGGTAAAAGGTCAGAGATGGCAGGGAACTCGGGTCTCGTCGAGCTGGGCAGTCTTGATCCGTAGGAGAGACTTACAGCAAACCGCAAGCGCTTAGGTGGTGCCTGCTGGTGCAGGGTGGCTACTCCTTAGCCACAAGGGAGAGTCTTCAGAAAAAGTCAAGAGTTCCTTTCGAGGAAAGTAGTTCAAGATTCAGAATTATCCAATTTGGGAAGGGGACTCGCTCCTACCTTTATTCTAAGAAAAGGGGCTGGCCCGTGACTAGGTTCTACCTATGGGTGGAGCCAGGAGGGGGGTGGTTACACCCCTATCCTTTGTCCGGCTTCGCCCCAGCTCAGGGGCTGGGGTGCCCCCGAAACTGGTTTGAGCCGGGCTATGCACAGTGAGCACCGGGGTGCCACTTGCAATCACCTTCCTTTCAGCCCTGCCTACCTGGGATACACAAACCCTGTCTGGGATGTTGCTTACACCGCCCTCGACAGGAAACCCTTTGTCCAAGCTCCCCTCGCTGGAAGGTCTCCCAGCAGCAGGAGGTCAGACTTGTGTCTGGTGGCAGTGTTAGAGCCCCTGAATCAATACCTTGACAGTTTTCTACAGCCTTTTGTACAGGAAACAAGATCGTACCTTCGTGACACGATGCACACCATTCAGTTGTTTGAAGACCAACCATTTGACAAATCCACACAACTATTTGTCACACTGGATGTGTGCTCACTTTATACGAGTATTCCACAAAAAGAAGCAATTGAAGTCATCAGTAGTATTTTGGATACTCGCCCAAAACCTCATTGGATCCCCACTGAGTTTTTGGTACAACTTCTACGGATCGCGATGACGAAAAATTATTTAATCTTTCAGAATGTCTTTTATTTCCAGTGCAAAGGTGTGGCGATGGGCGCTGGATTCGCGCCAAGCCTAGCGAACCTGTTCATGGACCATTTTGAGGACAAGAACATCTACTCAAACCAAAATCCATACCTTAACAATATATCAGCTTGGAAGCGATATATTGACGATGTTGTCATGCTTTGGACAGGATCCGTGGACCAATTGACATCATTCCTGACTTGGCTTAATTCCTGCAGCACCGACATTCAATTCACCAGAACTTACAACATGGATTCGATTATATTCCTAGATCTGACATTGGAGGAAGAGAATGGTAAAATAGTAATGAATCTATACAAAAAGCCTACAGATAGGAACACCCTATTACAATACCATTCACATCACCCTAGGAATCTTAGGGATAACCTCCCATATGGACAATTTTTGCGGCTACGTCGCAATTGTAGCAGAAGAGGTGACTACTTCAAGGAAACCGACATCCTCATTACATAACTGAAGGAGAGAGGATATCCAAAAGGACTCCTTAACAGAGCCAGAAAAAGAGCCTGGTACAGACCGAGGGAAACCTTACTTGAGATATTACCGAAGAACCAAGAAATGGACAAGCTAGTATGCGTTACCACCTTTAACACCCGCAGTAACGAGATAAAAAAGGTGATCAGAAAATATTGGAACCTGGTGGGTCCTGAAATCAAAATGCCCAAACCACCTTTATTTGCATTTAAACGTGCTAAGAACGTTAAAGACCATGTGGTGTCGTCATATTTAGAACCACCGTCCCAACCAGATATTAGATCACAATTCAATCTACCACCCATAACTGGACATCATAGATGTAGTCATTGCAAAGCTTGTCAATACACCATATCTGGAAATAACTTTGTGCATCGGGGCAAAACATATGGCCTTGAACAATTTACAAACTGTAATAGCCAAAATGTAATTTATGCAATCAGATGCCCGTGTAGATTAATCTATGTAGGACAAACGACCCAAAAAGTGAAGAATAGAATTCTTCAACATGTAAGTAGAGTAAAATGCAAGACACAGGGAGCTCCCCTTGTAGAACATTACTCCAGGCTAGGCCATACTCATGAACAAATTGAGTGGTGGGTGATTGAAAAAATTGTTATACACCAGAGAGGCGGTAGCGTTGCGGGCTCCCTTAACTATAAGGAATGTCGTTGGATACATGTCCTCGAAACGGTTAATCATGGTCTTAATGAACACGAGGAGACCTACATTCAGATGAGCAAGCTGTAATGGATATAGTCTTGATGTTGGGGCTCTCAACTCATTTTGAAATGTAACCTGTGCATCTGATACGAACCTTTCAAATATAATTTATGTTGACACTTGAGCCCTACCCAAATACAACTGAGGCCTTATCTGTAATCTAATATTTGATTTGTTTAAGTTGTAACCAACCTTACTGAGTATCGTGATGATTACCTCTTTACAAGATATGTTAAACCATACAAATATATTTGTGTAAGCATGGATGAATTTGATTGACAGGGCCCTTCATTTAGTGGTCTGTGATAGTTGTTGCATATATTTTTATATATAGAAATAGATATTACTATGCGCCACTGTGAATTATAACTTCCAGTTGCCTGCGTCCTTAGTATGCAGGATTAGCATAAAGCCATGCGTATGCCTCATTCACTGTACTATGAACTTTGCAAGGGCTAACGTTGTAAACAGTCATGGTTCTAGGAGCGTTCTGACAATAACCCAGGCTATCGGGATGTCACATGGCTTTACGATCACTTTAAATCAAGAAACGAAAATCCATGGCATGTTTTAGGAGTAGCCCATGCCTTGGCTACGCACACGAATAAAAACGGCTGGATCGTTTTCTCGCGTTCGAACATTTTTTGTCCGGCGTGTTGAGAACTGGAAGCTAATTTACTGCGCTCCGAGTGAGTAATCAAGCATGCTGTTTTGAATATAGAGCTGGTATGACACATTTACCGTAGATGTACTCGTAGTCTAACGTTTAAATGTAGACTTGAGTTTCTATTGCTTAAAAACAGGTGGTCACTGTCTAAATCATTTATATGCCGACTTGCTTTATTTTTAACGGTATGCAGGATTAGCATAAAGCCATACATATGCCTATTTCGGATTTCACTGCAATATGAACTTTGCAATGACAAAGGGTGTACATAGTTGGTTCCCTCATTTAATCAATACATCTCCACATACATTGGGAGAGATTATAATTGTGTCATCGAGATTCTTTATGAACGTTCTGACAATAACCCAGACTATTGGGATGTGATATCAGTTTAAATCAAGACATGAAAATCCATGTCATGTTTTACGAGTAGCCGACGCTTTGGCTACGCACACGTATAAAAACGGCTGGTTCCTTTTCTCGCGTTCGAACATTTCTTGTCCGGCTTGTCGAGAACTGGAAGCTGATTTATTGCGCTCCGAGTGAGTAATCAAGTATGTTGTTTTGAGTATAGGGCTGGTATGACACATAGCCCGTTGGAGAGTGTATCGTAGATGTACTCGTAGTCTAACGTTTAAATGCAGACTTGAGCTTCCATTACTTAAAAACAGGTGATTATCGTTTACAAGCCGACTTGCCTTAATACAACGGTAAGAACGGCCTCTTTCAGGATTAAGGCTGTGACTTTGTTAACGACTTTATAGTCGTTTATCGGGGGTGATATAGACGCGCACACCATCAGTGTCTGATCTTTAAAGGAATTTTCGATTAAAGTCTGGTGACTAGTTGGACTCTACTGGGGCGAAACTTGTGAGTTTTAACTATGAGGTCACTATATATTAAGGTAATAGCGACTCATTTCAGTCTGTTTTCTCCCCGTATTTAGATTTCGGTGATCGGTTTGACGGCACCGTCCCACGACTTGTGACTGTTCAATCTCTAAGGTATGTGGTTGATGCTAGGCATTCACAATATTGGTTGTGAACACTATACAGATCATACAAAATGGTTATTATTCATTATTCATTCTAGAGTAAATATTGAACAGACGAAGATCGAAGTCCATTGAATTTACCATATGTGACATTAGGATTGATTAATTTTCCGAGCCTTCAGGTGAGCCCGAGTTTCACACGTGCTCTAGTTTTAATACAAATCACACACATACAGACCTTGTGATTATACGTTTTGTCATTACAGGCTGACATTTAGACTATTGTCCTGAGGAAGACCCGCCACTGATGCGTACAAACTTACACATTAATCTAGGGTCGAAACGTCGACGTTGTTCATCAGATTGGTCCATGCAATTTCATCATTTGAAAAATAGAAGATATATGTTGTGGTGTTATATGCAATTTACTTTGGATCAACTTCATTTAAAACACATAATTGTTTAAATTTGTGTACATTCAGTTTGATGTAATGTCTGTTAATTGTCATGTTATTATGCATTGTTGGTCATTATATATGTCGTGATTTATATGTTTTTTGGTCAGTCCTGTACAGCAATAATTTACATGTGGATTCAAATATAGTTTAAAAAGGAAACTTATCTCTCAGTTTTTTCAAATTAATGATTTCTATGTGTGTGTGTATGAAAGTGATTAAGCACAAATTTCAATAGCTATCTAAAAACATTTAATGTCATTCAAACTAAGCGTACTCCCAACAGAACCAATATTTTTGCTTTTTGTGTCTGGTGGCAGCATCCATTTTGTGATGCTGAGGCTTGAGTCAACTTTAACCGGGGTTCAAGGTTACTTCCATGTCGTGTCCCTCTAGAAGGGTGGAATGCTAACCCCGTCGCCAGAATTGGCGAGGGGTTCGTATTCCAATTCGTATGACACCTTACTCGACATGTTTGGGTGATGCGATGCCAAAGTTAGCAAATAACTGCGAGGATTATAATGCACTTTAAGGTAGATGGCACGCGTCACCATGGAACAGCTATTAGGACTTGGTTCCGCAAGCCGTCGACGGGCTCAGCTCGCGCCAGAGCACCATCTCACATGATTCCCAGCACTCTGCCTTCAGGATTGATAAGGCCTGCCATAGGAGTGACTGATAGGAATCCATGTGTCCATTTTAGGGTTAGGTATAGGAATACTACACCTACAGCAACGGGTGATTACACCACCTTGCCCCAGCTGTCGTGCAGCCAGTTGTGTCAGATTTTGGTGGCCATCCAGGGGTGGCATAATACATGCTGCAGCCCCTGGTAGGCCCTGGGTACACCGATGCCCTGGATACCTGTGGTATGCTGATACAGGGACTGATAAGGCGGCCAAGTTCCAATTAGTGGATGCACCTAATGTACATGTGTGTTAATCTCGAGAGAGAACAGCTAGGCTGGGGGTCTGATTGGCAGGCCCATAGCCAGGGAAAGTCGTAAACCAATGAAGCAAAAGCAAAAAATCTGGGTGATCATAGGATTGCAGACCCTACTCTCCTACAATAGGGATTCGCCATCATAAGGCATGTCGATCACTTTTGTTTGAACTTCTTGTCTAAAAGAAGTAGCCTTCAACCAGCCCTGATGCCTCAGGACTGCAGCCCCAGCCAGTTGGCGGAATCCTGTGGAAGAAACATCCACTGCGCTGTCAATGATCTCAGCAGAGATTCTTTCTCCTTCTTGTAAATGTTTTAATGTTTCAGCCTTGGATTCCTCCGGCAACAACTCTATAAAGGGCGAAATGTCCGACCACATTTGCCTGTTGTATCTTCCTAAGATAGCGAGTGAATTGGCCGCTCTAACAGTTGTTGCCGCCATGATGGAAAATTTCTTGCCGATAGAATCGAGACGTCTTCCATCTCTATCAGGAGGAACCGATAATGGAGATGCAGGATTTCTGGCACGGCGTTGTGCCGCCTGTGATATCACAGAGTCTGGTTCAGGTTGCCCAATAAGGCAGGCAGGAGAGTTATCCGGAGCCTTGTATTTCTTTTCTAATTTAGGAAAGACTGCAATAATTGAGGCTGGCGTCTTCATGACCTTTAACCCTCCTGCCATATGAAGTCTACAATAAGGATAGCACGGACCTGTATCTCCGCTTGTTCCTTAAAATCATATAAGAAACAATCAGCTTGCTTTGTGACCATAGGAAGCTGAAACCTCTTTGCCGCTCTCTGCATAAGGGTATGGAAACCTCCTATATATCTTCAGGTGGTGAATCTATAGTAGGTGGAGTGGAAGGTAATGGTGTCTGGATCTGGTAATCATCCCATTCGTTAGGAAGGGATATTTCGTCCAACTTTCCCTCTTCTCTTTCTTCATCAGTAATATGAATCTCTTGGTTCTGACGTTGAGTTACTGTGGAGACTGGCGAAACTGGAGATCTGATTAGCAAGGAAGGCTGCAGAATAGGTGTCTGAGAAATGGAAGATGCCGGATCCGAGGGAGGAAATCTGCGGTAGTAATCCTCTACCATATGTTGTAAGTTTGAGACAAGAGAAATTGGCATTTGTACTGTCTGATCAGCTTGCCTTTCCTGATTAGTAATCTCTGAATAAAAAAAAACGTATTCTTCATCATCCTAGCACTTTATAAGGAGTTCGGAAGGACTGCGAGCAGCCCGAAACTTATCATCAACTGACTCCTCTTCATCTGCTCCATAGTCAAAGATTTCTTCTGGAGGACAAGGAGATACCTTCCTTGGAGAGGTATGAACAGACAATAGAAGCTCCTGAGAAGTGTTTCTTTTCGGCAGTTCTAGATCATCTCTATAAGCAGCTAAAACCGACGATGGAACAAGCATCGACGAGGATGTCAAGCCTACTACAGATGTCAAAGATGAAGGCTTTATCAATGGTTCTTCCGTCGACGTTCTGGATGTCGACGAACTGCGTCGACGAGGATCTGTATCGGAGGTCTTCGGCTCCGTCAACGATGCTACCGTCGACAAAGAAGATTTACCCTTGAGATCCGACGACATCCTCAGCGGAAACGATGATTCCGTTGACAAAGGTCCTGACATGGTCCGCTTCTTTTTCGTCGACGAGGACGATAAAGACGACATTGACATAACAGACGGCCTCACATTCACGGATACGAACGTAGACGGAGAAGATGCAGATGACAATCATTTTTGTCTGAGAAGAGAAAGTCGATGTTGTCTTCGTAGTTGTGGCGACGGAAATTCTCGCCGAAGGAAAAGTAGACTTCTTAGTTGACGGATCGTCTTTTTTGTGAGGTAAAAGTGTCTCCGGAAGAGACCTTGACGCCCGCTTTGATTTTGAAGAGGCTTTTGAAGGCGTAGAAGGCACAGATTGACCCTTAAGAGAGACAGATGATTTTTTGTAGATGAAGGCTGATCTTCCTGTTTTGAGGTGTGATTATGTTTTTTCAACACCTTAGCAGCCTTAAGAGAGATCAGTTCCGCCTCACTAGCTCTCTTTTTAGAAGCTGCTGTCTTTAAAGAGGAATCACTCTCCTCATCAGATAAAGGATTGTCCTTTGTCTTGAGCTTCTGTAGCCACAGAAGAAGACGTCCTTCCCTGTCTCTCAAGGTCTTTTGAGAAAATATTCTACAGATTTTGCAATCTCTCACCTGGTGGTCTGGGTGAAGACAGTAGATACATTTGTTGTGGGGATAATCTGAGTGAAGTCTTCGTTTCCCACAAGATTCACAATGCCTGAAGAGATCTTTTAGAAGAAGACATGTTCAGAAGTAATATCTGAAGAAATCAAAAGATAAAGTAGAAATACTGAGCAGAGCTCAGGGAGACTCCCTTCACACAACGTGCAGTAGAAAATCTGAGAGCCTGGAGCCTCTGTGGAGAGGGTTCTAGAGGGTGCTGTCGCCTGATTGGCTGGAGTGTGGACCATATCTAATGACTAGGACGAGATATTAAAGTATATGGTTTTTCTCTATTAACTTTAATGTTAGAGTGATTACTTATTGCTTTTTATGTACCGTGGGACTCCCACTTCGACGAGGGGGAATGATTCAAGCATGTGAATCTATGAAAGATAACCCAATACTGGGGAATTAATATTACTTAGAGGAGAACTGTGGAAACTGGCATGGTGGGTGAACAGCATGTGACTCATGGTACTGCCAACTATAATAGTGAGACAACTGTTCACTCCCAGCACCTTGGAGAATGCTCTCCTGGAAAGGAGGTGTCGTGAGCGCATAGTGCAACTATTGGGTTTACCTCGTCTATGAGAACTAAATACCACATGGTTTCTATCATTCAGACCAATCTGGCAAGATTGCATCTTACCTGTTCTACACTGCCTGCTTTGCGGTGAAGAATGTGTGCTCGACATCTGTCTAACACTCCCATTAGTCGGACCCGATAGCGGCCCATGCTCTGTGTTGTCCCCAGAGGCTACCGATCCTGATGACGGCTGTGAGAAAGTGGCTCTGTATATACTGTTCCTTAATGGGTACAGGGTGTACGGAGTCCACAGTCCCCCAGGGTTTGACAGAGGTTAAAGTTAGATATAACCTTACTCTCTAAAGTGGTAGCTTGGTCGAGCAGTAAGGCAGTATCAGAGGACAGTGTAAAGCATTTGTTGTACACACTCAGTCAGCAAATGGTGTCACACACTCAATAACTGAACTCTAGGCCAATGGTTTATATATAAAAAATATATGCTTGTTTTATTTTAGAACCAACACTTGGAATTGAAATATACTTTCTCAACAGGAGATGCTTCATATAAATACTTTTGCAATATGCAATAGACTTTAGTAAACAGTTACAAGTGGTTGCAGTAGGCAACTCTATTTTTAAACACAACAATACATTGAGCTCAATGGTAAATTCAAGTTATTTGCAACAGATTACTTTTTAGATTACTTTTGGAATTCCCGGACTGGATCCTAGATTCAGTCCTGGGTCAGTTTTCAGAATCAAGTGATGAAAGTCGACTTAATTACTGTAATGATTTTTAACTAATATTTAGCTATTTTAAAAGTTGACACTTAGAAAATATTTCAGAGAAAACAGTCAATGATTCCCTATGGAAGAAAATGCAGGTTACAGGTACAGTATGTTCTCGTTACTTTTGTAATCCAGCACTGGGTGCCTAGACTCAGTACTGGGACCTTTATCCAAAACAGGTAAGTAATTACGTTTTCAGATATAATACGATTTTTGAAGAATATTTAAAGATTGCAGAAATCGACACTTAGAAGATATTTCACAGAAAAACAGTCAATGGTTTCCTACGGAAGAAAATTGAGTTAAGGGTAAGTACAGTTGTAGATATTTTTCAGAGTCAGTGCTGGGCACCAAGATCCAGCACTGGGAGCTCACCTAAGAGCAGGTGAGTAAATTCGTGTTTGTCACTCGGCTGATTTTTGGTGAATATTTGAAAAGTCCACACTTAAAAAAAATTTCAGGAAAAAGCCAGTCAATATTACCCTATGAGGAAAATAGAGTTTGCGGTTTAAGGGCAAGTACTCGACTGGCAGAGTTGAGGTTCTGGGCACAGACTCAGGGGTCTCCCAGGGTCAGGTAGGTACAGTTGGTTCACCCTCCGCGGCTCTAGGGCGGCCGGGTGCACAGAGAGTTATCCTATGAGGGATAGGGGTCCTTGTTTGGTGGCTGCTGACTGGTAAGCCACGCGGCTGTGGGAGCTGGGCTCCTGGTCACTTACTCAGGGCAAGTGGGGAAGTAGGTAGGTGTAGAGTTTTCACTGCCAGGGCCACTCGGGCGGCTGGGTGCAGAGGGCTTTTGAGCCTTCGGGCGCTCAATGGATTTCAATGGGAAATCTCTGGTTTAGAAAAAGACTGCAAGCTCGGGAACGAGGACTCTTCAGGTGCCGCCACCACCACTTCGAGAGGTAAGTTGGGTAGTTGGAGGATAGGTAGGTACCCCGGGATTGGGCACAGGGGGCCGTGGGGCGCCACGTGCAGGGGTGCCTTTTGGTGTCGGGAAATCTTACCTCCCGTTGATCGTGGTTGTGGGGGCACCTTGTTCTGAGGCTGCAGGCTTCTTCAGGAGTGTCGAGGGAGGTCCTTGGGTGCCGGACTCGGGGTCACAGTCGCCGTGGGGTCGTCCTCAGGGTCTTTGTTCACTCCAGCACTGGCCAGGCTCGGCTGGTGCAGAGTGTGCTGGGTTCGCGGTTCCGGGCTGCTGCCAGGGGTTGGAGATAGGTTTCGAGTAGAGCCTCTACTCATGGGAGTCCCGAGGATTAGAGCCAAAAGGTAGCCAGGTCCTCCGGGGTTGGTGAGGTTGCTAGCAACAAGAGATGCCGGGTTGTAGCAGGAGCAGGTTCGAGGGTCGACAGGCCGGTAGGGCTGGGGCCAAAGCAGTTGTTGTCTTCCTCTTTTCAGCAGCTGCAGGGCAGGTCTTCTTTCTTCTTGCTCTTCGTAGTTTTGAATCTGGAATCTGGGGAAGGAAGGTTCAGGGTGCCCCTAAATACTAGATTTCGGGGCGTTATAAGTAGGTGAAGGGCAGGGACCAATGGGACCCTGTCCTAGGGTGGGTACACCCCCTATCCTGACGCTCTCCTGTGGGAGGGGGGCGGTGGCCTAGTCCTGATAGGGTAGGGCTCCCCATCTTCAAGATGGCGAGAGCCCGGAGATGTGCTTCACCTCGCCTCCCCCACCTGAGGGGTGGGGTTGGCAGGCTGGCACATCCCCTGTCCTTATTTGGGGTTTCCGGCCAAAGCTTCCCGCCAGAGTGGGGGGTTGCAGGGGCCTGGGGAAGCTCACAGAGGCGGCATGCCTTTGAAGCTTCCCCCTGCCCATCCTGGGGGAGGCGATTTAGCACCTCGCCCAGGATGTGCATTGTTGCAGGCCCAGGAGAGCAGGGGCTCTCCTACCCAGGGGTCCAGCAACATGTCTGCTGGGTGGCAGCCTAGGCAGCCTCAGAGCAGATGTGGATTGGAGGTTAGGTTAAAGGGGGCACCTCTAAGATGCCCTCTGGGGTCCTGTGTACCTTAAATCCCACACTGGCATCAGTGTGGGTTTAATGTGCTGAGAAGTTTGATACCAAACTTCTCAGTCTTTAGTGTTGCCATTATGGTGCTGTGGAGCTCGTGTTTGACGAGCTCTCAGCACCATGTACTCTTAAATGGCAGCACTGCACTTACAGTGCCCAGGAATGGACCTGGGCACTGTAGGGGCACAGGGCTCCTGCTCCTGTGCCCACACCATTGGCATAAGGCACCCAGCTAGAGGGGTGACTGATGTATGTCATGGCAGTGTAGGTGATGGGCATGGCACACAGGGATGTGTGCCAAGTCGACTTTGTTTTTGTCTTGCACCCAAACATTCAGCCTGCAAAGGCAGTGTGTGTGTGTAAGGGTACAGGGCCTCTAAGGGTGGCACAAGGAGTGCTGCAGCTCTTAGAGGCCTTCCCTGGTCACAAGGCCCTGGGTACCTAGGGTACCATTTACCAGGGGCTGACATGTGGCCAGGGTTTGCCAATTTGGGTCTGGTTTGTTTTTAGGGAAGGAACATAGGCCCTGGGCACCTGATTGGCAGGAGTCCAGGGTACACTCAGTCAAAGTACATTCAGCAATTCAGCAAAAAGTGGGGGCATACCATGCAAGAAAGATGGCACTTTCTCACAACGGCATTCACTAAGATCTCACAGAATGAACATGCTACTGCTGAGGTACGAGATGGATC
Organism: Triturus cristatus; assembly: GCF_964204655.1. Lineage (NCBI taxonomy): Eukaryota > Metazoa > Chordata > Amphibia > Caudata > Salamandridae > Triturus > Triturus cristatus. Next base: position 128,450,350 of record NC_140580.1, read on the forward strand.
AACAGGCACACAGGTAACATCGGCATCGAACACTGCTACTGATGATGCATCACATCTATGTGCAGTTAGTCTTCTAAACTAAATAATCGTCCTGTCACCGACAACGGTAGACGAATTTTTGTCTACAGGAGTTCATGTTTTCCCCAGCATCTTCAAATAACGTTTGATTTGGCTCACAGTGTACCTTGTAATCTATGAATTCGGCCTTCATTTATCCAAACAAAAATGACTAAGAATAAATAAATAAATAAATTTAAAAAAAAAGAAAATCGCAATTTTGTGGATATTGATTTTTTTTATGGCTAAAAGCTCTGCTTGCAGTAGAACTATTCTTAGAGAACCCACTTCTTTGAGACACTTCCAGGGACGAGTTGTCACCTTTTTTCACATTTATGTAATCATGGCATGAAATGGCTCTGAACTTTTTCCTTTCTGTGTAACTGGGCCATTTCATTCCGTATGTGTATATATTTTTTGTTGTCATTCACTTGAGCATTCACTGTAAATATATGAAACATTGCTTCAATATGTACAGCGCCTTTGCATTTCATGTATAGCAAACATTTTAACAAAGACTTCTTTTAGTACGCTTTTACAAATGTTTTTAGTGAAACATGTGATACTCAATTTTATGTGTTTAGCACGTTTAGCCTTTAGTAATATCGATCATTCGTCAATGGAGTGGGCGTTGTGTTTTGATTTAGATACCCGTATATAGGTTTCCCTGAATCATGTCCTTATATAGGCACAATTCGTATTGCCCTTATTTAGGCATAGGAATCCCAGTCCTTATTTAGGCATTAGCCATGCTATGCAAATACAGGCATGGTCACCTACATCCGTCCATCCCACGTCCCAACGACTTCTTAGTAACCAGACCCTTAAGCCGACGGGACTTTCCCCAGCTAGGATTATTGATTTCTCGAAGAACTCATCTATTATGCATGAACTACTATTCCTTAGGGGTTCATCCAGGACGTCCTCCTCTGCCCGACTTTACGTCAATGCTAGCATTCCTAAACACCTTCCAGGTATAAATATACCTTCCCTTACCATGGTAAACGACGGCACGACTCAGCACGACTTGACTGCATGGGTCGCCACGGCAAGTTCGGAAGAGACCATATCCCGGCCTGGCGCACTGACCAGACGCTGTCATCCCTGCTCGCAGAGAATCCAGCTTCCAGTGTTCTGACTCCCTTCGCGGGGTTTTAGAGTTTGAGACCCGGAAGGAGATACCCACCTCTCTCATTCTAAAGGTATGGAGCCAACTAGAACCTAGAGGGACTCTTGGCATACTAAACTTAGAATATACCATACTATAAGAAAGCGGCACCTACTTCTTACCTCGTACTACACTTAGGTTAGGTACACTGGGGTAGAACTATTTAGAAGCATCAGACGAGTATTCACGTTTTAGCCTGTGTTATTTATGTATGTATATATGAATATATGTAATAGCTAAAAAAACAATGCTATTGCAGTATTATTTCTTCTTACTGCTTACGCTGTGCGTATTATATCTTGCTTACTGTCTAATGATTGTAACAGCTCATATCTCTTACACGAGAAACAAGACTATTCAATAAATCCTTTTCTTGAAATGCCCGTCTATTTCTGTGCATCTCTGGAGAAACTAAGCATGCATGATTGACTGAGTGAAACTTATCTATTGTTTCCACGATTCTGAGATGCGTTCCGATTCTAAGGGAAACAAAGTTGTCATGTTTATGCGGTTGTCAGAAACTAATCCCTTCTTCTTCATCCGAGAAGTTTCTGGTGACCTCTGAGTTAGCTGGCACACACAAGTAATAAGTTTAATGTACTCGATAGGAGCATACTGACCTTAGCCCTATCCAAAAACTATAGTGTATATTATTCCAATGCGCAGAGCCTATACAGGAAATAGGAACTACACTATAGTTCCCCCATGCCACTTTCGGAGTCATCACCGACGGTGCTCTGAACACAATCGAATATGCTACTTACCAGTATGCATCTGTTCTTGGCATGTAGGGCTGCTGACATTCATATCCGTGCATACATCGCCGCCTAGTGTTGGGTCCGGATGATTGCACATTGTTGTCCTGGAAGAGTCTTCGAAGTATCACGAGATAGGTGGCTCCTCCCCTGGACTACAGTGTGCATGGGCATCCTCTCCATCCTCAGATTGTTTTTCGCCATTGTGGCAGTGATGGAGTAGATACAGTAAGTGATGACCATGCTATACAGTAATTCTGAGTGCTGCAGCCGCTACAGGCGCCGGGGAGGAGGGTGGGCGATATGAATGTCAGCAGCCCTACATGCCAAGAACAGATGCATACTGGTAAGTAGCATATTCGGTTCGAGGCATGTGGGCTGCTGAATTCATATCTGTGCATAGATTATATAGCAGTCCCTCCATTAGCGGCGGCTGCCCGTGTCAGCTGCAGCAGTCTGAAAAAGGGTCTTGAGAACAGCCTGTCCTACAGCTGCCTGCTGTTTTGAATGTACATCTACACAGTAGTGTTTAGTAAATGTATGTATAGTGGACCATGTGGCTGCTCTACATATTTCCTCTAAAGGAATGTTCCCTAGGAAAGCCATGGACGCCCCTAACTTGCGTGTTGAGTGGGCTCTTGGAGGAATCGTTAATGTGCGTTTAGCTTTTTCATAGCAAATTTGAATACATTTAACGATCCATCTGGCTATCCCTGCTTTGGAAATGGCGTTGCCCTTGTGTTGTGGAGAAAAGGCAACGAACAGTTGTTTTGTTTTCCTAAAATCCTTTGTCCTGTCTATATAGTACATGAGGGCACTCTTTACATCTAGTGTATGGAGCATTCTCTCTGCGACATTTTCTGGATTTGGAAAGAAAACAGGCAGTCCAATAGTCTGATTCATGTGGAACTGCGATATCACTTTAGGCATGAATTTGGGGTTGGTACGTAGTACAACTCTGTTTGCGTGAACCTGTATGAATGGCTCTTGAATGGTTAGTGCCTGGAGTTCACCAACTCTTCTCAACGAAGTGATTGCCACTAAGAAAGCTACTTTCCAGGTGAAGAATTGAATCTCACATGAATGTAGAGGTTCAAAAGGTGGACCCATCAATCTGGTGAGGACCACATTCAGGTTCCACACCGGTGCCGGTGGGTGTGTTGGAGGAATCACTCTTGAGTCCCTCTAAGAAGGCTTTGATGGCAGGCACTCTGAATAAAGAGAGGTGCCGCCTGTTCTGAAGATAGGCCGCCAGTGTGGTTAGATGTATACGGAGGGAGCTGTATGTCAGATTGCATCGGTATAAGTGTAACAGGTAACAGATGATGTTCTGAACGGATGCATCCAGCGGATTAATGTAATTGCTTTTACAGTAAACAACAAATCTTTTCCATTTTGCCGCATAGCAAGCTCTGGTCGTGGGTCTCCTGGCCTCCTTGATGATATCCATACATTCTGGAGGCAGGTTCAGGTAGCCAAACTCTAAGACTTCAGGAGCCAGATCGCCAGGTTCAGCTGTTGCGGATCTCGGTGCTGAATTTTGCCATGGTTCTGTGTTAAAAGTGTGGGTGTTAGCCGCAGTCTTTGAGGCGGCACCACGGAAAGTTCTAGTAACGTGGTGTACCATGGCTGGCGTGACCACATTGGAGCAACCAGGATGAGTGTCATTGAGTGTTGCCTTAGTTTGCGTGCCACTAGCGGTATTAATGGCGCTGGGGGAAAAGCGTACGCAAATCTGCCTGACCAGTTCATCCATATCGCATTGCCCTGCGACTGTGGATGCGGGAACCTGGCGGCAAAGCTTTGGCATTTTGCGTTTTCCCTTGTGGCGAATAGGTCTATCTCTGGATGCCCCACTGCTGGAAGTACGGTTGGAGTACTGATGGATATAGCTCCCACTCGTGCATTTGGTGGCTGTGTCTGCTGAGCAGATCCGCCATTTGGTTGTCCTTGCCCGGGAGGTGGTCTGACATGAGGAACATGTTCCTTTAAATGGCCCACTTCCACATGCTCTAAGCCAGATGAGACAACTGTGGAGAGTGTGTTCCTCCCTGCTTCTGTATGTAGTACATGGCAGTCATGTTGTCCGTCCGGATCAACACGACTTTGTTGCACAAGTGTACTTTGAATGCCTTCATTGCCAGGAAGATTGCCATCAGTTCCAGAAGGTTGATGTGCCTATTCTGTTGCTGTGTCGTCCATAGTCCCTGCACTGTGTAATTGAGTACATGAGCTCCCCATCCCTGGTGAGACGCGTCCGCCGTCAGGATTATTTGTGGAACAGGCTCTTGGAACGGTCGGCCCTTGCAAAGGTTTTGTGGATTCCAACAATGCAGAGAGTTGTATGCCCGACCGCTCACCAACACTAGGTCTTTCAACTGTCCTTGAGTCTGATTCCATTGACGTGCCAAGCACTCCTGAAGCGGGCGCATATGTAGTCTCGCGTGCGGGACTATGAAGATGCAGGAGGCCATCATGCCTATCAACTGCATGAACACTCGCGCTGGAAGGGAGTGTTGAGGTCTGAACTTTTTTATCAGCAGTTGCATGCTGTTGATCCTCATTAAATTTGGCTGAGCTGTGGCTGCCAGAGTGTCTATGGTCGCGCCCAGGTACTGCCGTACGTGGGCGGGTTGAAGATGTGACTTTGGATAATTTAGTGAGAATCCCAGACTGTGAAGAAGGTGAATGGTGTGGGATATGTGGCTGGCACACTGCTGGGCTGACTTTGCCTGAAGAAGCCAGTCGTCCAGGTAAGGGAAGACGTGAATGTGCTGTCTCCTTAAGTGTGCAGCCACTGTCGCTAGGCACTTGGTAAAGACTCTGGGCGCCGTTGTTACTCCGAAAGGGAGGACTTTGAACTGATAATGCTGATCCTGAAGAGTGAACCTTAGATATTTTCTGTGTGCTGGGTGTATGGGTATGTGGAAATACGCACACTTCAAATCCAGTGTTGCTAGGAAGTCTCCCTGACTGAGTAACGGCAGAACCTGCTGGAGGGTGAGCATATGAAAATGCTCTGACAGAATGTATTGGTTGAGAGGTCTGAGGTCCAGTATAGGTCTGTGAGACCCGTCCTTTTTTGGGATCAAGAAGTACAGAGAGTACACCCCTGACCCTTGTTGTTCTACAGGCACGAGCTCTATGGCTCCTTTCTGCAGCATACTTAGTACTTCCTGCTGCAATAATGTTAAGTGCTCTGCGGACATAGGACGGCGTCTTGGTGGTATGTTGGGTGGATTGGATGTTAATTCCAGACAATAACCGTACTGGACAATTTCTCTGACCCACCTGTCTGTGGTGATGGATCTCCAGACTGGCAGGAACTGTTGGAGTTTCCCCCCGACCGGTGTTATGTGGTCGGGGGGCAGTGATAAGACGTCACTGTTTGTTATTGGCGGAGGACCTGGTGTTGTGTCCACGTCCTCTGCCTTTGGTGCTGGAGCCACGATATCCACCCCTATTGTTCTTATTATAGGTACTCTGGGTACCTCCTTTACTGTACTGCTGCTGGGGCCCCTGACCTCTAGCTGCTCCTCTATTCCCAGGGTGACGAAAGGAGCCACTCCGAAACGGCTGCGACTGTAGAGCCCCCATAGATTTCGCAGTTTCAGTGTCCTTTTTAATCTTTTCCAGTGTAGCGTCAACCTCGGGGTCAAATAAAAAGTCTGGGTTGACTGGTTGATTCAAGATATTATTTTGAATCTCTGGTTTGAAACCTGATATTCTCAGACATGCGTGCCTCCTCAACATCACACTAGTGTTGATTGCCCTTGCTGCAGTGTCAGCTGCATCTAGTGCGCATTTGATGGACGCATTTGTAATGAGTTGTCCCTCTCTGATGAGGAGCTCCGCTTCATCTTTGTAGTCATCTGGTAGGTGTTCTAGCAGTGTTTCTAGGGTGTCGTAGTGTGACCTGTCGTATCGGGCCAGGAGTGCCCGAGTGTTGGCAATGCGCCAGATGTTTGCTGCTTGTGTTGCTATCCTTTTTCCTGATGTTTCTAGCACTTTGGACTCCTTGTCCGGAGGAGGAGCATCACCGGTAGTCTGTGAGTTAGCTCTCTTGCGAGCATTAGAGACTACCATGGATACCAAAGGCAATTGACCCTTAATGTACATGGGGTCTCCTGGGGCTGGTTTGTATTTTTTCTCTATTCTCTGGTTCAATACCCGTGCTCTGGTTGTCTCCTTAAAGATGTCCTTAGCATGTTTAATAACCCCTTTTAACATTGGTAGAGTCTTGACCGTTCTTTCTGATGTGGAAAACGTGTCCACCAAGAAATCCTCCTCCACAGAGTCAGAATGAAGTTCCACTCCGTGATTGGCAGCCGCTCTTTCAATGAGGGTGTTAAAAGCAGCAGTATCTTCAGTGGGAGATGGTTTTATACTATAAAGATGAGTGTCAGGAGCATTTTGCGGGTCTCCTGGGTCATTAGGGTCTCCCCATGCTTGATCCTGGTCTTGCTGTTGTTCATCAGGGTCATTATCCACAGGATAAGTGGTATCATCCTCAGTATAGCCCTCTCCAGCATCCGCCTCCGAGTGTGAGGGAGAAAAGGATGGTGGTACCTGATCATATGTGTGGTAAGGTTCTACAAGCACTGGTGTCGAACCTGACGCCATTTTCCTTTTTAGTGGAATTTTGTATGAGTCCAAAGCCTTTTCTGGAACAATTCTCCGCTTGCGGAACAGCCTACCAGTGTTGGCGTCGATAAACTGGTCTTGTGAGTCGTCGACATTGGTTCTTTCCGTGGGCACTGTACGTGGTTGTTCGATACTCCTCCTAAGTTCGAACATCTTCGGTGTCCCCGGCGGTGGCAATCCAAACTTGATCGGTGCCGGCGCCGAGTGAGCCTTGGCGACCTTGTGCGGTTCGGGACCCGTTTTCGGTTCGAGAGTGGCCCGTTCCCTGATGCGCTTCAGGGACTCCGACACCTGGTGCAACGTGAATGCTGACGGTGCTTTTGAACCGACAGGCTCTTTGGAGACAGGCCTCGACGCGGTCTCCGGTTTCTTTCCAGTCTTCGGGTCTTCGATCCGAAGTTTGGGATCGACGCCTTGTTGATCCGATATTTTGGCAGTCTCAGCACTCTTCGGTGTTGATGTAGTCGGATCGACCACCTTGACCTTGGTTGTTGGTGCTCCAACCTTCGGTGCCATAGGCCGCTGCGTCTTCTCGGGACCGAGGGACTTCTTCTGTTTCTCGGTGCCGAAGTCCTTTTTTGGTTTCTCGGTACCGAAGTCCTTCTTTCTTTGGTCGGTTCCGACGTCCTTCTTCTGTGTCGACGGATTGGAAGGTTTCGATGCCTTCGATCCGACCTGAACCAGTTGCACTTTCGGTTTCGATTTGACCGGTGCTGGTTTTGGTTTCGATTTCACGGAATCGACTCCAGTCCTTTTCGATATTTCCGGCTCTTTTGAAATGTTCGAAGCCGGGCCTTCAGGCGGGGCTGTAGAACGATCTGACCGATCTTGGGTAAGGCCCGCAGGCGATCCCTCGACCTGAGCCTTATCAAGACTATCTCCCTCGGCCTCCGCATCGACGGATTGGCCTAGCTCCTCGCCTGAGCTATCCTCCACGGCCCCAAGGGCCTCATCGTCGTCTCCTACCTCGTCGACGACGTCTTCGTCCTCGAAGATCTCCTCATCATCGTCGTCATATTGGGAGTCATGCTCCGAAGCATGGCTCGATTCTATCTCTTCGACGCTCTCGACTTCTTCATCCTCGGTGCTGAATAGGTTAACCGGGTTAGGCGCCGATTGTTTGGCCTCCAATCTAGCCGCCCGTCTATTCCGAAGGGTCTTCTTCGACCGGAACCGGGCGCAGGCAATACACCTGGACTCATCATGATCCGGTGATAAACATTTGTTACACACCGGATGGACATCGACGTGTGGATATTTTGCGTGATATAGAGGACATCTCTTGAAGGGAGTCCTCGATTCCATCTTCGAACGTTGATCGATGGTCGGACCAAAACTCAGTCCGAGAAGGGTGAATGAGTCCGTGAACAAGTATAATAATCTATCGATACCGAACGCAAACAATACCGACGATATCTAAAGGCTTTTGGCCTTAAATAAAGTTTTCCTAACTTGAGCTAAGATAAGCACATCCGAACCCAATGGCGGAAAAAAACAATCTGAGGATGGAGAGGATGCCCATGCACACTGTAGTCCAGGGGAGGAGCCACCTATCTCGTGATACTTCGAAGACTCTTCCAGGACAACAATGTGCAATCATCCGAACCCAACACTAGGCGGTGATCTATGCACAGATATGAATTCAGCAGCCCACATGCCTCGAACACTGAAACTCCATGCTCAAATGTGTGCCTCTCCGAATTGCAATGATTTATACTGGTTTTCCACGTTATCAGCAGAAAAACAGTATAGTTCTTGAATACAGTATCCTTGCAACCATGCAGGAGACACAAATGATATACTCTGTGTAAGTATGCATTGGTTATTGACTGATACTGGAGGCTTAAACTAAAAGGTGTTCAGTTCATTAATAGAAAGGACAATCAGTCAGAAAGAAAACAACCTGTCCATTCAGAGTCATTAAATGAGACTAGAACTTGCAAATGGATAAGGCCTGTGCTAAGCTGCTGAAGTTTCTGCCATAGGTTTGGTGCTCACTAGATTCTGTGTTAGTTTCCTTTCAACCAGAATGCAGAAAGGAATATGCTACTTACCAGTATGCATCTGTTCTTGGCATGTAGAGCTGCCGATCTACACACTTGTGCATATATCGCCATCTGGTGTTGGGCCCGGATGTTTGCAGTTTGTTTTTCCTCTTGGAAAGACTTTGGAAGTCACGAGGTCGATGACTCCTCTTTTGGATCGTATTGCGCATGGGCTTCGGCTCCATCCTCAGATTGTTTTTCGCCAGCAGGGAAAGATGGAGCGTAGTAGTAACAGTGAAGATGCCCATGTGTGTGCTATCTAAATAAGATAAACTGGGACAGATACAGGTAGCCAGGGAGGCGGGTGGGCGTGTGTAGATCTGCAGCTCTACATGCCAAGAACAGATGCATACTGGTAAGTAGCATATTCCGTTCGAGGCATATGAGCTGCAGATTACACACTTGTGCATACATTATATAGCAGTACCCACCGTTAGCGGCAACCACCCGTATCTGTTGCAGTGGTTTGAAATAATGTTTTGAGTTCAGCCTAGCCCACACTAGCTTGTTGCTTAGTTTGCACATCTACACAATAGTGTTTGGTGAAAGTGTGCGGTGTTGACCATGTAGCTGCTTTGCAGATATCATCTAATGGGATGTTCCCTAAGAATGCCATGGAAGCCCCTATTTTTCGTGTAGAATGGGCTTTCGGGGGAATGGATAGCGTTCGCTTTGCTTTATGGTAGCAGATTTGAATGCATTTTACAATCCACCTAGCTATCCCCGATTTTGAGATGGGGTTACCTTTGTGTGGTGGAGAGAAAGAAACAAACAGTTGTTTGGTCTTACGAAAAGGTTGTGTTCTCTGAATGTAGTAGAGTAAGGCTCGTTTCACATCCAGTGTGTGAAGAGCCCTTTCTGCAACGGTCTGTGGTTGCGAGAAAAATACTGGTAGTTCTACTGTTTGGTTTAAGTGAAAGGGAGAAATGACTTTAGGGAGGAATATTGGGTTGGTACGGAGAACAACTTTGTTATGGTGCATTTGGAGAAAAGGTTCTTGAATGGTAAGTGCTTGTATCTCACTGACCCGTCTAAGGGAAGTGATGGCTACAAGAAAGGCGGTTTTCCATGTTAGGAACTGTAATTCGCATTTATGGAGAGGTTCGAAGGGAGGCCCCATTAGCCTTGTGAGAACGATATTTAAGTTCCACACAGGTGAGGGTGGCACTCTGGGGGGGAATTATTCTTTTAAGGCCTTCCATGAAGGCTTTAATGGCAGGTACTCTAAAGAGTGAAAGATGTTGCCTGTTTTGTAAGTAAGCTGCAATAGCTGCGAGGTGTAGTCGAATGGACGTATAGGCTAGATTGCACCTTTCTTTGTAGGTGGAGTAAGTAGCCTATTATGTGTTGAATGGACACGTCCAGTGGAATGATGGTGTTGTTGTGGCAATAAACAACAAAACGTTTCTACTTGGCGGCGTAGCACGCTCTAGTGGTAGGTCTTCTAGCTTCTCTGATGACGTTCATACAGTCAGGGGGAAGATTTAGGTACCCGAATTCTAAGATTTCAGGAGCCAGATCGCAAGGTTGAGCTGCGCTGGGTCCGTGTGCCTGATCTCTCCATGGTTCTGGGTTAAGAGGTGTGGAGAGAGGTGTAGTTTTTGGTGCGGCACTACAGATAGTTCCAGCAGTGTGGTATACCACAGTTGCTTGGCCCACGTTGGAGCTACTAGGATTAGTGTGAGGGAGTGTTATTGTAGTTTGCGCACCACTAGTGGAATGAGTGGCAGAGGCGGAAAAGCGTACGCAAATTTGCCTGACCAGTTCATCCATATCGCATTCCCTTTGGACAATGGGTGTGGGTATCTGGCGGCGAAGGTTGGGCATTTGGCGTTTTCGTGGGTGGCGAAGAGGTCTATCTGTGGATGCCCGCACATTTGAAAGTATGGGTGAAGAACTTGCGGGTGAAGCTCCCACTCGTGGATCTGTTGTGTCTGTCTGCTGAGCAGATCTGCCACTGTGATTTGGACTCCTGGGACATGCTGAGCTAGGAGAAAGATTTTCTGGGGTATCGCACATCTCCATATGCTCTGTGCTAGGTGAGAGAGCTGTGGAGAGTGTGTGCCGCCTTGTTTTTGGATATAATACATGGCTGTCATGTTGTCTGTCCGGATCAGGACTGCCTTGCCTGAAATTTGAGTTTGAAAAGATTTTAGGGCTAAGAAGATTGCTAGTAACTCCAGATGGTTGATATGGAGTAACTTTTGTTGAGGTGTCCACTTGCCCTGTGTGGTGAGATGTAGTAGATGAGCTCCCCAGCCGGAGAGCGATGTGTCCGTTGTCAGTACTATTTGAGGAAAGCGGGTCCAGGAACGGTCGACCTTTGGAAATGTTTGCGGTGTTCCACCACTGCAGAGAGCGATGGGTGCGACCGTCTACCAACACCAGATCTGTTAATTGACCCTGGGCCTGGTTCCATTGGCGTGCTAAGCACTCTTGGAGAGAACGCATCTGGAGTCTTGCGTGAGGCACTATGAAAATGCAAGAGGCCATCATCCCTATTAGTTGCATAAACACTCGAGCTGGAAGGGAGTGTTGTAGTGCGAATTTTGCACGTAGAGCTTGACTGCTTGCAATCCTGGCCAGATTGGGGTAAGCTAGTGCTCTTGAGGTGTCTATGGTGGCACCGAGGTATTGTTTTATGTGGGATGGTTGGAGATGGGACTTCTGGTGGTTTACTGTGAAGCCCAGCTGGTGGAGTAATTGAATGGTGATAGATGTGTGTTGAACACACTGATTGTACGACCCGGCATTTATCAGCCAGTCGTCCAAGTATGGGAAGACGTGGATGTGTTGTCTTCGTAAATGTGCTGCTACCACTGCTAGGCACTTGGTCAATACCCTTGGCGCTGTTGTGACCCAGAACGGGAGCACCGTCAATTGGAAGTGTTGTCCGTCCACTACAAATCTGAGGTACTTGCGGTGAGCTTTGTGCACTGGAATGTGAAAATACATGTCTTTTAGATCTAGGGTGGTCAAGAAGTCGTTTTGGGAGAGGAGCGGAAGTACCTGCTGAAGCGTTGCCATATGGAAATGGTCGGAGTGTATGTATGTGTTTAGGGGCCAGAGATCTAGGATGGGCCATAGAGTCTCGTCCCTTTTTGGTATGAGAAAATATAGGGAGTAGACTCCCATGTTTTGTTGGTTGGTAGGAACGGGTTCTAATGCTTGTTTTTTTAGGAGGGAGACTACCTCCTGCTTTAGGAGTATTAAATGTTCTTGTGACATTGGGTGCTGTCTGGGTGGAATGTTTGGGGGGGTAGATATGAGTTCTAGGCATTAGCCTGATTGAATTATTTGTGTCACCCATTTGTCTGAGGTGATGGTAACCCAGACGGGAAGGAAATGTTGGAGTCTGCCCCCGACCGGAGTGGAGTGGTCTGGGGGGAATGGGGGGGGGAAGTCATTGGGTAGGCGTTGTGGCAGAGCGGGCGTTGTTTGTTTTGCCTCTGCCTTTATTATTGTTACCTCTATAGCCGCCTCTTTGATAACCCCTCGCGAAGGTGGACTGAGTGGGGGATTTGTACGAAGTGGACGCGGTATCTGAAGAGTAGCCTCTAGATGTACTGCGAAAGAAAGAGCGGCGAAAAGGAGCGTCTAGGAGGGTGTGACTGTAGGGCTCCCATGGACTTCGCCGTATCTGTATCCTTCTTCATTTTTTCTAGGGCCTCATCTACCTTTGGGCCAAATAGATGTTCCTGGTCAATGGGATGGTTAAGGATGGAGGCTTGTACCTCCGGTTTAAACCCTGATATTCTCAGCCAAGCATGGCGACGCAGGAGGACGCTTGTATTGATGGCCCTGGAAGCTGTGTCTGCTGCATCTAAGGCACAGTAGCTTCGACTCTTTGTCAGGTGGTGGTGCTTCACCTGATACCTGGGAATATGCCCTTTTACGTACAGTGGATACCACTAGAGAGTCTAGTGGCGCTGGCTCTCTGATGTAGGAGGGATCTGTGGGGGCAGCTTTGTATTTTTTTCTCAATGCGCGGGTTAATGACCCTGGCTCTAACTGGGTCCTTAAAAACCTCTACCACTCCTTTAAGCATAGGTAATATGGAGGTAGACCTATGTGTGGTGTTGAACGTGTCAAGGAGGAAGTCTTCCTCCACGGGGTCGGTATTTAAATCTACCCCGTGATAGTGTGCTGCCCTTTGCAGTAGGTGGTGGAACCCCAATGAGTATTCTGGTGGAGATGGCCTGGAGGGGTAAAGGTCATCTTGTGGGACGTTGGGGATATCAGGCATATTGTAGTCGTCCCATGGGTCTGGGGATCCTGAAGGAGTGGGGTCCCCTGTGGGTAGGTCCTGTGGGACATCCCCTATCATCATATGGGTCCCCGTGATCATCATCTTGTGGAGAAGGGGTGGGAGAACGATGAGGTTGGGGTGGAGAAGGCGGAGGGGGTGGAGGTGGAGAAGGTGGAGGAGGTGGGGAAGGTATTCTGAATGGGGAGGTAGCAGAGTCCTTCCTCTTTGGAGGCGGAGGTGGAGCAGGCTTCTCCAAATGTCTCTTCTTGGAAGAAAGAGTCAAATGTCCAGTTTTTGGATCCTCGGTGAGTGTTTTTTGCAAGGGATCCGGTGTAAATAAGTCCGGTGAGGCTGGTCTGTCCGTCGGCGCCGAAGGAATCGGTGCCGCTGGCTTTTTAGGCTTTTCCGTGCCGGTTCGTTGTTTGGAACCTGGTTTTGGAACCTCCGGACGCTTGGTCAGTACTCACGACCCTCTGCGCCGGGGTGATGTCCTCCACATCTGAGTCGTCGGCCTCGGAAGCGCTGACGAGGCCCTCTTCGGTGTACTGCTCTGGAGCGTCGATGCCTTCTCCGAAGATGTCGTCCGGGATCGTCGTCGAGGAGTGCGCCATAGTTCTTCTGGCTCTTCGGTCCCGAATAGTCTTTTTGGACCGGAAGGACTTACACGCCGGACAGTCTCGAGCCTCGTGTTCAGGGCAGAGGCAGAGATTGCACACCTCGTGGAGATCGGTGTGGGGGAATTTGGACCCACATCGAGGGCACTTTGTAAATGGAGTCCTTTCCATTAGCCAGGACCGAAGTTTGGAGAGGCCCGAAGGCCACCGTCGACGACTGGAACTGAAGGTCCGTGCCGATGAGAAGGCGCGTCGAGTGGGGGAGATTGCGATCGAAACAATACCGCGGTTTAAGGTGAGGATTGCGCGTCGACCGTCGAACTGGAAGCTGTTCTGAGCCGGAGCGCGAAGATCACATCCGAGCCAGATGGCGGAAAAAAACTATCTGAGGATGGAGCCGAAGCCCATGCGCAATACGATCCAAAGGAGGAGTCACCGACCTCGTGACTTCCAAAGACTTTCCAAGAGGAAAAACAAACTGCAAACATCCGGGCCCAACACCAGATGGCGATCTATGCACAAGTGTGTAATCTGCAGCTCATATGCCTCGAACATATAATTTTCAAATGAATCACACTGGGAGCATTGAGGGCTTAGCATTGGCATCACAGTGAGTTGTGCAGACTCCTCATAGGGTGGACAGAAAATGATTTGTGTAGATGTTTTTCCGAACTATACATGGCACAATAAGGTCTCATTATACGGATTTACAAAATGTTCCATGCTGCACAAGTCTTTTAGCAAACAAGGTGGCTTTTACCTTCCATTGGTGTCAACCGCACGTGTGGTATTCGGAACAGTTAAGCTTGAAGTGATTTGGGGTTTACTCTATAAAACTGCAACAACAATATGGGGCGATTGTGGTAACACCTATGTGCACATAAAAAAGCTAAGGACAACAGGCAAGGCTTATGTTAACGGTGTTTTAAATTAATTTGTTGTCATGGTAACCAGGTTTTGTATTTTATAACCACTACTGGAGGACTTTAATTTGCATGATAGATTGTGAGGTCTTGTGGTCTTGAAAGTTAAGAGCATTGAGGAAAAGAACCTCTTAAAAGTAAAAACAATGAGTCAATAGTCAACCCCAATTTCCAAATTAAAATGACAGTACCTTAAGCAATGGTGTCTGACTGATGACACATGGGAGGGCATAAAGCTGTTTCACGAAACTCCGCAGCTCATTCAGAGTTAAAAGGCTTTGAGATTTACCACCACCTGACCGATACCTAAAAAGAACAAGGAAAACTTAGCAAGAACATCGGCAGGCCAATCACAAACTGGGAGCTTGTAAAAGTCTGCACTGGTCAAACGATTATTAAACCATCAAGGGAAGAAGCAAAAACAATCACATTTTTTTTTAAACTATGAAATTAGCTGCTGCGTAACAGTCAGACAATTCAACAATTTCACCATTAGGCTGGGAAACAAACTGAAAAAGAATGTTACCTGGTCTGCCTTTTGCCTTTTAGAAGCAGTTGCGCCACTGATGCACATTTGTCTGCATCCTGGGTAACTAAACGCAGGCGGCGTACAAGGTCGTTGTCAGGAAAATGCTTTATTTCCGATTCTTCTATTAAGTCATTGAAAAGCAGAAAGATCTAGTTGGAGAAAAAAAACAATTATGTCATTTCTAAATGTGTGTTTAGTACACTGAGTTAAGGCAGCTAATAATCACTTTACTTCTTACTCTCAGAGGAAGATTTGCAGTTCCATGTCAGTCAGTGTTTACAAGGAAGGACCCTTTGGCCAAATATATAAATAAATAAATGAAAAGGATACTTCCCATGTCGGAGTACTTTTGAAGTTTAAAGAATTCTCTAGATTCACATGCTGTGCATTATTTCAACTAGTGGTCAGGTCTGAAATTGTATTTTAGTCTTATTTCTCTCTGTTTTTTTTTTTTTGCATAGGCATCGTCCACCCTTTGGTGTCATTTCCATCCTTCTATGACATCAGACGTATGCCCCGGAAACCCTTCAAAGGTTGCCATCCTCAGATTTTTTTCTAGCGACTACTTTGAGTTTTTGGTTTCCCTTTTGTTGTGTTCTTTTTTTTATGCCTCTTCTTTGCAAATTCACCTCCTTCTGGGGAGGCATGTAAATGGTATGTGAATCCATAAAATTCTTAAAAATAAAAAACTACCCCTACTGTTAAGATGCCTTTTTGTTTTGCAGCAAGAATATTTTTTGGATTCACATGTGAAAAATGCCTCTTTTTTAAGGGTCTCCTCTGAGTTAACTGATGCTGCTAGTTTTTCGACTGAACTCAATGCCAGTGCCCGGACCCTAAACTGTATTTCGAATAGACTGTATCAAATTGGAAATGGCTAACTTACCTGCAACTCCCGAGTAATGTTACCTAGGTACCCAGGACATGTAGGTTACAAGGGTGGGTACCTAAGGGCTTGCAACAATGGTTGGGCCACCTTGGCCACTTCCCAAGTAAAACAGATCCCCAAGTAAAACAGGTCCCACACTGCAGACTGGTAGAGCAATTGTGTACCTGTTAGCCCAACTTTGCCACTGAAAGCAAAGGCAAAGTCACAACTTCCCCTGTACATCTGTGTAAGTCACCCCTCTGGCCGGCCTGCCAAGTCCTAAAGAGAGGGTGCAACATATGACACAGGCAGGACATTTACTCTGCATGTCCTGACAGTACAAACCCACTGTTTTTACTGTGGAAAGATATGGTCGCCCAATTACGAGTACACTATTACATGCTGACCCCCTAGCTGTGCTAACTGCAATACAGTGCCTCATCAGACATGGTTAGCCCCCACTTTTTGCCTGGAATTTGATGTCGTTTTGATTGTAGTGCACAGGGTCCCTGCCAACCAGGTCCCCTTAAGCCAGTGTTTCTTTCCTACAAACGATTTCACAACTGGCCCTTCAGGCTGGTACCAAATACTCCTGTGTTCAGAGAAGCAATCGTGGTGCTGGGGAACTAGAGTTGTCGAGTTTCCAGCCCATGTACTTTCTATGGCTTCCCTGACACTTACAATATCTAAGAATGACCTTAAATAGTGTAGGGGCATATCTGCTCATGCCTGTGGTACAGTGCACCCTGCCTTTGGGCTGGAAGGCCTGCTAGAGGGGTGACTTACCGATACCTTAGGCAGTGCAAGTTGGTATAGCAGTGCCATGTCAACTGTGTTCTTTTTGTTTGCACCAGTCCATGCATGTTGCAGTGGCAGTCTGCATGGCCTAGGTGAGGGGTCCCTCTTCAGTCCAAATGCCCTAGGTAACCAGGTACCAGTTTCTATACTTACAGGGGCCTGAAGGGCCAATGGGCACCTTACTTGGGGTGACTAAATCCTCTATTATGCCACCCTCCTATGGGAGGGGGACATAGACCTAGCCCTGAATGGAGGGGTCCTCAATCTTCAAGATGGCGGGGACTGATAGTTGTGCTTCACCTCGCTTCCCCAATCTTAAGGGTTGGGTTGGCAGAGGTGGGCACACCTATTCTTTAGAATTTTTCCTGCCGGTTTTCCCGCCCAAAGTGGGGGTGTAAACCAGGGGCTGCCATCAACTGCTAGCTGCAAAAAGAACTGTTGATGGACAGAATGCAGAACAATGTCATACATTCACCCCAGTACAGAGATCTGGGCCTAAATCCATCGTTGTTTTGCTCACCATGCCATTCCAGTTTGGACCCAGTCATATACAAATCAGTCTTGACCCTAGGATTTCAGAAGCCAGATCGCAAGGTTGAGCTGAGCTGAGCTGCCTGATCTCTCCATGATTCTGGGTTAGGAGGCATGGTGAGAGGTGTAGCTTTTGGTGTGGTACTACCGAGAGTTCCAGCAGCGTGGTGTACCACGGTTGTCTGGCCCATGTTGGAGCTACTAGGATCAGCGTGAGGGAATGCTGTTGTAGCTTTCGCACCACTAATGGAATTAGTGGGAGAGGTGGAAAAGCGTACGCAAATTTGCCTGACCAGTTCATCCATATCGCATTTCCTTTGGACAATGGGTGTGGGTATCTGGCGGCGAAGCTTGGGCATTTTTTGTTTTCGTGGGTGGCGAATAGGTCTATTTGTGGATGCCCCCACGTTTGAAAGAACGGGTGAAGAACCTGCGGGTGAAGTTCCCACTCGTGGAACTGTTGCGTCTGTCTGCTAAGCAGATCTGCCATGGTGTTTTGGACTCCTGGGACATGTTGGGCTAGGAGAAAGATTTTGTGTGGAATTGCCCATCTCCATATGCTCTGTGCTAGTTGAGAGAGCTGTGGAGAGTGTGTGCCGCCTTGTTTTTTAATGTAATACATGGCTGTCATGTTGTCTGTGCGAATGAGGACTGCTTTGCCTGAAATCTGTGTCTGAAAAGATTTTAGGGCTAGAAACATTGGTAGTAACTCCAGATGGTTGATATGGAGTAACTTTTGTTGCAGCGTCCATGTGCCCTGCACTGTGAGGTGTAATAGATGAGCTCCCCAGCCGGAGAGCGATGCGTCTGTTGTTAGTATTATTTGTGGAACCGGGTCCAGGAACGGTCGACCTTTGGAAAGGTTTGTGGTGTTCCACCACTGCAGAGAGCGATGGGTGCGACCGTCTACCAACACCAGATCTGTCAGTTGCCCCTGGGCCTGGTTCCATTGGCGCGCTAAGCACTCTTGGAGTGGACGCATCTGGAGTCTTGCGTGGGGCACTATGAAAATGCAAGAGGCCATCATCCCTAACAGTTGCATAAACACTCTTGCTGGAAGGTAGTGTTGAAGTATGAATCTTTGTCGCAAAGCCTGAATGCTTGCAATCCTGGCCGGATTGGGGTAG
The DNA here is from genome assembly GCF_964204655.1 of Triturus cristatus. Classification (NCBI taxonomy): domain Eukaryota; kingdom Metazoa; phylum Chordata; class Amphibia; order Caudata; family Salamandridae; genus Triturus; species Triturus cristatus. The sequence continues at coordinate 128,468,658 of NC_140580.1, forward strand.
GCTATTGCTTTTGAGGTGTCTAAGGTGGCACCGAGGTATTGTTTTATGTGGGATGGTGTTAGCTGGGACTTTTGGTGGTTCACCGTGAAGCCTAGTTGGTGAAGGAGTTGGATTGTAGTGGCGGTGTGGTGTATACATTGGTTGTAGGACGTGGCTTTTATCAGCCAGTCGTCCAAGTATGGGAAGACGTGAATGTGCTGTCTTCTGAGGTGTGCCGCCACTACCGCTAGGCACTTGGTGAATACCCGTGGTGCTGTTGTGACCCCGAATGGGAGCACCTTGAACTGGTAGTGTTGCCCGCCCACTACAAATCTGAGGTACTTTCTGTGAGCATGGTGGACTGGAATGTGGAAGTATGCGTCTTTCAAGTCCAGTGTGGTGAGGAAGTCGTTCTGGGAGAGGAGCGGAAGCACCTGCTGAAGCGTTACCATGTGAAAATGGTCTGAATGTATGTATGTGTTTAGGGGCCGGAGATCTAGAATAGGTCTTGTCCCTTTTTGGTATCAGAAAATATAGGGAGTAGACCCCTAAATTTTGCTGATTGACGGGAACTTGTTCTATTGCATGTTTTTGTAGGAGGGAGATTACCTCCTGTTTTAGTAATGTGGAATGTTCTTGTGACATTGGGCGTTGCCTGGGTGGAATGTTTGGGGGGGGTAGATGTTAATTCCAGGCAGTATCCTGACCGAATAATTTGGGTCACCCACTTGTCTGAGGTGATGGTCTCCCAGACATGAAGGAAATTTTGAAGTCTGCCCCGACCGGAGTGGGATGGTCTGGAGGGAGCGGGGGGAAGTCATTGGGTAGGCGGTGTGGCAGAGCGGGCGGTATTTGTTTTGCCTCTGCCTTTATTATTAATGCCCCTATAGTCGCCTCTTTGATAACCCCTTGTGAAGGTGGACTGAGTGGGGGATTTGTAGGAAGTAGACGCGTTATCTGAGGTGTAGCCTCTAGATGTACTCCGAAAGGAAGAGAGGCGAAAAGAGCGCCTAGGAGGGTGTGACTGCAGGGCTCCCATTCATTTTTTCGAGGGCCTCATCTAATTTTGGGCCGAATAGGTGTTCTTGGTCAAAGGGATGATTCAGGATGGAGGCTTGTACCTCTGGTTTAAAACCTGATATTCTTAGACAAGCATGGCGACGGAGGACGCTAGTATTAATGGCTCTGGAGGCTGTGTCTGCTGCGTCTAAGGCACAGCGTATAGAGGTGTTCATTATTGTCTTGCCCTCTTGAATTAATTCATTGGCCTTAGTTTTATATCTTTCAGGGAGGTGGTGCATTATGGTTTCTAATTCATCATAATATGCCCTATCGTATCTGGCCAATAGCGCTTGGGTGTTGGCGATACGCCATATATTGGCTGCCTGTGACTCAGTGCGCTTTCCTGATGCGTCCAGTAGCTTTGACTCTTTGTCAGGTGGTGGTGCTTCGCCTGACGCCTGGGAATTTGATCTTTTTCGTGCAGTGGAAACCACTAGGGAATCTAGTGGCGTGGCCCTTTGATATAGGCAGGATCTGTGGGGGCAGCTTTGTATTTTTTCTCTATGCGTGGGTTAATGACCCTGGCCCTGACTGGGTCCTTAAAAACCTCTGGCGCATGTTTTACCACCCCCTTGAGCATAGGTAGTATGGAGGTAGACCTATGTGTGGTATCAAATGTGTCAAGGAGGAAATCCTCCTCCACTGGGTCAGTGTGCAACTCTACCCCGTGATAGTGTGCCGCCCTTTGAAGTAGGTGGTGGAAACCTAAGGAGTCTTCCGGTGGAGATGGCCAGGAAGGGTAAAGGTCATCTTGTGGGACGTCGGGAATATCTGGGCTATTGTAGTTGTCCCATGGGTCTGGAGATCCTGTAGGGGTGGGGTCTTGGGGCACAATCCCTGTATTGTGATATGGGTCCCCCTGATCATCATCGTCTGGAGACGGGGTTGGAGAGCGATGAGGTGGGGGTGGAGAAGGCAGAGGTGGAGAGGGTGGAGGAGGTGGGGAAGGTATTCTGAAAGGGGAGGTAGCAGAGTCCTTCCTCTTTGGAGGTGGAGGTGGAGCCGGTTTGTCCAAATGTCTCTTTTTGGAAGAGTGCGCCAAATGTCCAGTTTTTGTAGCCCTGGTGAGAGTTTTTTGTAAGGGATCCGGTGTAAATAGTTCCTGTGACAGTGATTGGTCCGTCGGCGCTGAAGTTTTCGGGGCCGATGACTTTTTAGGCTTGTCTGTGACAGTTTGCTTAGCAATGGGCTTGGGAACCTCCGATTTTTTGGTCGGCGCCGAGGTGGGCTTCGGCTTGGAAGTGTCGGTGCCGAGGGCCTTATGGGGTTTGGTCGGTACCGAAGTTGGCGTCGGTACGGAAGTGCTGGGTTTCGAGCTCGAGGGCTTCGGTGCGGAGCTCGGTGTCGAGGTAGAGGCCGGTTTCTTTTTCGGTGCCTTAGTATAATTCTCGGCACCGCTGACAGGCTGGCTCAAGCCCGAGCCGCCGGAAGGCTTATTTGGCTTCTTCACAGGGCCCGAAGGTGGGGTGTGTGAAGCAGTGTCTCTGGTCTTGCCTAGGCCCGGAGGCGAAGGCGTGACCGAAGCCTTTTTGGGTGCTGGCGCGGGTGTGGGGGGGGGGGGTATATTACTCACGACCCTCTGCGCCGGAGTGATATCCTCCACATCTGAGTCGTCGGCCTCGGAAGCACTGATGAGGTCCTCTTCGGTGCGCTGCTGTCCCGGATCTTCGATGTCGTCTCCGAAGATATCGACTGGAACGGAGGTTGAGGAGTGTGCCATGTTTCGTCTGGCTCTTCGGTCCCGAATAGTCTTTTTCGATCTGAAAGACTTACAGGCCGGACAGTCTCGAGCCTCGTGTTCAGGGGAGAGGCAGAGGTTGCATACCTCATGAAGATCGGTGTGGGGGAATTTGGACCCACATCGAGGGCACTTCTTGAATGGAGTTCTTTAGCCGGGACCGGAGCTTGCGTAGGCCTGAAGGCCGCCGTCGACGACTGGAACCGAAGATTTGTCGATGAGAAGGTGCGTTGATTGAGTAGATCGCGATCGAAACAATACCGCGATGTGAGGATTCCCCTTCGATCGTTGAACTGGAAATGTTCGGAACCGGAGCGCGAAGATTACATCCGAGCCCGATGGCGGAAAAAAACAGTCTGAGGATGGAGCCGAAGCCCATGCGCAATACAATCCAAAGGAGGAGTCACCGACCTCGTAACTTCCAAAGAGTTTCCAAGAGGAAAAACAAACTGCAAACATCCGGGCCCAACACCAGATGCCGATCTATGCAAAAGTGTGTAATCTGCAGCTCATATGCCTCGAACATACTTTTTCAATATGCACTTGGCTTTTGTAGAAAGTTACAAATTCAATTCAATTATCTTTATTCGTATATAATATATATCCATAAAAGTACAACATCACTGCTAATGTACATGTAGCATACAATCTTCTCTCAAGCATAAAAATAGTTAAAAATAAGATCAGATGATAAAGTTGTAAAATTAAATATCATAGAGCCAACATGCAAGTTGTAAATGCAATTTAAAAATGAATAAATTAACCAATAATTCATACAGAGACCAGCAGCATTACTGTGCAAAAACGCAAAATGTAAGCTTTAAACACTGTGCAAAATAGACAATTTGTAAACATCCAACTATGTGGAAAACGGGCTTATCACATGTATTACAGTCTATTGGGTAGCATAAGCCCGGTATGTAGCTATGATGATAAGTGCAAATGGGCGATAGGTTTGCCTTATTTAGACCATACAAGTGCCGCCAGCATTGCTGTGCAAAGGTCGCAAAAATGTAAACATTAATCATAGTGCAAATAGGCAATTCATAACATCCAACTATGTACAAGATAGACACATCATAAATAAGCATAATCGGATAAAAACATTACAAATTAATAACATGTTTCAAGGGGCATTCATAGAGGCTCGAGATTTAACCGCTGCTCGTAGTAAGGAGCTTACACGGTAGATCATGTCCTCGCAACCCAATTGCAATATTTCTTGATACGCCAAATTATGATTAGACATCTCGTTTGCCTTAAAATACGGGATTAAATATTGTTTTGTGTACCTTACATAAAATTTGCAAGAGAACAAGAAGTGTGGCATTGTTTGTTTGCAACCATCACCACATGGGCAAAAAGTCTCCTCCAAATTTTTGTTAAAACCAATCGGAAAGCAGAGTAGATATTTTACGCTATTGTCCCTAAGACGGAAGAGTAAGCTCCTATTCCATCTCCCTATGTTTTTCCTTAGATACTCTTGTGGCTTAAGATAGTTGTTACCTGATGTCCTCAGGATAGGAATATATCTAATAATTGATGGCTTACGAAGCTCGGTCTTTTCTCTGTCTTCACGATATAGATCATATAGTGCGCCCCTCGTTGCTTTTAAATTTATGTTTTCGGCTGCGGAGGGAAGAAAAAAAGTATGTTCTAAGTGAATGCTGGCTAAGCTTTTATGTACAGCACTAAGCCAAGGTATGTATTTACCCCTATCACAGCTAAGGCAATCTGTAATGATTTGTTGGGTTAGAGTTGCAGCAGGATTTCGCCATAACTTTAACCAAAATAAGGCAGGACGACATTTGATAAAATCCTCCACATAGTGTAGGCTCAGTTCTTTATGGCATATGAAGGTGGGTGATGAGATTTGTGCCCCAAATACCCTTCTACAGAATCTGTTTTCCTCCAGAAAGTTACAAGTGGTTGCAATAGGCAACACAATTTTAAACACAATAATGCATTGAGTTCAATGGAAGTTTCAAGTTATTTGCAATAGATTACTTTTAGGATTACTTTTGTGATTCCAGGACTGGATCCTAGATTCAGTCCTGGGACAGTACTTTGAAACAAGTGATAAAAGTCGATTTACTGTTATGATTTTTAGACAATATTTTGCTATTTTAAAAGTTGACACTTAATTTCATAGAAAAACAGTCAATGATTCCCTATGGAAGAAAATTCAAGTTGCAGGTATAGTATGTTCTCGTTACTTTTGTAATCCAGTACTGCGTGCCTAGACTCAGTACTGGGACCTTTATCTGAAACAGGTAAGTAATTACGTTTTCACAATTTATACGATTTTAAAAGAATATTTAAAGTTTGCAGAAATTGACAGAAGACATTTCACAGAAAAACAGTCAATGGTTTCCTATGGAAGAAAATTGGGCTACTGGTAAGTACGGTTGTGAATATTTTTCAGAGTCAGTGCTGGGTACCAAGATCCAGCACTGGGAGCTCACCTAATAGCAGGTGAGTTTTTTCGTTTTCGTTACTCGGCTGATTTTTGGAGAATAATTTAAGTTTTGGAAAGTCCACACTTAGAAGAAATATCAGGAAAAACCAGTCAATGTTACCCTAAGGAGAACATTGAGTTATCGGCTTTAAGGTAAGTACTCGACTGGCAGAGTTAAGGTTCTGGGCATAGACTCAGGGGTCCCCCAGGGTCAGGTAGGTACAGTTGTTACACCCTCAGCGGCACAGTGGCGGCCGGGTGCAGAGAGAGTTAGGCCCAATGTTATCCTATGGGAGGCAGGGGGGCCTTGGTTGGTGGCTACTGACTAGCAGGCCACAGAGCTGTGGGAGCTGGGCTCCTGGTCACTTGCTCAGGGCAAATGGGGAAGTAGATAGGTGTAGAGGTTACACTGCCAGGGCCACTCGGGCGGCTGGGTGCAGGCAGCGGCGGTGCGTCCATTGGGGCGCAGGGGCGGAGCCCCACTTACCACACATGCACGCAAATCAATCCCCAGACCGGCAGCAATGGCAATGCAAATGATGCATTGCGTCGGACATGAAGGGGGTGGGGCCGGGGGGCGAGCACTGACAGTTGAGAGTTGACAGACAGGCAGCGGCTCGCAATTTTATTGCGCATGCTCGAGTTTGTCTCACGACAAGCACGAGCATGCCCATTCGCCGCACTGTCTGCCACTGACTACTGTACTGAGAGGAGGGGGCCGAGAGGCCGAGGGTTGCCTCTGCAGCAGCCCCCCTCTAGGTATCCGGGCGAGCCCTATCCGTGCTCTTTCGCCAATCCAGGGCAGGCGCTGATAATGCAGCGTCTCTGGATTGGCTGAGAGCCTGATACAGTCTCTCAGACCAACGAGTAACTGCTAATTGGGTGCCGCGCACCTATGGCCAATCACTGTGGCTTATGTCTGAACACAGTGACAGTGATTGGCCATGAGGTGCGCACTCCAGCAGTCGGTCGCGTCATCACGCACGCGGTGGTGCGACACTGTCTGCTCATAACCTCGTGGCGGCGGTGCGTTCAGAGTCAGGACCCGTCGTGACTGAGTGACTCGTGTGTCGTCGTGAAAAACTTGTGATATCACTGCATAAAAGTACCTGAAGTAAGTATAATGAGAAAACAATAAGAAATATGTACTAAAGAAATACAACTGAAAAAATTAAATAATAATACATATTTTTGGAGATGAAAATGCCATCTTGTCAAAGGGTAAGCTGATTTTCGGACTCTTCGGAGTACAAAGTTACCTGCGTGACTGCGTCGTGGACATGCTGTAACTCTTACACTGTCTGCGAGCTCCCCGCGCTGTTCACGTGCATCAAACTCCTCACGCCATTCCTCCACGCCTAACCTTAACCTAGCTCCTCACTCTGCCCCAAGCCACACGCGCTATGTGCTGAATACTCCGCAGACCGCATAGTGTCCGTAACGTAAGTATAAAGCTCCCGACACAACATGTCGTCTTGAACTGAAAAAATTAAATAATACATATTTTTGGAGATGAAAATGCCATCTTGTCAAAGGGTAAGCTGATTTTCGGACTCTTCGGAGTACAAAGTTACCTGCGTGACTGCGTCGTGGACATGCTGTAGCTCTTACACTGTCTGCAAGCTCCCCGCGCTGTTCACGTGCATCAAACTCCTCACGCCATTCCTCCACGCCTAACCTTAACCTAGCTCCTCACTCTGCCCCAAGCCACACGCGCTATGTGCTGAATACTTCGCAGACCGCATAGTGTCCGTAACGTAAGTATAAAGCTCCCGACACAACATGTCGTCTACATCTGAGCTAGGCTAGCTTCTCACACCATCGTCAAGCTCCCCTCAGAGTCCTCGCTAAGTTTCTCACACTCGGCCATGAGCGTCAAACACCTCACACACTGCCCATGCACGCCAAGCTTTTCACACTTGCCCATGCACACTGAACTACTCGCACGCTCTGTCAAGCTCCTTCGTGTTTTCTTGTCTTTCTCTTCCTCCTTCTTTCTCCCGTTACTGCCTTTCTGTCTCTTGCTAAAAGTCCGAGGATGGAAAATTTGTTATGAGCCAAAAAATGAGAACTGGTGACACAGGTAAGGCACTGACCACAGCGCATGCAAGCAAATGATGTATTTATTATAGAGTCAGGTTCTTTTGGAGAAGTTAAAGATGTGATGGGGAGAAATAAATTGTGAGCTCGTTGATGTGGAGAGTGGGCAGCAGCACATACGTCTTGTTTGCCAGTTATGGGCCTTACCAAGAACTTAGTTAAGATTACAAAGAAGGCTAGAGTGTCTGTAACTCTGGATATTTTAGATATATTTACAGAGGGCTTAATGCACCAGCAGCTCCACCCACAAGATCCACCCAGAGTCAGAGATTCCATGTTCTAGAGGCCCTAGTGCGCGCAGTTATTTCTTTTTTTATCGCTCTCCTTTCCTTTCCTCTTCTCTCTCACTCTCACTGCGTGCTCTCTTTCTCTCTCAACTTCCTCTCTCTCAGGGTAATGCCTCGTCTTCCAGCGATCGCTTATTTTAAGTCTCTTTCTTTCCGTTAATCCCCCTTCCGACTGGATCCTGTCCCACCTTTGCTGCCCAGAGCCCAGAGCGGTGAAGGTGAGCTCGCAACTTCTGAAAGAACATCCCAGTGCAGGCCCGTTCCATCACATTACGCATATGTTCAAGGTCACACACTGTGGAAATCCTGCTTGAGCCAGTCACGACCATAGCCCCGGGGAAGGATTTACAATTATGGCGCGATTCCCCGTGCTCACATAATGCTTAAGCGTTGATCCCTAGGTGAAAAGGTGCAACCGCTTTGAGGGTCGGAAGGGGGGGGGGGGCCTCCATACATGTTTCTGGCCATTCCCGGGGGCCTCGCCGCCTCTGCCGGCGGAGTCATTAAAGCATTTCACAAGGCAATAAACAGGCAGGAGGATTATGCTAATGAGATTCCTAGGTCCAGCTAGGGCTTTCTGCCCTCTGGGGTGCTTGGTACATTAAATCCCACACTAGCATCAGTGCGGGTTTAATGTGCTGAGAAGTTTGATACCAAACTTCTCAGTCTTCAGTGTTGCCATTATGGTGCTGTGGAGTTTGTGTTTGACGAGCTCTCAGCACCATGTACTCTTAAATGGCAGCACTGCACTTACAGTGCCCAGGAATGGACCTGGGTACTGTAGGGGCACAGGGCTCCTGCTCCTGTGCCCACACCACTGGCATAGGGCACCCAGCTAGAGGGGTGGCTGATGTATGCCAGGGCAGTGTAGGTGGTGGGCATGGCACACAGGGATGTGTGCCATGTCGACTCTTTGTTTTGTCCTGTACCCAGACACTCAGCCTGCAAGGGCAGTATGTGTGTGTTAGGTTACAGGGCCTCTAAGGGTGGCACAATGAGTGCTGCAGCCCTTAGAGGCATTCCCTGGTCACAAGGCCCTGGGTACCATTTCCCAAGGGCTGACATGTGGCCAGGGCTTGCCAATTTGGGTTTTAGGTTTTTAGGGAAGGAACATAGGCCCTGGGCACCTGATTGGCAGGAGTCCAGGGCACACTCAGTCAAAGTACATTCAGCAATTCAGCAAAAAGTAGTGGCATACCATGCAAGAAAGATGGCACTTTCTCACAACCCCTAACTTCCCAACTTAACTCTCGAAGTGGTGGTCGCACCCAGAAGACCTTCGTCCAAAAGCCTGCTGTCTCTTTACAAACCGGAGGTTCTTAATTGAAAACAACAGGGCGTACGACATAGAAACAGCACCTGGCCGCCCTAGTGTCGCTGAGGGTGCACCTTTGGTGCTAATTTGTTTCCCCATTTGCCCTGAGCTAAAGTCCGGGAGCTTTGCTCCCACAACCCAGTGGCCTGCTTGCAGCAGCCACCAACCGGATAACATTGGGCCTCAGCACTCTGCAACCGGTCGCCCTAGTGCCACTAAGGGTGAAACAAGAGTGCTTTGTTGACCCTGGGGGACCCCGAGTCTACCCCCAGAACCTCAACTCCCACTACCAAACACTTCCCTCAAAACCGATGACACTATGCAGTTGAGCACTCGCCTGGCGCACCAGGACTTCCCGGGAAGCACGCATGCCCCCCCTGAGGGTGACACATAACGTGTGACAGTCTGCCTGGCGCAGATCTCCCGACCCCTGTCCATCTGACAGTGCACGAAGATCCCCCAGGACAGAAGTGATGTCACCATGGTCTTTCACTGGTGACGCAGCCCTTCTGGCTGGCCCCTGACCCACTGGTTCTTCCACTGGGGACTCTTTTCCCCTCTCACCCCTCACTCTGGACTTCTGCACCCTCCCAACTGGAGTGGCACTGCCAGACACCAGAACTGATGGAGGCCTGCTTACAGACCCTCCCAGTTCACCAGACACTAGGGGATCCCGCACAACGGGCAGCCCCTCAGGACAGACTAGGCTCCCCACCTGGTGTTCCCTTAAAGAACCATCCAGGCTCTGAGACGGAGGTTGGGCACTACCGGGACATAACCCATTCTCACTCCTTCCCCTTAAAGACAGGACGTGAGGCCCTACACCCCTCTCACTATTACAGGACCTAGCTGGTCTACTCTGAGCCACTTCCAACACACTGGGTTTGAAGATAACTGAACCACTCTTCTTGGGATCACTCCCCAATGCCTCTTCAGACCCTCTGGAATCCACCAAAAGGTCTGCCTCCAATGTGAGCTCCCTGGGGTGAGAGAAATCACTTTGCTTAGTGTTTGAGCATTATTCATTCTGAATATGCAATACATATGTATTATTTCTTACACCTATAACAATGCATTGAAGTTAATATCTCTAGAATATGTTAACTAAAAAGTATGCTGTCCTATGTATTTGGATTCCAATCAGATCTCAAGTGTTCTGATACATGGAGTTTCAGATGTACAAGAACCCTCGTCTGCTCAATGGTTGAGCAACATTTATTCTGAATGTAAAAACCACTAGATTACTAAAGGACAATGTTATATGCCATTATTCTCTACTGTAACCTTACCCCTCATTTTTGCTACACAGATTTTAATATAATTCTTTATGTGATTAGTCCTGACACTCCTCCCTGTGTTATTGCATAGGGTTAGCCCCTGAGATGATTCTTATTGATCAGAATGAAGCATTAATTACTCTTTATGCGTTCATTCTCACTGCTTCTTAACCCGTATTATTTACTCTGAAATGGGCGCCGCCATTACAGAAGTCCAGACTACACTTGCCAGTGAGCACACAGCGCGTGCGTCGCTCGGCATTGGCTTTTCGTGCACGCGCATCGGCGTCAGATATAATTGACTGCCGTCCGACCTCGTCTGGCTACAACCATTGCCAGCAACCCTTCGTCTTGCATATTAGGTAAATCATCACACCCTGTTACTTTGATGGATTATGCATTTTCAGCATATTGCCCCTCTAAACCGTGACCCTCATAACTACTTTCATTTCCCTGACAGACATCGGTTCTATCCGGCACCGCGTTCCTTGCCTCACATTATTGAAGCGGGACAACAGCTACTATGTCAATAACTAATTAGTAAGGTGAGTTCTCCATCGATCCAATGATACTTTCTTTAATGCTCTAAAAAAACCTTTACTTCTAATTACAGGAATTTTCTCCTCACAATTGACCTTTCCTGATGGTTCAGTTTAATAAAGGACAGCGGGCCTCAAGTGGGTTATGAAGTGCTGCCCTCATTTGGGTCACTATTCACACTAAATTTTGGTGAGTACATAGTTAATTTAAATTCACTCATTTATAACCAGCAATTAGATACTGGGCTAATTCAAATTCCTATCTGTAGGACCTACAGCTAACCCTGTTACTGTGAGCTACAGTGAAGCCATGCCTCTGCTTTCATTTCAAGGGTAAGCCATTCCATAGCGCACTATTACACCTATTCATATAAGCACCTCTTTAAGCATTTATGCCGGTGGTTAAATTTCCTTCCACCTTGTCATTGATAGGAACCAAGTGTCATTACCAGCTTTGAGAAGCACCCTGGAATATATTAAGAAGGATTTCTGCCTTTCAGGCACATTGATTGTGCTGCTCGGTAAACCTGTTTTACGTTCAAGCATTGGCCCACCGTTCCCACGTCCCCTTCATCAACACTAAAACCTTGTCCTATCTTTAGCCCCCAGAATCTCTGTCCTGAAGAGACCCCGTACCGCGAGGGGGTCGAAACTTCGCCGACTATTCAAAAGGGAGAGCCCCCAACAAATCATAGTTGTCCCTGAAGAATGGATTGCATTGGCTCCTCTTTTATCTACTAATAACCACCGCCACAAGTGCTCCAATATCACCATTGATATTTCACTAGTCTGGTTATGGTCAAATCACTGGGGTTCACATATCACTTTCAAATGTGAAAAATGTATATGATGTAAATACACAGACAGTAAATTTTTTTATGCCTTTTTGTATGTTAAATATTGTTTTGCAAAATAAATAACACTCACTTCGGCTGACGTGAGGACTATTAAAAAAAAAAATTCTGTGAGCTTTAACGTTTTAACGTTTTACCTTGTGAAATAATTGGTATACCTTATTGAGCTAAGGTTTCCTTCTTTACCTGTCTGTTCTGTTTGAGTCAAGCAGGATACATTAATTGCTGCAATAACTAATTGTTTTCTATGAAAAATGAGTTCCTTGTGAACATGGTCTCTGCTTACGGGCAATACCCAGTTCGCAAGGACATATGGGTCGCTCTTGTCTTTTGTGAGAAATGATTTTAATAATGTGGCAACCCCCTGACAAAGCCAGTAGGCTGGTCTTATTTAAAATATCACCCCTTTTATACTGTGATGTTACATGTGGTATAGGTGGGGAGTATTGTGATGATGAGGTTCAGGGGCCCACTAGGTGTGTAATGAGTTAGTAGGATGCCACCAAAGTTAATTCCATCTGTCTAATGTGCAGTTTTTTAATTTAATGTATAGCATTTATTAGCACTTTTCCTTTTTTTAAAAGGCACTGACTGGACAATAATGTATTGAGTGCTGTTGCATGCCAGCGAAGTGGGACTGCTAAAGCACACTAACTCCATTGAGTAGGTCTTGGACTGCTCTGCTTCACTACCCTGAAAACGTCAAGTGCTACAATGGAGTACTTCTTTTCCAGTAATAAGATAACTGCAATACGATTACTTGTGAAGGACTCTGTCGCAACTAATAACCCAAGTTCTTTCAGCACCTTAAAGGGAGGCTCAAATTATGTAAGGAATATTCAAATTTGAAATCACTGAATCGGAGACAAAATGGGGCAGAGCCCTGAGGATTTCTCACACTAAGGTGTGGTAGAAAATCTAGTAGTCTGACTGTGAAGGAGTAGAGCTCACAGCCTATACACCTGATTGTTAAGTCTTTGCATCGTAAAAGAAAGCAGATAGGCTATTTGTGATCTACTGCTGATTTCAATGTTAATAAAGTGCTTTATTAGGTACTGCTAATAATGTCCAACAAGGATACCCTGCCTGACTAGTAATTTTCAAGCATGTGAATCTTGAAAGACAATGCTGGAAAAGAAAATAGCTATTTAATATTAGTGTTAATTCTCCACCTATAGTATCTTTCATAGATTTCACATAATTCATTCCTTCCAGTCATCGATCTGGGACTCCCAGTTTAACAATGAGTAAAGTATGTGAATCTATGAAAGATACAATGCTGAAAAACTATTATTTATATTACAGAGCTTTACCAACAGTGTTATTTAATTTCCCTGTGCAGAGGAAGGCCATGTGGGCTGCCTTAGGCTTGCATTTGCCCTGTTGAATTGCTTCACTCCTCCACCCCAAGCCACGCCCACCCCAAATTCCTAGACTTGCCCAGGAAGGAGTGATTTATATGACACTAGTATTATTAACTTAGGTATTACTAACTACTGCTAGTTTGCTCCCAAGCGTATATTTGTGCAACTGAAACAGAGTATGTTTTCTTGCTCAGTTCTGCAGTTTCTCATTGTGTATTGTACTAATATAAAGATGCATATGATAAAAAGTGTAGTTTAGTAACTCACTTTTTTTATTGGCGCATTTCACTTCCAAAGCTTCTTTCACCACTGAAGCCCATTGATTGTAAGACTCTGCTCGCAGCTTTAATGAATTCATCATTGGGTAGAGGTCATCAACAGTATACTGATACCTGAAACAAATAAGATGCATACCGCTTAAAAACATAGTACTGTTTGTGAACCTTTATTACAAAAACCACTTTCGTTTGCATACAAAATCTATCTTGCTCCAATCTGAAAATATATCATATGCGCAAAAAAACTGCAATTAGACTTTTTTTTTTACATTTAATTATGTTGAGTACATCACAGCCAACATGGATTACATTTTTATTAACCTGAAGATATAAATCCCATAGTCAAATATATTCCTCACTACAGTTTTCAGAAATTACAATAAATACAAATAGAAGGCCACAAGCTCCAATAAGCAAACAACAATACTCAGTTACAACGTTCACACGAGTCAATGAAAGAAACTAAGTACAGTTTCTTATAAAATGCCGATCTAGATCCAACCCTTGTCTTGCATATGGGTTCCACTATTTGATATTTGTACTCTTCCTTGATGTGTTATAGCAGATAATGTTTAGTTTCTGAAGCATGACAAAACTAGATTCATATGCTGTGCAACACCTCACCATGGGTGTGAAATTAGTAAGGGTGACGGGAATTTGCGTAGTCGTGCTACGCAAAGCTCCGCAAAAACAATAAAAAATCTCCGCGAACACGCGGAATTGCTTGTTCGTGATGCTTTTTTCCTGTTCGCGAACGCGGTTTGCGTGCTCGGGGGGTAATATCTCGCCAACATACATTTTGAGAACGCGAACAAGCAACAAATTCCGCGAAGCCGCGGAACGCAGAATTTTGGGCAATTCCGCGTTCTCCGCAGAACGCGAAATTACCCAAATTACGCAAATTTCGCGAGCGGAACGGAATTTACTACCCATGCCTAGAAATTAGGCAGTCAATACGACTCATGCTACATTTTAACCGACCAGTGTAGGTGACGTTTTTAGCCAGTATTTTTGTCTTACTCGTACAATGTGTGAGGTTTCAGGGTTAAGAATACATATTTAAAAAACAAACTATCACTTCTCTTCACTTGGGAGGGTGTTGTGCAAATATAGAAGGTACTCCAGCTGTAAAAGTATTTTGGATTTACATGAAGTACATTCAAAGCAGTGTTGCTCACCTTGAGGCAGTTATTGTGAGGAGCCAACAGTAGCTCTTGTTTTCAATATTATCACCCCCAACTGAGGCCTCGTGCCCAAACATTAATGCAGTGATGTTTAGGGAATGTGTGCAGCGATGACCAACTTGCGACATTGCATATGTCTTGAGGCAAAACATATCCAATGAAGGCCAAAAAAGTGGCCTTATTTCCTCGTCAAATACAAACAAAAATACAGCATAATTTTAAGCACTGATCAGCAGACCTGTTCATTTGGTGACTCTATTGCCCACGGATCTAGAATATCTAATACTCTATCTTCAACTCGTGGGTCTGCAAACGGTAGAGGGAATTTAATTACTCAGCCATCATGAAAAATGGATACAAATTGAAGACAAAGCCGAAAATGAGTGAGTAAAAACACTCTGTTATTGTGCATGGGTGACATGCCTTAAGTGCTCACAGAAGGACAGCCAGGTGTAGGCTCAACCAGAGGGTGTATTGATTAAATGTGTTAGCTCTATATTAATGTTCTAAATATGTGCAATGTTGATAAAGAAATGTTTGGAACATTTTTCCACAAAATGTTCTGGGGGAGAAGGAGAGAGAAGGGGAGACCACTAAAAAAGGGCTCGCTGGTTCATAGCATTGTGCGACTTGTAATCTTTCTGAAATTGCTAAATGAATACCTGTTTTCTCCGGCAAGGAAACCAACATACAATTATACAACTTAATGAGGGGGGAGTCTGGAGTTGAATGCAGGATTCCTTGGCTAAGCCGCTACTAAGGCAATTCCTCGTAACATATCTTAAGATGATACATGTAGGAAACTGGAATTTTGTTGCAGTTGTCCTCCCACTTTTTGCCCCCTTTTTGACTGTCAGATGCTGGTTTTCAACTCTGACATCACACTGAGGCTTGCTAACCAGACATCAGTGCTTATTCCCCTAAAAACAAGTTAAAGTCTAACTGTAACCCAAATGGCAAGGACTTTAACACCATAATATTGATTGTTGCGCACACCTTAATTTTTAATCAATGTTTTGTAGTAATCAAGTGCTTGTCAGTACTGCTATAAGTGTAGCGTGCAGGTCAGGAATGAGGTTGCCTGCCTCATATGAACTAATGACTAAATTGCAAGTGTAACGATGCACTTGACCCTGCCCGCACTGCTTAAATTGGACATTCCAACAAAATTATACAATTTTAGCCAATGTTGTAAACTTATATGTGCTCTTTGCAAATACATTCACAAGTCAAATACCATTATAATGTTTTTATTCTCAGCAGATACCTCTGCGCTAATGCATAATCATGATTTATTGTACATAGATTTACTGAAATAACTGCGTATACAACGTTAACACTTCATGCTTTCAATGAACAATATATGGACAAAATCCATCTTCTCTCAAAAGATGTTCCCAATGCATTTCGGGATAAACAATCACTTCTTCAGGGGTGAGCGAGAAGCTGCCGATAATTCGGTTTGCTCAAAACTAATACCTAAACGCGTCCTGCGTATAATGATCTGAGGCTCAATACTACTGAAAAAACTGTAGCTCACAACGAAACACACGGTCTTGCTCGTAGATATCCCAAATGTCTTGTATAATAAAGTTTAAGGCATAATGCTCAGCGTCCCGAGTTGGGAGTTTCACTTCTGCAGGTTGGAGGCGGGGACAGCCCGGTAGGGCTGGGGCTGAGGCCAAGCCTGCTGGCGTCGTCCTCTTAGCTTCAGCACAGCTGTTCGGTTCTTCTTTTCTTCTTGGTCATTTCTTGTCTGAGGAGGCAAGGTTCAGGGGCGCCCCTAAATACTAGATTTAGGGGTGTTATAGGTAAGTAAAGGTTGGAACCAATGGGTCCCTGCCTTGGGGTGAGTACACCCCCTATTATGCCACCCTCCAGTGGGAGGGGGCATATGCCTCACTCTGGTTGGCTGGGTCTCTCCATCTGCAAGTTGGCGGGGACTGAGAGTTGGGCTTCACCTCACCTCCCCCACCTGAGGGGTGGGGTTGGCAAAGGTGGGCACACCTCTCTTCCTCACTTGGCTTTCCCACCGGTTCACCCGTCCAAAGTGGGGGGTCAGAACCGGTGGGGACCAGCTGCTGGAAGCAGCAAAAGGCCTGGGGAAGCTTACAAATGCAGCAAGACTTTGAAGCTTCCCCTCCGTGGACCCTGCTGATCCTGGGGGAGGAGGCTTGGCACCTCGTCCCAGACCCGCCCCCCTCCCCCGAGAGCAGCAGGCTCTCGACCGAGGGGGTCCAGAAACATGTCTGGTGGTGGCAGCTGGGGGGCAGCCACTCAGACTGGACACTAGTGTTAGGTCGTTTTTCAGGGGGCATCTCTCTTCATGTGTGCATCTTTCATTAAAAGATAGGCCAGCGCTCTAGTAATTAAGCAAAAATCTACTTATGGCGCACGCAGTGCGAACGCGCTAAGAGAAACTGACACAGGTCAGACACACGGTACCAGAGAGTACTGACTTGCTTGTTTGCTTATTTGCACAGTCTTTTTTAAAGCCAGAGTATTTTAGAAGATTGAACTTATCACTTTTTAAAATCACTCGGAACGCTTTTAAGACTATTTGCACTGTAATATTCCGCTTTTAGAATCAAATATTTTTAAAATTGAAGGTTGAATTGAATGCTTACTCACTGTGGGGAATCTTGACTCACGCCGAACAGTGAAACGGGAGCTGGGCGGGGCAGGACCTGTGAGCACAGCTGAGAGGCACCACCCTCATGGGGAGCGAGGGATAGGTCAGCGCTCTAGTAATTAAGCAAAAATCTACTTGTGGTGCACGCAGCTCGAACGTGCAGCGGATGCGTCGCTGGCGCGCCAAAGGCGCGTCTAAGACAAGCCCGCCTGCATCCGGACATGGTCAAGGGCCAGGAACCATTGCGGACTGTCCCAAAAACGGTAAGCCCATCACATATGATAGAGACATTTTACTCTCTTTGAGATACTCTGTTAAAGCAGATTGTGGGATAACTCTGGCGCCTACAAGCATGATAGGGAAGGATATGTCTTGCCCGCTCTGCTGGACTAAGCTTTACTGAGGCAAGAATGAAGGGCTGTGAGAAAGTGCCATCTTTCTTGCATGGTATGGCCCCACTTTTTGCTGAATGTACTTTGACTAAGTGTGCCCTGGACTCCTGCCAATCAGGTGCCCAGGGCCTATGTTCCTTCCCTAAAACACAACTTGGCAAACCCTGGCCACATGTCAGCCCATGGTAAATGGTACCCTAGGTACCCAGGGAAGGCCTCTAAAGGCTGCAGCACTCATTGTGCCACCCTTAGAGGCCCTGTACCCTTACACACACACACTTACACACACACACACACACACACACACACACACACACACACTTACACACACACACACACACATACCCCCCATGCAGGCTGGGTGTCTGGGTACAAGACAAAACAAAGAGTCGACATGGCACACATCCCTGTGTGTCATGCCCACCACCTACACCACCATGGCATACATCAGCCACCCCTCTAGCTGGGTGCCCTATGCCAGTGGTGTGGGCGCAGGAGCCCTGTGCCCCTAAAGTACCCAGGTCCATTCCTGGGCACTGTAAGTGCAGTGCTGCCATTTAAGAGTACATGGCGCTGAGAGCTTGTCAAACACGAACTCCACAGCACCATAATGGCAACACTGAAGACTGAGAAGTTTGGTATCAAACTTCTCAGCACATTAAACCCGCACTGATGCCAGTGTGGGATTTAATGTACCAAGCACCCCAGAGGGCATCTTAGAGATGCCCCCTAAAACCTAACCTTCAATCCACGTCTGTTCTGAGGCTGCCTAGGCTGCCACACAGCAGACATGTTGCTGGACCCCTGGGTAGGAGAGCCCCTGCTCTCCTGGGCCTGCAACAATGCACATCCTGGGCGAGGTGCTAAATCTCCTCCCCCAGGATGGGCAGGGTGAAGCTTCAAAGGCATGCCACCTCTGTGAGCTTCCCCAGGCCACTGCAACCCCCCACTCTGGCGGGAAGTTTGGCCGGAAACCCCAAATAAGGACAGGGGATGTGCCAGCCTGCCAACCCCACCCTCAGGTGGGGGAGGCGAGGTGAAGCACATCGCTGGGCTCTCGCCATCTTGAAGATGGGAGGCCCTGCCCAATCAGGATTAGGCTACTGCCCCCCTCCCACAGGAGAGAGGCAGGATAGGGGGTGTACCCACCCCAGGACAGGGACCCATTGGTGCCTGCCCTTCACCTACCTGTAACGCACCTAAATCTAGTATTTAGGGGCACCCTGAACCTTCCTTCCCCAGATTCCAAAATCCAAAGAAGAGCTAGAAGAAAGAAGACCTGCCCTGCAGCTGCCAAGAAGAGGAAGACATCAACTGCTTTGGCCCCAGCCCTACTGGCCTGTCGACCCTCGAACCTGCTCCTGCTCCAACCCGGCATCTCTTGTGGCCAGCAACCTCACAAACCCCGGAGGACGTGGCTACCTTTTGATTCTAAGCCCACTGGGACTCCCATGAGTAGCGGCTCTACTCAAAATCTACTTCTAATCCCTGGCAGCAGCCCGGAACCGCGAACCCAGCACACACTGCACCTGCCAAGCCTGGCCTGTGCCGGAGTGAACAAAGACCACGAGTACGAACCCACGGCGACTGTGACCCCGAGTCCGGCACCCAAGGACCTCCCTCGACACACCTGAAGAATCTTCGTCCCCGAGCTTGCAGTCTTTTTCTAAACCGGAGATTTCCCATTGAAATCAATCGAGCACCCGAAGGCTCAAAAGCACCCTGCACCCAGCCGCCCGAGTGGCCCTGGCAGTGTAACCTCTACACCTATCTACTTCCCCACTTGCCCTGAGTAAGTGACCAGGAGCCCAGCTCCCACAGCCGCGTGGCCTGCTAGCCTGGCCTGCTAGTCAGCAGCCACCAACCAAGGCCCCCCCTACCTCTCATAGGATAACATTGGGCCTAACTCTCTCTGCACCCGGCCGCCCTTGTGCCGCTGAGGGTGAACAAACTGTACCTACCTGACCCTGGGAGACACCGGAGTCTATGCCCAGAAACTTATCTCTGCCAGTCGAGTACTTACCTTTAAACAGATAACTCAATTTTCTCCATAGGGTAACATAGACTGGCTTTTCCTGAAATTTCTTCCAAGTGTGGACTTTTCAAAACTTAAAATATTCAGCAGAGTAACGAAAACGAAAATACTCACCTGCTATTAGGTGAGCTCCCAGTGCTGGATCCTGGTGCCCAGCACTGACTCGGAAAAATACTTACAACTGTACTTACCAGTAACCCAATTTTCTCCCATAGGAAATCATTGACGGTTTTTCTGTGAAATTTCTTTTGTCAATTTATGCAAACTTTAAATATTCTTTAAAAATCGTATAATTTCTGAAAACTTAATTACTTACCTGTTTTGGATAAAGGTCCCAGTACTGAGTCTAGGCACCCAGTACTGGATTACAAAAGTAACAAGAACATACTATACCTGCAACTTGAATTTTCTGCCATAGGGAATCATTGACTGTTTTCTATGAAATATTTTCTAAGTGTCAACTTTTAAAATAGCAAAATATTGCCTAAAAATCATCACAGTAATTAAGTCGACTTTTATCACTTGTTTCCAAGTACTGTCCCAGGACTGAATCTAGTATCCAGGCCTGGAATTCCAAAAGTAATCCTAAAAGTAATCTGTGGCAAATAACCTGAAACTTCCATTGAACTCAATGCATTATTGTGTTTAGAATTGTGTTGCCTATTGCAACCACTTGTAACTTTCTACAACAGACAACTGCATATTGCAAAAGTATTTATATAAAGCATCTCATTCTGAAAAAAGTATATTTTAATACCTATTGTTGGTTCTAAAATAAAACAAGCATATATTTTTTATATATAAACCATTGGCCTAGAGTTCAGTTCTTGAGTGTGTGAAACCATTTGCTGGCTGAGTGTGTGCAACAAATGCTTTACACTGTCCTCTGATACTGCCTTACTGCTCGACCAAGCTACCACTTTAGAGAGTAAGGTTATATAAAACTTTAGCCTATGCCAAACCTCTGGGGACTGTGGACTCTGTATACCCTGTACCTGTTTGGGAACAGTATATACAGAGCCACTTTCTCACAAGACTCTCTAGGGAAAGGTTATTCTCATGTTCTTTCGTTTGGAAAGTGTCCTCTTTTGTGCATGGTTGCCCCACTTTTTGCTGAACTGCTGATGCACTTTGAGTGTGCCCTGTGCTACGGCCAATCAGGTACCCAGGGCCTATGTTCTTTCCCTAAAACTGCATTGAAAACAAAACCCAATTGGCACTCTCTGACCACAGGTCAGCCCCCTGGTCAATGGTACCAAAGGTACTCTGGCCAGGGAAGGCCTCTATAGGCTGCAGCACCTATTGTGCCACCCTTAGAGGCCCTGTACCTTTATAATAATATATATATATATATATATATATATATATATATATATATATATATATATATATTCACTTAAAAAACCATAGGTTTCACACAAGTTATAGTTAGCTGTACATTTCACACGTAAAAAACCAATGGAATTCCACGTTATAGTTAGATCAGGTAACTATAACTTGCGCGCCCACAATAAACTGCTGATGACGTCACATATTACATCACTCATGACATGGTCAGTGACATCACTCATGACATCAATGATGACATCTGAAATGACACATTGTGGATTGCGGTCGCGCAAGTTATAGTTACCTGATCTAACTATAACGTGGAATTTCATTGGTTTTTTACGTGTGAAATGTACAGCTAACTATAACTTGTGTGAAACCTATGGTTTTTTAAGTGAATTTGCACGGTTTTTTAAATGCTAATTCCTAACTATAACATGTGTGAAACCTATGGTTTTTTCAGTGAATTTGTACGGTTTTTTAAATGCTAAGTTATGTATTTATTTTTAATTTTTTTTTCTGGTTTTTCACCGTGCACACACCCTGCGCGCACGGTGCGCTTCGCGCACCGTGCGCGCGCTGTGGGCACAAGTTGCGCATTTCGTGCCGTGCACGCCTCGCCATTTTTTACAAAATATCAATTGTTTTTTTCTCCCTTGGGGGTCCTTAGATTTATATATTAAATGTGATTGTTAATTCTTTTTTTTGTAATTTTTTTTTTTACCGTACGCGTACGGTAAGCTTACCGTACGCGCACTCCGCGATTTTTTTTTTTAATTATTAATTGTATTTTTCGTACTTTTTGGTCCTTCCTGGACCCCCTCACAAACGCTAGTGGGTCTGCAACTCTCTTCGTTGCCCCCTTTTCACGTTATCCACCTTTGTTTTTCAGAGCGAGAGACATAAAATGGCGGCCGACACTTTCTGATTTCGACCGATTCGAATGTTTACAGTCATGTAACCACCCATCAGAATTGAGCTCGCGCACGGCACCGTACGCGTACGGTAAGCTTACCGTAAGCGCACGGAGCGCGCTTACAGATATATATATTGATTTAAATGCTATTTTCTCAGGACCTACTGAACAGATTTACACCAGACCTGCAAAAGGCACATCTCTGACCTGAGGACTACCTCTCTGCCAAATTTCAAGTAATTCTGTTCAGCCGTTCGGGCTGCAGCGCGGACTAAAGGTCCTATGGGAAAATGCATGGGGAAAACGCGTTTTGGGACCCCCCTTTTTTCTCAGCCCCCGCTTGACGAATCCCCCCGAGACTTTCAGTGTAGGAGCGGAGCGTAGCGCCCCATTAGTTTTGAAAATTTCGCGAGGATTCGTCAACCGGCGCCAAAGTTATTCCAAATAGAATGTTGCGGATTTCCTATGGAAACACGGTCCTAACTATAACTATCTACTGGCGACCGCCAGTAGATAATATATATATATATATATATATCCTTTCTCCTACGGCCCAATTTCTTGACACTTGGGCGCTCTAGATGGTGCGTATGCGATGCGACGGAGCCAAGTCGCTTGTAATTCCACAAATGCGTCTCCAGTTGGAGAACAGTTCGCTCGCACACAGAAATGAACCCAGCCAAATCCATTTTTCTCTTTAGCAAAGTTGCAATTTTAATCAGGCGTTCCAGTAAAGTTTCCTCTACGCGTTTCAATCTTAACAAAGATCTTGTTCACGAGGGTCAATCATTACACTTGTGAAATGTTTTTTTTCCCATTTAAACCCATTTCCTCATATTTCGTTACATCACTTCCTGCTTCTTATTTGCATTGCATTCTGGTTAGTGTAGTTCCATCATTTATAGTAATTGTATTTTGCTTGATATATATAATCACCCTAGTGCGTGTTATCAACAAATCATTTTTCTTCCTCCCAACATATTATGTCTGTCAATTTCATTTACTAAAGCCATTTATTTTATTAGTATGGGCCGCTTTTCCTGTTGTTAATCTCCTTAACTTCATATTGAGGTCTAGTTCTATTTTACTGGATTAATTTCCTTTTCCAACTGACCCTTGAAGTTTATAAGCTTTCCTACCCTCCAGTGGGTATATAACTTCAACTTAATTCTATTATTTAATTTTTCATAATGCCTTATTAATAACTTTTCTTTCAAAGCTTTGCAAATTACGTTAGAAGTACTTCTTAATTTTCTGTTTTCATGTTTGTGCAAACGTGCTACTTATAACCTGCTATCATTATTTTTTTATTTTTTTTATATGCTAACAACCTATATATCTACTTATGTTAAAATCATACGACAAATATGTACAAATTTACATTAGAGGCACAAAAAGTTCTAGCAAGTCACTAATTTTACAGGTGCGAATACATCTCTTCGTCCTGGTTCAGTCCATTCGGGGTCAGAGTTCGAAAATTAAGGATGTGTCGTGATTCCTTCTGTCGAAGAATCTTTTCTCTGTTGCCACCTCTTATATGTTTATCTACTGCTTCCACTGCATAAAAAGATAGCTTCTTCCAGTCTCCCCCATGTTTTTGTTCCATGTGCTTTGCTACTGCATTGCTTCTATCATTGTTGACTGTTGCACGCACATGCTCTAAAATGCGTTTTTTTAATTCACATTTAGTGCTTCCAACATATTTTAGTGGGCAGGGGCATTCAATAATGTATATCACATATTGACTCTTACAGTTGATAAGTTGTTGTATTTTCCACTTTTTGTTGTCGGCTGTTGTGATTTCTTTCATGTTTTTAGCTATGGTGCACACTTTACAGTTTGTACATTTGAAGAACCCTTGTGGTTTAAGCCATGAGTCTTGCTTCTTCATTGGTAAGAAGTGGCTGTGAGTCAGCTGGTCTTTAAGATTTTTCGTCCTTCTATATGTAATATTCGGATGGTCTCCTATTATGCTTGCCACTGTTGTATCAAGATGTAAAATATGCCAGTTTTTCCTCATTATCCTTGTTATTTGTTTGTTTTCAGTGGAGTGCGTTGTTATTAGGCGGATCTCCTGATCTTTTTTATCCTTTTCTGACATTTGTGGGGTTTTTTCTTTCAAAAGTTCGATTCTAGGTATTTTTGTTGTTCTTTCGAATGCTGATGCTATAATTTTGGGGTTATATTTTCTCTTTTTGAATCTTTCTCCTGCTTTCTGACAGTTCACTTTCCATTCCTCCTCCTGTGAACAGATTCTCCTGATCCTGAGAAATTCTCCATATGGGATGTTGTTAATCAGGCTTGTTTGGTGAAAGCTTTCGGCATGAAGAACAGCATTAGTTGCTGTACTTTTTCGATGAAGTGTAGTTTGAACTGTTTCATTGTCAATATAGATTTCAGTGTCCAAAAATACAACTCTGCTTTTACTGATGTTATATGTAAATTTGAGGCCTGTCTCTGTATTGTTCAGTATTTCAAAGTATTCTTGAAATTCTTCATTTGTGCCATCCCAAATTAGCAGCAAATCATCTATAAAACGTAACCATAGTACGGTCTTGTTTACATATGGTTCATTGTCTGCAGACCAAGCAATAATGTTTTCCCACCATCCCATGGTCAGGCAGGCAAAACTTGGACTAAATGAAAAGCCCATCGCTGTTCCTTTGACTTGACGGTATATTTCTTCTCCAAATAAAAACACATTTTGTTCAAGACACATAGTGATCATTTGAAGCAACATCCTGTTATGATCTCCGTATTGAATGTTCCTATCTTGCAGGAAATATTCACAGGCTTTTAGCCCGATGTCGTTTCTAATATTCGTATACAATGATACTACGTCCTATATATATATATATATATATATATATATATATATATATATATAGATATATATATATATATATATATATCGATAGATATGACATGACACATACAATTTAAAAGATGTTTTCCCTTGCTCCTCCTCTTTTTTTGACCTTTTTGTTGGCTTTAGGACTGAGCACTTTGCCACTGCTTACCAGTGCTAAAGTGAATGTGCTTCTCCCCTAAATCATTGTAACATTGGTGTATATACAATTGGCATAATTAGTTTACTTGTAAGCCCCTTGTAAAGTGGTATTCCATATATCCAGAGCCTGTAACCTAAACGCTACTAGTGGGATGTCAGCACTATGCCACCCACACAAATAACCTTTCAAAACGGTCTCAGGCCTGCTATTGCAAGGCCTATGTGTGTAGTTTACTGCCACTTCGACTTGGCATTTGAAATTACTTACCAAGCCTTAAAATCCACTTTTATTACGCATAGGTCACCCCAAAGGTAGGCCCTGGGTAGCCCATAAGGCAGAGTGCTGTGAAAAAATGTAGAACATGCACTTTTAAGTTTCCATTGTCCTCATAGTGACAAACATCAAAAATAGTTTTTCACTACTGTTAGGCCTACTCCTCTCATAGGATAGCACAGTGAATTCCTTAATAAACTTCTAAGCTGTAATTTCTGATTAAAAAGGAGTAGCTGCATCATGTTTGATAACTTTGAAATGGGCCCCTACCAATCAGGTTCCCAGGGCCTGTGTTCTTTCCCCAAAACTAACCAAATTGGCATCTCTGGCCACAGGTCAGTCCCTGGTAAGTTGTACCACAGGTACCCAGGGCACTGTGACCAGAGAAGGCCTCTAAGGGCTGCTGCACTTATTTTGCCACCCTTAGAGGTCCAGTACCACTACACTCCCACACTGCCTTTGCAGGCTGCATGTTTTGGTGCAAAACAAAGTGAAGACTCGACATGGCCCACCTCTGTGTGCCATGCCTACAACCCACTGCCCTGGCATAGATGAGTCACCCCTCTAATTGGGTGCACTATACCAGTGGTGAGGGTGCAGGTGCATGAGCCCTATACCCCTACAGTGTCCAAGTCCATTCTTAGACATTGTAAGTGCAGTGCTGCCATTATGAGAATATGGTGCTGCGCGATTGTCATTACGAACTCCACAGCACCATAATGGCTACAATGAAAACTGAAGTGTGGTATCAAACTTCTCAGCACATTAAACCCACACTGATTCCAGTGTGGGATTTAATGAAAAATGCACACAGAGGGCATCTCAGAGATGCCCTCCGAAAACGAACCCACCTCTAGTGTCCAAGCTGAGTGGCTGCTTTCAGCTTCCACCACCAGTTATGTTTCTGGACCCCTGGGTTGAGAGCCTGCTGCTCTCTGGGGCCTGAAACAATTTGCATCCTGGGACGAGGTGCCAAGCCTCCTCCCCCAGGATGGGCAGGGTTCACGAAGGAGAAGCATCAAAGGCATGCCGCCTTTGTGAGCTTCCCCAGACCACTTGCTGCTTTCAGCAACTGGTCCCCACTGGTCCTGCCCCCCACTTTGGGCGGGAGAACCAGCGGGAAAAACAAGTGAGGGAGAGAGGTGTGCCCACCTCTGCCAACTCCAGCCCTCAGGTGGGGGAGGCGAGGTGAAGCACAACTCAAAGCCCCTGCCATCTTAAGGATGGGGGGATCCAACCAGGGACAGGCTCCTTCCCCCCTCCCACTGGAGGGTGGCACAATAGGGGGTGTACCCACCCCTGGTAAGAGACCCATTGGTCCCTGCCCTCTACCTACCTGTAACACCCCTAAATCTAGTATTTAGGGGGCACCCTGAACCTTGCTTCCTCAGATCCAGAAACAACAAGAAAGATAAGAAGGAGGACCGAAGAGCCTTGCAGAGCTAACAAGGGGGCGCCCACTGACGTGGCCCCAGTCATGCCGGCCTGTCTCCCCTCGAACCTGCTCCTGCGAAATCCTGGTGTGTCCTGCAGCCACCAACCTCAAAATCACCGGAGGACCTGTTTGCCTTCACCTACCAAGAATGTTCTTTTTCTAGAGCCAGGAGTCTGGTCTCTAGGTCTAATCTTTTGGTCAACCTGGCTAGCAGGATGTCCTCCTCTTTGAGGCTGCCCTCAATGTCCTCACCAGAACCTGAGCCACAGTACTGGACCGGTGAAGAACTCTGTCAGGAGTAAAGACAGCTGTGCTCCAAAGATTGCCACTCTGCTTGATGGCTGTCCTGGAAGAACTGTTTTTCTGCTTTGTTGTGCTGCCCTGCTGCCTGATGATCTCTGTCCTGCTGAGGACTGGACCCACCTCACTTGAACCCAGAGTGACTCCAAGGGATTGCTGGTTTGTCCCCTGTTCTGAAGTCTCAGGGCCATCAAAGACTTCCTTCAATCATCCAACAGCACCTGGACTCAGCTATTTGTAAATCCTGCACTGCCAAGTGGTGTCAAACCAGTCCTGGGACCTTGAAAGGTGACTTCTGCTGCACAGAACAATCAAAATCAACACAGTGACTACTTTGTGCCAATCTGAACTAACGCATTGCCCCTCGACGCCGATGCAGGAGCTGATAGACGACGGCATTGACTGCACGGATAGAGGCCAAATAGCGCGACTAGACAATGCAGCACCTGCATCGTAAAAGAGTTTTTCGACGAAGACACACCGGAGTTCGACGCTTGCTCCATCAAGGGTACTTTTTCAGCCGGGCATGCGCGAGTCCTGTAGCCAGCCTGCCTTACACTGCGGTTGGCTTGAACTTTGGATTTACCCTGGTATAGAGCGACCAGATGTCCCTTGTTGGCGTTTTATGACTCTATGCAATATAATTTCATTTAATCTTTAAAAATTCATAACTGCGGTTCTACTTATTGGATTTTTGTTGTTTTGGTCTTTTGTGCCTCATAAAAATATGATCTATTTTTCTATTATTTTGCAGTGTTTTCATTATGTTACTGTGTGCACACATGTTGCACTGTTGCAGGAATTCTGTGTAACTAAGCCTGGGATCACAGAATGTCAGTATATAGGGATTGAGCCAACATACCACATCAGTACCTATGAACCCCAATCCAAACTAGCTCACAGTGCCTTCCCAGCCTTTCTAACCTTCCTGAAGTGACAGATAAATTGGCACCCCAGATTACAATCCTAGAGTACTCTCAGGGAACTATGGAAACAGATTGCCACCTTTTGTTTTCTCACTCATGCATGTCCATAATAAACAAAGCAAACACACAAGAACAGTTTACAATGTTTAAAACCATTTTAAACTATCATTCTCTATTATAAAACAACCATATTTATAGAAGTATCTGCCTCAGCCTACCCTCACTACGTGGGCACAGTGATGTATCACAGATCTCTGGGATAAGAACCGAACCCCATACCTGAATTATTGTTAGGTAATCTGCTAATCAGAATACGCAAGGCTGGCGCGTTTGTCCCCGGACCTTTCCTCTGCAAGAATCCCCCTCTGGGAATGTATGCCAAGCTAAGTTGCTAGCCAAGCACAGAAGGGAGGGCACAGTGTTTGACCTTGTACGAGATGTTCAGACAGAGTCCTAGAGAAAACCAATAACAATAACATGTGCAGTGTTTTGCTTAAGTAATATCATGACACAAAAATAAACGTGCTAAGTGCAACATGTGAAAAGTAGCCTACAACTCGCAGTTAGGCTACAATAAGGGAAAACTAAGTGGGCCCTAAAGGGAACTCAAGACACCCCCTCTTTGGTCAGGCAAGTAACAAACGGAGCAACTAGATAAACATCATATAGAACAAGCTAAGAAAATGCAATGCTTTGCTAATAGAGAGGTTATTAGAAAAAGATTTACAACCGTAATAATAAAAAGCATAACATGTCAATTTGGGAATGTAGCCAGATTAAGGTGTGTTGGAGATATCTATGATGTTTCCCATGAGCTCAAGACAAAGTGAATCCAGGATGTACTCCAACTCCGAAGACCAGACCAGACTTTGATTGACCAGATACCACTCTGACCACTTGCTCGAGGGCAAGCGTACTGCCGTATTGTGAAACTGGGGAATTGTATTTTGAAAATTAACTGTTATTAATACTTTATTTTTGGAAATAAAAACTGCTTTAAGTCCACTTACCCGCACATAAAATTATTTCAGTTCACCCGCTGCTTAGCGGGAATCAAGGCCTTTCAACTAGTCATCAGCGTCATCTTGGGTGTGGGGATTAGAGTCTACTCGCCACCTTACTCAGCGCCATTTTGGATTGCGCTCTAGTGTCTGGCTCACTGCACTTGCCTGCCTATATAGGACAGACAATGCAAGCGCACTGCGCGCGCACACCGTGGGTGCGCAGCGGGCGCGCCGGACCATCCGCGCTTCGGACGCACTTAGCGCCAGCCATGATGCCTGTTCTGACAGAGAACAAGGTAGGATAAAATACTCTAGGAAACAGATGCTTAACATAGGTAAGAGAGAGGATAGGGGACACCATTATTATCCACCTGTCACGGGTCATGATAAAAAGCACTTAAACTGCGGGCTGATTAATAGTAGATCCCTGATAAAACATCACCTGGAGGTGTCTCTCATGATAGAAGACATGGATCTGGATGTCCTATTTCTAACAGAGACATGGACTAGTACCGACTCCTCTGTAGAAATGGGTTTCGCTTGCCTAGAAGGTTATAAAATCTTTCATAAATCGAGGGCTACTGGAAGAGGAGGAGGGGTTGGAGTGATTTTCAAGGAAAAGTGGAATTTTGCTCCGCTAAAGGTAGATGATGTTACAGGGATCGAACTCCTGGGTTTCTCGCTGCAGGAGGCCAAAGGCAGGCTACTCACAGGAATGGTCTGCTATAGACCCCCAGGACAAGATACCCAATATCAAGTACTTCTGGATACCATTACTAATTTGACCGTAACCCATTCCAGAATGATTCTATTGGGGGATTTTAACTTATGGGATAACGGAAATTTAGGCAGCCACTTTAGAGACTTAATGCACATATGTGCGAATCTCAACTTACAACAATTGGTAAAACAACAAGCAACCAACCAAGTGGGGCACGTTTTAGATCTCCTGTTCGACAATCAGACCGAGACTGAAGTGACAGACATACTGCCACAAAGCTGGACTGATCACTATCTAATCCATTTTAACGTCAAGATACCCAGATCAGAGGATAATAACCGTTCGATGACATACCGAAAGGGAAGAGAGTGGGCCAAATTGGAAAAAAACAGAACCCATCCGACCTTTCCAAACTTAAATCTCTTTGCCCCTTCCATCTCCGTAGAGGAAAACTATCAAATATATTGTAACCATATAGCTGGCACTCTGGACTTGCTAGTCCCAGTAAAAAGACTCAAAAATAGGAATAAAGCCTCAGCCCCCTGGTATAATGAGGAATTGAAACTACTGCGAGTGTCATGTAAGAAAGCTGAGAGGAAATGGAGAAAGAACTACTTGGTACAAGAAAAAATTGAAATTAGCACAGGTTAAATAAAAGGAGTCTATCTCAAAGTCAAAAGCAGACTTCTATGCTAATTCTATTCTACAAGCACCTAACAGCACTAAAGCTCTTTTTAATATCTTCAGGGCTCTCTCTAGCCCAACCTGTATAAGCAATAAGGTGGCTGCATCGCAGAAACTCTGCGACGAGATTGCCTCTCACTTTGAAAAAAAATTGCCAAAATTGTTGGAGATCTTCATCCCAACAACATTAGTGATCAGGATAATACTCCCCGGAAGTTGGATGAAGAACCCCGGGTGAACACCTCCCTGGAAAACTTTCAAGCCCTTACGGAGGACTCTTAATAACCTGGCTTACAGTGTATCCTCTGGCTCCCCTCTTGACCCCCTCCCACATAGAATCTGGAAAGCATTCGGTCAAGCAACTTTGACCTGGCTGCGACAGATCTGCGGCCAATCCTTGGAAGAAGGAGTGGTTCCGGAGGTCTGGAAGCAGGCAGTTGTGACACCTCTGCTTAAGAAATCCTCACTGGACCCTACGATTCCAGCAAATTTTAGACCCACCTCCCTCCTGCCATATCCAATTAAAATCTTGGAAAAAGCAGTCAGTAAAACCTTATCATGCTACCTTGAGGATAATCATCTGCTGGATAGGGACCAATTTGGGTTCCGCCCAGGTCACGGCAGTGAGACTGCTCTGGCAACCGTAATGGACATCTTACAAATGCGAGTCGACAATGGGAATGCTACCGTCCTAGTGTTATTAGATATGTCGGCCGCATTCGACACGGTGAGCCATACAGTACTGGTGGAAAGACTGGAGAAGATAGGGGTGAAAGGACGGGCTTTACAGTGGCTACAGTCCTATCTATCAGGAAGACAACAGGTGGTGACCATGACATCGTTCACTTCCAGTAAGTCTCCAGTACACCATGGGGTACCGCAGGGCTCTGCGATCAGCCCTATTATTTTTAATATCTATTTACGGCCCCTGTTCCCCATTATCAAATCCTTCGGAATTGATTTGGTCAACTATGCTGACGACACTCACCTGGTGTTCTCCCTGGAAGGGAAACAAGCGGTATCCATGGATACGTTCCAGGAGTGTATGCGTCAGACTGCTGGATGGCTCAGGAAAAATTAATTAAAATTTAATGGGGGGGAAAGAGAGGTGGTATACTGTTCCACTGCCAGAATGTCCCAGCATCTATCACTGGAGTTCAAGCTCACTCCAGAGGAGTAACCCCTGGTTCCAGTCAACACGGTGAGCTATTTGGGGGTTCTGGTAGATAATCTCCAAATGGAGTCACAGGCCAACAAAACCGTTAGTGTGTGCTTCTCTTTGATGCGCATGCTACGGCAGATTCTCCCGCTACTCCCAAAGAATTCGCGCTCCCTTGTAGTAAGGAACATAGTGCTGAGTAGGCTGGACGACTGCAACTCCCTGTATTTGGGAGCTCCACAATACATCCTTCAGGGGTTGCAGAGAGTCCAGTCCATGGCAGCAAAGCTGGTGCTAAATAGGCAAAGCAGGTCTTCTACAACATTGGCCTTGAGAGATCTCCATTGGCTGCCTATTAAGGAAAGGGTTTGTTTTAAATCGCTCTGTATTGTATACAGAGCAGCACATGATCTGGGCCCAGTCCCACTGCTGGAGAAATTTACCTGGTACAACCCCAAGAGGCAGCTCCGTTCCTCCAGTGCAAACCTGATGACGACTACCAGATTTAAGCGTTCTAGGATGGGGGGGGTAGAGCTTTTAGTGTGGCTGCAGCACACTTATGGCACGAGCTACCCCAGAGCATTAGACAAGCCAATTTCCTGACCGAGTTCAGAAAGAGTCTGAAAACCTGGCTTTTTCCCAAGGACTGAACTTTAGTTTTCTCCACTGTTAATCTGGTCTGCTCATATGGTGGTCATACTCAAGTCTAAGCGCCAGGATACCCGTAGGGTGGCAGTCTGCGCTATATCAGAAACTAATACAATACAATACAATGAATCCACCATAGCCCAGGTCAAATCATCCAGAGAACAGACATGATCCGCGGTATCAGTCGATGCTGAGGAAGTAACCGGGCAACCTGCATCCGTGCTATTAGAGCTAAAGTTAAATGAGTCATGTGACGAAGCACTCCCCTCCTGCGAAAGGAGGGGCTCATACCCGGCATTGTGCAGCAGCCGCAAGCCTATGAGACAACATCAAAATTGGTCATTAGAGGACTCCTCAACAGGTTCATGTCCAAAGGAACCAGCATTTGAAGAGCCAGGCAAATATCCAGGGCCCATTCGAAGGGGCAACAATCAATGAAACACGGGTTGGATGCAGGTACACTAGACAGGGTGGAATGTCAATGACCAATCAAGATCCAGTTCTTGGAGCAGTAAGATTCCCAAAAACTTTACCAAATGTTCACAACATAACAGGAATGGTAGTAGTTCCAGAGGGCTTCGAGACAGAACATATATTGCGGAGGAGCAAAATATAGAAGCAAAAGGCCTCAAATGAGTAATAACACCAATAGGATGACCCAGAACAACCTAGAACAAAGGGAATGAATAAAAGCCAGTATTACTCCAAAGATTTTCCGGTAGGAACTGACTATGCCAGAACCAAGATCATTAAAAGTGAGCAAGGTCGGCAGTATTAGATGCATTAAAAATGCAATGAACTTATTCATAATACCCCTGATCCCCTCACTGCACTTCGGGAGAAATGGGTAAGGGATGGCCTTGAAATGGACGATGAGGAATGGCAGGAGGCGCTCTCATCGCCAAAGGATGTGGCCATATCCGCTAAACTCAAGCTAGTCCAACTCAAGATCCTACACAGGGTTTACCTCTCAGAGAAGCAATTAAGGATTATGGGCAAAAGCACAGACGGGCAGTGTAGGAGACGGTGTGGGATGGAAGGCGGGTTCATGCACATTCTTTGGGAATGCCCGTTAATTCAAGGCTACTGGAAAAATAAATTGCAATGTATGAGCGCGATATGGGGAGTCCCTCTTATGCCCGAGGCCAAGAGATGCTTGTTGAACATCTGGGAGCCCACAGATCTCGATGTGAAGGGGAGAATATGGGCCACTCTGGGGCAGATGATTGCTAAGCGTTACATAGCGCAGGCATGGGGTGCCACCGTGCCGCCGAAACTGAAGAAATGGAAAGAGGACATGGACTGGTGTATGTTGAGAGAGAAAACAATCTATGTGGCTCAGGGGTGCCCCAAAAAATGGATTGCAATATGGTCTAAATGGAATGTGTTTCGGGGGGGAATGTGCGAGCCCCCAAATGTCCCAACGCCAGAGGAACATTGTATGATATAAATACCACTGCGTGAATGGTAAGATTGCCCGCCATAGCGAAAATACTGTACATCTGCCTTTAAAATATGTTTACTAATATGACGTACGACACACGTAACTGTAAAGCATGACTATGTTGCTTAAGTTCAATAAACAGATTTATTAAAAAAAAAAATGCAATGAACTAATTTGCTGAAATGTATTGGGAGGTTGGTGTTTAACAAGGACTGTATTTCACAGGATGTCTTTGCAACTTGTAATTCGGAAGTTTAATCGAGCTGTTAGGGCTACTTCTTTATGAAACAATAGTGCTCTGAGCATGCTTAACTTGTTAAAATCTGCCTTCAAAATTGGAATGAAAGACCACAACGAACTATTGTAACCTCCTTGCGGAGGTGGGAACAGCACGCTATTGCAGCAGGTGACAATGCAGGAAACTATAATTAGAAAATATATGGGATCCCAGCTTTTATTCCACAGAATTTGTGATAATTTAATATTGAAGAACTTCCTTTTCAAAGAACTTTAATAAGTGGAATTATAGAAGATTCCTTCTAGTAAACAGACCAGATTTGCTACAGAAGCATTACATGCACCATGAATGGTAACGTGTTGACAAATAAGTAAATGTCTAACAGAGGAGTCACATTACTTTCCAGTAAGGAAGAACTCCTTATTTGCACTTTCACAGCAATAAGAAAATGGGAGGGAACATATTCATGAATCAAGCTGTCTCTGCGGGGCTCATATCTGCCGACAGGGAAACGTTTCACGCCAGCTGCAAATTGAAATGTTGAAATTGGCAGAGATATTAAGCCATGTATTAACCATACAGCGGAAGCTGTTTGTTACAGTGAAAGGGAGTTTTTTCTATCTTCAAGATGTAACATTGTATATGATGTAGCTTTTTTTGCCATAAGTCGCTTATGTGTCAGATTGAAAGGCATGAATAGCTGGCTAGAATTAAGGTAATGCAACCATTTTTAAGGGTTTGAAGGGTCCAAATAAACTGCATGATGGATCTAACCTGACTTTGCAGATGGTACAAGGAATAGAGATCACTCTGCATGATATCAATAACAGATGACACAATGTTATTCAAATTGCAAATGCGAGAAGACGTATTAATAGTATTAACAGCAAGCACTTACCAAAATGATCTTGATCAATTTGTCTTAAACGTGCAGTAGCTTTCATTTGAGACAATTAACAAATTTAATTATATGTGGCATAAATACATCTTTTTGTATGCAGATATTTAGGACTGACGGAAAATCAGATAGGTGCATGTCCTCCGATAGTAGAGAAAGATATTTCACTGCAGCGTAGAGTGTTCTAACCCTTTGATAATTTTTCCACTGAATAGGTAGTAAACATTCCTGAGTTTTGCAATTGGGAATAACGAGAATCAGGTCGACTAGCTTTAAACGCCGGTGTGGAGTTACAATAACCAGGCATGACATCC
This sequence comes from Triturus cristatus, assembly GCF_964204655.1. Lineage (NCBI taxonomy): Eukaryota > Metazoa > Chordata > Amphibia > Caudata > Salamandridae > Triturus > Triturus cristatus. Next base: position 128,503,452 of record NC_140580.1, read on the forward strand.
ATTTATGTCCACTGGCCACAATAACCACTCGTGAGGATCTGAAAGTGTGGTGTTAAATATACAATTCTGTAACATACTAACGAGTTGGTCAGCAGTGAAACTTGTTAAATGTTGCCAATTTTCAAACTGTGCAAAGTAAGGAATGGTTAGTACATTCATTTCTTTAATTTTAGCCAATCCTAGACATGCAGTCTGCTGAACGGTGTCATTCAGAAAAATTATTTGAGTTGGAATTAAGCAGGCTCGAAATAAAGTATCCATACCCTGGACCTGCCAGGATTTTGTACCCGAAAAGGATTTCAAGTCAATGGTGTTCTTCCAATAATCACAGCCTTGCCCAACTAATTTTGTAACAAATGAATACGTATAGATTAATTTGGTTTGCGTAAGCATATATTTTTTCGGTGGTATAGGGACAAGTCTGAGCTAAAAGGACGTTGGATCGGACTTGTCATAACCTGAAAAATATGTACATTTTTCTTTGTATGTTTTCGAACTTTCTTGTTTGACAGTTGGTCAATGTTCCCATTGCATATAATTAGAAACTGTGTGTCGAACCATAACTCTACGTAAATAATGATGTTCAAAATGATGGTAACAGAAAATCTCACAATAGTTTGCAGAATTAATGCACACATCCTCTGATTAGAAAACCATATCATATTCCAACAATGAGAGCATGGCGTTTACTGTTTACTGTTTCAACATCCCAATCATCACAATATAACCCAGGTACCATCACATTCCCATAGAAAACCTAAACACATATGGAATCTGCAGGATCTCTGTAGGACCGAATAGGTCAAAAAGAGCTTTATGCCAAACAACTCCACCATTTGCTGGAACAGATAAATGTTCACGAGGGACAAGTCTTTTCTTAGCTCATGAGAAGAAGGGTGGGGGGCCAACACACTGTCGCCCAGTTCTGCAGCAGAGCGTTCTGGAAGATCGTGGCCATTAATCAGCAAGACAAAAACACAAAATCCAATCCGCAGGAATAGAAAAACCAAGGAAAGAGTTATCCAAATACCCAAGTTGGGGCCAGATAAGGGAGTTTCAGCCATGAAAATAAAACAGATCCGTGCAGCAGGAGTGTCTAAAACGGAAGAATCATCAAAACAATTTGATGAAAAATCATCTCAACCCACAAAATACCCAGAAGCAGTTTGCCGAAAAACTGGTGCCACCGGTACATTTAAAGAATCTGTAAAATCCAAGAGTGATATGTATTAACGACATCAGCTGCAGATGAAATGAAATGAGGTAGGTACAGTAGAAAGTTCCATACTCACTTCAGTCGAGTTGCTGGCAGTTTTAGCGGTTGCAGGTATGGATAGATGTGAATTCTCTGCTTCCGTCAGCAGGAGAGAACCCGCCTCGGTGGTGCTCACTAGCTGTAGAGGAATTTCCTGTATGGTAGCGAGAGGAGTTATTGAACTACCAAGGACTCCTCGTGGCCTACTGTTGAGAATCAGCCACATGATGTAACTTGATGTTATCAATGGAGACAAAACTATTGTCTTTAGAACAAGGAAGCAGTGTAAAGATTACAGTTCCTGTACCTTGAATGCCAAGTACAAACAGCGGTGCTTAGTAACAGGCCAAACTCCTCCTTTACTGCCACGTTCCCTCGCACAAGATCCCCCAACTTGCGGAATCCAGCTGGAAGGTTATGGTTTCTCCTTGATTCTTGCAGAGGAAGGCGTCTTCAACTGCTCATTGGATTGGCTGTCACAGATCGTTTGTAAGTCCTATAAGACAGTACAACGTTTATTTACATCAAAGGGCGTGCAGCGGCCAGAATGTCTGGACCGTCAAGTCCTGGAAACAATATTTTGAAGCCAAAGAGGACCTCGTAAGCGGTCCGGCCACCAAGAGATCTTTTTGGTAGATTGTTGAGAGCCTGCTAAACCGATAGGAGTGGTGGATCCAACTACGCCCTGTGCCTAGTACTCTAGCTGTGAAGGACTGCTTCATCCTCTCCACAACAGAATTGCCCTCAGGCCTATATAGAGAAGAATACTGCACCTGTACACCCAGGGATGCCATAGTGTCCTGGTAAGCTTTAGAAGCGAAAGCCGGGCCTTGGTCCAAGTGGAATGTACTGCACGCATGTGTCCCGATAAAGACTTGCATGTCTTTAATAACAGTGCAAGTGTCAGTTGAATGCTGTGGCCAAACCCAGAGGAACCAAGGAGCAATAATCAACTGCAACTAGGATAAATTTATACACCGTATCTGAAATGAAAGGACCACAGTGGTCCGAATGAATGCAGCCAAAAAGTTTGTTAGAAATTAATAGGTGTGCGGTGGACGAGCCACGGAGGAAGCTTTGATTTGTCAAAAAAAGGACATTTTTGGGCTGTTGATAAAAGCCATGACATCAATAACGTTGCTGTAGCAGCGAAATTATGGCAGTCACAACTGCATGTGTAGAAGCATTAACTTTCTGCGCACCTATCACTAAAGCTAGTCTGCTGTCTTGGTTGGGAATCAACTCCTGGAATAGTTACAAAAGGAATGTTTTATTCACTCTAGTGGTAGATATATTTAGATGGAAATCCCTTAGGCAAGGGGGTGCAGTTTTTATTAGCTCTAACCGCAGCTAAAATATCCAAATCTATTCTTGTTTTAGAACGAGTAATTGCATCAACACTGGCAGTCGCAACTGCAGATTTGGCCTCTTCATCAGCCAAAGAAGTTCCTACAATGTGTGCAACCATACGGTGATGACTATGTATGTATAACATTATCCTATGGCAACCTATCTTCGAAGTCTGCCACTTTAACCCAAAGACATTTTTGCTAGATTGTGCTGCCGTTAGAATTTTTTTATCCATTCTGACGCCATTAAAGAACTGTACATAGTAATACGAATCACTCAAGAGTAAGTGTCTGGAATTCAGGATCCGTATGGTCAAGTTCAGGGAGCATAGCTTTTAGTTCAGCCAACTGTGCAGTGCTGTACCCTAAGAACTGGGTGAGAGTTATTTGTGGTTTGAAATTTCCACCCAGGATCACACCAGCAACGGTGGCACGCAGCGGAATACTGCAGTTTAGTGCCTATAGCAGGTTGAGCTGAACCATCAGTATAAACCATCTGTTTATACTGTTCAAGAGGTAAGACCAAATTGGGCATGGGCTAAACATACTCATACTGCAAGAATTCTGGTGTCTGTAAAGACGGGTCAAGGCACATCAACAGCTGTTAAGGATGTTGCCCAATGCATTAATCTAGGATAGAGGAATTTAGCGTTGAGAACGCTAGCCTTTGTCACAGCCTCTAGGGCCAGCACATAAGTAACGTCAATAATGCATTTCCCTTGTGCAAGTGGCTGCTCCTTAAGAATAGCCATCTGCACTGCAGCATATTTCTGCACTGGAATATAAATTATGCGATTTATATGCTATCGGCAAAGGCTCATCTTCATTTTAAGTGATATAGGTGAATCCAACTGCACCCGGTAAAGCACAGATAACTATGTTCGCAGTATTAATTTGTGTATGTAAGTGACATGAGACAAGCAAGTCAGAATGTGAAGATCTGAGTGTATCTGTGTTCTGATGTCCAAAGTGTTAAGGAAAAATCAGGCCGAATCAATTCATATAGTGAATTAATGCATTGGACAAAATCAGGAATGTATATTCTGCCAAAGTTAAGGAATCCTAATAAGTATTGCAGTTTCTTTAATGCATTTGGAGATTGCAATTGCGCACACTTCTCCAAAACCTGAGGGGCAATACTCTTATACTCATGTGCAAGTTCATTTCCTAAGAAAAGGACACTTCGAAATGAGATATGCAATTTCTGATGGTTTAACTTCTAGCCATATCCAGTGAATCCTAAAATTATGCAATCCACTCTGGCCAAGAGTGGGTTTAATTCATCGTCTGTGAGGTAGAGATCATCTACATAAGACAATGCATCCGGGTCAATATCAAGTAGACTTGACAATGCTGGCAGCAAATAATCCCGGGCCAATCTTTTAAGCCCTAGGGAGACTTGCATATCTGCTTTGAAAGCCAAGCATAGAGAAGGGTGTCCAATCTCTGCTTTCAGGGGCTATATTGTGAATGAAAAAAAGCGCTGGAAATATCCAAGGTCGTTTTGTATTTTTTACGAACTGTATGGTTAATTATTACCGTACTGTGTGTATTTTGTATTGCAAATGTGCGTGAATGGCTGGTTAAATGCCTGTCGCTTAAGACTATTCGATATGAATGAACTGGTTTCCCAACAGCAGAGGATTATTCATCTGAGAGATACAGGGTTCAATGACACCCTGGTACTCCAACTGCGAGAGTATTTCTTTAACAGGTGCCTTAGCATCTAGTTTCATTGGGATATTGTGGTGGCTGGACCTTATGGGTATGATATGATGAGTCTCTTTATCCCAGCCAACATGATCACGGTATAAAGCAAGGGCTTGTAAAGAGCCCATTCTGCAGCATAAGCTTGTTTGACCTCATCAGAGACAAGAGCAGAAAATGAAGGAAGCATGACATCCTCACCCTGTGGGGATCTTTGGACAAAAGAGTGGGGATGTCATAAGAAAGTTAAATTCTCCCGGAAGATTACTTTAATGGTGCATTGTAGGTCACCCTCAATTTGTATATCCAAGTCATGTAACCTATCTGGAGGAGCTTCGCACCTATCTGGGGTTTCAACTGTAAAGAAGCTATCAGTTGCTTTCGCTGCCAGAAACTCCTGGAGATTCGGGTGCACTATGGTGACTTCTGCCGCCCTGTCAAGGAGAGTCACTGCCCAACTCCTGTTCAGGAGGAGGGTTCTCAGTGTCTGTGGCTTATTTTGTGGTGATTACCACAATTTTGTTTTTCGGAAATTGGGGTTTAAAGGGAGGAGAGTTTTGCTCCTTATCTTTACGTCAGACGAGTCTTTTCGGCGTCACATACTCTTCTTCTCTGCACTCAGAGCACCATCCTCCCTCGTATTGTTTTTCAGATGTGTGCTGCAAGGAACGAGGAGAACATGTTTCCGAACTCTGATACCTGTCTGGAGCCTTGATTTTAGTGCAATCACAAAAATAGTTGCATCTCTTAGAGGGCTCCTGGGGTGGAGAACCACGGTGAGGTGTCCCTTTCTGTATTTGTTTAGATTTATCTTATGATTTTTTAACAAACTCATGGTTTTGCTTAGCTTCTTTGCCTTGCCAAGAGGTACTTTAATAGGTCTGATTCCAAAAGTATTGCGTCCTATGGATGTGTACTCCTCACCAATAATTATAGGTTGCTCATGTTCACAGTCTGCTTGTGCGACCGCTACAAGCCTCTGGCATACAGCCAGAGATGCCGCTTCACCATTAATGTTGACAAGATTATTGCAGACACAACAGGAAAGTTTCCCGTTAGTTTCATCCCCAAATCTAGGGCAGCAGCTTCCCGTGCTCATTCTGCATTTGTTTCAACACATGCAGCAAGACTAACATGAACCGAGTGCCATGACTGATGGAATATACAGTGGCAAAGACTGAACCCCGTGATTTGCCGTCACCTAATCCAGGAACCATTCCATGTGGTAAGCACATAATTAATATTCTGTGTTTGTCTTGTGATCCCTGTAAGGGGAAACAGAGCTTCAAGTTGGTCTTTTTGGGCAATCTTAATTGCCATTTCCTAATTTTTCTCATAACTGAATGAACAATTACAGTACTTATTATAGGCACTGCAGACAACTGTGCTTGTCCTAGCAGGCCAGGCCGTGGTGGCACATCCAACAAAGTGCATGAAACATACCAATTCAAGCGTCTATATAGTGTAACCAATGCAAGAAATAATGCACATGTTCGTACAAGATTGAGATTAGCTACATTAATGGACGGAGTATATCCAGCTAGTGCTGGCCAAGTCTCACCATCATTACTAAGGGGACCCAGGAGTACAGGTGTTGGTGCACGAAGGAGGGCGCCAAGGAACAAAGTATTGTGTTGCCAGTAAGACAGTGGTATTTCCATGTGCACATAAGCTCTGTAATGACCTGGTGGTGCAGGAGTAGTGCATGTATGAAATGTGTTTGAATTAGCAACTACAGCTGGAAAATCAACCCAAGAATAAAACACTTCAAAATGAGAAGCATCATTTGATTCGACCACAAAGATAAAAACCACCACCTCCATTAGTAAGTCCATGATGCATTACATGTGCAGGGACAGCGGGTCTGTAATTAACAGGAATGACAACAGCGGGTGCAGCCATTATTAAAAGAAATGGAAGCAAAGTTCAACACAAAAATGGGTTATCCTTTCACACTTTTGATCTTGCAAAACTACAGAATTTGGTGCTTCTTTAACAGCGTGGAGGATCAATCCCCAAAACCACAGACTTCTCCAGTGGTAGGTGTAGGGGCTATTATAGACACACACACAAGGACTACTCAGGAGACCTGTGCAATAAGTACAGTACCAAGTGTTAGGCACCATGTTACAGGGATTCTGTAAAATCAGAACTATGCCTGGGATCACAAAACATCAGTATGTAGAGACTGGGTCACAATAACAAATTATAACCTATGAAACCCAATCCAAACAAGCTCATAGTGCCTTCCCTGCCCTCCAAACCTTTCCACAGTGAACAGGACCCCTCAGGGAAACGTGGAAACAGACCGACACATTTTGTTTTCTCACTCATGCATGTCCATAATAAACAAAACAAAGACACAAGAACAGTTTATAATGTTTATTGAAACTATTGTGCTCTATTATAAAACGCTGCAAGTAGAAAACATGCATGCCAGCAAAGCGAGTAGCATCACAAGTTAACTACATGCAATGAGAAGCCCTACCATGTTTAAAGATATATCTGCCTATCCTCACTATGGGGCACAGTGATATATCATGGATCTCTAGGATTAGAACCAAACCCCATACCTGTATTATTGTTAGGTAATCTGAATCACAGAATGCGTATGGCTGGCGCTTTAGTCTCAGGACCTCTCCTCTGCAAGAAATCCCCGTTAGGTTTTCAAATGGCACTTCTCGGTGTATATGATAAAAGGTGTCTTTTTGAAAACAGCAGATGTGAATGTATGGTGTGTCTAAATACAAAGCTATGTTGCTAACCGAGCATAAAAGAGAGGCACAGTGTTGGTTGACCTTGTATGAGATGTTCAGACAGAGTCCTAGAGAGAAGAACCATAAACAAACATGTGCAATGCTTTGCTAAACTAAAATAATAGTGGCACAAAAACAAACGTGCTGAGTGCAACGTGTGCAAAGCGGCCTGCAACCGGCTAAAATAAGGGAGAACTGAGTGAGCCCTAAAGGGAACTCGCAACAGCACAAATACTTTACACATTGCCTCTTTAAATAAGCCCGACTGCTCTGTGCCAAGCTACCAGAGTGTGAGCATACATTATTTTTTAGGATGCATCTAGCTCAACCTGACTAGAGTGGTGGTTCCTGCTTGTACAGGGGGTATACTCAGAACCAGAAACCTCATTTCTAACAGCGGTCCTACCCAACATTTATTTTTCTTCAGAGATTCAGTGGTCCATGCTTTAATGCTAAGACACCATTTGGGAATTATGGTCAGATGGAAGATGAGCATAATTATGCCTAGGGTAGGTAAAAACAGAACTGCGTGTTCACTCATGTAGCAGATACACAGACAGAAATGTAGGTCTTGCTTGCTTTCTCCAGAAGGAGGATCCAGCACTGTGCATATCCTGCATGCAAATTCATATCTGCCCCACTTTCCCACTCTCACTAGGGCAGCAGGGAAAAAACATCCATCTCCATGTTTTTTACACACTTCCTAAAGCTATCTTTCTTCTCCATTTCTACTGCAGGTTGGATTTTGCAACTTTCTTCACAAGGAATCTTCCCCTTGGAAGTGGTGTGGGTTGCGAAGAGCCTTTTGTATGCAAGGTGGAGAGGCTATCAGCGGCAAAGTGTTTGAGGTTCAGTGGGGAATAAAGGTTTTAGGGCAGCTATCAGAGGAAGGTTGCAGTATGTGGGTTGGAAGCAAGTCGGCTGTGCATCTGAGGGAAGTTTGTATCACTGCTGCCCATGATGTGCCCGTTGTATTTGTAATTCTGCTAGCTATATTGTACCTATTCGGTCTATAAGACAAACATGTACAATTGCTCGCCATACAGAACATCTAGTAAAATTTGGGCTGGCAGTGGAGGTAGTGCCGCATTCAATGCTGTACGTGTGCTGTTTGCAAGGGTGTGTGCAATGCTCTTACCCATAATACAAACTGCCTGAGAGTGTGCTTTGCATCCCGGTCAGATTAGCCCAGCTTACTGTTGACCTAGTTCCACTTATTCTGAGCAGGAGGAACTTTTAATGCTGCTTTCCACATTCTACATGTGTGAGTTACTGTATTTTGTACTGCTATTACCGTCTTAATTTCCAAACGTAGTCAGTGCAATTCTTTTATAAATGCATAGCTCACCAACAAACTGAAAGATTATTTTTTTTTTTTAAATGCTCAGCTCGATTTTCCATATGCAGCTGCTGGACCTCAATATGTTCGAGAGTCTTAACATGGTGACCACCAGAGAACAACCTCTTCTCAGCAAGGGATAACTTGTCCTGTTCCACAGGCAACCTTATGAACAAGGTCAGAAATGTAAAGACAAGACATGTGTCCAAAGGCAGCTAATGCTCCTATTTTAACTGTGGTGGACTGATGTGAGAGGAGCAGCAAGCATAAGTGACTATACTCAGTTTAGCATTCAACATTGCCGTCAGCGCTGACAGACTCCATTTCAGAAAGGGTTAAAAAAATGCATTTCCATAGTCCTTCTGGACAGACACTAGTCTAGATACCTTGCAGATAACTACCTGTGAAGGAACCTTGCACTCCCCTTTAAAGACTAGGCTGTTGTTGGAACGCCTGTGCAGGGCTTATTAAACAGATGGGGTTATGCAACTTGAAGCATTGCGTTCCTTTAGGATTATTTCTTTATTCGATTTCTGTACACATCTCCTACCCAGCTAATGCAAACAAGATCTAGCATTTCTCCACCATCTCTCCTTCAGTACATCATAGTATGGTAATCATAGAGAAGACCAGAAATCCTCACAAGCCCATGCTGTAAATTGAGACGCTTTTAGATACTAACAGGTAAAGATGAAGCACAGTAGTGACACTTGTAACTTAACTCTAACATCCCCATTACTTTATGCACAGCGAAATACAAATAAAGAATATGCAGCCCTAGAGCATGCTCAGTAAGGTTTCGAATACGTCTAGGCTCCTTAACCTAGATTAGTTGTTTCACAATTTATTCAGATGAGGCATTCCTTACCAGGGAGCTGGATGGGTCAAAGGAATATGCCTATGAATGCAAGAATTAGTAAATGGGTGTAGTAAAGTGCCCCTTTTTGACATGGTCACCCCCACTTCTTGCCTAGTATTTGAAGCAATTTTGATAGGATATGCACTGGGTTCCTGCTATCCATGTCCCCAGTGCCAGAACTTTCACAAAACTGTACATTTGTTCCCCAATTGGCAATACCTTTGTCACCCCTATAAGTCCCTAGTAAATGGTACCCCAGGTACCTAGGGGTCATGGGCATGTATTGTGCCAGCCTAAGGGACCACTTACCTAACTCATGCAGACTGCCATTGCAGACTGCGTGTCTTGTTGAAGACAAAAGTCTTGTGTGCCATGTCTACAGACACTGCATACAGTATATGCAAGTCACCCCTACAGAAGGCCTAACAGCAATAAGGCAGGGTGCACTATACTTCATGTGAGGACATATATGCATGAGCAGATATGCCCCTGTGCTGGCCATTTCAATTATTGCCAGTACAAGCGACCAGGTAAGCCATTTTAAGCACATGTGCTGGACACTGGAGAAAAAGAGTTCCCCCAGCTACATAATGGCTTCACTGAAACCAAAGATGTTTAGTATCAAACATCTTGTATTAATGAACCCACACGGATTCCAGTGATGGGTTTATTAATACAGGCACCCAAAGGGCAGTAAAGCAGCAACCCCTGAAAACCTACAAACTACTAGTGTGCTGGCTGACTGGTGGTGACCAGTCTGCCACCACACACGAGTTTCTGACCCCCGGGGGTGAGGGCCAGCACTTTCAGGATGTCAGGAACAAAACATGCTCTGGCAGAGGGTGTTTAACACCCCCTTCCAGCAGGATGACCTGTAAATGTGCGTTCCGAGGTAGGGGGCTTAAAAGACCCAGCCTCCTTTGGTATGTGAATCTGGTTTCCCTCAGAAGGATGCCCCCCCCCCCTCTGACCAAGGCCTATTTGACACCTGGACAGGCAGGAAAATTAGTAGTCAGAGGTGTGTTCACCCTCAGGCTAGTTCCATCCCTTAGGTGGGCCGCCTGATTAGGACACGAAATTTCAGAGTCTGCCATCTTTGTGATGGCATAATTAGGAGAACTGGGACAGTGTTATGCCCACTTCCCACAAGAAGTGGTCATATAGGGGGCGTAGTGACCCCAGGGGAAAGTAGCCCATTGGCTACTACCCTACACTCCCCTAATGCCACTAAATTTAGTATTTAGGGGAGCCTCTGGCACCAGGAAATTAGATCCTGTTGACCTGAAAGAAGACGGACGATGAAGAATTGCAAAAGCAAAACCAGAAGACCAGCAACTGACTTGGTGCCAACCCTGCCGGCCAGCCTGCTGTCCTCGACAATTGCACTAAAGAGGACTCATCCTGCAGCTGCCAGTGCCTCCAAAAGCCTGGGAAGACTTCCAGCCTTCCACTGAGACCTAGGAACTCCCGTGGAGTAGCGGAGCTGCTCCCCTGCATCCTGCAGGCACCCCAGTAGAGCTGCAAGGATTCCAGAACGCCAGACACCCATCACTGGAAAGCACCACTGCACTCGTGCCCCTTAGCCCGAGCTGAAGTGGGCCAATGGTACCAGTGGGGTTCCCAGATGCCAAGCACACCTTTGGTTTACCAGCTGCGAATTTCCCAATGCCACCTGTAGCCTCTTAAAGCAGGATCCCTCCTCTACTGCAACTGTCGCCAGTGACAGAAACCCCATTGTCTCATAACACCTCTGCATAAGGCCCAAAGAGCAGAGAACCAAAGGTGTCCCCACATCCCTGAGCATTGTGAGACCTGAGCCCCCCGTTAGTTCAGCAGGACTGGGCCCCCCCACCCCAATCTAAACCTAAACCTGCAGCCTCTTTGTGACCGGATTGATACCTATTGACTTCAACGGGGCACCTGACTGGTATTGCACCTCTGTACCTTAGTGCCAGTGGAGGTGGCCTGCTGGTGCTGCCTTGGACCTTGCTCCATTTCACTTTAAGTCCAGGAGATTGGTCTCTTAAGTCACTATGAAGAACTTGTATGCAGTATTTGTTTTTCTTCAATGGGATAACATTGCCGCCTCTGAAAATTGCACAACGTGTCAACTTTTGAAACCTGCAAATATATCTATCTCGAAACATACTTACCTGATCGTATTGATTCGGTTGCCTAAATGTATATAAAGATTTAGTTTATTTTCATAAATTGGCATGGATCTCCTTAAGTCGTGTGTACCATTTATTGACTGTGTTGTGTACTGCAGATGTTTAACACTGCTCTCTGATAAGCCGAAGGCTGCTCGACCACACTACACCCGGAGAGAGCACCTTAGGATGAGAACGCACTTTAGGAGAACCCAGAGTAATATTAAAATATACATGAAACAGTCTATTTATAAGTCTATACACTCAGTTTTAAATGTAAACAAACATTTTCTAAAACACTACCAAGCTGTGGAGAGAAACACCACCAAGAGGGAAAAGAAGCAAGAACACAAACATATCAATTCAATTCAATTCAAGTAGCTTTATTCGGCAATTAAGTCATAAAAGCACATTTACAAACATTACATATAAATACATATAAATGATCTAAAATATTAAAATTGCAATTAAATATGTAAATAGCCGTCAAGCTTGATTACTTTTTTTTTTTTTTTAAAAGGTAAATAAAAAGCAAGACGTGAAAATGAGGCCAACCCATATCAACTTATAATATACAGGCGGCTGCTAGACATAACTTTATTGGCCCGGTACTTTAACTGTATACGTGAGGTAGTTACTGCAAGAAATATTTACAATGCTATTCCACGGGGGGGGAAATTGGCGATTTACCTCAGAGCTTTTGTTCTTATACTCCAGGCCCACCCCAGAAACTTAGCCACTGCTATACATATTGGGGGAGCAGGATCTGTGCACAGAATGCGAAGGGCAATAGCATATCTTCTGATACCCAAAAGCTTACAAATAGGTTGTAGCCATTTTTTCCGGGGTACCACGTACATTGGACAAAAGAATAATACGTGTCCGATGTTCTCACATACTTCAACACATCTGTAACATTTATCATTGTTAGTGCCTTGCCTCCCCCATCTGGAAGTGAATTCTGCAACGGGTAGTGTTCCCACCCGCAACTGAAAATATAACTTGCGGTCAGAGGTTTTTTCAATAGTATCCCAGTACTTCTCTAACTGGGGATGAGCTTTTAGATCAAGAAAGCGGGATGTTAGATGTGTAGAAAGGCCTTGGGTGGTTTCCAACTTGTAAACCCATTCCCAATACATCTTTTTCAGGTTTTCTTTAGAAGGGAAAACAGTGTTTGCAGGGTTTTTCCAAAGTTCAGTCAGGCCTATACTACCCAAAAGAGATTTTATCCCAAGCAGCCATGATATTTTTTGGGACCTGTCAGAATCTATAATATCTGCAAAGCCACTCCTATAATGAATTAGTTCATCAGTACACCAGAGACGACGCCAATATAATATTGGGCGTAGATTCACCAAATATTCCAAAGGTTTTTTTCCCAAATCCAATAATAAGGGTCGCAATGGTGTACTGAGGGGAAGGTTTGTGACTTTGCGCAGAAATGCGTTTTCTAGAGCCTTCAAACTATTCAAATTATTAAAGCCCCAGAGCTCGTCCCCGTAGAGGCACGAGCCCAGGACCTTGGTTCCGTAGATTTCTAAGGCTGGGGAGATTGGCTTTGTGAGTGAGGTTTTAAATCTGGTCAACAAGGCCTCCGTTTTTTGCTTATGTTGTAGCACAGCGCGTTCTAGTTGATTTCCCCATCGCATATCTTTTTGTAGTGATATCCCCAGATATATGAATGAGGTAACTTCCTCCAGGGGTGACTTGTTCATGTATATTTTCCCTTTAAAGGATTTTGATCCATTGAATGACATGAACTTCTTCTTCCCCGTGTTTACTTCCAGACCCCTTTCTGTGCAGAATTCTTCAAAACACCCGACAGCCTTTTGCAGGCCGCTAGGGGTCTTAGAAATAATCAGCGTGTCATCAGCAAACATGAGGATAGGGATGCGCACTCCTGCCAGAGCCGGCGCATCGGTGGGGGTCTGCGAGAGCCGACCGGCCACCCCGTTGACAAAAAGCGAGAACAGGGTCGGCGCCAGGACGCACCCCTGCCTCACTCCTCTGCCAACCGGGAAGTCCTCGGTCACCTCTCCCGCACCCCCCCACCGCACTCTGGCAACATTTCCCTCATGCAAGCGGATGATCACAGTGAGAAGTTCGGGTGCAATTCCTAGTTCCATCAGGACCTGCCAAAGCTTGCTTCTTGGGACCAAATCTTGGGACCAAATCAAATGCTGCTTTTAGGTCCACAAAGACCGCATAAAGGGCACCGTTCCCCAAGACCACCGTCTTCCAATATAGGTTGACAAATCGGAAGACTTGGTCAATTGTACTTATCCGGGAGCGGAACCCTGCCTGCATTGGGCTTAAGATGTTATAATCATCCATCCAAGATTGTGTTATGTGGAGAAACATGCGGCCTATGATCTTTTGGACCGAGTCAATTAAGCTGATTGGTCTATAGTTGCTTGGGGTTGATTTGTCCCCTTTTTTAAATACAGGGACGATTTCAGCACCCTTCCACGAGGGCGGGATATCCGCTCCCTGGGCAATTGCGTTGGCTAGTCGCATGATATAACTGGACCAGAGACTTCTATCGTCGATAAACATATCTGCAGGGATTCCATCCCTTCCAGGGGCCTTTCCCCTAACCACTCCATCTAGGGCTCTATCCACATACTTTAATGAAAATATAGCCTTTTTGTAAGGTACATTGGGAAAAGTCTCAATAAGAGAATTTTGAGGGGGCACGGCATACTGAGGCTTGAAATAATCTATCCAAGCGTTCTGTGCCACATTATTTTGGGGACGCTCTGCTGTGCCACCCCTGTCCCATTTGTATGTGTCCCAGAAGACTTTACTGTTCTTGTTCCTTGAAGCTTCAAGAAGATCCTTCCATATTTCATTTTCCCAGGTTACCTTTGCCTCTTTGAGACTCTTCCCATAGTATGACCTGGCATATCTTACGAGTATTGGGTCTTTCAGTTTGAGTGGTCTACCTAGTTCGTCCCGGGCTTTCCTGCACTTGTTATTATACCAGCCCTCCTTTTTTTGAGTCTTAAAGTTTCTGTTAGGGGCGTGTTTGAGGAAATATTTTCGCAGGCCCGCAAAAAGCCTTGCGTGTATTCCCACTATTTTTTTATGAGGGTCTTGTCCCTCTACCAATGAGCCCGATTCTTCTAGTGCAGAGATGACTTCTCCTTTAATTGCTAGTAGAGCCCTCGAGTCATCGGCAATCCGATCCCATTTTAGGTGGCGCATATCGTATGACAGATGGTGCTCTGACTCGTGTATATCTTGTGGCTTTAATGTAAGGCCAAGTAAGGACGAGTTAAATGTAGAGACTAGTGGGTGATGGTCACTCTCTGGTCGGTTGACTACCTCCATATCTATAAAATAGGGCCAGAGTTTAATGTGAATCAATAAGTAATCGATTCTACTTGCCCTACGACCATTGTCGAAAATATTTAAACCACATTTGTCAGACAGGCTCCTGCCATTGGCTGCTCTCAGTTGGTTCCCTAAGCATAGTCCACTTAACTGGATTGCTGCCCCTGTCCACCTTTTTACTGGTGCAATTTCAAGGGGTGGAATTCCCCAGCTTGCGTCTTCTTCAGCGGCAAGCTGGGATATGTCATGGTCCAGGGGCTCAAATGAGGCATTAAAGTCGCCTGCTATTATGGGTAAGTAATTCGAGGGCAGAGAGTCGATTGTTTCTTCCAGTAATTGTACTACTGGGGACTTTTCCCCCCCGGCAAACCTCGAGCGTAGACATTAAAAATTTCAAGGTTTATCCCATCCTTTGAAACAATCTTTACAGATAAAATATCGTCGCTAATGTTGGGTCTTTGAGTGACTCGGCATCCTAAATCTTGTTTTAGCCATATAGTTAACCCACCAGATGGGCGACCTCTTGCATTTTTTAGGGCTGGGATATAGTAGTTAAGAAATCCTCTGCATAACAGGGGATCTGTCAACCAAGTCTCTTGGAAGACGGTGGTCTTGGGGAACGGTGCCCTTTATGCGGTCTTTGTGGACCTAAAAGCAGCATTTGATTTGGTCCCAAGAAGCAAGCTTTGGCAGGTCCTGATGGAACTAGGAATTGCACCCGAACTTCTCAAACATATCATAAAAACGAGCACTAACTTATACAGTATACTAGGACCTTCAAGTGCAGGGCTGGGCATAAGCAAAGACATTTCAAAGATAAATATAAGTAAGACTCACCATCAGAATCAACAGGATCTTCCACCTCTTCCGTGTAGTTTACTTCCGTTCTCACATAAGTGCGAGCCGTTAAAGAAAACAGTCTTAATTTAATTATTATCCAGTACAATTGTGGAAATTGTGCGAGGTCAGTAGTTGGGCTGAAACAATGTGTCTGCAGCATAAACCTGGTAGTGCTACTTTGTGTAGATTCTGCACATATGAATTATACTAGAAATCTCAGTTTTAATGATGGTTTTAGTCTCATGGTTTTATATTAGCTCTTAAGAACCAAGGCTCTGTTTGGTAAATGAGAACTTAACATAAACTGTGTACTTTATAGAACACAAGGTTTATTCTTAAAGGGCAGGGCCTTCTTTAATAGTATACCTCCCAAGGAGCACCGGCTTTTAGGCGAGACCAGCCAAGAGGCATTCTTTTACACCATAAGAGAGATTTAGAGAAGCCCAATCACATGCCAGAAGGGAATTACCTGGAAGTATAGATTGGTCAAATAAGAAAATCCCAAGAAGCACCATCTTATACGAGAAGCAAATTCACATGAATCAAAATGAAGAACGAATCTAAAGCTGCAGAGAAGGGGTCATTTTATAATAGAAGGGGACTCATAGAAAGCTCAAACTTCTAGCAAAATAGGCTCAATTACTGGTGTTCAATAAAGGAGGCAGGTCTGAGAGGGGATGGAAATGTGAGAACATATATGGGGCCAGTGTGTATATAAGGGGTGGGTAACAGAGTGGATGGGCCCAGGCAGAGCTCAAGGTAAAATGCTGGACTGGCGAGAGAGAGGCTATAGGCGGTCTACAAACTTTGGCAACCAGGACATTTCTAAGGATGGTTGCAGACTTCTCTCTGATTTATTCAGACTTAGAACTTCCTAAAAGGACCTCAGTCACCTGCTGATCAATAAAATAGCGAAAATAATTCATTAACCTATGGATTGTTTGTTTAGCACCATTTATAATCATAGAGAATCAATATAAGTATTGCAGGATACATTTTTTAATCTCCTATGTTTTGCTGAGATTGTATAATCGAGCTACTTTATACCTAAGCAGCGAAGAAACTTTTGCTGTTGGCATGAATGGATCTCAGATGAAAGGTAGGTCTTTAATGCTTTGTTTAAAACGAAATCTAAAATTACTTCATGTAAGAATGTAGATAGGTTTCTAAAGCAGGTATTCTCTAATGAAATACCATATTCGGTCTGTCACAACTGCCAAAAAGTGTCCATAATGAAATTAATCTTTCAGAATCTTTTCAGAATCTTACGGGGTCAGCTGCGTCGTCCTACAATGCTGAGCCTAGGTTAGCCACTGCCTTTGGATCGCCCTAAATGAGACGACCTTTCTATGAGGTACTTAAAACAGCATAAAGAAATGTTAGTATCAACATTTCAAGCACTCCTGGTGGTCTTTGAGACACTTGTGTCAGAGCAGTCTGCTTTAATCACATTACATTCAAAATACATCCCTCTAAATATTAATTAAGTACCAAGAACTCCATTTAATTACTACATACTAGTTATCTTCTCCAACTCGTCCAAGAAGACTCAGAGACCACAGCCATCAATAAATGGCGACAAATTGAGCAATATGTTAAGCTTTCATCATTTAGTTCGTCAAAGTCACCCTCTTACTAAATAGGTCCCTATGTTCTCCCCACCCACCCTGTTTCTTAAAGGTGAACTCGAAACACTGGTGCCTACACAGATGTAACTCACCGACAGAATCAGAATAGACAATGTGGTACAGTGATACCTCTGGCAGAGGTCTCAACTGACCAGGACAGGGCTTGACAAAGCACTAAACATACAGAGAACAGGACTCAAGGGAGAAAAGAAAAAAGATCAGGAATCAAATGGGAGAAAGACGAGAAGTTTTTTTGTGTTTTTTTTTTTAAAGGGTATAAGGCAGCACTTTCTGTCAGGGTATTCCATACAATCGGCAATATCTGCTGCATGGAAGACACCATATGCTTCGGGAAGTTCTTCACCAGAGCAGTCACAGCCTGCAAGACAGAAGGACAAGTAAAGCGTGGATAACACTATCACAACCAAATGCTCCTTCAGATACCAACACACCATCACTGAATTCTCTCTCAGGCAGACGTTTGAGGAGCTTGTTCACTTGGCCACACACAGTACAAGTCTCACCTCAGCCTCCCTTCTTTAAAAAAAAAAATAATAAAAAAAAAAAATTCCAATTCACAAGGAGACAGAACAAGAGCATATGCCCAGCACTACAAAAACGGAAAATAAAACTGACTTTTCTAACAGTCAGAACTCACTACTGCAATTTCTTTATTCTCCACCAAGATGAAATTATACATGTGTGAGAAGGTGAGTAGTGAGAAAGGCATATCGCTAGGAGTACAAGAAATACTATGACAAGAACTTCACATTATTAGGCTCACTTCCTCACTGTGTGGAAGGCTTCAAGCAAAAACCATAGAAGATCGAAGCTGCTATGACCAACACCAACCTATTTAAAGAGGTTTCCTCACATGGCCTATTCAAAAGGTGTGCTTTGCAGACCTAATCCAGTTAGGGTTTACAAAATGTGCAAGGTTTCTGATCTGATACTTACATAGATCAACCTCCTCTTCTCCACTCTGCACTTCTGCTGCATTTCACCCACTGTGGTTTATCATCCTTGCTAGTCTTTAGCCCCTCCTTCTCTACATAAAGTCATTCTTTGCATTTGTTTACACCCAGGTTATTTGGATGGATGTGGTTTCCAGGCCCAGATGTTGTCATTCAAATCGCCTGTTATTTGTGCACCCGTTTTTCTCTACTTCTACCACGCTCATGCTCTTTGCATGTTCAGGGATGAACCCCACCTGTCAGGTAGCCATAGGAACAATGTACTCACTGCAAAACCGCTGTTGCAGGAAAATCTATGTGGAGGCTTTTGAAGACTCTGAAAGCCACCCCTGTCATTCCACATTTATTTTCACTGCTTTATTTTAAAAATTACCAACACTCTCACAGTACATTACACTTTATTAACCCCAGACTTGATGGCTGGCAAGCTCAAGTTTAAACCCAATCCTCCTCATCTCCTTCCCTTGCACTATTTTGGATAGAGGCCAAAACCCCAAATGCACTGATCCTACACACAATGAAGAACCTGTGAAGGAGTAGTTTGGGTCCTGTTTTAAACAAAACATCAGGGGCAAATACCACCTCTTCCCCATCAATAATTTCTACCCAATTTACTTGTTAGGGCAAGTGTAATGGGGTCACAGGACAAGGACAGGAGGCTGGCTGCATTAGGGGTCGGGTGACCCAAGGGTCCATCATAAAATGTAGTGATAATACTCATCCAGTACTATGTGGTACCACAGTCTAAACCTAAAGGAATATTAGTAAGGATAATTGATCCACTGTGTTATGAATTGATACAATGTGTGTTATGCTGCCTCACAAAGGATGATGCAATTTAGTAGGTGGAAATTTTTTGGAACTGAGTTGCCCAAAGAAACCTGTCATTTTGAGGGTACAAACTCCAGGCCTCTGGTGAAATCAGCTTTACAATTGCCACATTCTCTGAAGAACCTGAACTCTCCATGGGGAACTTAGAATACAGCCCTACTCTTTCACAAAACGACAACCAAAAAGAAGGGAAGGATGGTCAATACTCATCAACCACAACAAGAACCATCAGAACATGATGGACATGTAACTGTCACATCAGCCATGAAAAAATTAAAGCGAGTCAGCAACACTCCAAGCACTGAGATCATAAAAAGGGAAGGCATAACCACAGCAGCACCAAATTCTAAGCACTGCCAGTGCACAAGAGGCTCAGGAGCCAGAGGAGTGCAAGCAACATCCAAGAGCCGGCTTAAAATAAACGCTCTTACCACAGATATACAAGGTCATGTATCCACACATGCCCGAAGAAGAGGAAACACTGGTAAGCATGAAAGGGCAGAGTGTTAAGAGGCGAGTTCTTATAACCTGGAACTACTACCATTTGTTATAGTAATATTTGCACATAGTGCTTGGAAATGCAGAAAGGAGCTTCATGCACCTAACAGAAAATGGAACAAATTCACCAACTCCTGTAACGTAAATGTAAACATGGAAATGGTTATGAAGAAAGGCTCAACCGTACAGCAAAAGTGATATGATGGAGTCGCCACTCTTCCTCATCCCTGCAAGGTATCCAATATCCACAGAGGTAACTTCATAATATAGAAGGCAAAGCTGTTGCTCCTGGACACAAAGAAAACTTGAAAGGAACTTCACTAGCTAAGACATTTCCCCTGTTTAACTGCAGGGACTGGTGCTTTATTTATTTATTTGTATCCCATGGCTAATACCCTGGGGCGTTTCGGCGCTTTTCAACAAACATCAGGCCATCCCAGAGATTAAATTAAAGGCTAGAGCCTGAAAATTCAGAAATTATGCAATAAGTAAGCAGATCATGAAGCCCTTCTTAAAACGCATCAAGTCCGACGAGTTTAAGTTTGTAAGGCGGGGGAGGACTGTGGCCGGCAGCCGATCGAAATGCCCGCCGCCTAGTGAAGCTCCGGACCTCCGCAGACTTTCCCACTAATCTGTTCACTCATTTGTAGCAGTGAGCGTCAAACAAGCCAGCGGGATCGGAAAACAGCGAGCACCGTTTTGACCCGTTTCGGTACTCGCAGCTCTGCCTTCAACAAAGATGGACCGTCTGCAGTACTTGTGGTCTATGCGCCGAGTGGAAGCCAGGACCTCTGTTTATCTGCTGGCCTGGGCAGTCGGCGGCCCATCCTGCATCTGTCCGTGTGGGGAGCGCCTGCAGTGGCCTGGAGCCGGGGCCGCATTGCTGAGCCCGGGTGTGGAACATCTGCACTGCCAGCGTCTCTGGTAGCTCGGTGTACGGCGGAGTCAGATCGCTGTATCCAGGCCCCCCCGTGAGGAGGGGCGGAAGGTGAGAGGAGATCTGCCCGGGCCTCACTGAAGACTGTGCGTGGCTAGCACCAACCAGCCCCAGTGATTTATACATCCTCTGTGCGCATGCGTTGGTAGCACCAGCACCTCTAGGGTGAACGACCGCCCATCAACTTACACGGCGTTACGTACGTTATTGCGGACCCGGCGGGAGCCTTCATATTGCGGAGCCGCGAGTGGCTCCAGGACTGTTGAATGCACCATCCTTGGCGGAGACTGCTCCTGGCGCGGCGGGGGAGGACGGGGGATGCCGTTGGGCGCACAACCTACTCGCCTCAAGAATGAGAGTGGCCGGTTCGCCAGACTCCTAAAGGTCAATCTCAGTGCTCCGGGTGGCCCTCATATCCTGCCACCTGCAGTTGTTGTAGAGGTCTCGACGTGCGCAACCAGGAATACCCACAGCACCCATACCGCAATTGTATCTCCCGGGTTCACGGTGGCCCACCACATTCACTGAAGCCTTGTGCACATTGCCTTCCCTGGGCGGACTGAAAGACAGCTTGATGCTGCCTCCTGGATTCCTCCATATTCCAACTAATATTTGTCGACGCCACCCTTCCCTCCCCGTCGCGTTCCAGTGGCAGGTGAACAACAAAGTGCTATTTAGGGGGTAGGAAACCCGACAGGCATGTGTGCTCCCCATAAACACTGGCAGGCGGCGGTGAGTACTACCACCTACCTTGTCGCAAAGCTAACCGCTCCATCAGTGTGTGGAACCATGGGAGGCAGGGGCAAGCGTGTTGTGCACCAGACCAAACTGGACAAATATGCATGTGCTAAGACGAGCCAGGAACAGCTGGAACGTGCAGCAACTGCCACTGAGGAACACACTGGAAAACCGAACAAAGAAGTCACTTTACAGGATATTATGTCAAAACTGTGAGAAGTTGGCCTGATGTATGATGTCACTAGTTCTAGTGTACACCTTATATCAGTCCAAACAACCCTTATGGTGATTGGTTGTAAAGTCAACCTTATAGACCAGCTATCCTAGTGGTAGCATGGACAAGAGCAGTCTTAGGCTAAACTCTGAATGGCATGTGAAGCCAGCTGTGATACCATATATAATCCCTTGAATACCAAATGAAAGGACACCACAACAGATATATATATAAAATAAAGTGTATTTATTCTAGTCAAACCCTCAGCACTC
The DNA here is from genome assembly GCF_964204655.1 of Triturus cristatus. Taxonomy (NCBI): domain Eukaryota; kingdom Metazoa; phylum Chordata; class Amphibia; order Caudata; family Salamandridae; genus Triturus; species Triturus cristatus. The sequence continues at coordinate 128,525,135 of NC_140580.1, forward strand.
TTTATGAGATTAGAGGTAAGAACAACACAGTCTTATTTATGCATACATTAAGTCACACAGGTAAGTAATACAGTTAGGCCCTAGGGGCCACGCAAACCATATACTAAAGAAGTGGTATAAGGACCACTGTCACGGAAAAAGGATAGGCCTAGGCCTAGGGAATCGCTGGGGCTACACTACACTAGCAACAGTTAGGAAGTGGGAGGCCCACGGGATTCAGGTGCAGAGTGGAAACACTCACTCGTAAAAGTCGATAGAATTACTAGCAGTTAGAAATTAACAGTTTAAGGACACTTCTGAAGCAGCTAGAGAGTCGAGACTCGGAAACTAGACCCTAGGATAGTCACTACCCTTGTGAGCACCGGAGTACCCAAGTTACCTAGCCCACAGACTGCGGGTGCATAGGTGTGAACTTGCGTCGGGTTTCGTCGTGGACTTCTATGGATGCCTGAAGGAAAGTTGCTGACAGGCGGTCAGTGAAGAGTGTCCGGTGGATCCCAAGGCTGGGATCAAGAAGAGAGGATACCTGCAAGCAGAAGGGACAGAGTCAAGGTCACTAGCCAGTGACCACGTGGAACCAGGAAGGAACCAGGCGATGTCGTGAAGATTGCAGGTGAAAGGTGAAGCTTGTCGCTGCAGCCACGGGTACCAGGAGGCGTCGAGGACGACCAGGACCAGGAGGCGAGCTGTCCCACGAAGGCTCTTGCTGTCGGCGGCATCGAAGTCGAACTAGGACTCACCAAGCCTTGGCAAGCGGAACCCACGAAGAACGGAGGACTTGCTTCTGGTGCAGACCAGGAAGGTCTGGGGTGCTTCTCTTTTGCAAGGAAGCGGGAACCAGTCTGGAGGAGCCAAACCAGCAGTGAAGATTTCAGGGAGCGTCGTCACAAAGGCCACTAGCCACGGGCAAGCAACCGGACAGACGCGGCAAGCAGGAAAATGCAGAAGGGCCCCACGCAGGACTCGTGGAGTGTGGGGGGCTGATCTTCGGTGCAGATGGTGATTGGGGTTGGGGCTTCTCAATCCCCGGTGCACAACTTCGAGGGTGCCTCAGAAGCTGCGCTGGAAGATACTAGCCACTTTTCCCAGGTAGCCGGTCCCACGTCTCTCGTCGCCTCCACGGATCTCAGCTCGGCTGTGGATGTGGATCAGGGTCGGAGAAGTCTGGAAGTCAAGGCTGTGGTCGGGCTCTGCAGTCGGTCCCTCGTAGAACTTTAGCAAAGCAAAGGGTAGTCTCTTGATGGTGCCTGTTTGCACAGGGTAGCCACTCCTTGGCCACAAGGGAGATTCTTCAGTCTTCTTCTTTCGTCGAATGTCGAAGGTCCAGAGTTTCTGTTCAAGTTGCAGGTTCAGGATAATCTAATCTCCTGGGGCCCAGCTACCACTCTTATCCAAATCTGGGGGGCTGGGTTACCTGATAGGTCACGCCTTATGGGTGGGACCTGGGAGGGGGGTGGTTACACCCCCTTCCCTTTGTCCAGTTTCGCGCCAGGACTGGGGCTGGAGTGCCCCAGCACCGGTTTGAACTGGACTATGCACGGGACACCTTGTGTGCCCCAGGCATGTCTCATTCTTTTCATCCCTCCCTGCCCCAATACACTAAGGCCTGTCTGGGGTGGTGCTCGCACCTCCCAAGGCAGGAAACCTATTGTCCAAGCCTCCCTTGCCGGGATCACTCCCAGCAGCAGGAGGTCAGACTCGTGTCTGTGGCAGCAGCATCTATTTTGTGATGCTGGGGCTCTGGTTAACTTTAACCGGGTAAGTAGGTTACAACATGTCTTCTCCCTCTAGAAGGGAGGGATAATATCCTCATCCCCAGATATGGGATGGGGGTATTATTCCAAAGTGTTAGACACCTTACACGACATGTTTTGATAAAGCCAAACCATAGTTACCATAACCGTTTAAGATTATAAGGCACTTTAAGAGTATATGGTAGGCTATATCATAGAACAGCTATAAGGACATGGTTCCGAAAGCTGCAGACAGGCTCAGCTCATGCTAGAGCACCATCTCACATGTTACCAAGCACTCTGCCTCCAGCATTGTTAAGGCCTGCCATAGGAGTGGCTGATAGGTACACGTGTCTATATGTAAGTTAGGTATAGGAATACTACACCTAAGCAAGGAGTGATTACACGACCTTGCCCCAGCTGAGTGATCAGCCAGTTGTGTCATAATGGAAGGCCAGGCCAGGGGTGGCATAATACATGCTGCAGCCCCTGGTAGGCCTAGGGTACACCTATGCCCTGGGTACCTAAGGTACACTGTACAGGGGCCAATAAGGTGATCCTATCCAAATGGGTTATGCACCTAAAGTACATAGTATCAATTTAGAGAGAGAGCAGCAGGGCTGTGGGTCTGATTAGCAGGCCCACAGCCACATCTAAGTCGAAAACCAGTAAAGCAAAAGCAAAAAGTGGGGGTGAACATAGAAAGCAGACCCTACTCTCCTACAAACACTCCATAAGGTGCCCTCCTCCCTCGAGTCAATGATCGACACCGTCGCTACAGAACTCACGCTAATAAGAGCAGACTTCCGCAAACTGAGCACCAGAGTGTCGGATGTAGAGACAACCACAGCTAGTCTCGCTGTGGACACTGCTGCTCTCAAAAGATAGGTGCTGCACCTGGAAACCAAAAACAAAACCATGGCGGCGAAACTGGACGACTTTGAGGGCCGCTCCCGGCGGAACAATGTGCGCATTTTGGGCGTGCCGGAGGGAAGCGGGGGTCCGGCAGTGGACCTTCTTGTGGAAGACCCAATCAAAAACCATTTGAAGCCCCGGGGCCTTTCGCAGTACTTTTCGGTCGAGAGGGCCCACCAAGTCCCAGGGGGGTCAGCCCAGACCAGGTGTGCCGCCCAGACCTATCCTGGCCCGTATCTTCAACTTCAGAGATAGTGACCTCATTCTACAGACCGCCAGAGTAGATCCTCCGGTACAGTACAATCTCATTCTTTCCTGACTACACAGCTGCAGTAGCTAAACAGAGGCGTACTTTCTTGGCGGTCAAGAAGGAACTCCGTTCTCGTGACCTCAAATACTCCATGATCTTCCCCTTGAGGTTGAGAGTGGTGGCTGATGGCAAGGTTTGGTCTTCACGTCCCCGGAGGATGCCCAAGACTGGCTGGATGGGTGGCGTCAGGTCACCAATCGCGGACAATCCGGTAGAGATCACGATCGACAGGGAGCAAGTATGCCTCAATCTCAGCAACAAGAGGATGAAACCACACGTGACGGCTCCACTAAAGTTAAGTGACCAACAAACTCCACAGAACCTCTCTTAAAGACTGAGCCCCAGTCAGTGTTCCTGAACTGCATAGTTTCTTGGGAGGCAATTTATGTGACGGCAATACCCACTTGCTCAGCGTGTGTGTCCCTGACACTATGGGAACGCCGGACCAAATGCTGTGTCTAGTCCCTCAACTGTCCGTAGCCCTTAACTTTGTTTGCTGTGCTGCCTTCGGATGGTATGTTGGAACCTTGCAAGACTTGAGTCCACCGCTGGTGATCAGTGCACGGCTGGAAGACTCACCATAACAGATAAGAAACGGGGGTTGAAGGGATTACTGGGGTGGATTCCTCCCCCACAAAGGTATTGAACAATGGGAACGATACACTCTGCAAGGTTGGGGAGGCGGGTAGTTTTTAAACTGTCATGCAGGGAGGGGGGTGGGGCAACTGTTTTTCGCTTTGAGTTTTCGTTTGTTTTTTCTTCTTTGTTTAACGTTAAAGTTCATGGTACAGCAATTCAATCTTCGGGGGATGTTGCACTTTGTATGTCAGGTACAATGCTTTGAATGCAACAGTTCTAATGTCACATGTAACCACGCACCCTAACCCGATTATTCCCCAGACCACACGAGTCCAGAGCCTGCCATTCATATCCTGGACCGTGAATTGCCTCGGAGATATGGTAAAAAGAGGCTTAGTGCTCCAATTCCTTAAACGTAGCGAGCCCGCGGCAGTACTTCTGCAGGAAACCCACCTTGTAGGCACCACCTGTAAGGCCCACGACAGATGGGTATACAGGGTTACAGTCTATATCCCTCCCGCACTCCACTCAGTGGCGCTCCTGGCACATGACGCCATTCTGCTCCGTCTCCCTGAGGGAGAGCTAATACTGGGAGGAGACTTTAACGCGACCCTTAATGATTATCTTCACCGCGCGCCCCCACGCCCACAACACCGTTCCCATTCCAATCTCACTGACTTCCTTGAGACAATAGGCCTGGTGGACATCTGGCAGACTCACATCCCACACGCACGCCAATTTCCATATCATTCCGGCAACCATAATAGCCTTCTAGAATAGATCATGTCTTGTCCTAAGCTGATAAAGTAGGACGTTTTTTGGATATAACACACATACCGCAAGGGATTTCAGATCACTCCCCCATCTCAGCCCAATTCACGAGGAACACTTCCACACACTGCTGTGTTTTCCCGATTTACCCGGGCTATCTAAAAAAAATCCTAAAATTTGTAAAGGCTTGCTCACAGCCACGAAACACTATTTCGACAAAAATGTGTCGTCGGTCCCATCACCCCTTACTCTCTGGGAGGCATACAAAGCGGTCCTACGGGGGCAAGCTATTTCCTTAATTGCGGACCACAAGAAGGAGAAGGCACACATAGTCTCCACTCTCGAACACGAGTTGCAAACACTCACGACTGCTCCGACATTCACACCTGCTCCAGCTTAAAAAAAGGAATACAAGGAGTATTTGTGGGAAGGCGCTAAAACCCGACTGACAGCCACGCGCCATACCATATAGGAGGTAGGGCATAAAGCCGGCCGGCTACTGGCGTGGCTAGACAGATGAGAACGCGCGAGCCGCTGGATAGCGGAACTCCAAACCGCGGCGGGAGTGGTGGTGACGGACCCCCAGGTTATAGTGGATACACTAGTGTGCCACTACTCTGAGGTTTACTCCCCAGCAGTTTAGATGGACCAGGAAGAGGCAGATCTGTTCCTTAAAGACATCTGTCTCCCTACGCTGGCGGAAAATGACTCCAAAATATTGGAGTCAGAGCTCACTATTGAGGAATTAACTTTAGGAATAGGGAGTGTGCAGTCAGGAAAGGCCCGGGGGCCAGATGGCTTTCCAATTGAACTATTTAAGAAGGGCACCACTAATCTCACACCCTACTTATTGGATATGTACAACACTAGCTTGGACAGGGGTGCGCTGCATAAAGATCAGAGAACTGCAACGATTGTGGCCATACACAAACCCGGGAAACCAGCCCAGGACTGTGCTTCCTACAGGCTCATCTCCCTGATCAACGTAGAAGACAAGATTTTGGCCAAAGTTTTAGCAAATAGACTCACACCCCACCTCGCGACTTTAATTCACCCTGACCAGTCGGGACTTATGCCTGGCAAGAGAACAGCCCTGAATTTGAGGCGACTCCAGAGTGTACTAGGCCGTAAACACACGATACAGGAAGAAGCTGTGATATTGTCCCTCGATGCCCGTATGGCATTCGATACCGTAGACTGGCCATTCCTATTTGCAGTTTGGTTTCGGACCTGTGCTCTGCTCGTGGATAAAGCTACTCTATACGAACCCTCTTGCGCACGTAGTGGCGAATGGACACATCTCCAAGGAATTCCCGTTAGGGCGAGGTACAAGACATGGGTGCCCGCTGTCGCCGCTGCTCCTCCTACTGATTTTAGAGCCGCTCGCGGCGTGGATCCGACAAGACCAGATTGTTTGCAGACGGAGAGTTGAGAAGATCACATATCCATATATGCTGATGATATCCTCCTATATCTGGCGTCCCCCTACCATTCCCTACATGGTATCATAAATATCAGCAAGGCCTATGGAGAGCGATCAGGTTATACCATTAATAGGAGTAAATCCATACTGTATGGATTGCACGGCCCGATTCCCCACAGGCTGTGCGGTGGAAATAGCAAAGAGCAGCTTTAAATATTTGGGGATCCATATCACACCCGACTGAGGATTTCATTACGTTAAATCTTCTAGAACCCCTAAAAAGACTGCGCAGAGACACCAAGCACTGGCAGGTCCTGCCGCTGGCACTGTTAGGACGGGCAGCACTCTTCAAAATAATGGCACTGCCCGCTTCCTGTATGCCCTACAGAACACCCCCTACTTGGTTCCTGCAGATTATTTCCGGGACATCGAATCGAAGGTGTCTAAGCTTTTGTGGAATGGGAAACCGGCCCGAATAGCAATGTCAAAATTATTTAGTTCGTGGTATGATGGGAGCATAACATTACCCAACATACAAATGTACTACTGGGCGACCCAGCTGACCGTAATAAACCAGTGGATACACGTACCGCACACCAATCCGGCCTACCATCTAGACCGATTCACGCTAGGGATTGAGGGAATCAACCGAGCATTAGATAACACCAACCGACGGAGGGCCTTGATAGGGTCCACTAAACATACAGTTCATCTCTGGCACACGGTACACAGAAAGCTCGGTTGGAACAAAAAGATCACACAAGCCACACCCCTGCGGGATAGAGCCATGCTGGGTACACTGCGAAATAGTAAAACATTTGCACGGTGGGATGACAGGAATATAGCGCGTAGGCGATCTTTGGGCCAAAGGGAAGGTAATTCAATTCACACAAGACCAACACGAAATGGCACCTACTGAACTGTTCCGCTACGACCAGATTCGACACACATTAGAGGCAGATATTCCACCGGACACGGTCCTCCCGGAGGCTTCCCCCTTGGAGGACAGACTGCCGACTGAGCACATGCATGAAAAAGCCACATCCCTCACATATGGAAAGATTGTCAATAATCACCCTGACCCCACACAATCCCTAAGGGAGAGATGGCAGGGAGAAGTGGGTGACATGGATGAAGCAGACTGGCAGAAGGCACTAGCATCCCCGAGAGAGGTGGCAATCTCGTCGAAATTACGCTTAGTTCAACTCAAAGTGCTACACCGAATCTACTACACCAGGGTGACGTTATATAAAATGGGAAGGTCAGATTATCTGCTCTGCTTACGACAGTGTGGGGCATCAGGTACATTCGACCCCACATTGTGGGACTGTCCCGAAATTGTACTTTACTGGGAGACAGTGATGTCCACTATATCGAATGTCAGTGGCGCCTCAGTTCCTACGGAACCCAGGAGGTGTTTACTGCATATCTGGGAAGCCACAGATATTAATGCAGCGCAAATATGAGCGACACTAGGTATAACCATAGCTAAAAGATATATTGCAAAACAATGGGGAGCTTGGAGATTGGAGTAAAGACATGGACATGGCGATGGTGGCAGAGAGAGCAGTATACCTACTAAGAGGATGCCCCAAGAAGTTGGAAAGGGTGTTGGGAAAGTGGAATGTCTTTGGAGGTAATATCTGTGCAGTACCGACCGACGATCTATCAATGGATAACCGTGCTTAATCATGAACTGTATGTTGATTCCAACTGCATGAAACCTGTGCCACATTGTATAAAGCAGCATGTACCGATGTATAGATGCTACATTGTAATGTGAAGTGATCATTGGTCCCACCGATTTGTAAACCTGATGACATTTGTACCTACTCTCAATAAAAAGAATAAAAAATAAAAAAGTTTGTAAGGCAGACGATTCCAAAATGTGATTGAGATGTTTAAGAAGCTTTTACCACCCAAGCTCCACTAGCAAGTGTGAGGAGGATCACAAATTTCTGATCGGGGTATACCAGCAGAAGTGGTCAATCAAATAAGCAGGCCCCTGATTATGCAGTGCCTTAAAGGCGATGCAGAGGGCCGTAAAATTAATCCGCTTTTTCACTGGAAGCCAATGTAGAGCTTTAAGGGCCAACATGGCCGAGGAATATTTTGGGATACCAAAGAGCAAACAGGCAGCAGAGTTGTGCAAAAGCTGCAATTTCCCAAGAAGTGCTTTATTTATACCGATCAGAAGCCAGTTACAGTAGTCAAGCCTTGACAAGACTAATGTAGAAACCACCGTTTTCTGTAGTTCTGACGGTGGGTATGGATATATCTTCCTCAGAATCTTCAATGTATAGCAGGTGGATGAAGTGATCGGTTTCACATGATGGGAGAAGGACAGGGTGGTGTCAGAAATGACTCGCAGATTCTTTGCCTTAGTGGCGGGGGGTGGGGGGGGGGGCAGCTCCAAGAGCCACCAATACGAGGACAGATGGATGGATCACTGCCAAAAAGGAGAACCTTGGTCTTATTAGAGTTCAACTTGGGGCAGTCCTCAGACATCCAGCTGCTCATTTGTCACATGCGAGCACGAAAGTTGTGAGCAGTGTCCCCAGTGTTGTTTGAGATGGAAACTATGATCTAGGTGTCGTCTGCATATGACACCATGGCAAAGCCATGATATTTGACCAGTCTAGCCAGGGGAACCACATATATATTAAAGAGAGTTGAGCTCAGGGATGAGCCCTGAAGGACCCCATATGGAAGTTTAAAACTATGGGACCTGAGACCTTCCAAATTCCAAGAACTAAAATGTCTTTCAAAGTAATTACCTCACATATACCAAAGCAATTTCGTACACCAAACGTATCTCCTTCTGGATACAATGGATTCCAAAGGGGACAGACACCTGTATAACAACATCAAGAACCACAGCTTTGAAATGGCCTGCTCAGCAACAGAGTCCCAGTGCAGAGGTAGGTAAACAGATGCCAAAGGACCACACAAACAATAAGTGAATTGCAGCTAGAATGCACTCAATGATTCTAGTTTAAACATATGAAACTAATCCACAAACTTTGAAAGAAAATCATGTGTGCACCAGGTGAGGGGCTCTGCGGGCCACCTGATTCAAAATGAAATGGAATAAACCTAGATAAGTATCCAGGAATGCCCAGTGCACTACTAACAAGCCACTGTCTAGTGTACACAAAGTTGTCAAAACCATTTATTATGCACAATATTATCGTTGTGAAAAGCGGTAAACAAAACAATTGTCAATGAGTCAGAGTTTTCAAATGAAATCTTCAAAACATGAAGTTGATTGTGATCTGCTTTATGCTTGATAGTCTCAGATGGAAATGTAGTTCAAAAAAGGCAAACGAATCAGCTTATAGTCAGCATGACAAACAAAATGCTTCACATATCCCAATGCATTTCGGGCTATGAAATGAGCCCTTCGTCAGGGGATCTGGAATATATCAATAATCTTATTTTAGTGAAAGGTTAAGGTGGCAAGAAACACTGTAATGATCTTTAAAAACAGAGCTCAATAGAAGGCAGAAAAAGAGAAACAAAAAAGCAAGCTAAGAGTATCCACCACATGCAGTGGCAAGAAACAAAACCAGCATCTTGCCTACTAGTGCTATAACTGGAAACCGATTGAAAACAGAAAGAAAAAGACTTAACAAAATGCGGGGACTAAATGTGAAAATCGTGAAATACGTGAAAAGCATGAGTCAAAAGTGACCGTGAATCTTAAAAGTGAGTTTAAGTGAATCAAGATCAGAAGTGTACACAGCATACCTCTAACGCTCGAGTTAATGAACTCGAAGCGAAAAGCAAAACCGACGAGAAACCTGAATTGGCTGCAGAAAAAACGAAAACTGAGAACGAGTGGGCTTAACAGTGAATTGATGAGAGAGAGAGTGAAGTGTATCCATGCTACGATGCTTACCTATGACGAAATCGAATGTGTTGTTTAAAGCACATTCATAAAGGCATGACAAACACCTGTAATATACGGAATTCGTATGAATGGGGATACACGAATAATCTTGAAGCACAATAAAGTGCAGGCATATAATACAAATGGTGACTCTCTAAAAACAGTGGAGACGCGAACAACCGCAACCACAAGGAGGATGCCGGCTACATCAAGTAAGCCCGCGTGTCATCTACGTCTAAATACGGAACGGTTTTAGATGGCAATAGAAATGGGACTGAAATAAGTATGAAACTTAATTGTCAGATGTAAAACATATCAGAAGGACTCGGTTGTGAGATGAGATACACTATGCATAGTAATATAAACTTAGCTCTCTGGACGTAATAGAAACTATCAATTGTTTAAATGAATTTTTAAGAATTTTTAGAAACTTGTATTTACTCTGTGTTTTAACGAATTTTAGATATAAAATGAAATGTTTTTTTATATGCCTGCTTTTATGATTTTAATGTTTAAAATCGAATAAAGCTCATTTTGATTGATTTAAGTATGAAACCAACTTGGTGAGATCAACATAAAAATTAAAATTAAGGTGGAGGTGAAATGTGAAAATTAAAATAAAAAATGTGAGAATGAAAATTAGGGTGAGGATCCCAATTTAGCAAAAAAGAAAAGAAAAGCAGAAGTTTGCCTGAACAAAAATGAACGATTCAACATAATAAATATGCGCAATAATAACGGGTACAATTATATACTGTGATATGGTAAGTGAAACATAATAAATGGTTATACATCACAAATCAATCACATATGGAATCAAGTTACATATAAAACCAAATTAACACGAAAGTAACAAAATGTCAAATGAATAGCCAAATAGATGCCAAAATACACAGTGAGTAAAAACAAAAGTATCAAAGAAATCAATAATGGTGGACCTAATCTAATACATAAAACACCTATCTAATATTCCAAAGAACGAAATATTGAATAGAATTGCAACAATGAATTCGACATTAATTTCATGAAAAAAGCAGAAATCAACAAGCACAGAAGAGCAATATCATAAAAAACAAGACAGTTCAAATTTGTCATTCAATCCTTTCAGGAAAATCGTTTCCATAAACCAAATCCAGTGAGACTCACATTGGGATAAAACTCTGGACATGTCTGTCAGGACGAGTCTCAACCAATTCAAGAACACAAAATCTTAACTGAGCAATCGTGTGGTTTTCAGCTAGCCAACGTTGCGCTAATGGGGAACTGATAGTCTTGGTCCTAATTCTGCTTTTATGTTCTGTAATGCGGGTACGGAGGACCCTCTCCGTCTTACCCACATAATGTAAATCACACAGACATTTTATCACGTAGATAACATGATGACTGTTGCAGTTGGCATTAAAATTTAGAAAAATCTTTTTACCTGAACAAGGGTGTGACAAGCATCTACCTGTGATTACATTGTTACAGTGCAAACAGTTCATACATTTAGACATCCCTTTATGGGGGACTTGAACACTGACTACGGGTTTGCTTAAAATTTCTTTCAAATTACGTGACCTCTTGTATGCGAATAAAGGAGGATTGGAAAAGATTCCTTTAAAGTCAGGTTCTGATTGAAGCAAATCCCATCGTAGCAAAATACTCTGATCTACTACCTGTTGAGGATAACCTCGACTCAAAAACTTCTTTTTAAAGTCTTGAATGGTCTGCAAGCCTAGCTCTAAATCTGAAGTGATACGCCTGATTCTCGTAAATTGAGAAAAAGGAAGATGACGTTTCAAGGGCGAAAGCTTTGATATAACAAAGCATTATTGCGGTCAGATTGTTTTTTAAAAAAACACTAGTCTCAATAGTAGTGCCTGAAAGTTTGAGCAAAACAACCACACAAGACATTCAGTCATGAACCACATGTCCCATTTATACTTGTACTATCGCATTAATACTTTACTGAGGGATTCAGACTTAGTCATCATAAAACATAAGACACTAAAGTTATATGAAAAGGCTGTATGCAAAATGTATGAGCACTTATAAAAACAGATTCTCACAGCATGAAAAGCATTGTGAGCAGCGGTGCTCTGAAGTTTTTCTAAATTCAATGAGGCAAATACAATCCACAACATAAGCATGGGAGTCATCCCATCTAGGACACCAGTGTGAACAAGCAGGTCTCCAGTTGAATTCGCTCAAGCAACTGATCTACCTTTTGAATTTTTAAGGAGCAATTTAACAGGAAAAAAATACAAAGCTCATAAGAAAAACAACTATCTCTGGTAAAAATGAGCCAAACCTACCACTACTGACCCCAGGCACCAAGGGAAATCAAAACATTGACGGCATTCCCCCCTCAAGGCAAAACATTTTAAAAAAAGGATAAAACCTACTCAAGGTGTCATGAGAAGATTAGCCTGATGTACAATCACCACTCTAACAGCAACTATTCAGCAAAGCTCTAATCCGTTTTGAATCTAAAGCCAGAAAGATCAATTACTTTGATCAGAGGGTACAGAACAAAACAGGTTCTGTAGGGATAGTTATAAATAGAAGCCATATCAGAAGACATATCTATGGCTCAGAGGTATAGTATTATGCATCATCAGCAGAGCACCCAGCAGACACTATAGCAATTTAAATATATAGCCAGACTAGGACTGTAGAAACAGAATCTCTTAGCATCAAAAACAATTGCAAAATGTAAGGCAAAGAAAATCAGCAGGATTAAGAGCAGCATCCAGCGCTGACTCTGCCTTAAAGGAAATAGAGAAACTGGATGTCTGGATGAGAGGTCAGATATTGAGTTTCAGTCCCAAGGGCTGCTAAATTGAAGGTGCTAGTGCAGCCGTCTACACATAACTCACCCTCATTAACATAAGGAGTGTAACAAGGAAGAGGGATAGAGCTTTAAGTGGATTCTTGGAAAAGCAATATTAACTAGAGATGCAATAAAAACATTGCAAACACATGTGGCCTCTGATGTTTCCATTCATGGGATTTCTAATGCCTGCAGAGAACCTCGTAGTCATATGGAAAGACTCCCGGGGCAATTAGCGTGACTCACTTTCTGCAGCCCTCTTAGGACCAAAACTAGTGGCTACCTCAACAGTTAAAATTGTGACTTCGTAAAAATTACCAAAGTAGCTTTGGTCATCAAAGCAAAATTCCAAGCCCTATTCAGCTGCATGAGCATGCAAATCAAAAAATGAACAAAGCCCTCAAAAAAGATCCCTAATTAACAATCATTTTTCATGCTGTTTCCGAATGATAACATGTCACACGTTGCTACCATTGATTATGTTAAAATTGTTTCGTCTTTTTTTTTATGGAGTTAGCTTAGATATAATATGCTTTGTTCTTTTTAACTGAATTGCTTACTTGAGCTATTGAGTCTATGTCAGGATTATGTATTTCCTTTTTTCGTTTATTAAAACTGAAGCCCATCACCATGGTAACACAATAAAGAACTACATCATCCATGGGTTCTTAGAGAAAAGGACATAAGTATCATGGCCAATCAATAAAGTCAGTCAGTAGTAATACCATCCTCAAAAAACAGCACTTCCCGTCTTTGCTGCACAGAAGCCAGATAAGCAGTATTTCTTGAGTAGTGTTATGTTACTGTTGTGGTGCATATTATGTATAGTTGTTAGTTATTAAAGGGTACAACAAAAAACAAAGCATGTGTTCAATCTGGGAAGGGTTGTTTGAGCACATTTTTTCAAGGTTTTGCTTGCAGTCAATGTTGTGCGCTATGATGTTTTTTCTACATGTAATTGGAGTTAATGTTCTGAAAGTTGCAGGATCGTCATGAGGCACCCGACAGAACATACAAAAACAAAAATGCTGCATGGAAAAGATGCTTGAACCTTCCAAGACTATGCTCTGTTACCTTTAGAACCTCCATTTTAAGTCCACTATCTGCAGTGGGCCCGTCAGGCATCCGGAGACACTGGACAAAGGCTTCAGTGAACTGCTGCACCACAGGGAAGATGAGAGCCTTGGCTGCACCCTGATTAGGAGCGACAGAAACGGACTATTAAAGGCACATTCCATATAAAACTAATATCTTACAACTAACAGTGCAGGTAAAACAGAATAAACTTTTTAACCACCTGCAACATACAAACATTAACAGAAAAGAAAAAAATATCTGATGTGCTAAGCAAATGGGTAGTTGCACACAAATATGAGTGATATGGTAATACAATGCAATCATTTATTCAGCTTTTCTGACTAGGAGAACCTTAACCAGCAACATGGGCAGCTGTTTTAGGACAGTTTGGGTTGGGATCACCAGGTCCAGGCACAAATTGAGATTTTCTCAGTCATATGCCTGGACATGCCCTACTGTCTTGCTCCACAAAAGAACAAGTATTTGCAATGCAATAGGTCTCGCATATAGGCGAGTTTGAGCTATTGACATTGTAAATTACAATGACTTATTTTTGTTTTAGTTTTTAAAACATAAATAAAAGGCATTGTCATTTACAATGCCAATAGCTTAAACTCTTGTAAATGCGAGACCTATTGCATTGCAAATGCTTGTTGGAGTTGTTAGTCATTGGTTACTGACTATCTTGTTTCATACACAATTACTTGTGCTAAACGTAGCTTCAAAAAATTCTATTCAACATTTTGTAAGGATTACATATCCAGAGGAAAAAATACCACATACTGGTCATTTTATTTTTAGACTCCCAAGTCTAATATAGTTTGGCTGCTGCATTCCACAAAACGCAATGTTACCCTCTAAGACAATATTGATTAAAGACGATGCATCGTCACTGCTAACATTCATTTACTAAATAGCGAACAAGTGAGGATTTTAGAAACCGTAGCTGTCACGTTTCCTGTCACGCTGTAGGCAAGTGGCTTCTTGAGTAACTACCATGAGACCGATCAGCTAGGACAGTTCAGAACCCCGTCATTAGCCCTGGCCTAGTTAGTTTGTGGCCCATTCTGACCTCGCTCCCATGGCAGGCATGCAGCTCATACCTCTTAAAGGGCTGTTTAGTAGTGTGCACTGCCAAAGCGGCCATCAGGCTCTGAGCAGCTTCTATCATGGCGGGGTTGCTTCATGCTAAATACCATATCACTGGTATTGCAGTGGTACTAGAATGCTGTGTAGGTCAGACCCACTTCTACTCCTTTCTCTACAAAATGGTGTGGGCTGTGGTGTCCAGCTACTTCCCCAAAAAATGCGCAGTTTCAGAAGATGCTGGAAGCGCACAGCCCACTTGGCGATACACAGTGTTACCCTTGTAACACCTTTATGTGGATAAAAGCGGTTAGTGTAGGTGCAGTGCTTGGAGCTGTGTGTGAAAGAGTCTGTGACGCAGTGTGTTAAAACAATTTGTGGAGATGACTAGATGTTTGGGTGAGCATGTTCTGTGGAGCAGGTTTAAGTATTCAGTGACAGCTACGAGTCTGTGCGGTCCGTGGAAGTGGTGACAAACGGTAGGTACGCGTGGTTCACGAGGGTGGGCTGAGAAAATGGTGAGCGCATTCTGCAAAGTTAGTGACAGGAGAGAATGAGCATGGTTGGTGGATCCGGCCTGGAACAGATGCTGCCGTCTCTTAAGTTCACATCCATTACCGATGTGAGACGGGTGCGAAACAATAACACGGATTTTACAGTAATTACCCAAAATGCACTTCTAAATGAGAGAGCTGAAACCAACAGCAACCCAGAGCATCACTGACGGAGGGAGGGTGAGGGATTTAGAGAGAGAGCTCTATTGAAAATAAGTCAGAGCAACTCCGAGAGCGTTAACATTTTATAAATAGACATGTACACGATAGACAGAATACAAGACCATCGCTTACATGGTTGCATCATGAATGTGGACAGGATCCTAAACGGGGTGGGAGAAATTCAAACAATCAATGAGAGGTCTCCCAGAGAAACTAGCAACTTTGCTCGCTTTGCCGTACACACTAAGGGGTCGAGTGCAGACAGGGAGGAAGTGCCGATGGAGGTCTGCGACGGGAGGAAAACAACAATTAACAAGACAAGCCCGGCGGAGCGTGGCGAGCGCGCGCTTGGGGGCGGGAGAGCGCATTACAGGCGGGGGAGCGGACCCTTTGAAGAGGTCCCAAAAAGCAGATTGCATGGCGGCACGATGCGCGTGATTGTGCGCGTGCTAGCCATGCAATCCGCTTTTTCGGAGCACTTTTCAAACCCGCTTACAATAGTCTTGCTTCGCGATCGCTTACGCGATAGCAAGGCGAGACCTAAAAAGTATCACCACCATAAGCAGGGCCGGACTGGGAACTGAAAGCAGCCCTGGCAAAGTTTGCCAGACCAGCCCCCGTCCAGAGCGTGTAGCGGGCGGGCGCAGCGAGTGAGGCCAACCACTACTAGGGAGGTTTGGGGGGGTTCTCCCCACAAGAAAATTTTGGAAAAAGACAGACCAAAATGGTGAATTTTACAGCACATTTTTCATTACATATTCAATTGTACCAACTTTCAAAGCACAGTAAATAGTAGATGATGACCTTAAAGAGCACCAGGTTACCCACCCAGTCATATGTCCCCATAGACATTCTTTCAGACAGCACTAAAAACAGACACGAGCAGTGAATCAGAGAGAACAAAGTAAAAGTGAGACCAGCCCCCACTACTAGGGGGAGTTTGGGGGTTATCCCCCCAAGAAAATGTTGGAGACAGAAAGGCCAAAACAAAGCATTTTTCAACACATTTTTCATTGAATGTTTACTACAGGAGAGAGTTTACGGATGCATATTCTTTATAGTTCTTTTAAACTATTCTGAGTGTTATGTGAAGCAGATTAGCAGATATGTATGTCCATTTACTTTGAGGAGTTAATAATTGGCATATCCCACTGCCATTGTATCAGCAGCAAATTGTTACAGACCCTATCACCAACCATTTAGCCCAACCATGAACATGAAGCATAGGTTGTCGTCAAGGGCACTTGTGTGACAATTCACTTGTGTGACAACTTGTAGGACACTTTATGACAGGCATGTGCTTTACATGTGCATCGCATGTGCGCGGCCTTTTGAGTCTCAAAAGAACCTGGAGGGGTCTACGGAGAGTAATCACATTTAAATGTATGGATATATGGATGGATTGATGGCTGGATGGATGGAGGAATGAGCTTTGATGAGAGGAAAAAGATGTCTGCGAAGGACATTGTAAGAGTTTGGCCTGACAGCTTTATTACAGTATATTTAAGATAAAGACCTCGCTGGTTCAAAATATAAACAGTGCACCATCATATATTATAATTGCACGGCCTATGCACTCATTTTGTTAATGCATTCAATTACAAAATCTGGGTTTACAATCCGGCAGATCTGTTCCATCTCCCACCCGTACAAAGCCGAATAAAACCGTAGTAGCCATCTCCACTTCTTGTTAGGGCGGACACAATGCCTTCACGCACCAAATCAAACATTTTAATTATGATGATTGTCACATTGCCAAGGTATTTAAAATTATAATTTGCCCTTAGAAGGGTAGACACTTCCTCTACGTCTATATGGTCACCTGCTATCAGCATATACATCGTTTTCTCCCATTTAACTAAGAATTCAGACGTATCCCCACATATATCCCATATTTGTATATCTTGGCAAAGATCGTTCACGGTCTTCTATGCATATTAAAATATTATCCGAATTTGGCAAAATCCTGTCTTCCTTGGATGACCCTTCACCAAAACAAATGATCTACACAATAGTACCGGACCCATGCGACTGATTGTTCAATAACCTGTGTAAACAGAAGGGGCAGGAGGGAGCATGACTGCTTTGTGCCCCTTTGGATGGGGCAGGGGGAAGTCAGACAATGTCCTATTGACCCAGACCGCCGCCCAGGTGTCCTTAGTGAGGACCCTCACATTCCTCTGAAAACGTTTACCAAAATTCATCCGGGCTGGTAGTTGGAACAAAACCAGTGCATTGAGTCAAAGCCTTCTTAAAATCAATTAAGACAAGGGCCCGCTCTTATTGCAGTACTGGGATCATTCCAGGGTGACAATTAGACGTCTTAGTCTAGAGAGTGTCTCATACTGCGACCGGGTATAAAGGCTACGGGCAGAGAGCTTATTTGCAGTAATATTAGTGAACTGCTAATGTGTTACAATATTGTCACTATCAATATTAGATGTGAACACATTTAGAATTAGGAAAAGAGTGCAGGTGCACTCAGTGACGTGGCCAAAGAGGGAATGAAAGATCTGAAATTGGATTATAGATTAAAAGCTGTTCCGAATAGGGTCCCAAAATACGTTTGGCCCATGGCCCCCAAAATTCTTAAGATGTCCCTGGCGCCGCCCTGAGACTAGCTGGAGTGAAAGGAAGGACTCCTGTGCCTTAGTGATGGTCAGAGCTTTAGGTGGATTTAAAAGGTGTGTGTGTGGAGGGGGTCTATGTAACGAAGGGTGTGGCCTAATAGAGTAGAATACAACCCTGCACTGCATAAGTTCATAAACAAAAACTTTTTCACAAAACCATAAGCTGAAAACGTTAAGCACCAATATATTTAAAATGATAGAGAAACATTGTTCTCTTCCATTAGAAACAGTAAGTCTGAAAAGGACATTTTGGATAAAAATACAGGTATTTTTAAACAGCTAACTAATTTTCTGGGTTAGTTACTACAGGCTTTCCATTTTCATACTGCATGCAAACGCCTAACAGATTGTTTGGGTTACTTTGATTTATCAGCAAAGGAAGCAGAAATGTTCCCTTTCCATTTGACAATACTATGCAGAAATATGATTCCCAGTAGATGTCCTACAGGTTTTCCTTAAAGCCTCGGCAGTCAGGGAAAAGTAAGAAAACAGTAATACTGGATGAAGCGCTTAAAAAAACTCGACGAGAGACAAGCAGCAATGACAATAAATAAATACCCAGTGATCAGGGTTCAGTTAGAGAAAGAGAGCAGAGTGTGATAGGCTAGGAATGTTTATGCATGTGTGCTGACAGTCACTTAAGCAGGACGTTAGAGCATAAACGAGAAATAAAACAAAAATCAACTTTACACAACTTAACATGGTTGCAGTGAACACTGATTCCCAGTACCATGGAGAAGGAAGGAATTTAAAAGATTGATGTATTCTCCGTTTTAAGCCCTCTTCTTTAGTCTCATCATCTGAAAATGTGCCTATATTTGGCGCGTCCTTTCTCTTGATGGACAGGAATTCTATGTAGAATGATAGTGATCCATTAGGAACTTTAAGTGAAACCCTTGGAAAGTATGTCCTTTTAAAATTTATTTTGGGCTTATAAAATATCCAGAAGCTGCTAATACTGGGCGGCAGGAGCCCAAGCAGCAGCTTTATCACTTGAGGTCTGTCCACCATGCCCACCCTTCTTGCCCCCTGGAGATTCTGTGGCCATGCACTTTCAGATCATCATCATGTGATCATACCTTCCAATTAGCTGCTGATCGGGGCAGTAGACCTAACAAAGCAATCTCTTTGAGTTTACAACAGACCCCGGGACGACTACTGAGGCCAGATTTTCTTCATGCTGAGCGTAAAAATAGAGGGCTCGATATGGACCCGTATCAGTGCCTGCTTTTTAAAACTGGGCTGAGCACCAACAGGACGCAGACCAATTAAAGCCCTGGTGATGGTAGTCATAATGGCAACTAAACTGACAATTCTAGCAAGATTGAGTCTGGCAGAACTGCCTTTGGTACTAGACGGGACATAAAGAGCATGGCATATATTGGGGACTGTAAACATTATATCATGAGCAGAATGAGAGTTCGTGAAGATTTGGTCTCCATTGTTAATGTTCTTCTTAAGGTATTCCCTGTCTTCATAGCACTATTTCTTATCCACGTACCACTGCGTTGCCACCGAATGCCAGGGTCAGACTGGCAGCCACCACTTCGCTCGTCTCCGCCCTGCTCACAGTCACAAATCCACTGCGCTGGCTGCGGAACCGGGCCGGGGCCTAACCTTTTCTTTTTAATTCCGGCCCGGCCGGCCCCTGAGGCAGTGCCATAATCAGGAATTGCATATTTGTATGCAAACGACTGGACTCACCTGCGGGCGGCAGACAGGGGGTCTAGATATAATTAAATTATGGGGGGCTCTCCTCAGCGTCGTCTCTCTGGCCTCTGATATCATTCATGAGATGACTGCCTCCTCTTCGACCTCGCCTCACCCAGTCACGCGCACTTTTTGTAATGATGATCATGCGCATTGGAGCTCGCGCAATAAACATTTTATTGAGCGAGCCCCAATGCGCATGATCATCATCACCAGACCCACCCCTGCTAAGGGGGTGAACTGTGAAACCGCGGCACGCAGACTCAGGGCGGCAAGAGAAATCTGCGCGCTGCACGTAGGTGCAGCCAGGTGGATTTCTTTTATTAAAATAAAATTGGGTCACGGACACGGACGGTGCGTGCAGCACCAGCAGCATACTTGTACTTGAATGTTTGCTGCCTTGAGCGGAGGGAGCAGAGATGAGGCGGAGTACTAGTCTGAATGTGTGTCAGACTACTACTGACTCTCTCAGGTCGGTCGGACGGTCACGGTCAGGGACAGGGTCCAAATCGGCTCGTCTCAAAACCGGCCCCCTGTCTCAAAACCGGCCCCCAACCCATCCAGCCTACCGGGGGATTGCCCGGTGCCCGGCATTATCAGTCCGGCCCTGACCATAAGACCTTTGTAATTCTGCTTCAGTTAAATTAAAATTATGAGTAATAATGTTTGTAGGGAGTCAATTTATGTCTCAATTTTATGCTACATTCGTAGAATGCAAAAACCGTCTTTGCTATTATTCACATTTAATGTAATCTTGCTTCAATAATGTATTAAATATACATACATTTAGAATAAAAACAATTAATACAAAAACCCTTATGTAGGAAACTATCCTTAATATACATCTGATTCACATTGGCATACCAGATCTTTTCATATCCTCAAATTTGAGACAAAAAGGAGACTGGTGGTGGTGCACACTTATTTAAGTGAAGCAGCCAATAGAAAACTCTCCAAGTGGTAGCTGTGGAGAGCAGCCTTCATGCTTAGTCCAGAAGTAGTGTTAAACAGCTTGTTTTACCAAAACTATTCAGTGTAGGTTAAACGATTAAGAATCACTCAGTGTAGTTATAAAAATAAGTATATTTATTATACACACTCACTAACACGTTAGTATATCTCCTACCTGGATATATCAACCCAATACACCCAATAATTTAAATGTAAGACAGGTAAGTAGCACAAATATTTACACAAAAGGAGGTAAGGCGAATGTCAGTCGCAACATTTTTACAAGTATAATATGTGGTTGCAAAGGGAGCACAAACACTATTAAAACTGCCCTCACCCACAACAAGTTGTGGCATGCTTCATCATAGGGCTGCTACTAAACGCCTCTGCGCAAGCCAACGCTAGAGGCAGAGCAATAGGGAGGGGTAGACCATACAAACAAAGAGAAGAAAATAAGAGGATCCTACAAAGGTGCAGACAGTGATTTAAAACGGACTATGAAATATCATCATAATAGTTTTATCCCTAGATTCCCTAGTCATGTATAAAAAAAGGATATATGAAATACCCTCGGGTGGTGGTGGTGTGAGTGGATTATGTACTCACCACCCCTCCGTTCTGCATGGAGGTCAACATGTTTGTCGGGTTCCAATTCTTTAACCGGCATTCGTCAGGACAAACAGTATCCCTATGCTACTTCTCCGAAAAAAGTCCCCTTTAGTGTACTAGATATTTCTCCACCTATAAGTCTGGAGCATTCAAGTACACTTACTCATCAGAAGGTAACTATAAATAAATAGAGTAAAAACAGTGGAAGCGATCTGTACAGTTTTTAAGAAGAACCCTTCCCAGTGCACCCTGAAGAAACCCTGTGGAAGATGGAAGGTCAGAGTGTCACCCCACCCGTGGATACCCCAGGACCTTCCGAAACCGCCGTAGACCACATGGACAACTTCAGAAAAGATGCCGCTGGCGAAGGAGTCCTGTGGAATCAAAGGATGGACTCTTGAAGAGGAGTACCTGAAAGCAGAGGGGACAGAGTCTATGCCACTCGGAAGTGACCAGGAGGCACAGAAGACCAATGACCACCGATGACGGAAGATGTAAGAGTGATGACGATGACCTTGTCGCTGCAGCTGTGAGGACCAGGCAACGCTGTGGAAGGCCAGGCGCTTTACACGAGCTGTCCCATGTCAGAAGTCAAGAACCAGGGGGTCGTTTTCCAGCGGGAGAACCAATATCCCTTTTCAGCAGCAACAGATGTGGTAAACTAAACAGGTGCAGCGTTGTGACCAGCAAGTTCCAACAGACTCAACAAATGCAAGAGTCAGAGCATGCCCCGAGCAAGCCGGGGAGCCCACTGAAGCCAAAGAAAACCTTGAAGAGGACCCACAGGCTGAAGGCACAAGAGTCGCAAGAGCACCTCAAGCAGCTCACCAAAGATGCAGGCCCGTGGTGCAGAGGATGCGGTGAGGACAAAAATCTTGGCAAGAAGAGATGCTGGAGGCTGGAGCTTCTTGTAGCCCGAAGATCTCTTAAGGACAGAGTCAACAAGTCTTGGCAACGGCAAGTCGACACGTAGCACAGAGGTTCTGTTACAGCGGTTCTAAAGAGAGATAATAGCCTCAAACATGCTGAGAAGACAGTGCAGGCTTCGAGGGAGTTGCATAACCACCACCTGTGTTGCTGAGCCTTTCGGAGTCCATAGGACGTGAGGAGCAGCAGACTGGTCAGCTTGGTTGCAGTACTTGCAGATGCAGGGGAGTGACTCCTGCACTTCAAGGGAGATTCCTTTGGGTATCTGATGCCCACTGGCCTGGAGATGAACCTGGATGAAGCACAGGCACAGACTAAGCAGAAGACTGGCAAGATGACAAGACCAGGAGCAGTAGGAGTCTTCCTTGATGTAGTGTCAGTTCCAGGCGAAGTCCAACTAAGTCCAAGGCGTCCGGACGGTTGAAGTGGTTTCGGGTTTGAATCTTGTCCCACGATAAATCTGAAGAGCCACCCACAGGTAATCCCTTAAGTACCCTAGGGAGAGGGTTGGGACAATTCGAGGATCCCTCCAGAGGAGGGGCAGGACAGACGGGAAGATACTCCCATGTCCTTTGTCCAGTTTTCATGCAGGGCGGGAGCCGATGGCTCCCTGAACTTTCTCAAACTGGAGTATGCAAGGAGGGCACCAAATATCTCCTTCAAAGCAGTCTGGTGGCGCTGACAAGCGCCCCCACCCCAGCCCAATACACTAAGTCCTGTCTGGGATGTGATCACACCTCCCTGTGGCAGGAAACCTATTGTTCTGCCTTCCCCTGCTCGAGTTCAGCTCAGCAGCAGGAGGGCAGAAACGTGCCTGTGGTCAGCAGCAGCACTAGCTTGCTGTTAGACCCTGAAAGGCTAGTACTGGGAATACAGGGTTGCACCCTAGGGGAGCCCCCAGTACATGGGGTCGTACATCCAAAACAGGAATTGGTGTTGGGGTAGGATTCCAACATGTTTGATACCAAACGGACGAGTTACTTACCTTAGGTAACGATGTATCTGGTAGAGACACAGTCCAGCCGCAGATTCCTTAACTTAGAATATCCGCAGGTGTCAGACTGGATCTGGAAAACTTTCCGCAGCCGCACCTCTGCGTGATGGGGGTGGCGCCGCATGGCTCTGTCCGGACGTCGTCCACAGACGCGACGTCAGTGGAGCCATATGAGCCCCTCCTGGCGCGATGATGTCAGTTTTCGTCTGAGAAACTTTTCTGCGCCACACCGCGGAGCCACCACCAAAAACTGAGAATATGAGAACAGTGTGCGAAAAAGATGAAAAAGAAAAAGAAATTGAATGGTGAAAAAGAGCAACATAAAGGACAGTGCCAGGCACTGTATACTGAAAAATAGTGAAGGGAAAGAGCAGAGCACCGCTCTGAGAAGCAACCCCACAAAAGCAAACGCTAAACCCGCCCCGGAGGCAGAAGATGATGTGAAAAAACATCATGGCAGATGACAAAGTCTGAAACCACAATATATAACTGTGAAGGGCAACAAGTCCGGAACACATGAGCAATGACAATCCACCACATGTGGGCACCAGAAAGGGACGTTGTATCTCCTGTAAGAGACCCATAGACTGAGGCAGAGAAAATAGACTTCAAACCAATGGACTGCAGGGGAGGTAAGAGACCCCAAGGCGATTGAGAAAGGGGGGGGTGAACACGAGTAGACCCCACACTGGACGCCCCAGAGCGTAGGGATGTAAAGGACATGACACATGAGCATGCCGCCCAATCACGAGAATGGGTGGAGCAGAGCAAGCAAAACAGAATGAAGCATCCCGTCTAGGAGTGAAGTGAAAGAGGTCACCCAGGAGAAAGACAAAGCCACCCGGAGGGAGGCGAATGCGGGGAAACCAAACCTGAAAAGGTCCTCGTAGAACAGGGAGGATGGGCGGGCGTTAAGGTATCTGTGGCTAGACTGTGTCTCTACCAGATACATCGTTACCAAAGGTAAGTAACTCTTCCATCTGATAGAGACATCTAGCCACAGATTCCTTAACTTAGAATAGATACCAAAACCATACCCATAGAGGAGGCGGGTCTGCGACTGAACCCCACCAAGTTCCCGAGTGGACTTAGCGGTCAAAAATGTGACGAAACACAATGGGGACCGCAATGCCAGCGCAGTCAACACCAGACCACGAAGCTCTGAAAAGAGTGGAAAACAATGGGAGGCAAAGGTACCACAAGCCGTCAAAGAACAGCACGAAAACCTCCGTATGTATACCGGGTTGAGAGAAAAAGCACAGAGCCAGAAATGTCGGTGCAGAAGTGAGAGTTCATGGCTTTGTAAAAGAAGATGAACTGAGCCTAGGGTCCGATAGAACCACAGGATCCGATGTGTCGACAGGAAGCAAGACCCAGAGGGAGGACACTACGGTATGACAGTCAGCGCATACCGGTTGAGTATGCACAACAGTGGAAAAAGCACTGATGAACCTGCACCAGCTAAGATACGTGGGGCAGCATTGGCAGGATGCAGACCCATGGCCAGAAAGTGACGGCATTACCAGAAACACAAGACACTGCAGTACGCAGTCGCTCCTCCACAGGAGCATACCAAGCCTTTCTTGTAGAAAGGCAGCTAACACAGTAGCCAGCAAGTACCTCACAAAGGTAAGTCTTAACCCCGGCAAGGGGGCTTCCTCTGGAGCCAAGCTCACAGAGGACTGAAATAAAGGAAGAACCAGCTGTACTGAACAAAGGCAAACATGGCGGAGTAGCCGCCTAGACCATCTGGGTATTACATCATAAACCCAGGGTCAAAAACAAACAAGGCAATGCGGCCTATGAAGAAAAAGCAACACAAAGTCACACAACGCGTGAAAAAGATAGGCCACAAGGACGAGAAAGCCAGGCCGCAAGGGCTAGAAAATCACGGGAGACCAGACATGAGGAGGGAGACTGCTGAATCAGCGTGACAGTCAAAAAGGTCCACGCCATTGAATGGCAGATCCCGAAGAGCGTCCTGAACATTGTCAGGAAAACGACTATCGCGCAGCCATGCATGACGGCGTGAAGCAACCGACAGGGCCATTGCCCTACCCACAGTGTCAGTAGAGTCCAGGGCCGATCAAAAGGAAAATTGTGCCATTCCCTGGCCATCAAGAAGGTGGCGATGCAAGTCAGCCCGGGGCCCTTCTGGGAGAGAAGGAAGAAGGAGCTCAACCAAATCCCAAAGGCCAAAGGTAGCACGCGCGAACACGCAAGACGTGTTCAAGGCACGGATGCCCGCACTGGCTGAGGCAAAAATGTGATGCCCACATGTCTCCAGCCACCGAGACTCCCTTGTGGGAGGTAGCATCAGCAGAGCGGAAGGTGAAAGCCGCTTGGACAACCAGACCCTGAGCTCTAGCGTGAAGGAACAAGCAGACAGGATCGTCTGGGGCTGGGCGATGCCGGCGAGCAATGGTCCGATCAACAGAGGAGGATCGTGCCCAGGTACCGAGCAGAATAACAAACAAAGACCCACCAAGGGGCAGCAGTGGCTCCATGTCCACAGGCTCCATGTGGAGGAGATCCAGTAAAGGATCAGAGGGCAGGGAAACCACAGAGGGCTGCAAGCGAAGAATATCGGCAGCCCTGCAAACAGCCCTTGCGTAAGCTGCACTAGCCTCTGTCGCCATTCTGGGGGGCGACAACAAATCATTGGTCAGTTATGGTTGGAGGCTAACCCGTCCACTAGACAGTAAAGGTAGAGCAGCCTGAGGTTGATCCGAAGGCCATGGAATGCTAGGCACCTGCACCAAGGGGCACCGAAACGACCCTGGGCACGGTGAGCCCAGAGGGATCTCATCCTTCTGTAACAAAGGAGCCGTAGGTGCCGGCACCGGCGTCGCCTCGACGTCTAGAACCTCCAGAGGGTACTCAATCCGGGCGCAGCTTGACAGTGACTCGACCTCCACCTGCGGGGAGGAAAGAGGTCAACAGGGCATCGAACTCGGTGCCACAGCCGACGTCAGCGCAGGAAGCCACACTATGCGGTGACTGCACGGGTGGGCTGAAGAGACGACTGGGATACCCCTCCGGGCCGTGTCCCGACATCGTATTGCACGCATCCGGTGCCGAGGACGAATCCGCCGGCGAAGAGCCGATATGAGTGCCTTCCTCCTCTGAAGGCGAACCAGGGAGAGGGGGTGACCCAAAGAAAGACTGGAGAGCCTTTGAATAGGCCTCCATTTGGGTCCTTGTCGCTCTGACACCCTGGAAGGCTGGGTATGGAGGAGATGACTCCTGGGCGCCTGTGCTTGGCAAAGACCGAGAGCAGCAAGCCCCAACATCACGTTTACGGGAGGACGACCTCCGTGACTTATGCTTCTGCTTACCTGTCTCCGAACGACGTCCGCGAGAACGACCCCATGAGCGGGCCCGATCCAGAGAGGGAGAACGGCAGCATGAAGGCGCAGGGCCGGATATCCGGGCAGCCAGCAGCTTCATACAATGCTCCCTTAGGGACTTTGGCTTCATCTGCCGACAGGTGTCGCACTCTTCGGAGTCGTGGTGAGCTCCCAGGCACCACATACATATTGTGTGCGGATCCGTGACAGACATTTGCCCCATACAGGTCTCACACGCCTTAAAGCCCGAAGGTATCGCACACTGTTCCGTGACACCGAAGATGTCGAGAATGCCTGAAAAACAGGCCAAGGAACCGCTGGTTTTCCAGGATCCGCGTTGGGACGCGGAAAAGAAAACTGACGTCACCGCGCTGGGAGAGGCTTATATGGCTCTGCTGACGTCACGTCCGTATACGTCAGGGCGGAGCCGTGCAGCGCCACCCTCCGGCGCGCAGAGGTGCTCCTGCAGAAAGTTTGCCGGATCCAGTCGGACACCTGGGGATTATTCTAAGTTAGGGAAACGGAGGCTAGATGTATATCAGATATGACTGGTTTCAGTGGAGCCAATATAAAGTTAGACATCTCGGATTTGACTTGATATCCACTTTTTTTTTTTTTTTTTTTTATTGAAAGTTTTCCTGGTGTACATGGTAATCCAATCAGTCAATACAAATAACCAATGGTAGGAAATATACACATTCTTCTACGACCAATCTAATTAAGAAAATTACATAATACAAAATCAGAAAACAACCCCTACATAAATCATCAGTTTGATCTTCTCCAGCTATCAAGAGGAGCCCACATATTTCTGCCCATATCCCTTATCCTTTCCCCTTTTTGATCATATAGGCAAGACTCAATATTATGTATCGCTAGGAACCTGGCCATCCACATTTGAAAGGTGGGTGGGGAAGGGTCTTTCCATCCTGTTGAAATAAGGATGCGCAGCACGGCAGCCGAAACAAATACCAGTGCTTCAGCAGAGTTAGACAATTCAGCTTTGCTATCTACACCTACCACCACCTGTGTAGAGGATAGAACAATTCTGCATTTTAACAATCCAGCCAAAAATTCTGAAATTTCTCTAAGTATCGAGGATAGCTTATCACATTCAAAAAACATATGTAATAAATCTGCTGGGCCAGTCTGATACCTAGGGCACTTGTCATTCTCCACCAATCCCCACGAAAACAATTTGGCTGGAGTAAAGTACAGATTAAACAGTGTTTTAAAATGCTGTGCCCTTAAATTAGATGAACGTAGCAATTTTTTGTTTAATATAAGCGCTAAATCAAGATCCACATCCGGGTCGTCTAACTTAATGGATAATGCATGTTCGGTTTTTTCCATATCATCCTGTATACCCACCATAAGATGATTATAGATATGTTTAATTTTATTTCCCCCATTCCCTACGTAATCCAATAACGGGCAGCGTGTAGTTGCCGTAATTTTCGGTCTAATTGCCCTTAACGACCAAAATAGCTGACTATAGAGAAGCCAGTGAGTTGGTGGTACCCCAAATTTGACCTGAATTACATCAAACCCAATAACCGCTCCACTTTCCCACACATCCCCGATGGTCCCGATTCCATGCTCTTTCCAAAATTGACAGTGCATACCTGTATCCAGATGTGGAAACAGTTTAGAATTCCATAAGGACAGATATGTATTGATTTTGGGAATCTCTAACAGCTTTTGAATAGCTTTCCACATCTCCCATATCCCGCTTACAATCTTGAGCCTAACCTTTGTATAGTATCTACGGTCGACTTCCCTCAAAAGTAGCCCTACAGCCTTCTTCCCCAATAAAAGCTCGAATATAGTTGGGGGGTTCTGACTGTCTCCCTGAATCCCTGGTAGGTTCTGACTGTCTCCCTGAATCCCTGGTAAATTATCATTTAATTGAAATAGAATTGACATTTGAGCTAACTGGGAAGAGTAATGATACAGTCGAAGGTTTGGGAGGGCCATTCCACCTCTATCGTGAGGGAGTGACATGAGCATCATGGATCGTCTAGTTTTCCCATATTGCCATATGAACCTATTGAAAACTGAGTCCAACTTCTTCAATAATTTTTCCTCCAACAGGAGGGGGATAGCACGAAACAAATAAAGAATCTTGGGGAACATTGCCATTTTGAGAACATTCACCCTCCCCACCAAGGATAGGTGTAGAACGTCTAGTCTTTTTAGCTCCGCTTCTATTAAGCCTATAAGCGGACAGTAATTTTCTGTATTGATCTTGTCTACTGCTGCATTAATCCTCACCCCTAAATAAACTGCAGAATCAACGTATCTATCATCTGACTTAATGATATTTTTAGTGCCGATAATCTGGGTCTTCCCCTCATTTAACAAGTACCCGGATCTTTTACCAAATTCTCTTGCCAACTCTACTAGTGCCGTCATCGCCTGCTGTGGATGGGTCGTAAGAATCGCCAGATCATCGGCATAAGCCAGCAGCTTATTACTATACCCATTAACAATCACTGGGCAAATCAATGGACAATTCAAGATTCTATAGATCAGAGGATCTATATATAGCGCAAAGAGTATCGGGGAGCAGGGACAGCCCTGACGAGTGCCTCTCCTAATCATAATTTTCTCGGAACTCTCACCCATTACTGATACCCTGGCTACCGGATCTTTATACATGGCTCTGATAACGTTAACTGCTTTTATACCAAATCCTCTATCTTCAAGAATACCCCAAAGATAGTCCCAGGTTACGCGATCAAAAGCCTTCTCTGCGTCGAGGAGGATCATGGCCATCTCGCCCCCCCTGGCAGCGTGAGTGTCAAACAGAGCGATTGCTCTCCGTATATGATCTGTAGTGCCCCGCCCAGGCACAAACCCATGCTGCCAGGGGGATACAAGACCGCCAATAACCCCCCCCAACCTTTTGGCCCAAATTTTGGAATACAGTTTAGTGTCTGCATTAATAAGTGATATAGGCCTATACGAGCCTGGGTTTTCTTTAGGTTTGCCTTTTTTGTGGAAAATAATTACATTTGTCTCTTTCCACGAATCGGGAATAATGCCTGTTGGACAGGCCTCACAAACGGCTCGCTCCCTCCCCGCTCGACGGGGCCCGAACCCCGGCCCACCTGGCATATCCCCGCAACAAGCACCTGTACTCCGTCTCCCGACGGACCCTCTGCCCTCGGACCCCTACTCATCACGGGGTCCCGCCCCACCGGCTTTCCCGGCCGGGTCAAGCCGCCATCTTGGGCCCTGCACCACGCGGCCGCACGGCCTCCCCTCGACCCTAACCCCGGGCCTGGCCGGCCCCGACATCCCGGCACCACCATCCACCCAGGAGGTGAGCGGACCACTTGGCAGGTCAATGGGAGAACGAAGTGTCAAGGGCTCTCCCCCGCCAGGTGCCGATCGCCCCCAGCTCCCCCAGGCACTGGCTCCACCCCCTGCTGGGTGTCTGGACCCCTTCA
Source organism: Triturus cristatus (assembly GCF_964204655.1). Lineage (NCBI taxonomy): Eukaryota > Metazoa > Chordata > Amphibia > Caudata > Salamandridae > Triturus > Triturus cristatus. The sequence continues at coordinate 128,555,078 of NC_140580.1, forward strand.
TCCCGGACCCTCCGACCTCCAAGTGCGAGGGTCCGGACATCAAAGGGCACCAGCCCTATAACTGGGGCAGCTCCGGAGCAGGAAGGCAGTTGTATCCTGGAGTCGAGAGACACCGAGTGAACTCAACCCTGACGGTCTACTGGCGCTGCCGTAGCCCGCTCTTGTGAACCATCGTCCTGCCTGCTGGCGCTGCCGCGGCCTTCTGCAACCTTCACCTTCCTGGGACCTGCTGGCGCTGCCGCGGCCCGTTGTAACGACCATCCTCACCGGGACCTGCTGGCGCTGCCGCGGCCTTCTGCAACAGTCATCTTCCTGGGACCTGCTGGCGCTGCCGCGGCCCGTTGTAACGACCATCCACACCGGGACCTGCTGGCGCTGCCGCGGCCCATACCACCTAATCACCAAGCTCGAGGATTGTGAGCTCATCATCATCTCATCCGAACTACCTGATTGGTAAATAGACTGTCCCGCTACCCCCTTCCCTACCTTGCGAGACTCTAATCGAGGGGACCCCTGAGTCCAGACCTCCTTGTACCATTTAACCGTACCGTAAATAAGTGCTTATAAAGAACACTGAACCTTATCCGTGTGTGGTATCTGTCTGTGGGGGGGGAAGTTACTTGTCTGTACGATCGCTGGAGACGGCTCTCCCCGGAGACCTCTCCTCCTGACCCCGGCCGACCCTCCCGGTCCATCTACCTTTCTAACATTGGTGGCCAGCGGCGCGATCCGAATCAACGCGTAATCGTACAGAGAGTAGCTCACCCCACGACAAAGCACGATGTCGACCAAAGATAGCAGCTCCACCGAGAAGTTCCAAATGGAGAAATTAGAAGAATACAACCACCGCGAACTGAGACAATTTTGCATAGAACTTGGCATTGCTACCACCGGCCTGAGTACCAAGGATGATCTAAAGCGCGCTCTTGAGTCATGGACAGAAACTGGGGTCACAGGACCCTCCGACCAAAACAGCGTCACACCAGACCAAACCAGCATCACACCAGAGGGGAACGCCACGGCTCCCGAGGAGCGGGGAACGGGCCTCTCACAGGAGGAGATACGAGAAAGAGACAGAGTCAGATTACACGAATTAGAGATGGCACGACTCAAGATGGATGGGGAACTTAAGTTGGCTGAACAGAAAATCAACCTCGAGCATATGCGGCTTCGAGAGGAACGAGAAGAAAAGCAGAGACAAAGAGAGCTGGAAGAGAAAAAAATAACGCTCGAGCACGAGCGCCGACTGGCGGAAATAGAACTGCGCAAACAGGATAAGATACTGGGGGTGCCTGAGCGACCACACACCCCGGGGCCTATTGAGAAAAAAGTTCACATCCCCAAGGATGTGGTCCGCGAGTATGTCCGAGAAGACGACATACAACAGTGGTTTAAAGCCTATGAGATCGCAATGACCTCCCACCGGATCGACCGGAGTGATTGGGGAGCCGGACTTTGGGGGAGATTCATCAACGAGGGTCGCGATGCCCTGCTGCAGCTCCCCGATCACCAAATGTCGTCCTACGACCACATGAAGGCTGCCCTCCTCACCCGCTACGGCCTCACGCCCGAGATGTACCGCCAGAGGTTCAGAGATTGCACCCGGATCCCAGGTACAACTTGGGTGGAATACGTGAACTATTTCAGCCGGGCCTTCGAGGGTTGGATCAAGGGAAATCAGGTCACCACCTACGAACAACTCTTCAACCTTATGGTATGGGAGCACCTATCAAACAACTGTTTCGTCGAGCTCAGGCAGCACCTACTCGACAGTAAGCTGACTGACCCACGGCAGCTCGCCGCCGAAGCTGACCGGTGGGAAAGCACCCGAGTGGGCCGGAGAGGGCCCCACGACCAGAACAGAAGCAACCAAGGCCAGCACCGTCCTCGGGGAGGAGGAGGGGGCCAGGGGCGAGGGAGAGACACCTTACCAGCAACACCCGTGGCCAGCACCCCACCTCCGGCCGGCCGGGGCAACCCCCCATTGCGGCCTGGGTACCGAGCCCACGTCACGTGCCACCGGTGCCAGCGACTAGGCCACTACGCCAACGATCCGAACTGCCCGCTAAACCAACCACCCAAGCCCCGCCAGGTAGCTGCCGCTGCCCTGGGGGAAGAGCAATCATCGGAGGGACCCGAGGAGTATGAGCCGGACCAGCAAGGGTGGGAACCGGCCGCCATGGTCCTGGCATGCTTAGGGGGAAGGGACATGGTTCCGCGGGCTCCCCTACCCGCCAACACCAGAAAATATGGTCAGTGGGTGACCATTAATGGACAGAGAGCCGAGGCCTTGCGTGACACCGGCGCCAGCGTGACGGCCGTCCGCTGTCACCTGGTGAAGCCCGAGCAGATCCTGCCGAACATTCTCTGCCCCGTCCGCTCGGCAGATAACTCTGAGAGCATGTGTAAGATGGCCTGCGTCCCGTTTGAATGGGGAGGGGTCTCCGGCCTACTGAAGGTGACGGTCCGGGACGATGCCCCCGTGGACTGCCTCCTGGGGAATGACCTCGAGAGTTCCCCGTGGGCCACCGTCGAGAGAAGAGAGCACTTGGGGATGCTGGGCCTCCCGGACTGGGCCTGCATAACCACCCGATCCATGGCCGCCCGTGCCGCCCCCCGATCAGAAGAAACCGAATGGCCAGCACCTCCCTCCGCCCCCGGTTGCCCTCGTAGAGGACAACGGCGAGACCGACCTCCCGGACCCGACTACCGAGGAAGACGCGCAACACCAGGACCTCCCGGATCTGGCTCAGTGGCGGCAAGAAGGGGGGCCCACCCAAGAACAGTTCCGCCAGGAACAAAAGACCTGTCCCTCCCTCGAGGGACTCCGCCAACAAGCCAGCACCCAAACCGCCGGGGACACCACAGGAACCCACTGGGTCTACTGGGATAACGACCTGCTCTACAGCGAGCAAAGAATCGCCGAACTGGGGGCCGGTCGAGTTCTGGTGGTACCGCTCCGCTTCCGAGACTTTCTGCTCAACCTAGCCCACGATGTCCCCCTGGCTGGACACCTGGGCCAGGACAAAACGTACAGTCGCCTGGTGACCCACTTTTTTTGGCCGAAAATGAGGAATGACGTCCTGAACCACTGCCGATCGTGCCCCACATGCCAAGCCAGCGGGAAGAGTGGCCGGAAGCTGAAGGCCCCTCTACAACCCTTCCCGGTGGTCACCACCCCATTCGAGAGGGTGGGGATAGACATTGTGGGACCTCTGGACCCCCGCACGGCACAAGGACACAGGTTCATCTTGGTACTAGTGGACCATGCCACCCGCTACCCCGAGGCGGTGCCTCTACGGACAGTGACCGCTCCAGTGGTTGGCCGGGCCCTGATGGGGATCTTCTCCCGGGTAGGCTTCCCCCGAGAAGTCGTCAGCGACCGAGGCACGAATTTCATATCAAAGTACATGAAGTCCCTCTGGCAACAATGCGGGGTCACCTACAGATTCACGACCCCCTATCACCCCCAAGGGAACGGACTAGTGGAGCGTTTTAACCGCACTCTCAAAGGGATGATTGGGGGATTGGAAGAACCTCTCCGTCGCCAGTGGGATGTACTGCTCCCGTGCCTCCTCTTCGCCTACCGGGAAGTGCCCCAGAAGTCCCTCGGTTTTAGCCCCTTTGAACTCCTATACGGACACCCTGTGCGAGGGCCCCTCAGCCTAGTCAAGGAAGGTTGGGAGATGGCCCCCCTAACGACCCCTCCAGACGTCTTCAAATACATCCTGGCCTTACGAAACCAGACCCGGCGCTTCAGGGAGATGGCCAAGGCGAACCTCGAGGCCAGCCAGGAGGACATGAAGAGGTGGTATGATCACAATGCCTCCTCCGTTGAATTCGAGCCGGGGCAGCAAGTATGGGTGATGTCCCCCACCGAACCATGCGCCCTGCAAGATAAGTGGACGGGGCCCTTCAAAGTGGTCGAGCGCAAAAGCCCCGTCACTTACCTCATCGACATGGGGTCCTCCCGGAACCCCCTTCGGGTCCTCCACACCAACCGGCTCAAACCGCACTTTGTGCGCTCCGAACTAAGCCTCTTGATGGCTACAGACAGTGGCACAGAAGAAGACTCCGAGCCCCTCCCGGACCTCCTGAGGACTCAGAAGGACGGCTCCGTGGACGGGGTCCGGCTCTCGGACGCCCTCACTTCAGAGCAACGCCAGGACTGCCGGAACCTCCTGCTGCAGTTCGCTGCCCTGTTCTCCCTCACCCCCGGGGTCACCCCCTGGTGTTTGCACGACGTAGACACCGGGGACAGTCCCCCTGTCCGGCACCGGGCCTACCGCGTACCAGATCGGGTACGGGCCTGCATCCAGGAGGAAGTGGCCAAGATGCTCACGATCGGGGTCATCGAGCCCTCGGACAGTCCCTGGGCCAGTCCGGTCGTATTAGTTCCCAAGGCCGCTGCCCCCGGCTCCGCCCCTGAACTGAGATTCTGCGTCGACTACCGGGGCTTGAACGCTGTCACCCGGACCGACGCTCATCCCATCCCCCGAGCAGACGAGCTGATCGACCGGCTGGGGGCCGCCCGCTACCTTAGTATCTTCGACCTAACGGCGGGCTACTGGCAGATCGGCCTCACACCCAGGGCTCAGGAACGGTCAGCCTTCTCTACCCCCGATGGCCACTATCAATTTAAGGTCATGCCCTTTGGCATGAAGAATGCCCCCGCCACGTTCCAACGCCTTGTGAACCAGGTCTTGGCAGGGCTTGAAGAATTCAGCGCTGCCTACCTGGACGATATCGCTGTATACAGCCGCCACTGGTCCGACCACCTCCGCCACCTCCAAGAGGTCCTGCAAGCCCTCCAGCGGGCCGGCCTCACCATTAAGGCCGGCAAGTGCCAGATTGGCCAAGGGTCTGTGACCTACCTTGGGCACCAAGTGGGGAGCGGGCTGGTGGCCCCACTACAACTTAAGATTGCTGCCATCCAGTCCTGGCAGCCCCCCGTCACCCAGACCGAGGTCCGAGCCTTCTTGGGGCTCACCGGCTACTACCGGCGGTTCGTGAAGGACTACGGCAGCATCGTGGGGCCCCTCACGGGTCTCACATCCAAGAACCAGCCGAAGCGGGTCAACTGGACCCCTGATTGTCAAGCGGCCTTCGAGGAGCTGAAGGCCGCCCTGTGCACCGCCCCGGTGCTCCAGGCCCCCGATTACAGTCGGGAATTTGTGGTGCAGACCGACGCCTCCGACCACGGCATCGGGGCCGTCCTCTCTCAGCTGAACCCCGAAGGTCATGACCAGCCGGTGGCCTTCATCAGCCGACGTCTCCTGGCCCGAGAACAGCGTTGGAGCACCATCGAGAGGGAGGCATTTGCAGTAGTGTGGGCCCTCAAAAAGCTCCGACCCTATCTCTTCGGTACCCACTTCCGGGTACAAACCGACCATCGACCCCTGCAATGGCTGATGCAGATGCGGGGGGAGAACCCAAAACTCTTGCGCTGGTCCATTTCCCTGCAGGGAATGGACTTCACCGTGGAGCACCGACCAGGCCAAGATCACGCCAACGCAGATGGCCTGTCCCGCTTTTTCCGCCTCGACGAAGAAAGTCCCCAAGGAGATGGGTGACTCTCCCCGCCTTCAGCTGGGGGGGACGCATGTTGGACAGGCCTCACAAACGGCTCGCTCCCTCCCCGCTCGACGGGGCCCGAACCCCGGCCCACCTGGCATATCCCCGCAACAAGCACCTGTACTCCGTCTCCCGACGGACCCTCTGCCCTCGGACCCCTACTCATCACGGGGTCCCGCCCCACCGGCTTTCCCGGCCGGGTCAAGCCGCCATCTTGGGCCCTGCACCACGCGGCCGCACGGCCTCCCCTCGACCCTAACCCCGGGCCTGGCCGGCCCCGACATCCCGGCACCACCATCCACCCAGGAGGTGAGCGGACCACTTGGCAGGTCAATGGGAGAACGAAGTGTCAAGGGCTCTCCCCCGCCAGGTGCCGATCGCCCCCAGCTCCCCCAGGCACTGGCTCCACCCCCTGCTGGGTGTCTGGACCCCTTCATCCCGGACCCTCCGACCTCCAAGTGCGAGGGTCCGGACATCAAAGGGCACCAGCCCTATAACTGGGGCAGCTCCGGAGCAGGAAGGCAGTTGTATCCTGGAGTCGAGAGACACCGAGTGAACTCAACCCTGACGGTCTACTGGCGCTGCCGTAGCCCGCTCTTGTGAACCATCGTCCTGCCTGCTGGCGCTGCCGCGGCCTTCTGCAACCTTCACCTTCCTGGGACCTGCTGGCGCTGCCGCGGCCCGTTGTAACGACCATCCTCACCGGGACCTGCTGGCGCTGCCGCGGCCTTCTGCAACAGTCATCTTCCTGGGACCTGCTGGCGCTGCCGCGGCCCGTTGTAACGACCATCCACACCGGGACCTGCTGGCGCTGCCGCGGCCCATACCACCTAATCACCAAGCTCGAGGATTGTGAGCTCATCATCATCTCATCCGAACTACCTGATTGGTAAATAGACTGTCCCGCTACCCCCTTCCCTACCTTGCGAGACTCTAATCGAGGGGACCCCTGAGTCCAGACCTCCTTGTACCATGTAACCGTACCGTAAATAAGTGCTTATAAAGAACACTGAACCTTATCCGTGTGTGGTATCTGTCTGTGGGGGGGGAAGTTACTTGTCTGTACGATCGCTGGAGACGGCTCTCCCCGGAGACCTCTCCTCCTGACCCCGGCCGACCCTCCCGGTCCATCTACCTTTCTAACAATGCCTGTGCACAGGATACCGTTAAACAAATCCAACAAGATAGGAACAATCTCAGATTCAATATTCTTATAGACTTCTAGGGAAATTCCATCGGGGCCTGCAGCCTTCCCGACAGCAAGCTCATGCAGGGCATCCTTAATTTCACTTTCAGTAATGTCTCTATCCAGTTTTTCCCTAAGTGATCCATCAAGAACTCTTCCTCCATTATCAGACTCACATCTTTGATGATCTTGCTGATCGTTAGGGAGATCCTCACAGTCATACAGTTTTTGATAAAAGTTTTTGAAGACTCTAAGGATGTCTTGAGGCTCTGAATAATTTTTACCATCCTCTTGTATACTTGAAATTACTTGATATCCACTATATGTATTAAATGGCTGACCGCACTTACAAAACCTGGAAAATCGACTCTGGGGTTTGTAGAGGGGCCCTGCTCATGCAGGGGCACTCACCCACTTGTAACCAAGCACCCTGCCCTCAGGACTGAAGAGCCTGCCATAGGGGTGACTTGTAGCATTTAAGTGAATGGACCTCCGATATAAGGAAACTTATATCTGTTGTAAGTGGTGCTAGCACCAACTTACACAGGCTGCAATGGCAGGCCTGTAGTCACAGTTTGAGTTGTCTCATAGGTGGCATAATACACGCTGCAGCCCATGGGAGACCCCTGGTGTATCTAAGCCCTGGGTACCTTAGTACCACATACTAGGGACTTACATGGGTACACCAGTAGCCACCTGGGAAGGTACCAAAGGAATTACCACAGTCCAAATTAGGGAGAGAGCACAGTGACTGGGGTACTGATTAGCAGAATCCCAGTCAGAAAACAGAATGACACCAGCAAAACGTGGGGGTTACAATGAAAGCAGATCCTACTTTCCTACAGATGGTCTTTATGAAGAAAAAGTATCACCAAAACTCATATGGCCTTTACTGTATATAAAGAAAGCATCACAGCAAACCCATACAGTCACCACGTGTTTCGCAGTGGTGAACGCTGTGAGAAAGTGCCATCTTTCTTGCATGGTATGCCCCCACTTTTTGCTGAATTGCTGAATGTACCTTGACTGAGTGTGCTCTGGACTCTTGCCAATCAGGTGCCCTGGGCCTATGTTCCTTCCCTAAACCAAAACCTCCAACCCAAATTGGCAAACCCCGGCCACATGTCTGCCCCTGGTAAACGGTACCCTAGGTACCCAGGGCCTTGTGACCAGGGAAGGCCTCTAAGGGCTGCAGCACTCATTGTGACACCCTTAGAGGCCCTGTACCCTAACACACACACACTGCCCTTGCAGGCTGAGTACAGGACAAAACAGAGAGTCGACATGGCACACATCCCTGTTTGCCATGCCCACCACCTACACTGCCCTAGCATACATCAGCCACCACTCTAGCTGGGTGCCCTATGCCAGTGGTGTTGGCACAGGAGCATGAGCCCTGTGCCCCTTCAGTACCCAGGTCCATTCCTGGGCCCTGTAAGTGCAGTGCTGCCATTTAAGAGTACATGGTGCTGGGAGCTTGTCAAACACGAACTCCACAGCACCATAATGGCAACACTGAAGACTGAGAAGTTTGGTATCAAACTGCTCAGCACATTAAACCCACACTGATGCCATGCACCACAGAGGGCATCTTAGAGAGGCCCCCTGAAACCTGGCCTACAATCCACGTCTGGTCTGAGAGGCTGCCTAGGCTGCCACACAGCAGACATGTTGCTGGACCCCTGGGGTAAGAGAGCCCCTGCTCTCCTGGGTCTGCAACAATGCACATCCTGGGCGAGGTGCTAGATCTCCTCCCCCAGGATGGGCAGAGGGAAGCTTCAACGGCATGGCGCCTCTGTGAGCTTCCCCAGGCCACTTGCAACCCCCACTCTGGTGGGAAACTTGGCCGGAAACCCCAAATAAGGACAGGGGATGTGCCAGCCTGCCAACCCCACCCCTCAGGTGGGGGAGGAGAGGTGAAGCACATCTCCGGGCGCGTGCCATCTTGAAGATGGTAGGTCCTACCCAATCAGGACTAGGCTACTGCCCCCCTCCCACAGGAGGGTAGCAGAATAGGGGGTGTACCCACCCCAGGACAGGGACCGATTGGTCCCTGCCCCTCACCTACCTGTAACGCCCCTAAATCTAGTATTTAGGGGCACCAAGAACCTTCCTTCCCCAGATTCCAAGATACAAAGAAGAAAGAAGAGCTTCCCTGCAGCTGCTAAGAAGAGGAAGACACCAACTGCTTTGGCCCCAGCCCTACCGGCCTGTCGACCCTTGAACCTGCTCCAACCCGGCACCTCTTGTGGCCAGCAACCTCACAAACTCCGGAGGACCTGGCTACCTTTTGGCTCTAAGCACCTGGGACTCCCATGAGTAGAGGTTCTATTCAAAATCAGCTTCTAATCCCTGGCATCAGCCCGGAACCACGAACTCTGCACACTCTGCACCCACCAAGCCTGGCCGGTGCCGGAGTGAACAAAGACCACGAGGACAGCACCACGGCGACTGTGACCCCTAGTCCGGCACCCAAGGACTTCCCTCGACGCTCCTGACGACACCTGCAGCCTCAGAACCAGGAACCCCCGCAAACCGCGATCAACAGAGGGTAAGATTTCCCGACACCAAAAGGCACCACTGCACCCGGTGGCCCCCTGTGCCCAACTCCGGGGTACCTACCTATCCTCCAACTATCCAACTTACCTCTCGAAGTGGTGGTGGCACCTGAAGAATCTTCGTCCCCGAGCTTGCAGTCTTTTTCCAAACCGGAGCTTTCCCATTGAAATCAATTGAGCGCCCGAAGGTTCAAAAGTACCCTGCACCCAGCCGCCCAAGTGGCCCTGGCAGCGTAACCTCTACACCTATCTACTTCCCCACTTGCCCTGAGCAAGTGACCAGAAGCCCAGCTCCCACAGCCGCGTGGCCTGCTAGTCAGCAGCCACCAACCAAGGCCCCCCTGCCTCCCATAGGATAACATTGGGCCTAACTCACTCTGCACCCAGCTGCCCCTGTGCCGCTGAGGGTGTAACAACTGTACCTACCTGACCCTGGGAGACCCCTGAGTCTGAGCCCAGAACCTTAACTGTGCCAGTCGAGTACTTACCTTAAAGCCGATAACTCAATTTTCTCCATAGGGTAACATTGACTGGTTTCTTCTGAAATTTCTTCTAAGTGTGGAGTTTTCAATACTTAACATATTCACCAAAAATCAGCCGAGTAACGAAAACGAAAATACTCACCTGCTATTAGGTGAGCTCCCAGTGCTGGATCTTGGTGCCCAGCACTGACCCTGAAAAATATTCACAACCGTACTTACCAGCAACCCAATTTTATTCCTTAGGAAATCACTTATTGCTTTTCTGTGAAATTTCTTCTAAGTGTCGATTTTTGCGGCTCCCGCCTTGCCCTCTGATAGCCCGCATGATGAACTTCCGGGACCGGGACACAGCCCTGCGTCTGGCTAGGGAGAAAGGAGATATAACTTGGCAGGGCTCTAGACTCTCGTTCTACCCGGATTTTACTGCAATGGTCCAAGAGGCCCGGCGGAAATATGTGGGGGCGAAGGCCGCACTCCGCAATCTCGGCTTAAAGTACGGCATGCTCTACCCTGCCCGCCTGAGGGTGGAGATCGGCGGCCGGGTTCGGCTTTTTGACAATCCAACTGAAGTGCAAGAATTCTGCCGAACGTACAAACCACAAAAAAGCCCTCCCAGGTGAGATGGTGGTGGGCAGTCTCCCCCACACAGTGGATCAGCGGCCAGCCAAGACCTGTTTGCGAACACTGGGGATGGGTGAGACAGCGCCTACGTCCAAGCTGCGTTTTCTCTAAACTCTTGTTACATGGGGACTATGTGACACTTTTCGTACAAATTGTTCTACTGTGCTGGGTTGACGCCGGGTCGTTGTCACCCCCCTTGGTGGATACCGCTGGGACTCCTTTTGATTACGATGCTCCACTTGTTACTGTTTGGTTGTTACACACGATGCTGTTTGGAGCTTTGCTTTTTGTTTGCAGGTCGGGGTTCGCCTCACGTTTTCGTGATCTGGCTGGGTGGGGGGAGGGGGGTAGGGGGTTGGTTATTTTGATTTTCTTGACATTGCTTGGTGTGCGGTGAACTTGCTGATAAATGATGACACGACTAGTTTCCGTTTCCGATTGTTTGCTCTGTGGTTTCGATGGCTCAAATAGGCTTGAATGTAAACCCCTCCACCCTATCGTTAAATGTCCTGGAATGTCAGGGGCCTGAACAACCTGCGTAAATGTAAGCAGGTATTACATTATTTGAATCGGCACCGGGTGGACGTTGCCTTCATTCAGGAGACACACTTACACTCATCTACCAATGCCCGCTTCGCGGGGTCCTGGGGTCCACACAGGTACTTCTCCAATTTTAGTAACTATGCTAGAGGGGCTGCAGTGTTGATTCATAAGAGAGTCCCGTTTCATTGCCAACAGTTTCTGGGGGACAAGGAGGGGCGCTACTGCATAGTGAGAGGGGTGTTGATGGGCCACGTGGTCATTCTTGTGTGTGTGTATGCTCCTAACACTGATTCCCCGGACTTTTTCCACGCGCTTGCCGCCCAGCTCGCTTCCCTTGAACCGGCCAGTCTCCTGATTGGCGGCGATTTCAATTTGTTGCTCAATGTGGAGTTGGACAGCACCTCTAATGCCACTGACTCTAAGCCCCGGGCGCGGCGCGCTCTCTTAGACCTCTGCCACCAATTTTCCCTGACTGACATTTGGCGCAGGCGCAACCCGGGTACCACTGACTACACTCACTTCTCTGGGCAACACAACACTTGGACCAGGATTGACTAATGGCTCCTTTCCCCGGGCCTGTCGCCCTGGTTCCGTACACTGCAGACTTTCCCTAGAACATACTCGGATCATTCTCCAGTCCTACTGTGTTTGGACATTCCCCGGCCCAAAGGTTTTGAGCGGCAGTGGCGATTCCCTGGGAGAGCCCTGTTGGACGACCTCTTCGTCCACGAGGTTTCCGAGGCCATTGAGGATTACTTTACGATAAACACCGGCTCGGTAGAATCTTGGGCAGTGCTCTGGGAGGGGGTCAAGGCATACATTAGGGGGGTTTGTATAGCTAAACATGCTGGGGTCCTGAAAGCGTTGCGCACGACAATCGCTCAGTTGGAGGTCCAACTAGCCTCGGTTGACGCTGAGGCGAGGCGGGCTCCGTCGGAAGACGTGTTTACTAGGAGACTGCGCCTCCTGTCCGACTACCGGGAGGCCGCAGACAGATCCTCTATCTCGGAAAATACCATACCGCACGCAGATACGGTGAGGGGGACAGACCGGGGCGCACGTTGGCACAGGCTCTGAGACCGTCATATAATAAGTCCTTTATAACGGAGGTTAGGGACGAGGACGGTACACTCCGCACTACACCCACCGAGATTCGGGACGAATTCCTGGCCTACTTCTCGACTTTATACAAGACCAAGCAGAGCAAAACCCCGACTTCGCGTGAGGCCTACTTATCGGAGATCGCGCTGGTATTCCTTGACAAGGGAATGCAGGAGTTCATGGCAGAACCCATAACGGTGACTGAGGTTCGTGGGGCGATTAAGGTACTTCGAAGCTCCTCGGCCCCGGGCCTTGATGGGATTTTTACAAGGCCTTTTCCGACCTTCTGACTCCCAAGCTAATTGAGGTATATGCGGAGGCCTTGAAACGGGAGATTCTCCCGCCCACCCTTAGTGAGGCAGTCATAGTTCTGCTCCCAAAGCCAGACAAGGACCCGGCGCTGTGTGGATCTTATAGGCCCCTCTCCCTATTAAACATCGATTATAAGATTCTTGCTAAAATAGTGGCCAATAGACTTTCCCAACTGATGGAATTCATCATAGCGCCCGCTCAATCAGGCTTCATACCCCATCGTTCAACGTCATTAAATTTGCGGACGCTATTCACAGTATTACATAGAATAAACCCTGACACGCCCGCGGCGGTGATTCTTCTCGACACTGAAAAAGCCTTCGACTCCTTAGAATGGCCTTTTTTTCTTTCCGTGATGCAGCGTATGGGCATGCCAGCTGGCTTCATTGCCACCACGCGGCTCCTCTATAGTCGTCCCACGGCACGCTTGCGGATTAACGGCACCGTGTCCCGCACATTCGCTCTCACCCGCGGCACTCGCCAGGGCTGTCCGCTCTCGCCACTATTGTTCATACTCGCCATGGACCCTTTAATCAGTCATTTTCAGGAACGACATCTCCACAGGGGCCTACAGTTTCGGACGGGTCCCCTGTTGGTCTCCCTCTATGCGGACGATACTATATTATATGTCAGGGAGCCACAGGTTAACCTTGCCCCCCTGATACAGGAAATCCTTCGCTTCGGCCGCCATTCGGGGTTGGGCATCAACTGGCATAAGTCTATAATATTCCCACTGACTAGCGGCACCTCCCCTTGGCAGTGTGAGTTTCCGCTGGAATGGTGCTCCGACTCGGTACGATATCTGGGCATACATATACACCTGAGCGTGGACGAAATTATCCGCCTCAACTATGGCTGCGCGGTTGCGAAGCTTGAGGCGCAGGTGGACGGGTGGCTGCGACTTCCGCTCTCCATGGCGGCCAGAATCGCCATTATCAAAATGATAGTGCTTCCTAAATTTTTGTATCTTTTTAATAACATCCCCATTCCCCTCACCCAATCCTTTTTCGCCACCCTACGGTCCCATTTGATTAGACTGGTCTGGGGCGGAAAACACCCCCGGATCCGTTGGAAGATTCTCACGCTCCCGCATGACAGGGGCGGCTTCGGAGTACCGGATTTGTATTTGTACTATCTGGTCGCTCAGTGTGCACACGCCTTTGCCTGGTACCACCCTGACGCTCGGATTCCATTTCTTCGTCCTGAGGCGGATTTTGTTCTCCCGCTTGTCGGCAGTGTTGCCCAGGGGTATCCCCCGGAGTCCAGTAGATATTCAAACGGTGTCCACCACCAGCTAGGCCTGGAATAGACGGTCTCGCTATTTGGACCAGCCCATTCTATATTCCTCATCTCTCCCGCTTCCCAATGCAGGTTGGTTGCCGAGCACTGGCGAGAAACTTGTGCAACGCACTTTAACGAAGTTTAACCTCACCAAGATTGGGGATCTATACACGGGGGGCACATATTTTCGGTATCGGAAGAGGCACGATTCCGCGAAGCCACTTTCATGGACAAATTCATCCAGAAATTAAGAAATTCCCCCTCGAGCCGGCTTCCTTTGAACCCCTCACTCTCCTCATTGATACGGATACAGGGGCACACATTATTTCTAAATTGTACAGGGCATGCGCCGCGCTGGTTCCTTGTGCGGATGACCAGTTGCGGGCGGCCTGGGAGGCGGACTTGGGTAGACCTATTACGGACGAACAATGGTCCGCTTGTTGCAAGGTCGCTAGCACGATATCGCTCAATAGTCGTCATAAACTTCTGCACTATAGGTTTTTTCGCCGCAGCTATATGACCCCGGACAGGCTCCACTCCATTGATCCCACGCGGCGTCACACCTGCTGGAAATGCGCTGCACCTCATGCTGATTTTGCACGCATGACCTGGACATGTCCGCTATTACATTCATTCTGGACGCAAGTGCACAAACTCCTTGATGAGATGTTAGGGCTTACGTTGGTTCCCACTCCTGGGGTTGCATTGCTGGGCTACACTGCAAATTTCCCCAAGACAGTTCGGAGGCTTGCATCTCTGGGCTTTCTACTAGCCAAGCGGGAAATTGCTCGACACTGGGGTGGTGGGGCAGCTCCCACGGCCACGGCGTGGCTTACGGCCATGGCTTTTTGCAACACGAACAGCGAGATTTACGCTAGTCTCCTCCCCACCGTGGCCCGTCCCAAAGATATCTGGGGTCCGTATAAAACATACATCGCGAACCTACCAAGCGCCTCTCAATCACACGCCAGCTCGGGGATAGTGCCCACAGGGGTTGGATAGGTTAGACACCAGCGGGGATGCATATTCAGATGGGCCATGAGATGGTTGCAGTGCTATGGGCCTCTCCGCTTCGGGCCCGGAGTCGTGGGCTGCACAGGGCTTGACTTTTGCAAATATGAAGATTGAAGTTCTGGGGGGCATTGCTGGGCGGATGGAGGGTCCATGTTCCGGGGTATTCCTGTCTGGGTTGGAGGGGTGGAAATGCTATGATGGTTGTTAGGACCTTGATGCCCGGAGCTTTGCTTATATGTTCTTTGTGGTCTATGGAACGGAATTGTCGTAATGTATCTATTACACTGAAGTCTATAATGCACACCGCTGAGATCTCTGTATTGTTTTCTATTTCAATCATAAACAATACATTTTTTTTTTTTTAAGTGTCGATTTTTGCAAACTTTAAATATTCTTTAAAAATCGTATAAATTGTGAAAACGTAATTACTTACCTGTTTTGGATAAAGGTCCCAATACTGAGTCTAGGTACCAAGTACTGGATTACAAAAGTAACGAGAACATACTATAACTGCAACTTGAATTTTCTTCCATAGGGAATCATTGACTGTTTTCTATGAAATTTCTTCTAAGTGTCAACTTTTAAAATAGCAAAATATTACTTAAAATCCTAGTAGTAACTAAGTCGACTTTTATCACTTGTTTCTAAGAACTGTCCCAGGACTGAATCTAGGATCCAGTCCTGGAATTATAAAAGTAATCCTGAGAATAATCTGAAACTTCCATTGAACTCAATGCATTATTATGTTTAAAATTGTGTTGCCTATTGCAACAACTTGTAAATATCTACAAAAGCCAATTGCATATTGCAAAAGTATTTACCTAAAGCATCTCATTCTGAGAAAGTATATTTTAATACCTATTGTTGGTTCTAAAATAAAACTATATTTTTTTACAAAAACCATTGGCCTAGAGTTCAGTTCTTGAGTGTGTGAGACCATTTGCTGACTGAGCGTGTACAACAAATGCTTTACACTGTCCTCTGATACTGCCTTACTGCTCGACCAAGCTACCACTTTAGAGAGTAAGGTTATATCTAACTTTAGCCTCTGTCAAACCTCTAGGGACTGTGGACTCTGTACCTATTTGGGAACAGTATATACAGAGCCACTTTCTCACAAGCGCTTCTTCAGGGCATAATAATATGAATAACAAATCTTGAAGGCAATACCCAGAATGTCATTAGGTTATAGTTCTGAGTCCCCTCCTTCTTCACTACTGATCTCATGTGAAAAAGACCCGAACATTATCCGTCATGTGTTAATTTACAAACAGAAGGGTTACTGATTTAGTGGGTGGTAGTCTGCACAGGGCCACTTCTCAGCAGCATAGCCTAAATATATGTATTAAACTTATTTTTTCCAAATAAAAATAAATCCTGCAGTTTGCCAAGAATAAGCAACAAGAACTAGTTCAACCCTGGCTCAACGAGATTAACTTGGACAGTTTCAAACCAAATATTTCACCCAATGCCAAGTCTCTCTTAATCACTGGGCACAGATTCCACCTTCCAGGAACACATTGCCAAGAATACTATGACAGCAGTTTACCAGCTCTCTACTGAAGAAACTTAAACCATCTCTTCACGAAAGCGACTTAGGAAATGCAGTACAAGCCCATTTACACTTGCAGCAGAATGGTAGCAAAACCCTGTTAGAGGGCCTCTCATACTAAAAACACCTCCCCTCTGCAGCAGCACACCGCATCAAGAAGCTGAAGAAATATGGCTACATCACCAGCATTATGAATCAAAATAGAATGGACCACTTGTCCTGTGTTACCAAGGTCTTGTCGGTTGTTTCCGTCATAAAAAGACCCTCATACATTTACACAGGTCGAGGGCGGTATATTTTCATTTTCCGCCTTTAGTGTACTGTTTCAGCATCATCATTGGGTCATTTTTTTGTAAAATGCTGACCTCCACCTGGAGGAAGACCTGGTTGGTATTAACAGTAGTGGTCAGAGATAAGAGTGAATATGTGCTCGTGATGACGTGAAAAAATGATAAAATCCCTAAGTCACTTTCAACCTCAATGATTTATTCGGAGGCAGTGATTGGGAGGTTAAAAAGTGAGGTCGTGCGTTTAGAATGAGTAACTTATCGTACGCACTTCTGTATGGTCATTGGTCAACATGTTTCAGCCCTCTGTAAAGTCTTGGGGCTTTCGTCAGGACCGGTTTGTGAGTGTAGAATCTATTTTGTTCTGCACAGAATGGTGAATTCACCACTCTCAATTATGAGAGGTCAGATCAATAGTATCTGTACCTAGGAGGAAAAGAAAGACATTACAGTATAGCATGAGGTTTTTCCCCATGTAATGTTTTAGTTAGAGAATAGCTGAAACAGCGTTTTTTTGAACTTCCAAATTGGGATAGTGACGCGCGTTATTGTGCGCGTGATTAATAGTGAGAAAAGAAGAAAGCTAACATGGTAGTGCGGTTTAAAAATACAGAGTTACAGGTGTCATTATCTCAGATTCATTATGTCGTTATGTACATGTTCTTCAATCATACACATACCTCTTAGTGTCTAGTGACTAGCCGATATCCATGTTAAACTGAAAACTCAAAAATCCTGTCTCATATTCTCGGAGGATAGGAGCATTTCTATCTTGTACACCCAAACTGTCGAGTGGTTCATGTTTAGGTTGTTCTCTAGTTGCGTGAAGAAATATTGTCAAAAGTGCTACGGGATATTATTAGCATGCACGGTGACAGAACAATAAACAAACCAAAAAACAAAACAAAAAACAAAAAACAGACTTCTGCGAGGCTTCGGAGCCGTTTAGCGTTCTCATTCAGTCATGCGGTTTGGTGATGCTCTTTACCTTAAGCGTTTGGTCTATACGCCTCATGGAGTCACCGGCAGGCTCTAGAATGTAAGTTCATTCTAGGGGAGAGAATAAAAATTAAGGCGTCTTACTTGGAGACATGTGGAGTCTTCAGAAAGGTCCGCTTGTACGCGGTTCTCACCCGTTACTACTTCGTAATCTGCTTGTGCTGCCTCTAGCTACGGTGCTCCGTGTTACGCGGGTGCCGGTCTCGGCTCGTTTATCATCCCGGTCAAGATGAAAAGTGACAAGGGACTGTTGTATAAGTGGTTGGCATCAATGGTTGGCGTGATGTTAATGGTTCTTAAATCTTGCTCATTTTTGTAGTTTTGCCAATTGGGTTAGTAAAATCGTTAATTAGTGTTAATTATTAGGCTGAGACTATACATTATGTTAGTTTGGTGTGTATACCTGCATGATGGTTTCAAAGTCCACAATAATTCTTGTAAGAATTATTATTGATGTTCTCTCACAAAAGTCTGTTTTTGGATTCATTATCGTCTGATATTTTATGCTGTTTTGTCGGGTGAGAGCCCAATTTTCTCTCATTGGAATTGACTGACTTAGGGATACAAGTGAATTCCTTTTTAATACCCATGGAAGACAGACTTCAGTGGTCATGGAGACAGATTTCCAAAGGGGTTTATATGTTTAGGAATTCTAACTTTTTAAGAAAGAGTATGCCATGGGACATTATCGTTCATCCCTTCTGTGTCTGTATGGAGACGATGAACCCAGCGTTGTTCTTTTTCATAAAGAATCTTCTCTGCGTTGTAGGGTTTGGTTGTCAAAGTCTCTAGGACTACCCATTTTAGGTCATCAGGGTCATGATTTTGTTCGATGTAATGATTGCTCATTTTCGTGGTGATGCGTTTACAAGTTACATTACTCCTGTGCTCGCAGATACGGACCTTTACTTTTCGGCAGGTCATCCCTATGTATTTGAGACCACAGGGACATACGATCATGTAAATTACATGTGTCGTGTTGCAGTTCGTATGGTGACGTAATGTCCAAGTAAGGTTGGGTAGGAGTTGGAGTGTCTTCGTTATTCTTGTGAGTTTACAGACTGGACATGATCCGCATGGATAGTGTCCTACTACTGGTTTGTAATTCCAGAGAGTACTTACAGTTGCTTCCTGTTTGATGGTTATAGGTCTTG